>NC_064930.1:53645055-54845055 GCF_023897955.1 Schistocerca gregaria
AATCACATGCAGTATTCTCTTCACCATAAGAATAATATGAATATAAACATTTTGCCACGCATTCCTTCGTGTCTGCTGCTATCTCATATAAATTCTGTCTGCTTAATAAACTACCAAATTAGAGTGAGACAACAGCAAACGCGGAAGAATATACACATCATGTCATGTTTATATCGTATTATTCTTATGCGTAATAGTGATACAGTCAGAAATGAAGCACGGTGACTGACTAGATTTTTAAATCTAAGATGACTCTAATTTATGTGCAGAATGTAATGTACTAAAGAGGCATCTGCAAAGATTTTCAAACGGAGAAAATTTTTCACTAAACTCTCGTTCAGAACATCTCCTATCATACACAGTCTATTATTTGGTTCTTGTTGATCATTATCAAAGAAAGCAGCAGTGTAAGTAACAACAAATAGCATTCTCTTTCCATTGTTTTGCTAATGAGACAATTCCTCTCTTATTTTTATCATGAGAAGCGGTAGTGCGCACAAAAACAAGCCATGCCACGAGCGGCGATAGGTCGTAAACACACATTATCAGAATGCGACAAACAATGCAAGACACAGTACAATGATGCATTTTTAGCTTAGAGTGACGTAAACACCTATAACAAAGAGAACTGCACTTATCAGATCAAAGAAAAATAAACAATCAGTGGAAACCAGACGAAACATGTGAAAAAGGAAGGGTACCGGTATAAATACGGACGGAGCGCCTGACACATAGCAATGGCTACCTGGTAAAGCTTAGCTGCTAAGCTTACGTCTCGAACCAAACTGCTGTTGCTCTATCGTCATTCATGCGACCTAAATTGTGTCTCATATTACAATGGATTAACTTTGTTTCGATTTGGAGCTGCGGCCTAAAACTTTTTTCTCCCCTTGAATTTCGAGTCTCAAATTTCAGGTGTGGCTTAGATTCGAGTGCGGCTTAGATTCGTGTAAATACGGTAGTGTCATTTTGACTGGTAAGAACGGATATTCTAACAAAGAATTTTGCTTTAGGGTGCTACTACATAATAACACTGCAATAATAAAACATAAATTAGATAATAATACCAAAAAAAACTTGAGTTGCAAAGAAAATTTGCTGTTTACAGCATCGAAATTCACTGGACAAACAAGGCTTTGGGACGAAGACTCTGCAATACTGCAGAACAACAAACTACCTATATCGAACGTGGCATTACAACTCTTTACATTTCTAACAAGTAGTGGGAAAATATTATAACCGGTGATTTGAGAAGAGTTACTTTCAAAGTAAATTTCCTTTTACACAACATGAATTATGTTGTGTGAGAGAATGCGTGATGAATTTCTTAAATGATAGAGCATTTGACTCTCATTCTAAACAACTATGTGTTGACCAGCTTCTTAAAGAAAGTTTCAGAAGACCAGCAAATTATGCCTTTTTTGTTTGGTATATCTTGTAGGAGAACATAGGTCAAGAGAGACCAACTTCAAGGTTAGTTTTTCATATTTATTTTAGGTCTTTCATAGATTATAAAATATGTATAACAATGGCAAAAACAATAATTTACCTTTAAAAAAATTGCAAGGTGAGCTCTCGATCAGTTTCTCTCGTAATTGGCTTCGTTATGGAAAAGTCGAACGGCTTGACGGAACATGTATTCAGCCAAGTAACCCAAGAAATGTTTGGTGCACAGCAGTGAAATTGTGTGCTATTTAACAGTGGTGTTGCTATTGGCTGAATATATCACATGTCCTATGCTCTGTATGTGTGCTGTCATTGGCTGGCAAGATCACAATCTTGATTTTGGTGCTTTTGAGGCTACCAAGCTGTTGGTGAAATTCATATTTGAACTTTTGTAATATGAAAATATATAGTTGACATGTAGCCGTGCAACAAAGATCTTTTGACAACTTCACTATTAGATTTTGTTTTTTGCTGTTATACGAAGACTTGTGTGATGTAAATTTGTGACACCAATATTTGAATGAAACAGTTTGAAATATAACATACCTCTGTGTTCCCGTTTAAAAAACAAATATACATTGTTAAAATGCCCTTTTTTATAAATTTTCTGCAATAGAGGTGTCAAGTGCACAAGAACTGATGATTGTTCTTATATGCCACTTAGTTACCAGCATCATATAACCTAAATAAGATTTAATGAGGTAAGTAGCTTAAAGATGTACATTTGCTGCATTGTAGTAAGTATAATTGATGTTACAATCACCAAAAATGAACTGAAGTATTTGAAAGTGGTTAAATTTTAATGTTAGCCCTGTCTTGGCCTTTAACACAATTAAGGAAGATGACTGGAATTCTGATAAATTAAATACAAATAATTAAATACAATGGCCAGGAAGAATAAGAACTCAAACAGAATACTGAAATTAAATAGTTTTGTAAACTAAAAAAAAATTAAAAATAAATGTACTCTTGAAAGGTAAGAGCACGTTAAGTCAAAGTTAAGTGGTTTTTTTTGGAGGGGGGGGGGGGAGGGGGGTGCAGTTCGGAGGGAGTTGCAGAGTATTTAAACAGAATTTCAATAGCTCTAACATAACTAATTAAAGGTCAGATAAAAAGAAAAAAATCAACCATAACTTTCTGTGGCAATAAAGGAAAGTGTAAAATAAAAAGGCAACGCTTTAGATCTCGGAATCTTGATCACAAACACAATTTTGTTGGAAAGCAAACACTATAGCCAATTTTTGTTAACAATGTATATGGCTCACCTGAAAGTTAAGCAACAAGCAAAACATATTAAAGACGGTATTTGTAAACAAGAAGATGATGTAAGCAGTTAAGACTCAAAGGATGTGAAAGACATGAAGACGTGGGCATCATAGCAAAAGTGAGTCTACCATCTTAGGACAGTACAAATTTGTATTTGAGTGTTCACAGACTAGAAGAATAAATTATGAAAATGAGTCTGATGGCATATTTTAAAAAATCCTGGGTGTTTTCCTTCAACTATGTTAATTTTGTGTTTTTGACAAAGGCAACTGGAAACAGCAGGACAAACTGTTGCACATATTTTTATCAAAGAACTGGAGAACAGTGGTCCCTCCTCCAACCCCAACACCCTTCTCCATAAAACTAGTTGCAGAAATATGGCATTATCAGCATACCTTCTTTAGCAGTCATTCATTTTATACACAGAGGACAGAAAAGTAAAAGATACAAAAGTGCACTGTAATAAAGTTGAAGTCTATAGAGGTTGTATTATTTTGTTTGAATTCACACTAATACAGACCCCCCCTCCACACACACACACACACACACACACACACACACACGCACACGCACACGGTGCAAACGATATCTGTTTACAACATAAGACAATGATGTGGGAGAAGTTTAGACAAATGATTTGGTGTAGACACTAGTGGTCTATCAAGCCCAGAAACAACCTCGAATTGGTCTACAAAAGCCGTCTAAGCTACAGCACATGCGTGCCACATGTAATTTTGAATACCCTTTTGCCCTCTTGCATTCACTATTGTCTTATTGGCGAGTTATCTAACAATTTTTATTTTGTTAACATAAGCAGTGTAAACTTTCATGTGAGAGTACTTCAGGAAAAAAGTCTTTTGTAAATATTAGGCAAAAACTAATTATTTTTACAGTTCGATCTAAACTTGACCCGTGCAAGCACCGTAGTCTCTTAGTAATGAGGCAAGAGGAACAAAAGGATTTGTTATTTTAAATATTCACGAAATTGTGAGGTAAAGTTTACATAAACTTCAGTTTTATAATATAGAAGTGAGGGAACAAGGACTGTTTAATATTAAATGATGATTTTAGTGAGAAAAAGAGATGAGTTTTAATAGTGGCTAAGGATATTCAAAAACTTGTACAGTATGCTTGCACTGTAGCTTAGGAGGGCTTTTGTAGGTTGTTTCCCAGCTTGATGGACCACAAGTGTGATCTCAAATTGTTAGTCTCAATTTCCTCTACACCAGTGTGGTACATTGTAAACAGTTATCACTTACAACCACTGTAATAAAGCCAAATAATGATAACAACTCAAAACAATACTACTGACCCAGCCACCCATAGTGTAATAGGGATAAATATTTTTTGTCATTGCCCATATCTCGATGTTAATGTTCAAAACAGCTTAGTAACTCGCATTTGCTTTTGTTTTGTAAAATTAATTCTGTATTTCAGTCAAAAGGTAATAATATGCAGTAATTTATAAGGTAAAACATAGTGACAGGCAGAAATACTTGCTCATTACCTGGCGAGTCTGAAATCGAAGTGTAAATCCAATAGATAGATGGACTATACATATTTAATTCCTTTGCATCTACTCTCACAGGGAGCAACCGTTTGCGGTCACATTATTTCCGTGTGCAGGGGAGCTCTCGCACATGGACTGTATGAACTGTATGACACCGCACTGCGTGACTGTCACCGTGATTAAAGGGTTAAAGACTGGAAGGAGTTTCATAGTTAGATTCAATTAATACTTACTTTGAGTGGAATAATTGTTTAATTGTACAGACTGTGTGCAAAAAAGCACAGATTGGCAGAGCTCCAAAATAATCCACATGTTCTGCGTAAGGTAGCACAGAAGAGCCAGCAATACTGTGTGCAAAGGTAATGCTCAAAAACCTGTCACTGATGTAATTCTGGCATAAGAGAGCCGTTGTAGGTGATGGAGCAGCAACTATCAAAGACCTGGGGGCTTGGGGCCAGTGTGTAACTGCCACCCAGACCAAGCATGTGAGAAAAATGACAAAGTGCAAACAATTTGGCAGAACTGCAGATGTTTTTATTTTGTTATGAGCTGTAGTACTGTCAATTGGTCGTATATCAGTACTGTACAAAATGACAGTAGAAACCAAATCTCAGGTTCCATATACAGTTACCAGGTAAAATTATAATTGGAAACCACCTCGTGGTCATGTTATATACCGTACAGTCAACAAATTTAGGAGTTTAGTGGCAACACCGAAGGACAGATCTTACATCAAATTAAAAAAAAAAAAAATCTTGGTTGTCCTAGATAATAACTGTTGATTTTAGTAGTTAATTTAAGAGCTTAAGTAAAATTGCCTTTCTTGAATATGCCGATTAAAAAAAAAAAAAAAAAAGTACCTCAGTAATATGAACTCTGTAAACACATTGTGGCATGTAAGGACCACAAACTAGTATTAGTCGGGTCCTGAAATGGGTCGTTTCCAGTCCATCTTAAATAACTCAGTATTGTGGGATTGAAAAATATGTGAGGAGTTTCTCTGTTCTTAAGAGGAAGAGAGAGGTATGTTGTATTGCAAATAGTTTCATTCAGATGTTTGCTACAGCTTTTTATCAGGTAGTTTTTTAACAATTTATTTTACCCATCTATCAGATCAGCTGATGGCCACGATGGAATCACATAATTCATAAAATGCAACATTGTTGACAAAAGCAAATTATGGTTGTGATCCCTCAGTTCACCTTCTTCCAAATACTGACAAGTTTCAGTCCTCACTTTTCATAGCCATGTTTCTTTCCCTTTTTTCTTCTATTTGCAGCCCCCTGCCCTTCTTCTCTGTTTAGTATTTTCTGGTGTTGCATATGAATTTGTCATTGACATAGAGATTGACAAGAATAAGAATAAAATTCGGAAACAAGAAGTTGCTAAGATGTGGCACGGTATTCATTCACTGAGGAATAGTATCTGACACAACAGGGAAGACTGCCAATTGAAGCATTATCAGCAATGTTGCAGAAAGTTCTAGCAGTACATAGAATGTATCCTTTTCCTTAATTATTGTAGGTTAATAAAGACCTGTATAAGTAGTAAAACAGTATAAGTTCTGGAATAGAACAACAATAATCTGATAATGATACATTCCTACTGACTGCATAAAGATGGTGTTGAGAGGTAGGCACTTTGAAAATTATTGCCAGATATTATGTAACTTTTGATCTAAGTACTTCATCAGATGTAAATCTCCCCCCCCCCCCCCCCCTCCCCACCTCCTCAACCCATCTAATAAACTTGGTTAATATACACTCCTGGAAATTGAAATAAGAACACCGTGAATTCATTGTCCCAGGAAGGGGAAACTTTATTGACACATTCCTGGGGTCAGATACATCACATGATCACACTGACAGAACCACAGGCACATAGACACAGGCAACAGAGCATGCACAATGTCGGCACTAGTACAGTGTATATCCACCTTTCGCAGCAATGCAGGCTGCTATTCTCCCATGGAGACGATCGTAGATATGCTGGATGTAGTCCTGTGGAACGGCTTGCCATGCCATTTCCACCTGGCGCCTCAGTTGGACCAGCATTCGTGCTGGACGTGCAGACCACGTGAGACGACGCTCCATCCAGTCCCAAACATGCTCAATGGGGGACAGATCCGGAGATCTTGCTGGCCAGGGTAGTTGACTTACACCTTCTAGAGCACGTTGGGTGGCACGGGATACATGCGGACGTGCATTGTCCTGTTGGAACAGCAAGTTCCCTTGCCGGTCTAGGAATGGTAGAACGATGGGTTCGATGACGGTTTGGATGTACCGTGCACTATTCAGTGTCCCCTCGATGATCACCAGAGGTGTATGGCCAGTGTAGGAGATCGCTCCCCACACCATGATGCCGGGTGTTGGGCTTGTGTGCCTCGGTCGTATGCAGTCCTGATTGTGGCGCTCACCTGCACGGCACCAAACACGCGTACGACCATCATTGGCACCAAGGCAGAAGCGACTCTCATCGCTGAAGATGACACGTCTCCATTCGTCCCTCCATTCACGCCTGTCGCGACACCACTGGAGGCGGGCTGCACGATGTTGGGGCGTGAGCGGAAGACGGCCTAACGGTGTGCGGGACTGTAGCCCAGCTTCATGGAGACGGTTGCGAATGGTCCTCGCCAATACCCCAGGAGCAACAGTGTCCCTAATTTGCTGGGAAGTGGCGGTGCGGTCCCCTACGGCACTGTGTAGGATCCTACGGTCTTGGCGTGCATCCGTGCGTCGCTGCGGTCCGGTCCCAGGTCGACGGGCACGTGCACCTTCCGCCGACCACTGGCGACAACATCGATGTACTGTGGAGACCTCACGCCCCACGTGTTGAGCAATTCGGCGGTACGTCCACCCGGCCTCCCACATGCCCACTATACGCCCTCGCTCAAAGTCCGTCAACTGCACATATGGTTCACGTCCACGCTGTCGCGGCATGCTACCAGTATTAAAGACTGCGATGGAGCTCCATATGCCACGGCAAACTGGCTGACACTGACGGCGGCGGTGCACAAATGCTGCGCAGCTAGCGCCATTCGACGGCCAACACCGCGGTTCCTGGTGTGTCCGCTGTGCCGTGCGTGTGATCATTGCTTGTCCGGAGAGAGTATGGTGGGTCTGACACACCGGTGTCAATGTGTTCTTTTTTCCATTTCCAGGAGTGTAGATTCCATATACTATATTTCAAAAATATTGTATAAATTATTTCTAAAACCTGTATACTCTTCAGAATCTTGTCTTAAGTTCCTTCTAATCCATTTAAGTTAACAGTTTGTCACAGAATGTTCAAATCAGAATAACTCCCACAATATATAATTGCCATTACTGAAAATTGCATGAACAAAAATTTTGTGCAATAAGCAAAGATTATCTTTATCCTTTTCCTTGCTATTTGCCAGGAAGCATTCTGGGTGACAACTAGTGATGACCGGTACATGGATGAAATGCCAGCAAGTTTTTATTTCTTCTCCATGGATTTTAATACATACTCCGAATTTTTCTTTTGTTTCCTTCACTGCTTGCTCCATATACAGATTGAATAACATTGGGGAGAGGCTACAACCCTGTCTCACTCCCTTCTCAACCTCTGCTTCTTTTTCATGTCCCTCGATTTGTAACTGCCATCCTGTTTCTGTACAAATTGTAAATAGCCTTTCGCTCCCTGTATTTTACCCCTACCACCTTTATAATTTGAAAGAGAGTATTCCAGTCAACATTGTCAAAAGCTTTCTCTAAGTCTACAAATGCTAGAAACGTAGGTTTGCCTTTCCTTAATCTTTCTTCTAAGATAAGTCATAAGGTCAGTATTGCTTCACGTGTTCCAATATTTCTACGGAATCCAAACTGATCTTCCCCGATGTCGGCTTCTACTAGTTTTTCCATTCGTTTGTAAAGAATTCGCGTTAGTATTTTGCAACCGTGACTTTTTAAACTGATAGTTCAGTAATTTTCACATCTGTCAACACTTGCTTTCTTTGGGATTGGAATTATTATATTCTTCTTGAAGTCTGAGGGTATTTCGCCTGTCTCATACATCTTGCTCACCAGATGGTAGAGTTTCGTCAGGACTGCCTTTCCCAAGGCCATCAGTAGTTTTGACGCAATGTTGTCTACTCCCGGGGCCTTGTTTCGACTCAGGTCTTTCAGTGCTCTGTCAAACTCTTCACACAGTATCGTATCTCCCATTTCGTCTTCATCTTCATCCTCTTCCATTTCCATAGTATTGTCCTCAAATACATTGCCCTTGTATAAACCCTCTATATACTCCTTCCAGCTTTTTGCTTTCCCTTCTTTGCTTAGAACTGGGTTTCCATCTGAGCTCTTGATATTCATACACGTGGTTCTCTTTTCTCCAAAGGTCCCTTTAATTTTCCTGTAGGCAGTATCTATCTTACCCCTTGTGAGATAACCCTCTACATCCTTACATTTGTCCTCTAGCCATCCCTGCTTAGCCATTTTGCACTTCCTGGCGATCTCATTTTTGAAACGTTTGTTTACCTTTTTACCTGCTTCATTTATTGCATTTTTATATTTTCTCCTTTCATCAATTAAATTCAATATTTCTTCTGTTACCCAAGGATTTCTACTAGCCCTCGTCTTTTTACCTACTTGATCCTCTGCTGCCTTCACTACTACATCCCTCAAAGCTACCCATTCTTCTTCTACTGTATTTCTTTCCCCCATTCCTGTTAATTGTTCCCTTATGCTCTCCCTGAAACTCTGTACAACCTCTGGTTTAGTCAGTTTATCCAGGTCCCATCTCCTTAAATTCCCACCTTTTTGCAGTTTCTTTAGTTTTAATCTACAGGTCATAACCAGTAGATTGTGGTCAGAGTCCACATCTGCCCCTGGAAATGTCTTATAACTTAAAACCTGGTTCCTAAATCTCTGTTTTACCATTATATAATCTATCTGAAACCTGTCAGTATCTCCCGGCTTCTTCCATGTGTACAATCAAGTGTTAGCTATGATTAAGTTGTGCTCTGTGCAAAATTCTACCAGGCGGCTTCCTCTTTCATTTCTTATCCCCAATCCATATTCATCTACTATGTTTCCTTCTCTCCCTTTTCCTACTGACGAATTCCAGTCACCCATGGCTATTAAATTTTTGTCTCCCTTCACTATCTGAATAATTTCTTTTATTTCATCATATATTTCTTCAATTTCTTCGTCATCTACAGAGCTAGTTGGCATATAAACTTGTACTACTGTAGTAGGCGTGGGCTTCGTGTCCATCTTGGCCACTGTAATGCATTCACTATGCTGTTTGTAGTAGCTTACGTGCATTCCTTTTTTTTTTTATTATTCATTATTAAACCTACTCCTGCATTACCCCTATTTGACTTTGTATGTATAACCCTGTATTGGCCTGACCAAAAGTCTTGTTCCTCCTGCCACCGAACTTCACTAATTCCCGCTATATCTAACTTTAAGCTATTCACTTCCCTTTTTAAATTTTCTAGCCTACCTGCCCGATTAAGGGATCTGACATTCCACGCTCTGATCCGTAGAACGCCAGTTTTCTTTCTTTTGATAGCAAGCCTCCCCACCAACGGCAAGGTCCATGGTTCATGATGGGGTTGTGGTGCATATTCTTGCTAAATAGTGATCAGTCTCTTTAAAGAAGCTCAAATATAATGTATACATGGATAAGTATCTAATTGCCATCCTGTCTGTCTCTTTTCACCCAAATTTCAGTGTAAACTACGTATTCTTGTGACGATCTGTTAAAGATTGAGCTGTTATTGATATACACTTGAGTAGTCTTTTTACTTTTACGTTACAGTTTGAAATTTTGAAAATAATGGTGACACAATAAGAAGTAATAATTGTACGACAACTGCAAGATGATCGGCGTCGTGTGCCAGAACAAACGCGAATGCGAATGGTGTATGACATTGTCTTGCATTATGACTTGAAAGAACAATTGCATTAAATAGTGGATACTATTGTTCAGTTTACACAGTTGAATGTATCTTATCTCTGCTGTGATCACCTATAAGAACAGTGAGAAGGTTCAGAACCCACATCAAAAGCAATCTATTCCAGCACTGATAACTATGTGAGAAGTATAGAGTTGAAGATAATCCCACAGAGACAGACAGTACACTTAAACAGAAATCCCCAAAGATGTAATGTGTAAAAAAAAAAAAAAACTTTGGTGCCACACTACAAAAGTACAGTTTTTACCCCTATATTGAGATTGGTATACATAATTTTTACCGAATGTTAAGCTCTTAATTTATCATAGTAGAATCTACTAAAAGTAAGCTTCAAAGGTACAAAAGAAGAAAAAAAATCAAATGTTGCATAGCAGAAGCTGATAGTTGCCACGCCTAAAGAACTTAGACAGGGGTGGAGGGAGGCTGCCGTCTTCAATCTGTCTCCTGCCACAAAGCGATTAGAGATTCGTATGAAGTACGGTCTAATGGCACTTAATGTTGTTAAGATGGCCTATGCTGACAGGTCTGAGCAGAGAGGCAACCTGGCTGTGCAGAGTTCAGGTGTCGAGGCTAACATTGGAAAAACTTCACCAGCTGTGCGGCAACAGTAGAAGTCCCACGGGAGTACAGGACCAAATACGATGTCTTTGAGCTGCAAAATCTGTATGTTCAATGATTCGTCGAGTCCGTCTCAAGCTGTCACATTTGTGTACCCAGAAGAGAAACTGGTCTGACCTTGGACTGAAAGGATTCTATCCTCGTTCCCATTGTATAATTTTGGAGGTGCTGTTTTGCAAGATATCAGGACACGAGAGAGTCTGGAGAAATGGGTTGCAGACACAACCTCCGAGTATGAAAAGTGTGATACGCACCGTAATGAGTTCTTGTGCACCGGCAAGTAACTGGGATTGTGGGGTGACGGACTGACCACAGAGTCCAGCCCGAGGTGCGTATGGATTGAGCAACTGCCCTCTGACGGACTGATACCTATTCTCACAAAATGATAGTCATTTCATTATTTGTATGTGGACTTGCACTCTAATTTAGGTGATGAAATATCGTGTTTTTGGATGACTTAATAATAAAGTCAGTTAACTGTTTTCTCAATAGCATTTTTACTGTGCCAGTGTAAATTTCGAAGCACAGTTTCACCACAAGGATTTTAGCTGTGCATTGCGGCAGAAATATGTATCTACAAGATTTTGGAGAGAAGCATTTTTGGTGTGTGGACACCTCAGAGAACGTCATTCGATAAGAGTTAAGAAGCTGAGCTTTGAAATGTACATTGGTGAAGTAAAAGTGCCACTGAAAAGACTGTAAACAGACTTTTTTTAATGAAGTTCTCCATTCATTTCACTGTCTCGGTTTTGTCAAGAATGGCCACTGCGGCTACCGTGAAATCACCTGCATTTATCAAATAGTCGTATTCCCAGTTTTCTTACAGAACTTCGATAAGAAACAGTGATATTTCTCGTATTGTGATTTTAACTGACTGAACTTCACTCGCATTTTCCTGGTGTCTCGTTCCTACTCTCACACTGACAGTTTCTTCTCCTGTTACTCTCTACAAAAGTTGATGCTGTTTGTGTGCACTCGCAAAGCTGTTACTTAAGATTGTTCCACAGTGAGGCACTATCTATGATAACTGTGATTTTTACACTACGACTTTTGATTTAGATTCTTATGATTTTTCCAAAAAATATTTAATGCTGTTTGTAATGTAGGAGTGAGGGTAACAACTCATCTAATAGTAAGAAATCTCTCCTCCTCTTTCTGTTGGACTGTGTGTGCTGGTCAAATACACAGTGCAGGGCTGCAGTTAGTCCGGTAGATTGGAATGTGTGTGTGTGTGTGTGTGTGTGTGTGTGTGTGTGTGCGTGTGTGTGTGTGCGTGCGTGCGTGTGCGTGCGTGCGCGTGCGCATGCGCTGAAGTGGAATGAAGGGTGAAAATAGTCACTGGTAATGAGTTGTAGGCATAGCGCTACTCATCCGAAACTGAGCGGGCCTCTGGAGTGGAAACGTGCTGATTCTCCAGTACAGAAAAATTTAAAGTGACTCAGTCTGCTAGGAAAGTGCTTGTGACAGCATTTGGGGTATATGTAGTGTTTTATTGGTGGACTTTGCTGAACACATGACCACTGTGGTTGATGCAGCCTAATTTAAAACTTTGGCTAAATTGTGTGGTGTCCTTTCTGCCAGACACCACAACACTAATTCTGACAGTGTCAGACTTCTACATGACAATGCTTGCCCGCATATTGTTGCTCCTGTTCGTGAGAAAATTGCCAAACTTGGGTAGAGTGTGCTCCGGCATTTGTCATACAGTCCAGACCTCGCACCATCGGACATTCATCTTTTGGTCTCGTGAAGAAATTGCTGGGTAGCCAACACTTTGTAACAGGTGTGAAAGTGAAATCAGCAGTCTGCAGGTGTCTATACTCCATCCAAACAGTCCTCTACAAACACGGCATATTGAAACTGGTAGTATGCTGGGAAAAATGTGTTATAAATGTTGGTGACTGTGTAGAAAAGTAGGTAAAAGATGTAAGCACATTCATGATTTTTTGTTTTGTGTTGTTACCTATTAAACTTTTTTGTGATAAAATTATTATGCATTGCTTTCCAATCTTCCCTTGTATGTGTCTGCTCTGCAATTCACATTTTAAGTGCCTTTTAGCTGGTTCACGTCCACACCTTCTCTCTACTATTCCACAGGTAAAACAAAATCGTAACGCTTGCAACGCGAGCTCCGAATTGTCTTCTTTTATTACAATGATCATTTCTCCGTATATAAGTGTGTGTCAACAAAATATTTCTCCGTTCGGAGGGGAACATTGATGATTGAAATTTCCTGAAAAGACCTCGCTGCATTGAAAATGTCTTTGTTTTGTTTTAATGATTGCCATGCCGACGTGCGTATCATATCCAAGACACTCACTCACCTATTTTGCAGCGATATAAAATGAACTGTTGTTCTTTCTCATTTTCTGTTTCCGCTGTTAATCTTATCTGGTATGGGTCCCATACTACACAGCAATATTCTTGCAGAGGACGGACAATTATAGCATAGACAGTCTCTTTAATAGATCTATTGAATTTTCTAAGTGTTCTTTGTTTTACCTTCCCTGCAACATTATCTTTGTGATCATTGCAATTTATGTTTGTAATTGTAATTCTCAGGTATGTAGTCGAATTGGTAACTTTTAGATTTGTCTGATTTATTGTGTAATTGAAATGTGATGGATTCCTCTTAGCACTTGTGTGGATGACTTCACACTTTTCATTATTTACAGTTAGTTGCCACTTTTCACACCATACAGATATTTTGGCTAAATCATTCCTCATTTAATTTTGATTGTATCGTGTCTTTACTGAGTAATAAATGACAGCATTGTCTGCAAACAATCTTAAGAGGCCTGCTCAGGTTGTCTCCTAAGTTGTTTATATAAATTAGGAGCAACAGAGGGCGTGTAACACATAGTTGGAGAGCAGCGGATATCACTTCCATTCTACTCCATGACTGTCTGTCAATTACTGCACACTGTGGTCTTTCTGCCAGGACATCACTAAATAAGTCACACAACTGACACAATACTGGTAGGAACACAATTTGATTAGAAGTGGCTTGTGAGGAACAACATCAGAAGCCTTTTGGAATTCTAGAAATACTGAATCAGTTACGAGATCCCCTGGCAATAGTGCTAATTACTTAATGAAATAGAACTGATATATGACACAACTGCTTTCATAGGTTGCTCTGCTTCTGATGGGATAGGATAAGCCTTTCAGGGAACTTGAACATAATGAGGTATCTTGAACAGAACGAGCACCTCAGTGCCAACCGGCATCGAGTCTGAAAACACCGATCGTGTGAAACCCAACTTGCTTTTCTCGTATGACATACTGAAAGCTTTGAATTGAGGCAACCAGGAAGGTGCAGTGTTTTTTGATTTCTGAAAGGCATTTGACTCAGTACTGCACCTACGTTTATTGCCAAAAGTGCAGTCATATGGGGTACTGAGTGAAATCTGCGACTGGATTGAAGACTGTTTGGTATGGAGGACACAGCGTGTTACCTCGGATGGGGTGTCGTGTCAGATGTAGAATTAACTTCGGATGTGCTCCAGGGAAGTGTGTTTGGACACTTGCTGCTCATGTTGTGTATTAATGACCTCACAGACAGTATTAATAGTAAAAATAAGGCTTTTTGCAGATGATGCCTTTATTTATACTAAAGTACTATCTGAGAGAACCCGCATAAATATTCAATCAGATATCGATAAGATTTTAGCGTGGTGTAGTGATTGGAAACTTCAGAAATGTAACATTCGCTATGTCTGTAATATCAGCGAGTCACTGTTGGAATCAGCCAACTCGTACAAGTACCTGGGAGTAATATTTTGTAGGGATATGAAATGGAACAATTGCATAAGCTCAGTTGCGGGTAGACCAGGTGGTAGACTTTGGTTTAGTGGCAGAATACTAGGGAACTACAATAAGTCTACAAAGGATGTTGCTTACAAATTATTTGTGGGACCCATACTAGAATGCTGCTCAAGTGTGATGGACCAGTACCAAATAGGACTAACGAGGGATTCTAAGCATGTACGGAGAAGGGCAGCGTGAATGGTCACAGTTTTGTTTGATCCGTGATGGTAGAGTGTTACAGAGGTGCTGAGGAAACTGAACTGGTAGACTATCGAAGATAGACATCAACTACCCAGATAAAGCCTATTAACAAAAGAGTCAAGAACCAGCTTTAAATGATGACTCTAGGGACATCGACAACCCCCTGCTTATCGCTCACCCGGGAATCCTGAGGACAAGATTAGAATAATTATAGAGTGCACAGAAGCACTGAAACAATCACTCTCCCCATATTCCAAATGTGAATGGAATGATAAGAAACCCAAATAACTGATACAATTGGACATAACCTCTGCCACGCATTTCACAGTGATTTCCAGAATGTAGATATGGATGTAGATTTGGAATTGGAGTAGGATGTGTTGTGTTGGGTAATCTGACAGGTGGTGCATCTGGTCTTGCACGTGGATATAATAAATGCGGCAAGGGATTTTACCAGTAGCTGAGGTGTAGGGATGGGGCAGACAGCCATCCTTCTCCAGTCCCTCCTCGTGCTACCTGCTCTTCCCTCCCCTCACCTACTCCATTCAGCACAGTCCCCTCAGCCCATTCTACGTGTCAAACTTCAGTCTCGGCATTCCGTATATTTGTGTCCCTCGTTTGTGTGAAGCTATCAGGTTTTTCATTCCTTCTTGTGCGACTGTCGACGACTCGACACTTCTGCTAGCCTATTTGGTGAGTTGTTACCTACACTCCTAAAGTAATTGCTTTCTCCCATAATTTTCTGTAAGACATTCGAAGCTAATCAAATACTTTCAGATTTGACTTAGAATTCAATGTCACCGAAACTGTTTTTGTTAATGCTGCCTCAATTTTCAGCCGACAACGGCTCCCGTCAGTTCGTCTTCTGCCGAGACTACCAGAATTCGACCTGCCGGCGAGCAGGTTGTCGTTTCGTGCACTGTTCGCGAGAGGACGAGGCGACGTACCGAATGACGGGCATGCTTCCACCGCACGTGTTGGAGGCAGCTATCATGCAGGGCAAGACGGGCGGCTTACCTACGCTGTCACGTCCCGGGGAGGCCCCCGTGTGCCGTGATTATCTCAAAGGGGAGTGTCGCCGCGGACCGCAGGCCTGCCGGTGAGTACAGCCGGTGTTTCCTTGACTTGAGTTTGGGAGAACTTTGTACTTAGACCAATAGAAAAGGTATGTGTTGTTATACCAAAAACACAACCCTGAGAGAGAGAGAGAGAGAGAGGGGGGGGGGGGGAGGTGGGGAGGGAGAGAGGGGGGGGGGGGGGGGGACCGACCGACCAACCTTAACTGGCATGTATTTGAATTCACTTGCTCTATTGAAGCCTTTGGGCTCCCTCTAATTTTTACCCCTTCCACACTTACTCCACTACAAAATTGACATTTTTCTTGGTGTCTCAAGAAGTGTCCCATTGATCAATCCCTTTTTTATTTTTTTATTTTTTAAGATGAGCCAAAAATGTCTTTTTCACCTGTTTGAGGCTGTACAACTTCATTTGATATTTTATCTATCAGTGTAATTGTAGCAGACACATTTTACTTCCGTACGAGACTACACTCCAGACACAGTAAAAAATAGACATCCTAATACACTACACTTAGTGTTAAAACATTTCTCTTATTCAAGAAATCCCATCCTTGTTACAAACAGTCAGCATTTTATTTCCCAAATACCAAAACTCGTCTACTACTTGTAGCATTTCACTTCAAAATCTAATTGTGTCAACATTGCCTGAACTGATTGGGCTGCATTCGATTACCTTTGTTGTACTTCTATTGATGACTAGTTTGTTTCTTCACACTGAACTTTAATTCTCTTATTCTCTTACCAGATTTCCCAGTGGACTCCTTATTACATGGTTCATGCACTGGGGATTGCAGGGTTCATGCACTTGGGATAGTCTACAACCTTGTCATGATCCCTTCTCAACTATTGCTTACTCTGTTATGTGTATGGTCCTGAAAGAAGCACCGACCAAACATAGTCTCCCACTCTCTCTATCTCTCCCTCCCCCCACTGCCCCCTTCTCCCCCCCACTGCCCCCTTCTCCCCCCCACTGCCCCCTTTCTCCCCCCACTGCCCCCCTTCTCCCCCCACTGCCCCCCTTCTCCCCCCCACTGCCCCCTTCTCCCCCGCCACTGCCCCCCTTCTCCCCCATCTGTCTCGCGTGTGTCTTCTCCCCCCACTGCCCCTCTCCCCCCACTGCCCCCTTCTCCCCCCACTGCCCCCTTCTCCCCCCACTGCCCCCTTCTCCCCCCACTGCCCCCTTCTCCCCCCACTGCCCCCTTCTCCCCCCACTGCCCCCTTCTCCCCCCCACTGCCCCTTCTCCCCCCCCACTGCCCCATTCTCCCCCCCACTGCCCCCTTCTCCCCCCACTGCCCCTTCTCCCCCCACTGCCCCCTTCTCCCCCCACTGCCCCCTTCTCCCCCACTGCCCCCTTCTCCCCCCACTGCCCCCTTCTCCCCCCACTGCCCCCTTCTCCCCCCACTGCCCCCTTCTCCCCCCACTGCCCCTTCTCCCCCCACTGCCCCCTTCTCCCCCCACTGCCCCCTTCTCCCCCCACTGCCCCCTTCTCCCCCCACTGCCCCCTTCTCCCCCCACTGCCCCCTTCTCCCCCCACTGCCCCCTTCTCCCCCCACTGCCCCTTCTCCCCCCCCCACTGCCCCATTCTCCCCCACTGCCCCCTTCTCCCCCCCACTGCCCCCTTCTCCCCCCCCCCACTGCCCCCTTCTCCCCCCCCCCCACTGCCCCTTCTCCCCCCACTGCCCCCTTCTCCCCCCCCACTGCCCCCTTCTCCCCCCCCCCACTGCCCCCTTCTCCCCCCTTCCCCCCACTGCCCCCTTCTCCCCCCCCCCCACTGCCCCCTTCTCCCCCCCCACTGCCCCCTTCCCCCCCCCCCCCCCCCACTGCCCCCTTCTCCCCCCCCACTGCCCCCTTCTCCCCCCCACTGCCCCCTTCTCCCCCCCACTGCCCCCTTCTCCCCCCCACTGCCCCCTTCTCCCCCCCACTGCCCCCTTCTCCCCCCCCACTGCCCCCTTCTCCCCCCCCACTGCCCCCTTCTCCCCCCACTGCCCCCTTCTCCCCCCCACTGCCCCCTTCTCCCCCCACTGCCCCCTTCTCCCCCCACTGCCCCCTTCTCCCCCCCCACTGCCCCCTTCTCCCCCCCCCCACTGCCCCCTTCTCCCCCCCACTGCCCCATTCCCCCCCCACTGCCCCCTTCTCCCCCCCCCCCCCCACTGCCCCCTTCTCCCCCCCCCCACTGCCCCCCTCTCTCCCCCCACTGCCCCCTTCTCCCCCCCCCCACTGCCCCCCTCTCTCCCCCACTGCCCCCCTCTCCCCCCCACTGCCCCCCTCTCCCCCCACTGCCCCCCTCTCCCCCCACTGCCCCCCTCTCCCCCCACTGCCCCCCACTCTCCCCCCCACTGCCACCCCCTCTCCCCCCACTGCTCCCCTCTCTCCCCCCACTGCCCACCTCTCCCCCCAACTGTCTCCACCTCTACACCCCACTGCCCTCACCTCTGTCCCGCACTGCCCCCACCCCACTGCCCCGCACTGCCCGCGCACTGCCCCACTCTCCCACCCATTGCACCCGCACTGCCCCCTCTCCCACCCATTGCACCCGCACTGCCCCCCTCTTCCCCCCCCCCCCCCACTGCCCCCGCACTGCGCCCTCTCCCCCCCTCTCCCCCGCACTGTCCCCCTCTCCCCCGCACTGTCCCCCTCTCCCCCGCACTGGCCCCCCTCTCCCCCGCACTGGCCCCCCTCTCCCCCGCACTGGCCCCCCTCTCCCCCGCACTGGCCCCCCTCTCCCCCGCACTGGCCCCCCTCTCCCCCGCACTGGCCCCCCCTCTCCCCCGCACTGGCCCACCTCTCCTCCGCACTGGCCCATCCCTCCCCCCAACTGACCCCACCCCTCCCCCCCACAGGCCCCAGTTCTACCACCCCCCCTCCCACTGCTCACACATCTACCCCCCCTCCCACTGCCGCCCCCTCTCCCCACTCCCACTGCCCCACCTCTCCCCCGTACCACTGCCGTCCCCTCTCCCCCTACCACTGCCGTCCCCTCTCCCCCTACCACTGCCGTCCCCTCTCCCCCTACCAAAGCCGCCCCCTCTCCCCCCACCACTGCCAACACGCGATCTAGTGTCTTTCCCCCTCCCAAAGCCGCCCCTTCTCCCCCTCCCAAAGCCGCCCCTTCTCCCCCTCCCAAAGCCGCCCCCTCTCCCCCTCCCAAAGCCGCCCCCTCTCCCCCTCCCAAAGCCGCCTCCTCTCCCCCTCCCACTGACGCCCCCTCTCCCCCTCCCACTGACGCCCCCTCTCCCCCTCCCACTGCCGCCCCCTCTTCCCCTCCCACTGCCGCCCCCTCTCCCCCCTACCACTGCCGCCCCCTCTCCCCCTACCACTGCCGCCCCCTCTCCCCCCTACCACTGCCTCCCCCTCCTCTTCCCCTCCCACTGCCGCACCTCTCCCCCTCCCACTGCCGCCCCCTCTCCCCCGCTCTCGCCCCCCGCCCGCTCTCGCCCCCCGCCCGCTCTCGCCCCCCGCCCGCTCTCGCCCCCCGCCCGCTCTCGCCCCCCGCCCGCTCTCGCCCCCCCGCCCGCTCTCGCCCCCCACCATCTCTCCCCCCACCCATTCCCCCCATGCCTACTCTCACCCCCCTGCCCACGCTCATACCCCTCCGCCCATTCCCCCCATGCCCACTCTCACCCCCCCCACCGCCCACTTCCCCCCCTCCACGCACACACTCCCCCCCCGCCCAATCTCGCCCCCCGCCCAATCTCGCCCCCCGCCCAATCTCGCCCCCCGCCCAATCTCGCCCCCCGCCCAATCTCGCCCCCCGCCCAATCTCGCCACCCCGCCCAATCTCGCCCCCCGCCCAATCTCGCCCTTTGCCCAAACTAGACCTCTCGCCCACTATCCCCCTCCCCACCCACTCTACCCCCCTTCTCTCCCCCTTCTGCCCCTCTCTCTCTCCCCCCCTCTCTCCCTCCTTCCCTGTACTTTTCTACTTCAGCTTCCCCCCCTTCCCCGCTCTTTTCTCCCTCAACCACTTTACCCTGCTTCAGAACCCTTCTTCCCTACCCCCTCGTAATCCTGATCTTAGACTTTGTAAATAAAAAATTTATATTGATGGTCAGTCCTTTTTCTGGCACAAAATAAGCCTAAAATACAGAATTCAATAAATGTTTGTTGTTTGCCAAAATATTAGACCCTGTAGGTATATGCTACATCAGGACTCAAATACGTTTTTTATCACCTCTTAATTACATGTTTTCAGGGATTCATTTGATGGATTTTATTTATGAACTGAAATACATGCATACAAGTAAGTGCCAAAAAATGTTTTGTATTATTACATTTGACACTTAAATCTAAAAATTTTTCCATGTGATTCGACCTCAGAAAGTGAGTAGAATTATTTCGCATTTGAAAGCACCTATAGGAACAGTTTACATTAGGATACGTGAATGTTTTTTATGTTTGCATCACATTACTCACAACAAAGATGCAGCCCACACATACACAGGTAATGTCTTACTGAGGAAGGGAATTGTTTCCCAAAACATGTCACGTATGCGACAAATTAAATAAAAAACTGTGACTGGCAATAAAAAATGTGAAAAAATAATGTTCTAGTAGGAAATGACGATTATTTACTCCGTATTGTACATTTTGAATCTCATGGTTTCAGAAATCTTCATTTTTGAGGGAAGCTGATTTAACAACCCAGTGCACTATAAACCAGTTGAAGATGATATAGTAAGTGCCTGAATAGTTTCATTCTTGTGAACAGAACAAACACCACACATTCTAGATAGATATCCACTATTCAGATAATTCCATTTAAAAATTCAAGAATTACTGCCGACAACACGAATAGAAAAATTAGTGTGCAGTTCAAATCACTACTTAAGGGCTGTAATATTCTTCTTGTGTACCATCTGAACACTATCTAATCGAAAGTAGATGGACAACAGGTAGTAGACTTCAATATAAAGTGTGTCCATCTTTTCACCTTTGTGATGGTGAAACTGTGCTACAGACACTTTCAGTGAGGTGTTTGAATGTGTGTGGAGGAATGGCAGCCCATTCTTCCTCAAGATCTGAAACTGGATAATGTAGTGGTGTCGGATGCCAGGGTCTCGAGTGAAGTCAACATTCTGACGTGTCCAAAATTATTGCGCCGGGTTCAGTTCGCAGGTCGGTCTATTTTGAAAACGCTATTGTCCGCAAACTGTTGCCTTACACATGGTGCTGTATGACAGAACAATCAGTTGTCTCTAAACTTTTCCTTTACTGACACAGTATACAATGCTGTGAAATGTATTCATATCCTTCCACTTTTAGTATTTTCTAAAGCACATAAGGGGATGATAACCGAACAGCGAAAAACCTCCCCGAAATGTGATACTGTCTCCTCCGTACTTTCCTGGTTGTCACTACACACGATGACAGGTAACGTTCTCCCAGTATTGGCCGAGCTCGAACACTTCTGTCAGACAACCACAGGCTGTAGCACTATTTGCCATTAGTTCGGAACTCACAAGAGATACCTTCCACTGGTTTCGTGCGATATTTTACTGTCGCTCTCTGCAGTGCTCAACAGTTCCTGCCTGTTGGTACACGAGATCTGCCCAGTCTCTTTGTAGCTGTGGCTGTTCCTTCACATTTCCACTTTTAGGAGGGTGCAATGTCCCTGTCGGATTTGTTACTCTGGTGACTCCAATATTTATTCCGTGTTCAAAGTCACTGAGCTGTTGTGACTGACCCATTCCCGTGTTACTGCTTCTCTACCGACAGCACGACACTGCTGGCTTTCTTATATACTGGTGAGGCCACCTCTTGTGATGTCTAGCAGTCTATTCTGCATTGCAGTGTTGTCTAGATACTTCTGATCAACTAGTGTATTAATGGTGGTCTCAAAGGGTGTTTTCCTTGTTGTTAGTGTACCCGGATCAGCATAAGAAAGTGGTTGACAGCTAGTTGTTTTCAAGACAGCAACTGTAGCAGCAGAAAGTCAGAGAAGAAAGTCAGTCGAGCCTTCTTTCCCGTTCGCTGATGTGATTATCTCTCTTCACCATTAAGTGCAAATTGTCACACTCAGTTGTAGATGAAGTTTGCCACTCGTAAGATGACAGTTGTTAGTCATTTTTGTTGTTTGGATTGTTTTTCTGTGTGGCATTATTTTATGTGACAGACTATTCCAAAGTAGTTGCGCAAGTACTCTGAAAAGTAGTAGGACTATTACAACTCTGCTAAGCGAACTCGATACTGCATGTGGAAGCACCCGTGCTCGACTGTCAATCACTTCATTATTTCGATTGACGTGTAGCGTGCGCCCTAATCTTCAATCTGACAAATAGTAATCAAACAGAGTCATCGTATGTCTTTGTTCAAGAATGAAGTGGTCCACACTTGCAAAATGATTTTCCAGAGTTTTGAATGGAATGTTCATTAACTCTTTTTTCCAAATTGATCTTAGTCTTCTTTTATTCTTCAAGCACTGTGTAAACTTTCAACCGTTGTTAATTGTTTCTCTCTAATAGCAGCAGTATCTTCTTGCCGGTGAATGTGCTGCCTCTGATTTGTGGTGTTTCTTGGCATTACTTTTCTCTTCCTACACAATTCGATAGTTAAAAAATCTTGAGAACACAGTTTTCAGATCTGTAATATGTAAGTGCTGAGTAGCATATTGCTCAGCTCTTTCGTGTGTGGGGCTAGATGACCCCACACTAGACAACATTACAGAACTGAATTGTACAGATTGCTTTGCTCTGTGTTGGCACACTTTACAGACATCTTTTACCTACCCAACAATTGAGACGGTGCCAGAGCTTATCTGGGAAGCACACTGGTATGTCAAGTTTCCCCGATGTACAATACCGGTAACAGTTATATGAAAACTCACTTATTTGCAATTGGTTTCACCCATTATTCATTTTTGCATCAGGTTTTGGATAATAAAGTTAATTGCTTCTGTCATAAATTATATTTTTCAAAAGCTTGTGATTGTGTCAATGATGGCTTAAATAATGAAACACAGCATTGTGGAGGTCATCCAGAAAGAAAAACAACATTGATAATAAAAAGAAAGAAAGAAAAGAAATTCTATTACGTACTTAAAGGTTCCTTTACTTCTCTAAATAATCACTCCTACATTTAAACATTAGTTACATCCGGTCGCCAGCTTCAGAATTCCTGCATTATACTCTTCTGCTACCAGTCATTAAGCCAGATGTTCACTGCAGTCTTCAACTTAGAGTCTTACAGTAACAATTTGCATTGATCATAGTGTCGTTTGGTACAACACCTATCAGAGGAATCCTTTTCCCAAAAGACGGTTGCCACAGCATTTCATGGTGAATGTGCTGCTTTGAATTTTTTAATTTTTTTTGGGTGACAGCACTCAAGTGAACGGCATCTGCTGTCCGGGATAATGTGGGACACCCAGGTCTCATCCCCAGACACAGTCCGTTCGAGAAAGCGTCACAGTGTCAGATCGAGTATGCAAAACCGATCCCATTTGCCGAGCTTTGTGTCGGTTACTCGGTTGCTGCGTAATCCGTCGTGCACGTAGTTTGTCGTACCCGAGATATCACGACACAAATTCACCGTGCAAAAAAGGAGAAATTTATGGCAAAACAGTGTGCAATTTGTCCAGAGTTACGGCCTGTCCTGCGAGATTCTGTTGTTAACTGTAATTTTCAGTCTTTTGTCATAAGGCATCTAGCCGGAGTTTTGTTGTGCGCATTTGTTCGTCCACTGTTGAAAATTATACCCCAATTTCTCACTTTTTTTTTCATTCATTATGTTGTCCCCATACACTGCTTTCAGTTGACTGAAAATTTCTGCCGATTTCATCTTCCAAATATTCGGCAGTCGAATAAGACTCCTTACCCCACAGTTGGCAGGATTTCCAATCGGTCAGTTCATTTTGACCAGACACTGATTGCAAAAGGGCTACTTCTTGCCACCTCCAATCACAGCGTTACGAGCAAACTTATTACGGAAGACGATTGACCCTAAGAGGAGAAAGTGGAGTGAGCTGCACGCCGTAAATGTACGAGAGGACTTTTGTTTGAATGCAGTGACCACCTGACTTAAAGAACTGATGGCAGAATAATGTAACTTTGGAATTTTGAAGCTTGTGGCCAGATGTGACAAATGTTTAAATCTATCACTGCTACAGACGTGTTCTTTGCACTGTGTCCTGAGGCGGCTTTTGTTACGGCTGTATTGCTGGGGCGTGCGCTGAGATGCAGTGTTCCAGCCGACAGGAAATCCTTGGAACACGTTACGTAAACTTTGCATACAGTTGATTTTTAGCTCGTAAATTGCATTAATTTAAGTGCGGATAAGATACCAAAATTTTATTTAAAATTGAGAGCAGAACAATATCTTGTATCAGTCTCGAGTTATTTGATTTTATGTCTGACGGATGGTCGGGTGCGAGGTGCTCAGTTCTGCCCATGTGGACTTACCAGCTGCTTTGAAATACCTACATATGTTTTAAAGAAAGCTATTGAGTGAAAAAGATTGATTTTTGCGCATCTTACAGTTTTATACCTTCACTTGATAAAAGACTGAATTTCTTTTCATTATATACTGTACTTGTTGTACTGCATAAGTAAAACATTGCATGAAATTTTAAAGATTTTGCAGAGGTATAAACATGTTGCATAAAATTTGTGTATGGTTGATTTTAGTTCATACATTGCAGGGTCAGAAATGTAGATTAAGGTACTGGAGTTTTATTTAAAATTACCGAGCGTTGTTAGCACACTAACTCACATTCAGGAGGATGACTGCTCAAACCTGTGCCCAGCCATTCTGATTTGGGTTTTTCATGAGTTCCCTAAATTGTTGCAGGCAAATGTCGGGATGGTTCCTTTGAAAGGGCACAGTTGATTTCCTTCCCTGACCTTCCCTAATCCGAGCCTGTGTTCTGACTGTAATGACCTCATTGGCAAAGGGACGTTAAACACTAATCTACTCCTCCTTTTTATTTAAAATTGAAAGCAGAACAATATCTCGTGTCATTGTTGAGTTATGTACGATGGACAGACAGGTGGGACACGTCCATTCACGCCCTTGCGCATCGTGTAGTTGTGACAGTCATCGTGTCTGATAAATGCCTCGAGACATCGAAACGAGTTTTTCTTTGCAAATGATAACATGCAATGAGGCCCTTGTGTTGTGTGATAAATGTATGTTAAATACTTGAAACTTTTTTATCCACCGGGATGCGGAAGTAACTCGGCCACTGCAGTGAGAGGTCATTGGCTCAGGATGCATTCAGGTGTCCATAGCATTTGACTCAAGTGGAATGTGTGTACACATCCACAGACCCCGAGGAACGGCATCGCAGGACACGTATACATGGCCACTGCAACGGAGGGTTGAATGTAGGAGGTAGTTAGGTAGACTGATGAAGGAAAGCTTCGTGTATGTAACAACATAGTTTTTCCCAATAAATATTGTTTTTCATTTTATATAACTAAACAGTCTTTATTTTCTGGCAGATCCTCATAGTTACATTTCTCGTGCATAGCATGCCGCATTTAAAGGAATTTATTCCCATTGTCAGATGCTGTTGGAGCTTATATTAGTGTTGAAAGAGGTGTCTGTGTGGGTGTGTTGTGTCACACCTCTGGTGTCCAGCAATCATATTTTTATTGTTTTACTGCAGTCGAAGAATTTGTAGATACTAATGTTTATTTGTTTAGTTATCTACTTACAGGTATTGTTAAGCAGTGCAAATCCAGGATGAAATAACAACAATATTATGAAATAGGATAGATTACTACTCATCATATACAGGAGGCGAGTCATGTCTATATCTGTATTTACATCTACAACTACATCTTTACTCTGCAAACCACCGTGATGTACATTCAGAGGGTATGTCCCATTGTACCAAGTATTAGGGTTTCTTCTTGTTCCATTCACATATGGAGCGTGGGAAGAACAATTATTTAAATGCCAGTTTGCGTGCAGTAATTATTCTAACCTTATCCTCACAATCCCTATCTGAGTGATACATAGGAAGTTGTAGTACATCCGGAGAGTAATCATTTAGAGTCGGTTCTTGAAACTTTGTTAATAGACTTTCTCAGAATAGTTTAAGTCTGTCTTCAGGAGTCTGCCTATTCAATTCCTTCATTACCTCTTACACTCTCCCATAGATTAAATGAACCTATGACAATTCATGCTGCCCTTCTCTGTATATGTTCAATATTCCTTGTTAGTCCTCTTTGGTACATGTCCTACACACTAGAGTAGTATTCTAGAACTGGCCACATAAATGATTTGTAAGCAATCTCTTTCACAGACTTGAGTGCACTTCCCCTGTATTCTACCAATAAACCAAAGTCTACCACCAACTTGACCTGTGACTGAGCCTGTATTATCATTCCATTTCATGTCCCTACAAAGTGCTACACCCAGGTATTTGCATGAGTTGGCCGATTCCGACAGTGACTCATTTATACCATATCCGTAGGATGCTACATTTTTTTTTTTTTGCACAAGTTTTAGGTATGATTGTATTTTTGACAATAAGTGTAGGTGTGGTACTGAGTCGGCTTTTTGGAAATTGAGAAACACTGCATCTACCTGGTTGCTTTGATTCAAAACTTTCAGTATGTCATGTGAGAAAAGTGCGAATTGGGTTTCACATGATCGGCGCTTTCAAAATCCGTACTGGTTGGCATTAAGGAGGTCATTCTGTTTGTGATAGCTCGTTATGTTTGAGCACAGAATATAAGAGTCTACAAGAAAATGATGTCAAGGATATTGGATGGAAGTTTTGTGGATTACTTCTTCTACTATTCTTGAAGACGAGTGCAATCTGTGCCTTTCTCCAGGAGCTGTGCACAGTTCTTTGTTCGAGAGATCTACGATGGATTATAGTTAGAAGAGGGGCTAACTCAGCCGCAAATTCAGTGTGGAATCTGACAGTTGTTCCATCGAGGCCTGGAAGTTTGTTCGGTTTTAACGATTTCAGCTGTTTCTCAACACCACTGACACTAATAATTATTTCATCCAACTTTTCAGTGGTATGAGGATTAAACTGCAGCAATTCTCATGGGTTTTGGTTTGTGAAGGAGTATTTGAAAAAGGAGTGAAGCATTTCAGCTTTTGCTTTGCTACCCTCAGTTTCAGTTCCTGTCTCGTTCAGTTGGAACTGGACACTTAACTTTGGTGCCATTAACGACCTTTTCATACGACCAGAACTTCTTTGGATTTTGTGAAATGTTGTTTGACAATATTCTGCTACCATAGTCATTGAAGGCATCATGCTCTTTTCAATTTTTAATGACTTGTCACTCAATTTAGCATTTTCCCTGTACCCACGTAAACTGGTTGTGAATCTGAGGGTGGCACTTCACAAGTATTGATAACCAATAGTTATTAAATGCTGGAATTGGATTTTGACTATTTTTGTCAATTCCGAGAAATGCATATAATCTTAAAATAATATTTAATACTCGTGTAAACAACTAAGGCTTTGTATGTGATGCTAAACAAACCAGATTCCTATAACAGTTTTAGTCACGTATGTGAATTTTTTCAACAGTTTTACACAACCAGCTGTACAGGAAATGACAGGTTTTATATATAATGTAGTTCATCAATTACTCTAGATATCTTCATAATACACAAGTATAAGCAGGAGAAACACCAGATAGGGCACTTTTGTTTTGCCCATTTGAGCTAAACAGATCCCCAACTTGTGTGACAGGTCATGTCGTCAAGAAAAAATCCATTCACAGTACAGTTAAAATATAAATGTTCTCAGTGTTTTATTTTACTGCCAGAAACACTTGCATTACATCACAGGTACTGTGCTGTGATTTGCCGACAGAAGCAAACCAAACATGTGTAATGTCAGTTTGCATGTTTGTGAAGCTAAAGTGCCATATTTGGTGATTTTCGCATTTTGCTTGTGTACTACCAAAATATGCAGTTTGGTTGCTACTTCAAATTAAAGATCACTCCAAAGAGCGTCATTTTTGGTAGCATTTGCTGTGTGAAAATGTCATGAAATCTGACATTGCTGGATAAAAGATTGCCCTTATTCCAAGTAAAAGGTGAAATTTCTTCGTTATTGTGTGAAAGTGACCTCTCGATGATTAAAAAGTAATCAGTTGAGAAATATGACGAGATGAATATTTCAGTAGAAAGTGCAAGAAACACTGAAATGCCACGGGCTGCAGCTTTAAATAAAGCTGACAACACTTATGGTGACAAATCTGTGCACTAGTCTACTCTCTTATTTGAGTTGTGCGGATCTCAACAGTTTGAGATAGTCGAAAAGCAACTTTTTGATGGCAGCAGGACATGCAGACATTGTCAAATGTCCGGTATTTTACCAAAGGTGGTTCGTCTTCTGTGTTCAAATGTGGATTCTGGGCCCATTTCTCACACTGTAGCAAAGACTTGATGGATCAGTGGCACATTCTCAAACGAGCCTCCAAGAAACATCGCCATAACCTCAAACTGAATGTCAGTGTGAGGAATAGTGTTCTGAGGAAGCTCACAGCCACCGTCTTGGGAGCTAGTCCTCATGTCCCGAGAACTAATGGTATCCTTTTGTGATTGTCAGCTGCAGAGTACACTTCACCTGCACGGAGTGCATCTGCTCGTATGCTAGGCAATTCTAACTGAAGATCAGGCGGTTGGAGGAATGGTCTCACACCACAGGTTTTAAATTCTGTTTGGAGACAACAGTTTCTGTTGATTTTAATTGTTCCCGCTGTCTGTTTAATTTACCTGTTTTAAAACTGGGGGACACTGCTCTCACTTTTAAGGAAAAGTTGAGGTATATGGGTCTTACTTTTGATGAGAAGTTAACACGGTTGTCACACCTTAAAGAAGTGAAACTGAGATGCCTCAAAGCCTTAAACATCCTTAAATGTGTCAGTCGTAGGTCTGGGGGAGCCGACATGGCACATCTGCTCCAACTTTAAAAGGCTTTTGTGCTACCCTGGCTTGAATACAGATGCCAGATTTATGGGTCAACAAGGCTATCATATCTTAAAATGCTGGATGCCGTTCTTCTCGAGGGTATTAGGCTGTCAACAGGGGCCTATGGCACGAGCTCCATTGTTAGCTTGTGTGCAGAGGCTGGAGAGCCTCCACTGTCTAATCGACATCTCCTTCTCATCATACGCCAATTATATAGGTTATTGTCCATTCCTGCATCACCGGCATCCAGATACGTTGTTCAGTTGCCACTGGAACAGCTGTTTGATCATTGGCCACAAGCAACACGGCCATTTGGGATCCTGCAAGGGAGAGCCTTAAGTTATTACAGATGGGAGGCATTGAGGATCAAAGAAAGGGGTGGAATAGGGTATCCCCCTGGCTCCTACTTAGACCTAGCTTGGTTTTAGAACTGACTGCTTACAAGAAGCATTGTACCACAGACTATGTTTTTAAAATTAAATCTAATGAGATTTTATGTAGCCTCGTTCCGAGACAGGAGACAGACATGCAAAACTGAAGCATCCTTCCAGCTGATGGGGATGTGTACTGCCACTGAGGAATGGCACAATATCTGGGATACTTTCTTGTACGCCTACTACTGAAACAACCTCACACGACACGGGACTCGATCCGGGCGAGTATCGAGGCTTTTGGGGTCGCTACATTTTGAAAATGCTGGCTGAAGGGGGAATGAACGAATTAGAAGAGAACTCTGAAATTGTGACAATTCTTTCATTGAAAAAACTTTCAAAACAGTGAAAATTGGCACTGCGATATTTTTCTTTAACTGGTTAGCTCTGACAATTCTAAGAGCAACACGAATGGTCACAGGTTCGTTTAATCCCGTGGGAGAGAATCACAGAGATACTGAACGAGCTGAACTGGCAGACTCTTGAAGACAGATGTAAAATATCCCAAGTAAGTCTATTAACAAAGTTTCATGAACCGGCTTTAAATTATTACTCTAGGGATGTACTACAATCCCCTAGACATTGCTTACATAGCTATCGTGAGGATAAGATTATAATAATTACTGCACGCACAGAAGCATTAAAACAAATCTTCCTCCTGCACTCTGTACGTGGCTGGAACAGGGAACACACTAATAACTGATACAATGGAACATACTCTCTGCCGTGCACCTCACAATGGTTTGCAGAGTATAGTGGTTCAGAAGTAACATAAGTCATTCCCTTTTTTGATAATGTAATTCATGGACACGAAAAAAGGTGAAATCAAACAATAATATGGAACTTACATTGCTTAAAAATACATTAGAAACAAATGGCAAAATTTGAAATAAATGACACTGAAATTGATCATGAGATAAATTCACACACACACACACACACACACACACACACACACACACACACACACAGACAGAGAGAGAGAGAGAGAGAGAGAGAGAGAGAGAGAGAGAGAGAGAGAGAGAGAGAGCTGCTGTCAGTAACAACTATTGCTATTTAAACTAACATTTGTAGTTCACATTTATTTTGTTGCAAGTATTGAGAGAAACATGTGGAGCACTGAACACAGTTACGGATTCACTACAGTACCTCATTTACATAATCATTGCCGAGGATTTATACTCTACAGTATACCACTTATTTTGGAATTTCCCATTTCGAGCCAGGTTTCACATCTCTGTTGCTGATGCAAATTTTTGAAGTTTCTCGACCGGAGTCACTCTTTGCAGGTTCCGTCACCTGTCAGTGCGCGAGTACCAGGAGGAGCTGGGATACGTGAGCCAGGTGGCAGCAGCGAGCTCACCCGCGGCGGCGGCCATGGTCGCGGCGGCCATGCAGCAGCAGCAGCAGCAACAGCAGCAGCAGGCGAGCACATTGCACCACCAGGCGAGTGCCACCGGGACGGCCGCCGCCGGTAACGGGACGGCGGCAGCCGCCGCTGCGGCGGCAGCCGCCGCGGCTGCCGGGGGCGTTGGGGCGATGCAGGGCTCCGTCGCGGCGCACCCCGGCACCGTGGCCGCCATGTCGGCCGCGGCGGCGGCTGCCGCCGCCGCACACCACCCCGCGCTCGCCGCTTACCACCACTTGGGGCAGCCGCCGCCCCCTCCACCGTGGCAGGTGGGTGCTGTCGGCGATATCGCCAATGGCACTGCGCAACACTACGCTGCCGTCGCACCCGAGCAGTACTTGAGGTACGTGCTGCCAAATTACCTTGTTTCTGCTCGGGGCTCCTTTTTGGAAAGAATCCGGTACCGGTGTTTGCACGGTCCTCTAGTTGTAAGATCGCACCTTCGGAGTTGCGGTCGGGGCTGTGTACTGTACGAAATTGGTTTGCAGTAGCACGAGTGTGAGTCGGCATTTTTGGCACTCGGATGGAGTCCGATTACACCTCGGCCACTCGTTTTGCTCCTAATTGTTCTGTAGGGCGAGTCTGTATCGAATCGACTGACTGATTGTTATTAATTTTAGAAACTTTGTGCCCCAGATTTCAATGACTTTTTAACATTTGGCAATCGCCTTGCAGTTAGGAAATATTGTAAATTCTAAAAGCTTTGAGCTCTGTCCAGTTTTGGTTTCCGCATATAAAAAAATGCAAAATTTTTCCTATGTTTTGGGGAGTAAATTGACATATGACTCCAAAACTATTGAAACTGTGCAGGACGAATTTGATAAATGTGGACAGACTGCGGGAAACGATCTGCGAGGGGACAAATAGCGAGAAACGTTTTACGGGTGTATGCTGGAAATGCTTGCCGGGAGAGGTACAGCCTTTTGAAGGTGAAGGTAAAAGATCTGTGCTGTAGACACCGGGCAGGTGGCCCACCAACACGGGGCAAGCCGGATAACCGGGGAAAGTTTTCCACCACATCTGCCACTGTCTGTATCACGTACAGGCCTCGGCACTTACCTGACTCAACTCTGTGGCGACAGTTTTGTCTCGGAGTCGTCGTGTGGGTCACCACGGTGCCGGGATTTCTATAATCGTCCTATTCGCAGCCGAGGCTATCTGTACGAGAGGTGATATTGTCGACCTGCACGTCACCTACCTGCGAGTACCTCGACTACAAATTGTCGGCACCATTTCGACCTCGGTGGACGGTAATTACCGGTAACCGCTGGCGTAAGATGTGCCTTTGGTGATACAGAGGCTAATGTGGCTATTGAACACCTCCTTCGGAACACATTTGTGGCTGTATGGTTGTGTGATCATTTTTTGCTCCCTATCCTCTCAGGAACTGTTTTCTGCAGTTTGTCCCATGTTGTAAAGTCACCCTGTGGTGTTGATCTAGTGTCATTTTAAAGCTCTTGAGCTGTGCTTTCATTTGGTTTGCAACGCAAACTACTGTGAGATTAATTTAATCTTGCAAAACACACTCTTTATTTTTTCATTAAGATTTGTGTGTTTCCTATGTATAGTTCTTTTGTCTTTGATACAATTCGAAGATGCAGAAACACGCGATCTAGTGTTGCATCACACAATTACTATTTTTACAAGTTGATATTGGAAGGAATACTCCAGATTCAAAAAATAGGTAGTTCCGTTGTTGCTTTTATTCTAAAGTTATAGTGTGATTGTTTCTATATTAGAGTGTTTTCAAAAGTAATTGTATGGAACACACACACAAACACAAAAGAGGCTCTTAATCATTTCTACTAAGAGTTATTTGTTTAGATACTTACCGGTGATGTTGCATTTGTCTTCATTAGGAGTGCTTTTTGAAGTAATTGTTGTGCACATTTTTTGTTAGTCCATATTTAATGTAGAAAGTGAGGGAAAACAGTTTTTTTTGTTGTACCTAGGCGCAGGAAAACTTATATAACAGAAAAGTGTAAAATGATACAAAAACCTGTGGTTTTTAGGGACATCGCAAGAAACTGTCAGTTGTTACATAATGTCACAAAATTTGACATTTTATCTATTCTAGATTCAAATATTGTAAATCTGAGAGTGGCAGTTAATGACTACTGAAACTGAATGTTGTCCCCCCCTCTCTCCCCCCTTTCTCCCCCTTTCACTCCTTCTCCCTCCTTCTCCCTCCCTCTCCCTCCCTCTCCCTCCCTCTCCCTCCCTCTCCCTCCCTCTCCCTCCCTCTCCCTCCCTCTCCCTCCCTCTCCCTCCCTCTCCTCCCTCTCCCTCCCTCTCCCTCCCTCTCCCTCCCTCTCCCTCCCTCTCCCTCCCTCTCCCTCCCTCTCCCTCCCTCTCCCTCCCTCCCTCTCCCTCCCTCTCCCTCCCTCTCCCTCCCTCTCCCTCCCTCTCCCTCCCTCTCCCTCCCTCTCCCTCCCTCTCCCTCCCTCTCCCTCCCTCTCCCTCCCTCTCCCTCCCTCTCCCTCCCTCTCCCTCCCTCTCCCTCCCTCTCCCTCCCTCTCCCTCCCTCTCCCTCCCTCTCCCTCCCTTCCTCCTTCCCCCTCCCTCCCCCTCCCTCCCCCTCCCACCCCCTCCCTCCCCTCCATGCCCCTCCCCCTCCCTCCCTCTCCCCTCTCCCTCCCCCTCCCTCCCTCTCCCTCCCTCCCCTCCCCCTCCCTCCCTCTCCCTCTCCCCCTCTCTCTCCCTCCTTCTCCCTCCCTCTCCCTCCCTCCCTCCCTCTCCCTCCCTCCCTCCCTCCCTCCCTCCCTCCCTCCCTCCCTCCCTTCCTCTCCCTCCCTCCCTCCCTCTCCCTCCCTCCCTCTCCCTCCCTCCCTCCCTCTCCCTCCCTCCCTCCCTCTCCCTCCCTCTCCCTCCCTCTCCCTCCCTCTCCCTCCCTCTCCCTCCCTCTCTCTCCCTCTCTCTCTCTCTCCCTCTCTCTCTCTCTCCCTCCCTCTCTCTTTCCCTCCCTCTCTCTTTCCCTCCCTCTCTCTCTCTCTCCCTCCCTCCCTCCCTCTCTCTCTCTCTCCCTCTCTCTCTCTCTCTCCCTCCCTCTCTCTCTCTCTCCCTCCCTCTCTCTCTCTCTCCCTCCCTCCCTCCCTCTCCCTCTCCCTCCCCCACGCTGCCTCTCCCTCTCCCCTGCCCCTCCCTCCATCGGCCACCCTATTGTTTATTTGAGCTCTCAACAAATAATAGTTTCCATTGAGAAACTGCAGAATTTTGGACCAGTGAACTGAGAGCTTCTATTTTTCTTTTCCCACCCAATTCAGTGTTAACAAAATCGTCAGAATATTAATTACGACCTTTTGTGGGCATTCATACCGTGGTACTCGTAGTTGACAATGCTACAGATAGAGCTGACAAGGCATTTATTGTAGAAGAACTAAAAGTAAATCCGTCACACCAGTTGAAATACACTGACAGATTTTAAGTGTGGACACTAGAAAATGGCGGTCTGCCATGTGTGTAAACAAACTAGTATTATGAAATGGGAGGGGATAGTAGCAGCATGAGGAAAGGAGCCCCACCTCCCTCTAACAGGGTAATAGCCTGTACACGTGATCTGCATTTCTGCAAAACCAAAACTCACACACAGTCATAGGGATCGCTGAATTTTTGTGGACGGGGATTAGTCTCTTCACACATTTCAAAATAAAAAAAGAAAACAACAAACAACACACATCATCAAGTACTCAGTAATAGCTACCCTGCAATTGTTTATGAGATTAGCAATGTTGGAAATGTGGTAGTTCAAGCCCAACTTGTACTCGGATTTGATACAATCATCGTTGCATTATGTGACATGTATCTTATGCAGAACATTCAACTGCCCACCCACAAATGGAGTGGCACCATCGCATCGAGCACACTGATACATCATTGCATTTGTGCACTTTTATTTTGCAAACACATTTGTATGCACATTATCTTTCCAAAGTGGCCTTCACCATCTGATGTGCAATACTAGCATCTCAGAGTTGATTACATTTCTGACATTTATGCACAGAAAGTAAAGCTGTTTGAAACTGTATCTGATAAAGTAGTTCATCTGGATGCAGTTTGTCTATTAGGTACATTCTAGGAATTGGCATTTCAAAAACCATTCTTTCTGCCTCTTGAAATTTGAACCATTGTTTGTAACTACACGAGTGAACATTTTTAGAAAAACAAAATGAGTGTTTTTCGATTTTAGTAAAATCAAGCAAATGTTACAACATTATTGTGTTACATACTAAATTAAAGCTTAAACTAAGAGTTTTAAAATAACACAGTTTAACTTACCAGCACAAATGGTTTTGAAATGTTTTGTTTCATACCACCCTCAGACATATGAGCAGTTTTCATTTCTTGAAATTTGGGAAAGCAATTATCTATGCATTGAAAGAGAATGAGATTTTGTACTATTGTTTACTACGTGTGTACATACAATAAACAATAAATAGCCATAGTCTGACAGTAGTCCAAACCCGTGGTTGGTTTGAAAAGAGTAGTGCTTTACCCAACTAGGACAGATAGATACCGGGGTTCAGACCTATCTCACCTGTGCCCACAAGGGGAGGGTGTGGGAAGGGGCTTACCAATTTGACTTAAACTGTGTGAGTAGAAGCAGGTAGATGCGCCTTGCAAGTTCCTAAAATATGTTGCCTGAGTGGGCCATAAGGAAAGAGAAAATGTTCTCTAAAGATTTTTAAGTACAGTATCAGGGATTGGTGAGTAACAATGATGAAGTAAGTGGCATATCGCAGTGATATAGTGCACCAGCTATCAATTTGCCAGTATGGTTTTAATTCCCACTCATACTGTAATTTTCTTTTCTTTCTGCTTATACTCCTCACACTGTCGTTGCCCATTGTTGTAATGTTTTCATTGTCACTTTTTTGTAACACCCTAATGCATCCTGAAATCTCTCCCATGTTTCCGAGTTGATGAATGCAATTCTCTCTCTCTCTCTCTCTCTCTCTCTCTCTCTCTCTCTCTCTCTCTCTCTCTCTCTCTCTCTCTACAACACCCCCCCCCCCCCCTTTTTCACCAACGCACCCCACCCCCGCGCTCTTACACCTTCCCACTTCTTTTCTGACATTGCAAATTGTGATTTTAATAATGGGAGCTACCATTTTGGATGAGCATCAACAAAATCAATAATCAGCCAATGTGCCAAAGATAAGAGGAGTATTTGTTAGGATCAGAATCGTCTTAGTTTCCCTCAGCACCTGAGGAAGGAACCCATTACAAATAAAAAAGGGCTGCATATTGTAAAAGTGTGTGTGGGCAGAGAAAGAGAGAATGAACAAACAGATGAATCGTAAAGATTTTGTGCAGCAGGTTTTGTGTATAGTATATAATTGTCATCGTCATTTACTATAAAATTATCATTCGTAATTGCAATGATCTGATCTGCGTTTGCTTCCCATAGCCATTGCTAGAGGACCCACTGACACAGGAGGTTTGTCAGGGATCATAGTTTTTTTATTATAGATTTAAAAAGGGTAGCAGTGTGTATAAGCTCCAGGAAATCTTGGAAAAACCTGGGAACTTTTCCATCTGGGAGAAAACTGGGGAAAAACCAGGGAATTGTTTAGAATTCCAGGAATTTTTCATTTCTTTAGTCTTCAGTTAACTTTTTAAAATTCTGAGTGGTAAGTACTGATAAACACTAAGGCTTTAGGCCGAAAACTGTGGAATACTTCATAACAATAAAGTGTTGCCCACGAGCGTGATGTCACAACTGTTTACAGTAAGATCATTTGAGCAGTTGCCAGCATTCTCACGCATATGCGCAGTTGACTTGCGTATATGCATTACCTTTCTCCTCTTCCGGCTACTCGAAGTGCGGCTGTTAGCTGTATCAACAGTAGTAACAAGCAACCAGATGCTACCTGGAATAATATTTTCTGTCGTGCCCAAGCTACCGGATTCGTGCATGCGCAGAGCAGTCTGAGTTATAGTGAGGAGGAGGTTAGCATCCGTGTGAGCCATGTTTATGTTTAGTGATTTTGCTGTTTCCTCCTAGTTTACAGTTCTCACGTCAAATGGAAACAATACGGATTTCTGCGGCTGGGAGCTGTCAAGTGAATTAAAATACATTCATGTAATTACAGAAGGCTAAAATATGTTATTAGTTTTGTTTTCTGATTTTACCTTATTTCCGCATTTTTGGCAATCGAGCATTAATTGCCTTGCAGAACTGTGAAGTTATTTTGGTCGGTTTGCTAAATAAATGTGGCTTTAATAATCTTTCCTGCAGAGGCAGTCTATTTATTAGATACGAAAGATTTCATTCCACACTGTCGGCCAGTTTCAAATGTTCACTGAATTTTGAGTGCACATTTTCATCGTCTGGCACATATGGCATTATATCGTAATAAAGAACCGAACGTGAGATAATAAGTATTGGTACTGTGATAAAATTTGCATCTCGAAAATCACACTGAAAAGCTTAATATCTGGTTGGGCCTACTTCATTGTGAATCTGGACATATGAATGTGCACTTTGAGCTGAATTATGCATTTTAATATGGTGTACAAAATTCTGATGCTCCAGTATTCTTTGATGTTCCATTTCTTTTATGACGTCATGTAAGAGATATACGTGTGAGAATGTGCAATAACTTTTTTAAATCATGTAGCATTTGACTCTCATTTAAAACCTAACACGTTGAGGACTAGCCACTCAGAAGAATTTTGAGCCCAGAATACCAAGCATTAATGTCATTATTTAAAATTTTGCTGGCATGTTTGCGTGATGTATCTTAAAATCTAACACACGTAAAAAGACCAATATTAGATGTGAAAGCTTAGCTGTTATTGTAGCTACACTATGTACATTAATTTAAACCATTAACTTTTCCTATTTGCGTGTTCGTGCTACTTAACATTAATATTGCTATTGGCTGACTACATCATGTATCCTATGCTCTGAATATCTGCTGTTATTGGCTGGCAAGATCACATGACATAAGCTGTGATTGGCTTACAAAAGCACATTTCAATCTCGGCCTCAGTGGTTGGGAAACTAATGCGCTGTGTTTGGTGAAATTCGAATCTATACTTTCCTAATGAAAATCTGCAGCATAAATGTTGCTGCACATCAAAGATCCTTCCAGAACTTTTTTTTGCATAGTTTTTTCGTTCCCTGAAGTGCTGGGAAGTTCTACGCTGGTGTATAAAACCGTTACCATTCAGAGGATTGATATTTTTACAGCTCTGAGAAAATGTATACTGCCACTTACCGTGGGAAAAGTGTATTTTCACTTGGGGAAAAAGTTCTTTTTTAACCAGGGAAAACAAAGGAATTTTTTTTTCTTGTCCGCATATACACCCTATGTAACGAAGAATGCTGGTGAAATAATAATAATAATAATAATAATAATAATAATAATAATAATAATAAGGAAGTCATGCTTGATCAAGGTCCGCATCACTTTCCACTTTTAACCAGACATAACATCTGAGAAAGGAATATAATAATAATAATAATAATAATAATAATAATAATATAAACACTACATGGCAAGCACCCGTATCATCTAACACAGTCACACATTGATCAAGACGCATCCAACACATGGCTAAGAAAAGGCAATATATACAGTGAGACGGAAGGATTCATGATTGCAATACAGGATAAACAATAAACACCACATATTACAGCAAGCATATTATTAAAGATCCCAATACCACAACAGATAAATGCAGACTTTGCAAACAACGAATAGAAACAGTAGATCACATCACAAGCGGATGTACAATACTAGCAAACACAGAATACCCCAGAAGACATGACAATGTAGCAAAAAAATACATCAACAACTTGCCATACAGCATAAATTAAGAAAACAACACATTCCCACATACAAGTATCCACCACAAAATGTACTGGAGAATGATGAATAGAAATTATACTGGAACAGAAACATTATAACAGATAAAACACCACCACATAACAAACCTGACATCATACTCACCAATAAAAAGAAGAAATTAACACAATTAATCGGAATTTCCATACCCAAAACAACAAATATACAGAAGAAAACAGGAGAAAAAATTGAAAAATACGTCCAACTGGCTGAGGAAATCAAAGACATGTGGCTTCAGGATAAAGTTGACATCGTACCAGTTATACTATCAACTACAGGAGTCATACCACACAATATCCACCAGTACATCAACGCAATACAGCTACATCCAAATGTATACATACAACTACAGAAATCTGTAATTAAATCTAAAAACAAAGATGATGTAACTTACCAAACGAAAGCGTTGGCATGTTCACACACACACACACACACACACACACATACACACACACACACACACAAATTCAAGCTTTTGCAACCAACGGTTGCTTCATCAGGAAAGAGGGAAGGAGAGGGAAAGACGAAAGGATGTGGATTTTAAGGGAGAGAGTAAGGAGTCATTCCAATCCTGGGAGTGATAAGACTTACCTTGGGGGGGGGGGGGGGGGGGGGGGGGGGGGGAAGGACAGGTATACGCCTTCAATCGCTGTGCGTGCGTGCGTGCGCGCGCACACACACAAACACACACACACACACACACACACACACACACACACACACACACACACACAGACATTTGTAAAGGCAAAGAGTTTGGGCAGAGATGTCAGTCGAGGCGGAAGTACAGAGGCAAAGATGTTGTCGAATGACAGGTGAGGTACGAGCAGCAGCAACTTGAAATTAGCGGAGGTCGAGGCCTGGTGGGTAACGGGAAGAGAGGATATACTGAAGGGCAAGTTCCCATCTCCGGAGTTCTGACAGGTTGGTGTCAGTAGGAAGTATCCAGATAACCCGGACGGTGTAACACTGTGCCAAGATGTGCTGAACGTGCACAGAGGCATGTTTAGCCATAGGGTGATCCTCATTACCAACACAACACTGTCTGCCTGTGTCCATTCATGCGAATGGACAGTTTGTCGCTGGTCATTCCAACATAGAAAGCTTCACAGTGTAGGCAGGTCAGTTGGTAAATCACGTGGGTGCTTTCACACGTGGCTCTGACTTTGATCGTGTACACCTTCCGGGTTACAGGACTGGAGTAGGTGGTGGTGGGAGGGTGCATGGGACAGGTTTTACACCGAGGGCGGTTGCAAGGGTAGGGGCCAGAGGCTAGGGAAGGTGGTTTGGGGATTTTCATAGTTATGCAACAGCAAGATCTTTTCACAAAATCTCCACTGCTCTCCGAATGTGGAAATATTTTTTTGCCACCCACCCGTATAGCAGGAAATGACCAAAAATAAAAGAAATCGGAGCTCTCAGAGAGAGATTTAAGTGTTCGAGAGTGGAACGGTAGAGAATTAGTATCAAAGTGGTTCTGTGAGCCCTGTGGGAGGCACTTAAGTGTGAATTGCAGAGCAGTGGCGTACATTTGGACGGGTGCAGTATCGGTTGGATGGTTATGTAAAAATAGTCGCGATAACAGAATTTGTGATTTTGGGATGCAGCAGTGAAATTTGGGACACGAACCCGTCCTCTTCACAGACGCCCATATTATCGGTCCGGACTTCGGTTTGCAGTAGTAGCAGCTTATTGTGCATGCCTCACACATTCTGAGCTGATGCAGCTGCGACATATGCAGGTGCGATGATACTCCCAGTGAAGTCTGTAGGCAACGTGATGAGGATGACTGTCATACAGAAGGACCTCGAGTGGAGGAAGTTGGACCTGATGCCTGGAGGCAGAGGTGACTCTACTGACTCTTCACAAAACTTAGCCACTAGATAGGCCCTGTAATGAACAGAGAAAGATTATGACAGAAGCACATTTCCTTTCACGCCTATCGCATATTGTTGCGTAAATTTATTGTAGTGAATGCTGCTCAGTTGTATCCATTAGTGAGCTCCAGAGAAAAGCTACATTAAGCAGAAGTACGGTTGTCCATTTTCACTACCACAGTCTGCAGTTTGTGATTGGCTGACTGGCGCCACATGTCACTTGCAGCCGTGTTGGGCTCTCTTGTTAATGTGTGTAGCACAGGATGTGTATTGTGTGTTAGGAAGATTCCACTGAAATAATGCTACGGTGTTGCACTTTCAGCACCACTTTTTGAGGCCAGTAGGTAAGGAAAATTTTTAAAATTCCTACTGAATGGGGTGCTGCAACAAGAATAATTTTTATACATTAGCATATATCGTAGTCAGATTTGACATTCATCTACAAGTAAATCTTGGGACACAATTTTAGTTTGAAGTAATTCGTGGACTCACGCTATTCTCATTTGATTACTGATGTTTTACGTATCATTACAGCAAACAGGCAAGAATACACGAAAAGTATTGAAAGGGTACAGTACCGCCCGACATTGAAAATAGGTGCAACATTCTTCATTATTCTTGTCAGAACAACACATTTTTTCTAATAACAACTCAATTTCACTTAATACACCGAAGCTGGATACCAGTGTAGGAAAGAATGACAATTTATTTATTTAATTGATCACATGTGCACTCCACAAAATAAATCCCTATATCCAATTTGGCGAGATCTGCGAAATGAATGAATGTATGTTCGTCTGCTAACCACAGATAATGAATGTACAATATATGATCATCTTTGAGACGGTACTTTGGTGGAACCAAAGAGATGAAATTTACCTGAGCTTTGAGTGCCTGAAATGTGGCTGACAAATACGGTAACATGGTGCTCTCCCACCTCGACGGTGCGAGCTGACCTGAAGAACGGTCATGTTTCAGAACTCTGACACTGGATCTTGTGTTGGTAAGACCTGTATTAGGTGTGCTCCATAAAGACAAAAGTGTGGAGAGATGGTATGCATGTGAAATACTTAAGAGTACTTTAGAATAATTATTTCTCTATTTCAGGAACTTTCGTGGGGAGAATTAAATGACAGGCAGGTAATATTAAGGGGATCGTAGTAATCTAAGGAAGTGACCAACGGTCACAATGAAACCACGTGTAGCACTAAGTTGAAATACTTCAGAGTGCTGAAGTTAAGCTGAATTACTAGCGTGTGTACTATAAGTTGGAAATATTTAAGAAATGGCGTGCGCAGGACTTGAAATTAGAGACGGGTACTTCCACGCTGTGAGTACTGTGTGAGTCTCAATCTGTATATGTGACAAAGGATAAAGAGAAGTACTCGTCCATGGTATCAGTTGAGGACTCGCGCGTGTGACGAATATGTTCTTAATATTACTTTCTGTATTACGTTTCCGTGTGATGCTGGATTCAAACTCTAATAGTCTGAGAGAGAAGCAAGGTGAGTCAGCCGTCTATCCAGCAACGCCACTTGGCTTGCATTGCACAGGAAGACGTGCATATATCCTCCAGAGTTCGTAGTAGGAAAGAAAAGTTATGAAGTGTGGCAGTGTCGTGTGAAACTGGGATGAATACTAATTGAAGTGGGAAAGCTGAAAATGAAGTGATTCTAACGTTGTGACTATTCTTTGTGATGTATGTTGCCCCTGTGATGTATTTCATGTATTTTAAGTATGTGTGGTTTGCATGGGAGAGTAGCAAGATAGGTTCAGAGGCAGTGGATTATGCATGTTCCTTTGTGTACCGCTCGGTCTGGAGGAAATTTTTGTGATGATGGGTGTGAGAGTCGAAGTGTGAGATATAGCGAAAGATTCACCATCCTATCCAGAAAGTGCACTGTAGCGTTAGATAATTACGAGACCATAAGATAGAGAATCACCAATGTAAAGCCATGCCCACTGGGTGGAGTTTCTCATAATTTTGTTATTGTTGTGTAAAATGTAATGGTCTGTTTAGGTTATCTATGAATCATAATAGAATTTATCTGAATAAAAAAAAAAGTGAAAATAAAAGGGATGGTGGCCGTGTTCTTCGAATAGTGTGTAGCCATGATATCCAGAATTTATAATGTATGCACCATTCATATTTAGTGTGATGGCCACGTGTTGGTCAAAGCCGTTGAATAAGTAAGAAAATGTGTTATTGCCAGAACGTAGTGAACAATCAGAGTTGTGTAAATTCCAAATAGTCAAATGTGCGTTATCTGTTTCCGTTGCGTATTTTTCAAACAGGAGAATAATTTGTAGCTTCACTGTGGGTACTAGAGCTCATAATCAGTCATCGATGTTTTTGTAAGAAATAAAGAACAAATCCACTCGCTTGGCAGACCACTCATCTTGCAGGCCTGACTGCTTGGTGCCACAGTATGAGCAAGACATGTGGATGCCTCTCAGTATAAAAGGCATGCAATTGTTATCAAAATTGTGTGTGTGTGTGTGTGTGTGTGTGTGTGTGTGTGTGTGTGTGTGTGTGTGTGTAATATGGGGCATGGACAAAGTAAGTACTGTTTACTTTTTCAAATCAGAAGTCATTTTTACAATAAAGATCATTTTCCTATGTAGTTGCCACCATTGTCCAGACATTTGTCATAGCAGGAAACCAACTTCTCTATTCCCTCTTCATTGAAAGATGCTACTAGTCAAGACAACCACTGCTGAACACTGTTTTTTGCTTGTTTTCTGCTTGTTAAGTTCCTTCATGGATTTGTAACTGTCAGGACAGTACAGTACTGTGAATCATGGAGAAAACCTAAGTGTGCAATTCAGAACAAAAGGAAGGTGCATAATACAAAACAAAAGTTGTCAAATGCTCAGTCGAGGCATTGTGTTGCTTCGTGACAATGCATGTCCCCATGCTGCTGGTGTCACTCGAAACCTTATTCGACAATTTGGTCAGAGCAGTTCAACGACAGCCGTGCAGCCCCGATATCGCGCCTTCTTACTGCCATTCGTTCTCGAATATGAAGGCCGATTTTTGAGGACAGTTGTGATGACGCGGAAAACGATGTTCGACAGTGACGGTCTTCACTGGCAGCTTCATTGTATAAAGAGGACGTAGAAAAGTTGGTTTCCCACTATGTCAGATGTTTGAAGAACGATCACAACTGTGTGGAAAAATAGCATAAGAAAAAGAAATGCTCTTTCTTGTAAAAATAAATTTTGATTTTTAAAAAAAGGTTTTGTTAATTTTTTTCAAAACGGTTCTTACTTTCCAGACAAATTTCATAATTTATGTACAGCTGTTCCTAAGCTCAACTGAGCGATTCAAAATGTAAATCCACAGTACAGTATGTGCGTCAAATAATATTTGTCGAATACTTCCGCAGAAAGCTCAGAACCTAATCTGGTTATCTGTTAGGTAATAACTATCGGCAGGGACATTGTGAATGCTGTGTGTTGGGGTGATACAGATGTATGGAGGGTACTGTTTACCACACATCCATTATCCATAATACATTTTATATTTTGCACAACACTTTGAAAATTCATTAACTGTATTACAACATGTGCAGTATATAGTATACTACGGCCATGTCTTGGTAATAAATGAAGTATTTTGAAAGTGTGATGGTAGGGAACCAGTCTAGAGACAAAAGTTTTAATCTAATGTCTCGTATAAACTTTCCTGCCAGAGAAGCACGATTTCTGTACTAACAAATGGCTCCTTCGAAATTCCGTAATGAAAACTGCTCCAGAATAGTGATCTTTGTCGTGCAGCTTTGAGTAATCATTTTCTGATCATTTTTGTTACCTTTTCCTGCTGCTGCTGCTGTTGTTGAGGATTTGAAATGATCAGCAAGTAACAACTCACTGCTGTAACAGGGACTATGGAATTTGCTGCTGTCACCATTAATAAATGACGGCGGCACAGAAACTGGGATGTCTCCTCGTCTTAAAATTTAAACTGTCTGACAAATAAAGTGGAGTCCCGAGAAGGGGAGGAGGATGAAATGAAACTCTGTGGGTCGGAAGGTTACGTGACATTATTTTATCGATTACAAAATTGAGTCAAAGTTGCAGTGATCTCAACAGCTCTAGCCCACTCACCGGTACGGCATTCCACCATCGCGGTGCACAGTACGGCGATCCTCACTCGTCACAGTCGGACGTGGTCGACGGGACCTCGGGTGACAATCGTGCCGTCCCTCATGTTACCGTACAGACCGACGTCGGGCCACTATCGCATCTGAACACCCCACAGATGTAGAGACGTGCACGATTCGATAGTCCTGCCAAACGGGAACTGACAGTGAGGCCCCTTTCAAACTTTGTAAGGTGGCAATAACTCTCTCACCTCAGTATGCAGCACCTCTGTGCTCCTCGACATTGACACTGTAGGCCTGTTAGATACCCTACCAGGCCCGGTAATAACACTAATGTACTCTGGCGCGCATTGTAACTGTCACAGAAAATTGCAACACTATTTTTTTACATAGCCGCCAGCAGTGCGTACCGGTACGAGGTTGAACTGCTGTCTGACAGTGTCTTGTAAGTCTTTATTTTTTTTGTCTGGAAATATGATTTCCGACACTGTTTGCTTTAATTTTTTGTCGCAGAGGATTCGAGAAGTTCAGTTTTGAGCTAGTATCCTATGTCAGCAATAGACGAGGTAGTTAAGCTCGTTCATTTGATAGAAGTGACAAAATGTGTCAAAGAGGCCAAGTTATGAGCAGCAAGATGGCTGTAAAGTGACCAGTTGGCCATACATTCCGTATATGGAGGTTTGGTTCTCATGTACTTCCTGCTCATCGGAGCTCTTGTCACTCGCAGTGAACGGTCGAATGTTCAGCTCCCATTATGGCTGCTGACCAATTACTGGGACGGTGCCGCATTGACGGAGTGAGAGTTACATTAAATGTGTGCGGAACATTCCTATCGAAAGCGTGTAATGCTTTGTAAAATGAGAAAATTAAGAAGAATTGTCTGCATAAATAAAATGAAAATCCGTACCAGTTTCATCTAGACAGAATCTGATGTGGACTTGGAAGAACTAAGTCCTTCATTTAACAAATTGGGACTCTCTGACTCCCTGTTCTGTGACTGTGGAGCAGCGGAACAGTCTGTTGAACGCATTGTAGAGGAATGTTCCGATAGATGTTGTAGTGGAGGCTGGAATGACATAATCGACGCCTCGCTGACAGCACTGGATTGGATAGACTCTTAATGGATATCGTTCTGTGATATAATTAGTGACTGTAACTCTTGTACATTCCTTTTCTTATGTATAAATATCGCTTTAAATTGCAGGTGTATTTCCATACGATAAGTAAAAGTTTCATCTTCTTGGAGTGAACCACAGTTTCTTTTTTTTTATGTCCAGCTAATTTTTCTTTATTTTCTTCTTAATAAATCTGAGGATGACAGTACCGAAAAAGACTCTTACTGTTGAAACTATTCATTGGGGTACTAGGACACTAAAAATGTCATTGTCATCTGAACAGAAATAGTACATAGAACATTTATTTGGCCACTAAAATATCACTGTTTCTTTTCAAAACCAGATGGAAAAATTATAGTGTCATGAGTATTTGCTATGTTAATTTGAGAATGCTCTTCATAGTTGCATTGTGAAGATTGATCTCTTTGTGGTACATAGCCATAAATATCGTGACAGATGTGCAAAATATTTTTGTAGCTCAGAGAAGGGTGTTCAAAGGGCATAATATTTTAGTACCACCTCCCGGCAGTCTCAAAACTGAGAGTCCCTAATTTATGACTGGTTGATTACAGCACATCATTGGACAAAAATATAACCTTTGTGTCTGAAAGAAATGTACAGTTAATCACAGAAACAATATTTGTATTTGTCAGAGTTTGGTAGTGTGTTAGAAAACTTGCTAACATTATGTTAGTAAATTAAACCAAATACAGTTAAATCTCAGTGTCTCATGGAGAGTGTAAATAACAGTAACTTTGGAAAGTTTCCAGCTGAAGTAGCACTCTGATACATAGCCCTTTGCACATGATCGACTTCGTCAGCTCGAGACAAGTGCGTCTGTCGCCCACCCGTGGCATTTTATTCCTGTTCTGAGTTGCATTTTTAGTGGTCATTTTAATCTACATCACAGCACCAAATTTGCGAGAGCTGTCTGCTGTGCAGTTTTACATCTGAATGGCAAAAGTGAGGTTGTGAGGGGCTTGTCTTTTTTACGGAAAAATCAAAATGTAGTATCAAATGTGGGAACAAAATGGCAGTAGAGTTTATTCATGACCGAAGGAGAATTCAAATGTAGTTCTTGGCAAAGGTCGTGTGGTAAATTCTCTACATTCTTCAGAACTGAAAGTATAAGAAAAGTGTCATCCAAAGATTTCAGAACAAATACAATTATTTGTTTGAGCTAATATACAGTTGCAAACATCAGACAATTTGATGGAGTGCAGCAAATAGCACCCTTTTGCTTTAAATGTTGTTCTCTTGCCAAAACACAACCAAAATTATTTTTCTCGGCCTATAATACTGACTTCTTCATTGCCGAAATAATTTTCAGTACAACTCATTGATCTATTAATTTTCTCATTTGTGCAAAGTGTAGGTTTTTTTTCTCTGTAAAAATCAGATGCTTTTTGGCTTTCACATATTTCAACTTTCTTGTAGATCACTAGTAGGTAGGGAAAAAAAAAATACCAGGGTTTTGTGTAACTTATCTGTGTGCAATGAAAACTAAAGAAAGAACATAACAAAGATTAAGAAGACACAAAAACACAAAATCCATTTTTATAATATGAGTGAGGTTGACCAGAATGGGTTACAACTTAGGTATGCAGTGTGCAACATACTAAGAAATTTAGAACTCCGCAGTCGGCACACACTATAGGTCATTGACATTGTAGGCACACTTGTGTCGTGGCCAGTTGCTGATTTACACGAGGACGTGAAAGGCACACACACTTAAGAGTGGTCGATTCTGACCAGAAAGTCACTCGTGTAAAACGGGCTTTAATGTCTGTAAGCATCCTACTCGCACGAGGTTTTGTTGAAGTTTGGTGACTTCTAGAGGAAAGCATCCCACCCACTACCCAGTTTACGGCAGGATAGGTGATTTGTGGTAGGCAAATTTTACGTTGGCTGCAAAGTCAAATATGCCCACTCCAGATGATTTTGGCTTTCTTCAATTTCTGCTTCAGACCTTTACTCTGGCATTTAAGTGATGTAGACCCTTTCATTGCTGATAATCGATTTATAGACAAGAAGAGTGTAACAGCCTTTCTGCTGTGCTGGTGTGAATGTTATTGCCTCATCTACCCCTCGGTATCCACTCCACCGCTCGTGAAAACGAGTTAGAGAAATGTCGCGATGCTTATGGGGACTGGAAAGTTACCCTAGTAATTAGTACAGACAGGTCCTCCAGAGTGCCGTAGTCGGTAGCAGTTACGCGGTGCCCTTTCCGGTGAGAGCTCGTTCGCTTTGCTGGCGGTTCTGTGAGCGAATATTTACACAGCAGGGAAGCTCCTGTGCGCCTGGCAGAGGCAAGGTAGTTTGGCACATAAATGCACAAGTTTCTAGTGTCACGAGCCCCATTTGCTCACTGTTTCTGTACACGCGAGCGCTATAGTTTTAATGCAGGTGGGCTGTGGAGATCGGCACGTACGTGCGCACGGTTGCTCGCGCGCTCTGTCTTTCTACCCTCCTCCCCTCACCTCCCCATCCCTCCGTCCCCCACTTCCTTGCAGGACAATCTGGCGTGCAGTCACCCTTTCATTGGGGACTGTCACACGTTTCCTGGTTGATTCCTCCTCATTGCGACCATTACTAATCTTAATACTACCAGCAGCCAGTTCTTTTGCTTAAATTTGCATAAGATTTTGTTGCAATGAATCTTGGGTTATTAACACGGTTAATGTGAAACTAATACTATTGAGCCACCACAGCAAATGTTAACGATAATGAGCTTAATGCCACATAGAAGACTTCTCTTGTGTTTTTATGAGCCAGCTGATGCTTCTTTATTATATCACACAGTTAGTTAGATGCGGTTATAATGTTTTTCTCACTACTATTCTTAGGTGCCAAATTATACTAAGACTATCTCTTGGAAAGATGCAGATCTAGTCCCGCTAAATTTGGGCCATTCCAAATGAAGTAACTCTACTGTTTCTATTAATTCTATTTATAAGCATATCGTACAAAAAATGAGTCACCACCAGCCGCCACATCAGCACCACACAGCTTTACCTCTAGCCCAGATAAGGATCTCAATTCGATAAGGAAAAGACCCCACGAGTTTCTTCGGGTATGCTGTATACAGCCAAAGCCACTTGTCGGTGACTGGATCCGATAGATGTATCAAATTGCAGGGATGTCGATTGCGGAGTTCCACTTGTGGTTCCGGGTAGCCCCGGACATTTTCTACGGGATCGGCATCAGTTAATTTAGTGGTGCAGCAGGGCATCTGACTGTCAAACCGAGATCGTACACATACATCTCTGTGAATGTGGCTGTTGTCATCTTCGAGGATGGGAGTGTCCACTGCATACTGACCACAATGTAGAAGGACAAAAGTCAGTCACTGATGATGTCAATTTTGTTGAGGGTAAGCTAAATGAATGGGCCCAAAGGGTAAGCAGGAGGATTTGATGCCTCATTGGGGTGTTAGTGCACTGCGTACTCTTCATTTGAAAAGAGACAAAATTGTGACTTGTTGGACCACACTAAATTACTGCACCGATTTCGTACAACTAACACGTACGTACCGCTTGACTGTCTGATGTATGTCAGCAGTGTATGATAACTTGCTACCAGTTTGACACCATCAACAATGCTTCAAAGTGGTCAGTGTGCTGTTGTAATGGGGTGATTACTATTTTGTTCGGTGAGCTTACTACTCTGACCCTGCTATCAAGGGGCCCTCTGTGAAACATTTTAACCTCAAATTGTGCAGCTCGTTCTGCTTCCAGTCCAGATAAATGATCTGTTCTGTCAACCAGTTAAATGTTATTCAGTAAAAACTAATGTATAGGGCTTTAACTTTTATACCTAGAATGTTATTGATACAGACCCAACAGTAGTTCGGTTACTACAGTCATAATAGCAGAAAGGGAAAAAGTGTGGAACACTTGTACTAACACCTTTCCCGTGGCCACCACTACTGTCCATCGACCTCGCTAAACCAATAAAAAAAAACCTCCCTCCCTCCCCCCTCCCTAACCCCCCCTCCCTAACCCCCCCCCTATCCCTAACCCAGCTCCCTCACTCCCCCTCCCTCATTCCCCTCCTCCCTCACTCCTCTCTCCTGCCCCATCACTCCTCTCTCCTGCCCCATCACTCCTCTCTCCTGCCCCATCACTCCTCTCTCCTGCCCCATCACTCCTCTCTCCTGCCCCATCACTCCTCTCTCCTGCCCCATCACTCCTCTCTCCTGCCCCATCACTCCTCTTCCCTCCCCTTCCCCTATTCCTCCATCCCCTTTCTCTTTCTTTCCAAACACACACACAGTACCCATAATTGTATTTGAAGGCCTTAATTTTTGTGCTGTTAGACCCTCACTAATAATATTCTGTACACAAGGCAATGCGCATACTTGAGCCTGCACCGCACTGCACTGCTTGCTGAGGTTTGGGAGTTGTTTTGCTTGTGTGCGCTGTCGCCCAAAGTTCCACTCGACGAGAAGATCTCTCGAGGAAATGCTGCGGCTCGAAGCACGCGACGGCCTGTTATAGGAGGGCACGGAGGTGCGTTCGCACTGACGACCTCTCGAGCCGACGGCAGCTCTCGCAAATTCCGCGCTCCACTCCTCGCAAACGCGCGTCCCGCGGCCTGCGCCCGCAACGCTTACCGAGGTCTGGGTTTCCCAGTCGCGTGCGCCGCCTGGCCTCGGAGCTCCGGAGCATCGGAGCTGGAGCGCCGCAACTGCGCGCGCGCTACCTTTGACATAGCGAGTTCTAATTGCGGTCCCGTGCTGTGCTGCGAGCAAAGTTCTTTTTTTGCAGAGACGGGCAGAGCCACTATGAGTGAAAGATTTCAGTTTGGCACCAGAGAGCATTCTGTAGTCCCCGGGTTCGACCTGCGCCGACAGAGGTGAACAGCCACCGGTAGGTGCATTTGCAGCGAAGCTTGTAGCTACCAGTTCCTTGTATGGTAATGGGGTTATTATTTCCTTGTGTAACTGTGGCGCACTTGCGAGTTGACGGCTGCGCAAATTTTAGGTGGGTCGGGAGCTACGGCGTAGATTTGCGGCTCTGCTGCCGTACTGCCGATTGTGCACTGTCACCAGTTTGTGGCAGGTTTCACTTTCTGCATCACCCTGCACCACAAGTGAGCCATTCACATTTGAAATTGGAATAATTGTAATTTTTGTCATTATTAAAAAGTCCAGTTTGAAGGAGGCTCTTCGCTTATGCTCGTTCTGTGAATAGTCGAAACGTATGATCGGTACTGTTATGGTTTTAAACCGGTGATGGATTTTGAGGTGATTAGTGATTGTACGGCTTTGAAGATAGAGAAATTTCTTCCTGGCAGTACAGATGATCTATTATAAGGTGATGTGCAGACTTTTACTGTATTCAGTGTACACTTAAGTTCTTCATTCGAGTAATTGGGGGCAGTGTATAAGCAATATCTGATTCTCACCTTCATCTTTACGCTAGCACTTCATTCACTCTCCCAATACTATCCACAGCTGAACTTATGCAACAGTCAAAACTATCACATTTAAATAGAGACCAAGATGTGATATATGAAAGAAAGAAAAAAGTGCTGATAATAACTTCTCACTACTTTGCACAAAATAAATGACGGGTTTGCAGTAAGTCGGAACTGCTAACCATCTACTGCTGTAATCTAATTGTCTGAAGAATATTTATAGACCCTGCCACAAAAAACTGATTTTTATAATTTTCTAAGTAGGCTTTCTGAAATATTATTCTTATTTTCCCTTTCTACAGTGTGTGGGAGGAGGTCTTGTGCCTGTTTGTCAAAGCAGTGAATTGTATATTGGAGTACTTAAATATAAAAACTATGTGGCCACCAAATCTGCATGTTGACCATTGTGCCTTATGCAGAGATCTGCAGGGGATAGGCAAAATAATGTGAACAGTGGTAGTAACGGGATAGTTGCGTGTGATGGTCAGCAACACAGGCAAGGCAAGTTTTGCGCTGGACTGTATGTGTTCAGTAGGGACTAGGCATCAGTGCAGGTTGTTTACGGGTAGTGCACACTTTGTGTTTGCATTCAGAGGCCAAGGTCGACACGTAATGAAAGACCTAACAGAATTCCAGAGACGGCAGATCGTGGGGGCCCGATTAGCTGGAGCATCAGTAACAGAGACAGCCAACTTATTGAATGTTTCAAGAACAATTGTTTCAACAGTCTCGACACTCTACACAAAACATGGAAAGACATCATCATGTAAATATAATAGAAGGTGCAGGTCAAAACTAAATGACCGAGATCGTCATATGATAACACGAATTGTGTAAAAACAACACAGAACTGTGGCTGCTAAAGTGACTGCAGAGATAAGTAGCCATCTTTGAGACCCTGTATCTATCAACACTGTCCCCAAGAACTCCACAGAGCGAATATGCGTGGCTGAGATGCTGCACCAAAACCATTAGTGATGACAATCAATGTAAAGAAGTGTAAAACATCGGGTCAGGAGCATAAATGGTGGATAGCTGATTAGTGGAAACACATCATATGGTCCGAAGAGTCAATGTTTTTGTTATTTCCAACATCGAGTCGGGTTAATGTCTGGGGAATGCCAAAAGAAGGCTACAATCCTGATTGCTCGATTCCAACAGTTAAGCATGAAGGTGTGGGCAGCCATATAATGGTATTCTGCTGGTCCCATCACAAAGGTCGTGTTACAGCCAATGATTATGTGAACATTTTAGATGACCAGGTGCACTCCACGATTCAAATTTTGTTCCCCAACAGTAATGCCATATTTCGGGACGATAACGCACCCATTCACACAGACAGGATAGTACAATTGTGGTATGAGGAGCATGCAACTAAACTGCAGCGTCTTCCCGGGCCAGCCCAATCCCCAGATTTAAATATTATCGAACCCTTTTGGGCAGTATTGGAGTGCAGACTCTGGAGCAGATTTCCACCTCCCACATCACTACAGGAGTTAGAAGAGGTTCTGATCGAAGAGTGGCATAACATTCCACTGGAGACTATACAGACATTATGTGCCAGTATTCCAAAGAAGATTCGCAGCTCTATTATGGACGAAAGGGGGTCCGACCCCTTATTAATAAACAATTCCCATGTAAGTACAGGTGTTCACATTATTTTGCTTATCCCCTGTATGTGTCTCCAGTTGCTTGACACTTACATAGCATCTCATTTTTGCTCTGAAACACTACCCTGACGTTTTTGTGCAATTATTCAAACAGTGGAAAATCCAGGACGGCACAATGACAATATTATGAAAAGGATAGATTGCTATTCGCCACATTGCAGATTGGCACAGCAAAAAGATTGTCAAACAGGTAAGCTTTTGCCCAAAAGAGTCGTCGTCCAAATTACACCACACACATACGCACCCACGCCCAAACACACACACACACACACACACACACACACACACACACACACACACACACTCACTCGTGCGTACAAACGTGACTGGATTTCTCACACTTATGACCGCTGTCTCTGGTTGCCGATACCTCAGAAACTTACTTGTTTGACAGTCTTTTTGTTGTGCATATCTGTGACCCACCATCTCTGCTGTATGGTGAGTAGCCATTTATTCTTTTCAAAATATTGTGCAATTATTCATTAGTCTTGTATCATCGTTGACCCACACGGGACTCGATTATTCCTTATAATGAGTTGTCTTTAGGGAAAGCATTTGACAGTGTTGACTGGACAACAGTCAATTCTGAATGTAGCAGGGAAAAAATAGAGGGAGGGAAAAGTTATGTACAATTTGTGCAGTAACCAGTCTGCAGTTCAGTTAGTCAAAGGACATGAAAGGGAAGCCCTAGCTGAGAAGAGAATGAGTCAAGATTGTATCCTGTCCCTGAAGTTATACAATTTCTACATTGAACAAACTGTGAAAGGAACTTGAAAGAAATATCAAAAGGGAATTAAAAGTCAGGGAGAAGAATTAAAAGCTTTATTTGACGACAGCACGATAATTCTGTCAGAGGTAGCTAATAACCTGGAAGAGTAGTTGAATGGAATGAGTAGTGTCTTGAAAAAGATTATAGGATGAATTAAATCACACAATACTGAGAGCGAATTAGATTAGGAAATGAGACACTAAAAGAAGTAGATGAGTTTTACTATTAGATAGAAAATAAGTGATGATGGCCGAAGTAGAGAGGGTTATAATGAGAAAAATACTTCTAAAAAAGAGGGAGTTTTAACATTTGAAATAAATTTAAATATTAGGAAGTATTTTCTGAAGGTATTTGCCTGGAATGTATCCTTGTACGAAAATGAAAAATAGGTGGTAAACAGTTCAGACAAGAAGAGAATGGAAGTTTTTGAAATGTTGTGCTATGGAAGAATGCTAAATGCTAGGTGGATAGATCGAATAACTAATGAGGTACTGAATCCAAATAGGGAAAAAAGTTTATGGTAGATATCTACTAAAAGAAGGGATCTGTTGATAAGGCGCATTCGGAGGCATCGACAAACAGTCAATTTGGAGTGTAACCGCACATGATCCAAAAATTTATTTTTGAGGTGAACAATCAGTTACTTTTGCAACATGTCCAATTAAAAATTTCCTCTCGCACACACACCAAAAAAAAAAAAAAAAAAAAAAAAAAAAAAATTCTTTGCAAATCTTGTGCATAATGGGGATGGTGAGAAAACAACGTTCAGTTGCAGGAAATTGTGCAACAGAGCACGGCAGGCTGCTCCGTGCCATTGTCACAGCATTCATTCACAAACATCTGTCTAGTATTTTCATTTTACTGTGTGATTATACATTGATGATCATTGTATTTGAAGTTCAACTGTTCTTTTTGCAAATTTAATCATCAGAGACTGCTCTTTCACTCAAGTAACAGTTGTATGCTTCCTCTCGTGTTCACTTCACGTGTAGTTTCCCACACTGCCCTGAATGAAAGCAAGTGTCTCCCATTCAAGCACGGTCACTTTACGACATGAGGCCCTGCCAAAGGGGTCTATTAAGATATTAAAGGTGGTAAACAGATTACTTATAAATCACTCGTGCAACCCACTTTTGATTTGTGCTCGAGTGTGTAAAACCTGTACAAAATTGGGCTAGCAGGGGATATTGAATGTGTAAAGAGAAGGGCAGCACAAATGGTCACAGGTTTGTTTGATCACTAGCAGACTCTTGAAGTTATATTTGAAAGTTTTGAGAACCAGCTATAAAAGACATCTCCAGGAATATTCTACAACCCTCTACATCTCAGACGTGCCTAGATGGTGGGGACGAGATTAGTTAATCTAAGCCCATCAGGGGGCATTTAAACGACCGTTCTTCCCGTGCTCGGTATGTGGATGGAAAGTGATGAAACCCTAATAATTGGTACAGTGGAATGTGCCCTTCTGTCGTGCACTTCCCAGTGGCTTACAGAGTACAGATGCAGATTTTCTCTGTCTGGGGGTGTTCGTGATGCCGATCGCTCCCCAATAGTGTAACTGTGTTTGCTCACACTGGCTGCGGCTTTGTAACTGTAACTGAAACATTTAACAACTGAAACAAACTAATACAAGTTCCAAGCAATAAAACAACTTTTTGAAATTTCCTGGCAGATTAAAACTGTGTGCCGCACCGAGACTCGAACTTGGGACCTTTGCCTTTCGCAGGTAAGTGCTCTACCATCTGAGCTACCTGAGCACGACTCACGCCCTGTCCTCACAGCTTTACTTCTGCCAGTATCTCACCTCCTAACTTCCAAACTTTACAGAAGCTCTCCTGCGAACGTTGCAGAACTAGTGTAGTGAATATTTCATTCTGGAAACATCCCCCAGGAGCTGTGGCTAAACCATGTCTCCGCAGTATCCTTTCTTTCAGGAGTGCTAGTTTTGCAAGGTTCACAGGAGAGCTTCTGTAAAGTTTAAAAGGTAGGAGACGAGATACTGGCAGAAGTAAAGCTGTGAGGACGGGGCGTGAGTAGTGCTCGGGTAGCTCAGATGGTAGAGCACTTGCCCGTGAAAGCCAAAGTTCCCAAATTGGAGTCTCGGTTCGGCATACAGTTTTAATCTGCCAGGAAGCTTCATATCATCGCACACTCTGCTGCAGAGTTAAAATATCTTTCTGATAAAACAACTACTTATTTGCTCAAGTTAAGAGAATTACAGGAATTTCTGCAACACCCTGTATACACTGATTAATTTTGTGCGGCTCGACAGCTCGTGTGGGTCTTTGTCAGATGCCACTTCGACAACTTACTTATCCCTGACTTATCCCAGTAGTTCTCCTGTGTGAAGGGGACCTACAGTTTAACGTGGAATCCAAACCACGTTTCATTCCCGGTGAATCTTCACATTGTTGAGCAGTGGAGGCTATGTTCTAGGCAGACTGAAAAATGTTCCCAGCACAGACACTGTGGACAATTTCATTTTGAGTCAACCAGTAGTTCTCTGGTACCCTACCAATAAACTGAAGTCCTGCCTTTAAGTGAACACACAATACCATCCTGCATAGTATCCCTTTTATTACTTCCACCATTGTTACATTCCATCCTGGATGTTCCATTGTTTGCTTTATTAGTTTAAGGTATTTCTGTGAATTTGTTAGTCATTTTGGTGATGAAAGGCTGTTGCATTTTTACATTTGGATGCTGGCATTACATTCTGGAGGACAGTTACTGTTCCTGATTGTGTAATTACCTTACCCCATCCCACTTACTTTTCTTCGTGTGTTTATACCGCACTTATTCATTGAAAGCATGCTTATCTCTTTTCTTTAGATTGGCTACAAAGTAGTGCTGTATTTGTGGAATGATAGCAGTCTAACATTTACAGCTATAAATATATTTCTTTTTACCCATTTCTCTTTTCACCAAATTAAAATACGTAGCTGCAAAATAAGAGCTCGAAGGGCACAAGTGAGGTGTTTTTGCAGCTACCAGCCAGTAAAGTTACATATCTGAAATTGCATATTAGTGGACAACTACATATTTTTTTCAGTTGTAGCCTGATCAGTGATGGCATTTTAATATATGTAGTTGCTTGTGCAGTGTATTCGACAATTTCTGCACTTCGATTCAGAAGCAAGCTACAGTTTGCCTCGGCAGTGTCGGCAGAAATCTTTGGTGCCGGGTCCACGGAGATAGGCGCGAACATTACTTTTTGGAAGGTACCCACTCAGATTGCCTCGTTTCATGTCGTGTCAGTTTATTTATCTGGGATTGTATGTAATACTTAGCAAGAAGTGTTCTCGGCTGTTCCGAGACCCTAGTTCCGTACAGTTTATTACTGCCCCTATAGATGTTTCGTTTTTGAAAGCAGGCGTTGAATGTGCACTAATTCGCCTATTTGGGTGATTGTACACGTATTTATGGCAGGTGCCACACGTGCCTTATTTTTGTGGAAGAAAGGCTGTCAGTCAGTTTTTGGCCGACAAGTTTGTAGGGTTAACTGGTCACAAATGTGTGCTCGGGCAGTCGTGAATTAATTTTTAAAAATGTCTGTCTTTGGAGTTGTCAGTCTGGTACTAAACTGCAAACAAGTACGTACCTAATATAAACGGTCAAAGTAGATGAGGTAATGGTGTCTGTTGGGAGCATTTAATCGATAAATTTTGTTTGTGTGGCACTGTCAAAATAGATGTAGGAAGCATTCAATCGATAGATTTTGTTTGTAGGCAGTAAGGAAGATTACTCCTTCAGGGTGGCGATTGTTGTAGAAAACCTGAAAATCTCAGGGAATTACATTTTACCGAGGAAAATTGGAGAACTTTCAGGGAATTTCGTAAAATCTCTGGGAATTCATCCTTTTTATCCTAGCATTAAAACAGAATTTTATTGAGTTCTACAAATCACAAATTTTAAAATACTTAATATGTATCTCAGAAGTGTGTAAATTATATGGCTACTATTCCATATGAATTACTGATATCTAAAAACCTAGGGTAAACTACTGCTTATGGCTGGTATGTAGTTCAACTGGGGGGAAAGAAAAGTCATTATTGTGGCAGGCTCCCCCACCGGCTACCTGCCGAACTTTCCACACGGTATCACGTGGCTGCATCAACGTTCTGTGCATTGAACTTGAGTGTGAGGAAGCTATGTAGGACACCACAAGCATTAAAATAATCACCTTAACTTTTCTCAATTTTTAAAAAATTAATCCAGTCTCGAAACTTTTTGGACTGACAGTGTATGCCAAAGAGCTCACGGATTTTAATCTCTTTCATACAACTGTATGATGCAAAGAATACTTAAAAGTAATAGTGATAATCATTGTGATAAAAAGTGATGAATTATATTAAGGAATTGTGATGAAATCAATATGTTCTGAGGTGACAAAAGTTATTGGATAGTGATATGCACATAAAGATAGGGCAGAAGTACCATGCACATTGGGTATAAAAGGAAATCACATTTATGAAGCTATCGTTTGTACTCAGGTGATTTGTGTGCAATAATTTCCAATGCGACTACGGCAACACGGCAGGGTTTAACAGACTTCGAACATGCAATGGAGTTGGAGTTTGACACACGGAATGGATTGGATCGTGCAGTGCAACTGAGCCGATCATTGACTGGAAATGATTATGTTCGGCTATTTGGAGGTCATTTGCAGCCCTTCGTGGGCTTCATGTTTCCAAATGATGATGAAATTTTTACGGATGATTTATGCCATGTCACTGGACTACAATTGGTCGTAAATGATTTGACTACCCAAATCACCTGACACGAATACCATCAGATGTTTATAAATCGTAATGGAGAGGTCATTTCGTGCCCAAAAATCCTGCATTGGCTGTAGAGGCACGACGACTCACTATTCCTGCAGGGGAGTTCCAGTGACTTATTGAGTCCATGCCGCGTTATTTTTTGCACTACACCAGATAAAAGGAAGTCTGACACAATACATGGAGATGTCCAATGACTTCTGTCATCTGAGTGTAATTTTTTCGATGTATTTGGAGATGTCTCATGGTGACAGCATACTGGCTTACACCAGCTTCGAGTAATGCATACTGTATTTGCAGTACAGTGTGTTGATAAATGAATGTTCATATTGTCACAGTTCCGTATTGTATTACAGCTGTGCTTCCCCACATATGTACCACTGTGACTATTATTTTGACTGTTATTCCTTTTTGAACAAGCAAGATGTGTTGTAGTGATAAAAGTGGTAGATTTCTGTCAGTGGAGGAAAGTTGGGGGGGGGGGGGGGCAGAATGGCCCAATTTAAACTCAGTATGGACAGACTGCTGCTCTGTTACCTGCTGGCTAACACCGCTGCTCAATGATTAGCTGCTTCATATGTTCGATAAGCTTGTAAAACTTTTGAGTATTGCTCATCAGTGTGGGATCCGTACCAGGTCGGGTTGACAGAGGATATAGAAAAGATCCAAAGAAGTGCGGCGTGTTTCGTCATAGGGTTATTTGGTAAGCGTCGTAGCATTACGGAGATGTTTAGCAAACTCGAGGGGCAGACTCTGCAAGAGAGGCGCTCTGCATCACAGTGTAGCTTGCCGTCCAGGTTTCGAGAGGGTGCGTTTCTGGATGAGGTATCAAATATATTGGTTCCCCCTACTTATAGCTCCTGAGGAGATAACGAGTGTAGAATTAGAGAGATTCGAGTGCGCACGGAGGCTTTCCGGCAGTCGTTCTCCCCGCAAACCATACGCGACTGGAACAGGAAAGGGAGGTAATGACAGTGGCACGTAAAGTGCCCTCTGCCACACACCGTTTGGTGGCTTGCGAAGTATAAATGTAGATGTACTAAAGTTGCATTTGCCATTCTAAGTATGTGCTACGATCTAGCATCCGACCAATGTTCTCATTCATTATTCTCAAAGTTTGGATTTTATGTTGAGCAGTGAATGCTAAATATTTAGCATTTAGCCAACTAGATGCCTCAAGTTATGGACTAGTTCTCCAAATTATGCAGTGTCTGCTGGAAGACCAGGATGTAGCACTAAATTAATTTTTGTTAACAAATACCGATTTTCTCAGATATATACATGCAGATATATTGTTCAAATTCAGTACAAGGATCTTATCATTGCAAATACTTCGCATCTTAGTAACATAATTCAGTACATTATGTCACCTTATGTTTCAAAATCAGAATTAGGAATAAATGTAAAATGCAATTTTCATACGTCCAAAGTCAGTCCCACGATTGTTTGATTTTGGCTTTTATTGATGTGCTACTCCGACTTGCGCCAGCAACACATGGGGTGCACACGTACGCCTGCGCAGGTGCTTCCTCTAGCAAAGTCACTGTGATTGCCTCCCACCTCGAAGACACCCACCGTCCCTCGGCACGGTACGTCACGTGAAAATAGAAAATGAATTCAGACAGTTGTCATTCTCTCTTATAATTTGTTCTACCATTTTATCATTTACAAGTGTCATTTGTCAGAAAGATAAAGATAGGGTTTCACATCACTTTTCTGGAGTGATGTGTAATGTGAGTAAAATTAGTGACCCATTGCATATACATGTAAGAGCACATACACTGCATAGAAAACTGAAGGTGGGTTTGTTCAACTTTAGGAGAGTGCAGATGAAGAAAAAACATGCCCTACATGTGTAATCACAGTAAGTACATATTGTGCTCGATTTACTCCTTATGTATTGTTCTTCGCAAATAATGTAGTTCTCCATGTATAGTAGTGATTGGTCTCCCAAAATATGGAAGATATTTTAGGGGTCATTTCAGAATGTCGTTACTGGCAGTGGTTTCTGGCAGTCTATAAGCACTGCAGCTCGGTGACTTTGAGCTGTGTAGCTGGCCTGTGTAGTCTGTTGTATTCATACCCTGTAGGGTTTTGTTTTCTGCTGTTTGTCAGTTTATGTCCAAATGAGAAAACTCACCTCGTGGTGTTTGGTGATGCAGAATCTGAAATGAGGCATTTGTGTAAAATGTGCCTGACAGTATGTGGCACGAGGAACATCTTTAGTAGAGGACTTGAGTATTTGTAAGAGAGCACTGTACAACACGGCGACTTCCTGTAATTTTGATACAGCCATAGATGCTAATTTGCTTATAGAGTACTCACAAGATAAGTATAGCTCAAAGTCCGATTGCTACCGATTTAAGTTGTGCATAAATGAGCTGACTTAATGGTTTTAGTGTTTTCCATTATGTGTTCCTGAGTGCAGCTGTTCTGAAAAGCATGGAAATTATTTGTGGGAGATGAGATGAGGGAAAACACATGCAAGTCTGTATAAAATTTTGTTTTGACAGTTTGTGCTCAATTTTTATCATGCCATCAATTTTGTTCCATTTGGTATTCAGAGCAATTATCAAATGCTTCAGTTATCAATTATCTTCGAGTGATAAGCTTTAAAACTGTAATATAAATCATTAAGAACGACAATAGTGGATAGAGAAACTGATAATTAGGGACCATAGTGGATTGAGAAACTGATAATTCGTTGGTGTAATTTTTTTACCACGGCTTCAGGTGTGTGTAAGTTACGTGATTATAACTTTCATTGCCCTTTGCAGAAAGTTCCAGAAAGGTAACTAACTTGATTGTTAAGTGGCAGAGGAAGAGGTTTAACAATAAAGACCAGCTCTTTGTACGTGTGATGTGAGGGAAAGGGGGTAATGTCCAGCACAGTGATGCTCCTCTAGAAAAATTTTGCAGATAATGGCCTAGATTTTTATTTTGTTTCCAGTTCATGGCTCTACCTTGTAGTAAGTTTAACAAATAAGTTTTCAGTCTGCTCTGATTTTACAAGATGTCTGTAACAGAGTTTACTTATTACATGAAAAAGAGTACTGTGACTTGCAGTTACAGTTCTTTTTATTTATTTAAACATTTGTGTGTTTCAGAGTAAGTCCTTATCGAATTCTGAATTAATCTGGTGCCTTTATGGGAGCAGTGTTATGGAAATAGATGATTCTTTTACATGTTTCTAAGTTTTACAGTGTGTTGATACATCCTTTAGGAACAATATTTTCATTTCTCCACATAATTTCTATCCCTCTCAGCTGCTGCCTTACACCATCTTGGAACCAGCACCTGTATACCCGCACGGTAAAATTTTGGACCAACCACTGTTTGGCAGCGTGCACAAGGGAGTCATCATCTTCAAACCTTCTTCCAAGAAGAGAGTCTTTCAGTTTCCCAAAGAGATGATAGTCACAGGGAGCCAGATCAGGACTGTAAGGTGGTTGTTTCAGTTTTGTGATCGCTTCCACAGTTTTTTGGCTGACATAGGGCCGTGCATTGTTGTGCAACAGCAAAACATCCTGCTTTTGCCGACGTGGTCGAATACGACTGCCGACGTGGTCGAATACGACTGCCGACGTGGTCGAATACGACTGCCGACGTGGTCGAATACGACTGCCGACGTGGTCGAATACGACTGCCGACGTGGTCGAATACGACTGCCGACGTGGTCGAATACGACTGCCGACGTGGTCGAATACGACTCATTCGAGCTTGACATTTCTTCAGTGTCGTCACATATGCATCGTTAACTCTCTGCACATTGTCCGGAGTGTGTGCAGTACGAGGCCTGCCGCTGCAAGGAGAGTCCTCAATATTGCCGTGCCCGCTTTCATCACGTAACCTGCTTGCTCACCGAGTAACAGTTCTGCGATCAACATCCACGTGTCCGTACACCTTTGTCAACCTCTTGTGGGTGTTTCCCACTGCCTCGTTTTCACAGCACAGGAATTCTATGACAGCACGTTTCTTCTGACGAACATCAAATCTAGCAGGCATCTCGACATGCTGTGACGGCGCCACTCTCGAGAACAGGTCGAACTATGTTTGAAAACGAGTGGGAAGGATGTATCTGCACACTGTAAAACTTTCACGCGTGCAGAATGAAAACTGTATTTTTACAAAAGTAGTGTGTATTTCTTTTAGAGTGACCCTCGTATAATGAGTAAACTAAACTGCAGTATATGTTATTGGATCTATTAACTGCTTTTATAAAGTCACTCGTAGCATTGAAATCAAATTTGGAAAGTTAAAAAATGTACTACATAAGAGAATTCTGGTCTTCTGGAAGCACATCCTCATATTAAGACGAGAAAGTGATAAAAAAGATTTTGTGGTTTCACCGGTTTGCGATAGTACCACTGACAGAGTTCAGGAGCACACATGGTTAGTCACAGTTAGCACTGCCATATAACAGTTACTGTGTGCGCAATTCCTATTTCCGTTCCGCACAGGTTCGATTTCCCGCCACCGATGCAGCAGCCACCTCCGCCGCCGCCTTCACTGTGTGTCGGCTACGAGCCGGAGCCGAAGCGTAGCCGCATGGACCACGCCGGCACTGCTGCCGCTGGCGGGGAGGCTGCCCGCATTTTTGTGTTGGAGGAAGAGAATGCCATGCTCCACAAGAAGCTTGACGATCTTAAAAAGCAGGTGAGTCTCTTGCGATTACTGCTTCCCTCAGACGGTTACCGGTTGCGCTAAAGTCGGTTAGGTCTTATCACGATATCCTGTGCCGCTTTACTTCTTATGCTGTATAACACTTGAGTCGTGCTTCCTATCCGGTGAAACCCCACTTTCACATTGGAGTGACTTTAAAAAAATTATGTAAAATATGGGAAAATGTAAAATGTTTGAAATTACTTTTTATTCAGAGAATTTATCCTAAGACGGCCACATTAGGACATTGAAATTAATCATTTATGTGAATTGAAAATTTGTGCTGGACTGGGACTCGAACCTGGTCGCTCCATTTCTGTAGAATGGTTGCCGTGATCATCCACACTGAATGAATCTTGTCTGACTGTCGAGTCTATAGAAATATTACTTATCCACGTGTGTGATGTTTGTTCTATTGAACATGTCTGACAGAACAGGCACCAAACACCATTATAATTCAGCTGCTGTGAATATATGTATTCAGTAAAATTCTTCTGATAACAGCTGCATAAGAGCATTGAAATTAATAAATAATATTTCTATAGGCTTGACAGCCAAACAGGATTCCTTCTATGCGTATACACACCAGGTTCCATTTCCTCTCAAAGGAATAAAGCTTGTAGTGTCTTGTAGTGCGGGCGAGATGTGCACGAACGGGGTGCCGCATTGGCGTGTGACGAATTGGAGATTTGAGTGAACTGAAAAGCACGTCCAGTTCAAGGCGACCTGTCTAGAGAAATGGGACATCCTTCTTAGAGTCTTGGTCTGGCTCAGATTTTCAACTAGCATCACTGATTAATTTCAGTGCACAAATGCGCCCGCCGTCAGAAAATTTCCCTGAATATTGATATTCACAGCTGCTGAATCATGATAGTGTGTGGTTTGTGGTTTTTTAGGCATGTCCGACTCACGCACATATATATAGTGTAAAAATAATTTTTTTGAACAATAAAACTGACACAGGACCTCTCCCCCCTCCCCAACAGTTTTATAATTCATGTACAATATATCTACATAATATACATCAAAATACTCATCATAGACTGTATTTATTATTTAACAAAGGTTTTCTGAATATGGTACTACGGTTACTCGCCGACTTGATACTTCTCTGGCACCTTAGTACAAGAAATAACATATTCTGGAGGAGGAAGAGGGTAGCAAACAGAGCAGCTGCTTTGTTGATTTAAGTGTCTGTGAAGCTAAGGTGCCCTATTTGGTACTTTATGAAACTGTTACACTGCATCAACAAGATTTCCAAAACCTGTCATTTATAGTGCAGCATGTTCTGCTACAGTGTTAGGAAAAGTGATGTCATCAGCTGAACATAGCACTCTGAACTTGTCCCAATGTTTTAGGTGTTATAACAGAAAGCGCATGAAATATTATAAAGTGTGTAAAATGTCGCATGCGGACATAGAGATCAGTCCGTCAGCACAACCTACAGGTAGGAGGTATTTAACATACTGATCGCTAATAGTTTTACATGAATGTTACGTAATGAACAAAAAAATAACAACAATAAAAAAATAAATGCAAAAATATGTATTTTAACTTTTGGTTTCCCAATTCATCAAAACAACTGAAAGCACTGGCATCTATATTCGCAAAAGAATACATTTTTACTCTCTTCACTGCTGCATCTACAACTGCAATAGAGGAAACCGTGCTGCCACTATCACTATGACTTCCTGCACGGTCATATTTTTCTGTGTATGGGATACACTTTATCTGCGACAACGTTCTCCTTAACACATGGGAAATCCCACACTGTGCGCATGAACTGCAGCTTTTCCCCCTGATGAAACAAGTAGAATTTCCGTGTCGTCATTATTACTCAGATTTGGAATTTCAGATCCATTTCTTTCATCTGCTTGGTTGAATCCCACATTTTAATATCAGTAGAAGATGGCATGTCCGTGCCTTGGAAATGTGGTGCTAAGCATAAAAAATTGACGTTTTGAAGGATGGTGGGTCTTTCCAGCTTCCGTCAGATTCACTGTCTCCTGCACAGTGACTTTCTGTAATAAATTCCAAAGGTGAGGATAAAGCCCAAATCTGAAGGCTGCAATTTGCTTGTGCTGTTTGGTGGCAGGGACTCTTAACTACATATAGTATAACCTTACGTTTTGGGTGTGCAGGTCAAAAATCAACAAACAGGAGAATTTTCCTGTATCAGGTTCTCGTTCTTGCATCAAAGGCTGTAAAATAGCTTCTCTATTTGTTCCCCAGTTACCTACACTTTGTTATTGACACTGTAGTTCAAGGCAATGCATTTACGCTATTAAAACGATCGATTGACATGTCGTATGCAGAGAAGTCCTCAGTTCCGAGCATATTGGCCACCTTCGCTACATTTCCACCGTGCAGCATCACGCTGTCGATGGGAATTTTGGGTGTGTGTGCTGTCTGAAACCAGGCTGTGATAATTCTTTCCAGCAATGCGTACTTATGGTAACTTGCATATTTCAGCTTTCTCGAATGTGGCCCAGTGTTGCACTTTGCAAAACAGAGCCTTTGGTTTTTGACAGTGGTCTTCAGCATAGACACAGATATTACAAAATTTTGTGCTAATGCAATGCATATCCTGCAACCAGGATGGCCCCATCGTACGCCAACCTATTTATGGGCCGCTTAGAGGAAGCCTTCTTGGTTACCCAGGCCTACCAACCCAAAGTTGGGTACAGATTTATTGATGACATCTTCATGATCTGGACTCACAGTGAAGACCAACTCCAGAATTTCCTCTCCAACCTCAACTCCTTTGGTTCCATCAGATTCACCTGGTCCTACTCCAGATCCCACTTTCCTTGACGTTGACCTCCATCTGTGCAATGGCCAGCTTCACACATCCGCCCACATCAAACCCACCAACAAGCAACAGTACCTCCATTATGACAGCTGCCACCCATTCTATATCAAACGGTCCCATCCCTACAGCCTAGGTCTTTGTGCCAAACAAATCTGCTCCAGTCCAGAATCCCTGAACCATTACACCAACAACCTGAAAATAGCTTTCGCATCCCGCAACTACCCTCCCGACCTGGTACAGAAGCATATAACCAGAGCCACTTCCTCATCCCCTCAAACCCGGAACCTCCCACAGATGAACCCCAAAAGTGCCCCCTTTGTGACAGGATACTTTCCGGGACTGGATCAGACTCTGAATGTGGCTCTACAGAAGGGGTACGACAGCCTCAAATCCTGCCCCGAAATGAGATCCATCCTTCACGAAATCCTCCCCAATCCACCAAGAGTGTCTTTCTGCCGTCCACCTAACCTTCTTAACCTCTCAGTCCGTCCTTATGAAATCCCCTAACCATCTTCCCTACCCTCTGGCTCCTACTCTTGTAACCGCACCCGGTGTAAAACTTGTCCCGTGCACCCTCCCACTACCACCTACTCCAGTCCTGTAACCCCTAAGGTGTACACGATCAAAGACAGAGTCACGTGAGAAAGCACCCACGTGATTTACCAACTGACCTACCTACACTTTGCAGCTTTCTATGTGGGAATGACGAGCAACAAACTGTCCATTCACATGAATGGACACAGGCAGACAGTGTTTGTTGGTAATGAGGATCACCTTGTGGCTAAACGTGCCATGGTGTACGGACAGCACATCTTAGCACACTGTTACACCGCCCAGGTTATCTGGATACTTCCCTTTAACACCAACCTGTCAGAACTCCGGAGATGGGAACTTGCCCTTCAGTATATCCTCTCTTCTCGTTATCCGCCATGCCTCAACCTCCGCTAATTTCAAGTTGCCGCCTCTCATACCTCACCTGTCTTTCAACAAAATCTTTGCCTCTGTACTTCCGCCTCGACTGACATGTCTGCCCAAACTCTTTGCCTTTACAAATGCTGCTTGTGTCTATGTATGTGCGGATGGATATGTGTGTGTGTGTGTGCGCGCGAGTGTATACCTGTCCTTTTTTCTCGCTAAGGTAAGTCTGTCCGCTCTCGGGATTGGAATGACTCCTTACCCTCTCCCTTAAAACCCACATCTTTTCCTCTTTCCCTCTCCTTCCCTCTTTCCTGATGAAGCAACTGTAGGTTGCGAAAGCTTGAATTTTGTGTGTATGTTTGTGTTTGTGTGTCTATCAACATACCAACGCTTTTGTTTGGTAAGTTACATCATCTTTGTTTTTAGATATATTTTTCCCACGTCGAATGTTTCCCTCTATTATATTCAAACTATAATATTACTTACAAATACTGGGAAGTGGATGTCTTCTATATGTGATCATAATCACAGGGTCAAGTTAATGTCGAAACAGTACAGCTACTGTAATATCGGCATACTTCTTTTTGTATAAAATGTTAACCCATGATCAGGTCACAGAAATGGCACAACAGTCGACATACTGCAGTATCGTCCTCGGCTATATGTCATTGGCTGCCGTATAGAAGGCAACCATTGTTGCCATTTAGACCTCAGAGCTGCTACCTCTAGATTGGGTAGATCCTCAGTTGGCTTCACGAGGCCGAGTGCACCCTGGTCCAATTGGCCCACTGAAGAGAAATACTTGGCAGTGTTGGGAATTGAATCTGAGTTCCCCACACAGAGGGCTGCCAAGTCGATCGCCCGGCTGTGGAGATGGTGGTCATTTTGTGTGTAGCACTCAATATTGAATAAAGTTGAGGTTTGGAGTGCTAACAAACAACTGAATATTCATCTGAAGTCACAACATCTTCAAACTCTGTCAAAACAATTACTTCCTTCAGTCACCGAGCTGAATGTAGCCTGGTAATGGCAGGAGGCAAAGTCATAGCACCACAAGTTGTTCCGACTTGTACTGGTTCAGATCTAGAGAGTAGAGAAACTGTGGCTCGAGAAAATTAATTGGGTAATGTCTGTAAACACTACTCTAAAGCCAGGGTCATCTTGTGTCGGTTATGTCAGTTTTTCTCCATGAACGTGATTTCGTAAAGTGTAAATCGTGAGAAACAGTATTATGAAAAGAATAGTTGCTACTCAACATATAGTGGAGATGTTGAGTAGCGGATAGGCATAACAGAAAGACTGTCACAAATAAAGCTTTCTGTCGTTAAGGACTTTGTCAAAAATAGAAAAACACACACACACACACACACACACACACACACACACACACACACACACAGAACTTAATGGGAGTGATAAAATTATTGAAAGTGCTGGGAAAACGTTAATTTTTGGAATGTCAGTAGGGAGTTATTCGGTTAATCAGTGAATACGGGCATCACTGTCCTGCACTATTTGCAGCATAAAGCAGATATCAGCAATGCATGTCATCGTCTAGTTGGAGGTAGAGTATTGGAGGATGGTATGCAGAAGGCGAGGAACAGTTGTTAACCAGAAATGGCTTTACACCGATAACATACAAAATTAATTGCTTTTTGTGCATAGCCTTTCCTTCAAATTGTGCTTTTTCTACATGTTCATGTTTATTGTTTTATGTATATATAGCACTTTTGCAGCCTTGGTCGAAAAGGCAGAATCGTGTTTGTTCTGAAAGATTTATCTGTAGCCGGGCAGGAGGTCTAGTTTAGCTTGGAACATGACACCAACACATGTTAATATGAAATGTACGCATGTGCCGGGAGGGGGGATGTGACAGCGGCGACACTCTGTTTTAAGTCATTTTTTATATGGTTGTGTGTATTTGCCCCGGATACTTTGGCACCTATTATAAATAAATGTGGAAAGTGAATATTATGTCATTGGCTACACAAATAAGCTGTTCCTACTATCATGATTTTCCATTACCACTTGTGACTGGTTTTAGCAACACTCATCTGTTGAGGTGAGTGTGGACAGATCCTTCTAAAATTTTACTTATTATTCTTGTACTGCAGCTACTTGCAGGAAAAGTACTTCTTAATAAGTAATCAGGGAATGTGCCAATTTACAGGTCAGGTAGGACAGTTTTTCTTAATTTATTGTTTATGCTGTTGCTTTAGTGTTAAACAATAAATAGTTTGTAATAGATACCTGAAAAATTATTTAATTTTTTCAAAAAATGTTTGTGGATTCATCATTGATGTATCACTTCTCCTTTGTTTTTAATAAAAATACCTGCAGTTTGGTCAGCATTCTTCACTGCAGTTACAAATTACTTACAAGCTAATTTCAACTGTAACTGTGTTTGAATTTAACTTAGTAGTAATATTCACCTCCTTTCTACAAGTGGCATATCTTTATGCCAATCACTGTATTGAAGCATTGTTGGAACTCTGTATCTTATAACTATTCTGTACTCGGTTTCATCCAATATAAGTGAGTCGTAACTTATGGTACATCTAGATAATTTGCATTGTTCCCCAGCGAATGTGACCACTGAGACTGGACCACTGAGATTGCATATGAAAACATGAGCAACATATGTGGTGTTCATTGGAGTACATTGATGATAACAAATTTTCCATGGGGCCATGTTGTGTTAAATTACATTCTAACAACTGCAATTGTCACACTGTTCACTGAAGTAACCTCCCTTCCATCTGAAGAAAAAAAAATGTGCCTGTATGCTACCAACATACGCAATCAGTTTTTATGACAGTAAAAATTAAATATAAATACATTGCAGCATATTTAAATATGTGTATTAACTTAAAAATATAATGAGTTACAAAATGTAATGAAATGAACTAGACAAAAAGTTTAATTGTACAGGCAGTAGGAGTAAGTGTAAGAGTCCTCAATTCTCAGGCGCTGCTTTAAATCGCTCAGTGTCTTACCTACTGTTTCATATTGTATCTACTCTTCAGTGATCCTTATCAGTTGTCAAGATGTTTGTCTTTCTGTGACCCCACTGTACGCACACCATTCCCCACTGTACGCATACCATTCGGTCTGTGAACTTTGCAGGTGCAGGACCTGACAGCGACGAACGAGTTCCTGCTGGACCAGAACGCGCAGCTGCGCATGGCGAGCAAGCGGCAGGTGGTGCCCGCGGTGAGCATGACAAGCACTGTGCCCGGGGCAGGCCCCACTCTGCAGGTGAGTGCGTGGATTGAAGTAATTCATATCAGCTTGCCAGAGGAGGGGTACTGACTAGGGAGAGTCTTTGCCACTTCGTCATTTGACAGGGTAGCCAGTCAGCTGGCTGTTCTAGGCTGCCGTTCTGTAGCTGTTTGCGTAACACAGCGGATCCGGTGTGACAGATACGATGGATTGAGTGCCTTCTTCTTTTCTCACAGTATAGTGCGCTGATAAAACATTATTTCAAAATTGTGGTACTGGAAGCCACATTACAATTGCCGAAGTCACTGTAATTCGATAAAGTTGTTGTGGATTGTTGGCATATCGTTTTGTAAGATGTACCGACATTTCGGCATGTGTTGCGAGTGGCATTTACCCAGATTCGTCAGGAGGCTGAAACATTGGTACATTACAATTGCCGAAGTCACTGTAATTCGATAAAGTTGTTGTGGATTGTTGGCATATCGTTTTGTAAGATGTACCGACATTTCGGCATGTGTTGCGAGTGGCATTTACCCAGATTCATCAGGAGGCTGAAACATTGGTACATTTCACAACAGAACATGATCTACAACCCACACAAATTTTAAGGAAATTGACTCTAATCGCAAAAGCCTGTGAACATATGTGCAACTGTTCTATTCATAAAGGTGATCTACTACAAGAAATGAGGTATTAATGTGGACACGTCGCAACAGACTTGGTGTGTCTAGGTCTGGTAGTTAAGAGTTGAGATGTATTCACAACCTCCTCTTCCCACTCACTGATTTCTGAGAAGTTTGGCTGCAGATCTGTGTTTTTTTTAAATCTGCTTCCAGTTGTATATAGGGCCTTCAATAAGTAAGTTGCATATGTTGCCCCATGCTAAGACAACTGCACGACAAGACTGGTGCAGTTTGAGAAGAGAGTGTATATTCTGGGCCTCCTGCAGTCACAGTTCTGCTGCACTTACAGATAATGGGTGCATCAAAGCATGTGAGTCAAATGGCGTGGCAGCTCTTGTATGTGAAACATCTAAATTGCACACAGGTTCACTGCGAAATTCTCTCAGTGTACAGATCAGATCCGATGTTGCATCCAGCCGTAATGAAATGGTGCCGACAGTTCGATCGAGGCTCCACAGACAGGGGTGGTGCCGGTCACAAAGGAGAACTGTCGACATTGACCTCGAGCTACAGTTACCAGTCGTTCGAGGAACCGATTCGTAGCAATCGCAGGTTTTCCGGCAGTGGGGACATTCGCAGTTATCGAATGGCTAGGGGACTGAGAAGTGGGTTTCTGTCACTGAGGAATTGAATGATTGTAGAATGTTCTGAGCTTTCTTTGTATTTACTTGATGACTGTGTTGAAAAATAATGTCTTGTATGTGTGTAACTTTGGAGTGCAGTGCAGCCTTCAATAAAAGTTACTTGACCTGCAGTGAAAGTGTGTAAGTTACTGTTTGTAGTCCTACTATATTATTTTCTCTCAGTGGTGGATATTTTGTTATTACAACTAATGCTAGAGGTGTGCTCCAACAGGGGAAATGTGCTCTGTCCACAATATTGAGAAGTAAAATGAAGTTTTGTTGCGAATTTACATCTCATATTACATCCGGCATAGCCATTTAGTTAACTTATGAGATGTACATTAACTCACCATAATGTTAAATCGTATAATAAGTGTTGCAATGGGTACCTGTTAATACGTTTGTGTGACATCGATAGTGTAATAAACATTATTGTGACACGTGTTACGTACCAAAATGAGTCTGCCCGTAAACCGAAGATTCCGACAGACGGTGTGTCCTAGAAGAGGTTTTGGGTAGCATTGTAGCAGCTGCTATTAATTGTGTGACTTGTTGTTATTACAAACAAAACAGATGTGACTCAGTCTTAGGACAGCTGCTGTTACAACAACAAAAAATATGTGAGTAATTGTGCAGGAAATCTGAAATAATGGCCTTTAACAGTTGAGAAGTGGCAAAGATTAGCAGTGAGATGTACTGAAGTACAGAGTAGGGAGATACTTGGCAAGCTGTGCAAATTACGAGAGCGCTCGGAAGAGAAATGGCAAACGGTGTGGCATACAGCTCGCACTAGCGCGGCAGCAGCGCAGGCAAATCTCAGCATTCATCTGTAATGGTGTGAGTGTATGTTTTCTTCCTGGTGTCATTTTGGAGTGCAAATTGTGACAAACGTGTTATCTAACTTAAGCATAATTTAGAAAGATTGTTAAGTGGAAATTGTTGTGTGGAGCCGAGTGTCAGTTCGAGTCTGCTTACCAGATACGTGCACGTATTTGTCGTAAGAAGCACACTTGTAAGTGCTCACTTTTATCTGAACATATTGTCTTCAGGCACAGTGCAGTTTCCTCAGTTGTTAATTTTGTTTTGTTTTTGTGGTTTGTTCTTAAAGAAGGTCTTGACAATTTCAGCTGCTTACAGGCAGAGGAATTCGATCCTCTGCAAAAGAGACAGTGAATTTTTTTTCTCTTATACGAGTAGTCGGGACACGAATATGACAGAGTCTTGTGTGTAAGTTTACTGTAAGTGTTCCTGAGCAGTTGACTTGCGAAGATCTTTCTACGTTCATTTCGTCGTGTTTGTGCACGAGAGAGGCAGTGCACTGCTTTGAGACGTGACCGAACGGCAATAAACAGCTTGCACAGTTTGATCTGCAAATGTCAAAAATTTTCTATTTTCGAGTAAAGTACACACGCGAGTCCAATTATTGCTGAGAAAAATCTGTGTCCTGCTCAAGTTGTAACCTGTCATTTTTTGAGAGGTAGTAAATAGATATACTGGCCCTTTTTACACTTGCAATTCAGGTCATAATAATACAGCTTCTTTATGATTTCACTGTAAACTGCCAAAATAAATTGGCAATTTTTTTTATTCTTATTTTTAAAAGGAGAGGTTCTTAGCAGTGGGATTGACGTTTTGAAACAATCCATAACATGATGTAGACTAAGATCCAAGGAATTGCACCCTCTAACCGTTCAACCCGGTGGGCCCTCATTTGTGAGTAATCAATGAATTTCGTGGTTTACTATACAGCTTTAAAAATGGTAACAACTTAAAGTCTGGTTGTATAGTGTAATGGTTAAGTTACTGACCTCACATGCAAAAGGTTGTCAGTTCAAACTTTGTCAGATACGTTGAAATTTTTTAATTTTTAAATATTGATTGAATTGATTTTGCTCGTTATTTTCATCAATTAATTGGTTTAAATGTATTTTTTTTTTATTCAGTTGTCACATCATATTATTTATTGTTATGACGGAGATGAGTCGCAGATAAGAACAACGATAAGACTGTCACGATGTATGCTTTTGGCCATAAGGCCTTTGTGAAAAATGGACAACACACACACACACACACGACTGCAGCCTCTGGCAGCTGAACTGTGGCTTCAACTGCCAGAGGCAGCAGCCATGTGTGCGTGAGTTGCATTTGTGTGTCTGTTGTCTATTTTCAACATCAGCATCTCTGCTATATGGTGAGTAGCAATTTTCCTTTTCATAAAATTGCTACATTCCGTCCTGGATCTTCCATCGCTTGATTTTATTTGTGTACGGAGTACTTCATTTGCTGTCATTTTTCTTCCTGTCAGTCTTTTTACGCTTAGAATCCTTTATCGTGGTTATTGTTATCTATTAACTTCAATTTAATTGCTTCCATTTTGTCATCTGACATATTTGTCTGAGTCATTGCATTCATTACTTCTATTTCTCATTTTGTTTGAATTTCACTTTACTTACAATCTGCTTTCATTTAAATCGTCATCTGTGTTATTTTGTCTATAGTGCAGTAAGAATTTATGTTTTAAATACTTGTATGACAATTGTCATCCAAAAAGGTGTCGACCTTGTAACAAAGAATACTTTCTTGACACCGTTGCACTACCAGTATAAATAGATTACTTCATCTTTATTTTAACTGGTAGATTGGAATTTCAAATGTTTAAACATTATGAAAGATAAAGAGAAAAAAATACGTTAATGTGCACAAAAAATCCAAGTGTAAAAAGAATAAGAAGAAGAAAAAAATACGAGCAATTGAAGAAATTAAAATGTTGATTAAAATCGTGCGACAAAGGAATACAAATAAAAGAAATTGCGTGTAAACCAGTTAATTGAATAAAACAATGATCAGAGTAATTTTGATAAAGATTTAAAAATAAAAAAATTAGTCGTATCTGGCGAGATTTGAACCTACGACCTTTTGCGTGTGAGGTCAGTTCCTTAATTATTATGCTATGCAGCCAGTTTGTAATTTGTTATCATTTTTAAAGCTGTATACCGTCACACAAAATTCAAAAAAAAATTTTCGGCGATTATTCGCAAACATGGCCCCACTAGTGTGATTGGTTGCAGAGTGTGGTTCCTTGGACCTTAACCTACATTGCTGTATAGATTTTTCAAAAAGTTGATACCACTGCTGGAGATCTCTCCTTGTCAGGTATAATATTTAATTTTTTTGTGGCCCGTATGTGTAGTGGTTTCTTTCTGAACTTTTCAAACTAATACTTCAGAAGTGATTACGAAGCTCAATTGGGGGTCCAAGTTTGTCAAGGGAACCTTACAGGGTGACCTCTTAAGACTTTCTCCCTACGTGTAGCAGTTGAATGTCAGTGCCTGGAGAGAAAAGAAAATCCCCACCTTTGAGAATTGAAGGATTTCTGAACACTGTTAAATACAAAACATTCCTATCTTCTTAATGTAGTCATCAGTAGCTGAGCATGTAGTGAGTTCAGAAGACGCCTAACACATTTTTATTACAGGTTGTATGAAAACAAATTACAGATATGCAAAATGCTTTATTGTTAAATGGAAAGAAGTATTTGCCCCAATAATATTGTTCAATCTATTTTATTTTCTGTTTCATGTTTCACTGTGTTGTAGCAGATTGTCATTTCTTGTGAATACATGCTTTTTCAAGCAGTTTAATTATACATAAAAAGCTGTTATTTTTATTTTAAAAAAATATACGCCTTTGTTTGTGAATTATGTTAAGAAATATGGAACTTACATAAGAGTATAATAAACGTTACTGTTTGTGGGATTCGAACCACTACCTTTATAATTAAGACATCTAATGTGGAGCACTCAGCTGCTGGGACTGCAATAATAATTAGAAATGAGTTGTGCTCGACAGTGTAAGAATTCTTCCTTCGAAGGTGTGTTTTTTTACAATAAGTCGTGTCAGTTTAGGGAATTGATTTCTGGGCACTGACCTCAAATTGTGGACGTACAGAGAAAATAAAAGGGGACCAGCTTTTAAGTCCCCTCATGAAGTTTAGTGGGTCATTGGATTTCAACTAAAGTGAGGGTAATAGATTATAATCCAAAAAAAGTCAGCCATTGTTTGCACCAGTTACAATGCTGTGCCCCAGACAGGTGTTTCGTGAGCAAGGGAACGAAATTTATTAGGAATGGTGTGAAATCGTACACACCACTGTGCAGAGGTGGGTTTAGGAAGAGTTGTAGTTAATTTCTGCCCCCCAGTGTAACAGTTGGTGTTCGTAATATTTTATGCAACCTCTATGTACGGTCAGATCGACTGCGCCTGAAGACGATACGTTTGTGCTCAGGGCTCCTTCGATCCCTTTTGGAACAGACAGGTTATTTTCAAATTATTTTTCCACTTAGCCAAGTTTTGCAGTTTACATTACTCGCAACCTGTTTCGAAGCTCGGTACAACTGCGCGCTCTGGTGCTTTGTTAACTGTGCCTGAGGGTGAGGCCATTTAGGCTTTGAATAACAAACAGACTGCAAACATAACTGACTGGAAAATTAGTGTGAAAATACCCTATGTGAAAACCAAAATAAGTGAATGCTGTGACAGTGTCGCGTTTTCTAGTTTTCTTGTCACCTCAAAAACAAAATACACCCATCCCGTGCACAAAAATGGAGTAGTAATGAGAAAGGATCCAACAAAAGAGTCGAAATGAGGGGTGTGCAAGTATCTGGTGCAGGACCGGATTCCGGTGCCTCCCACCCCACCCGAGGCATGCCCGAGGTGGTCTGATTTCGGTGCACCGAATTTTGGGCACGAGCCGGAGAGTAGCCGCCCCCACTGCCGCCGCAGGTGCAGGCCGTGGACACTATGGGCGCTCAGATGCAGGTCGTGGGTGCCGCGCAGATGGCGGCGGTGGCGGCTGTGGCAGCCGGCGCTCTGAGGTCGTCGGCGGTGCCCGTATCGGTGGCGGGCGTGGCGGTGCCCGTGTCCTTAGCTGCCGGCATTGGCGTGGCTCCCGTGCAGATCCCGCAGTCGGTAAGTGGGTGGGCTGTGGGCGGACCTGCCGCGGACGTGCAGATGAATGCTGGGATGGCGCCCGTCTCTCTCGGTATTGTCTGTCTGTGTGTCAGTGTTGATGTCGAGGTGGTGGTTTCTGTAAATGTGTGTCGTAATTTTTGTGATTTATCTAAACGTCATTTGTTTTCTTATTGAAGTAAGAATTGCAAAATGTGATGATAAAATGTAGAAGGGGTACTTAATTAGTGATTGCTGTATTTTTTGATGTCTGGACACTTTAGGAAATTCATATTTTTCTACAACTCTTGCCACCAATTTGTTCGTCCCGATATGGTGCTGTGAGTGATAGTTGTATTTACTCACTGTCAGATTCAAACCGGACATCTGAAGTCAGTCAGTTGACTCAGTCAATTGTTGTATAATGTTGTGTTTAAGAGTGGAATTGTTGTCTTCGTTGCTGAGAGTACCTTAAAAACTGTAACACACTTCTTATTATTTAAATTCTATTATAGTTAGTACAATAGGTAGCTAGTTGAAAACTGTCAGTTGCAGGGAACACAGGTTTAGAGATTATACTTGTTATATTCTGATAAAGTGTCTGTTTTTGGTAAGTGTTTTCACAAGTTTTGTTCTCTCTTTTTTTTTTTACCATCTGTTGTGTGTTAAATGTAAAATGCACTTCTCTACAAAACATACACAATACGTGAATTGGTGAACACTGGGTAATGTTGTGATAATGTTAGCCTTCGGTGACCTGGTTTAGTGTCAGTTTGATGATTGAGGCCTCACTGTCCTCGTATTACAGATCCTCGAGTATATACAGCTGGAATATTTTTTCGTTACAAACACACATGCGTGGAAGGGTATTGCACCTTGTGATTCCCACTTCCTGTATGTATGTAGCTGCATTTCATCCTATGCAGTACCTTATGAAAGCGCGTTCTGCCTGTGCCCACAAACCAGTGAATGAAACAGTCAGACGATTGATGGCTGTTCTTGGTAATACAAACGTAAAACTAGCAAAGTATGGTCAGCAAGTAGAGCTGTAAAATGCACACTTTATTATGACTCCTGTGTTTTGCGTGCTTTCAGAAGTTAAAGAGCAGTTTTCTTTCGAAATGTTTTGTTTTTATGAGGGTAAATCAAATAAAGATGAGACTTCTTTTTTTAAAATTTAATTTACTTTTTGGGGGAGGGGGCGGGGGGAGGAGATGTGTAACGATGCACGTACATTTAATCACAATCTGTAATGTGAATTAAAAACCACTTTCCATCTGTAAACGATTTGCTTTTTGGTCTCACGTTAACTCTTAACCCGCCTGTGATAGTGACAAAGGTGCTACAATAACTTCGTCTGCAATCTCAGTGACAGTGAAATGCATGTCACCCTCCAGAAGTTACCGTCACCTTCAGTGCCAGTGTGGGGTAGCGACAGTGGCCCTCATTCTCGACGTGTTCGTGCCGAGCAGTAGTTCGAGATCTCGGAAGTTGATCGTCCTCGAATTGTCGACTCGCTCTTCCGAATATTTTCCCCGGTCGTTACTCCTACCCGAGTGAGAAATGTACAATTGGACCGCTCGACGGACGTAAGTTCCTCAGACAGTGTGCTAATGACAAATGACGAAAGTGAGTGGCCCAATTCTACTCTTGCCGCACTCCTCACCACGTCCCCACCCGACACCAAAAGGAGTAGTACCATCACGTGCAGATGTTTTGATGAATGACATTGATATTGACTTATTTGTTACTATGTGTATTTTTATCTGTTTAAGTCATTTTTTCCTTTTGAGCACTGCAAATGGTGAACAAAAGACCTCCTCCTCCCCCCCCCCTGCTCTCTCTCTCTCTCTCTCTCTCTCTCTCTCTCTCTCTCTGTGTGTGTGTGTGTGTGTGTGTGTGTGTGTGTGTGTGTGTGTGTGGGGGGGGGGGGGGGGGGGGCCTTCCTTCCGTGAGGTTGCAAACAAAGGTGTAATTTTTTTTATGGAAGAAATTTCTCTCACTCGAGTCCTTTATTCACAGTGGATTTGCTTCAAAACTTATCATCGATACGTGTACGAATCAAACGCATCTCCTCTGGCATCCTCCCACCTAATACACTAGCCAGTTGGTTATCACTGGTAGTTATTTGACATTAAAATAAAACTCACTTATTCAGTTCCACTTAACACTTCTCCGTAGAAAAAGTGTGCTCAGGTGTACTCGTAATGAGCACTGTTCACCTGGAGAATGTAATTTTCAATCTTCATTGTGTTACACCCATTTAAATTGTTTTGCAGTGCCCTGTGTCAATGTGTTTACTTGTAACTGCATTTTTGTATGTACTTTGGTTGCAACTATTCTGCACATTGTTGAGCTCTATGTTGTTTTTGTTGTGGTCTTCAGTCCTAAGACTGGTTTGATGCACTTCTCCATGCTACTCCATCCTGTGCAAGCTCCTTCATCTCCCAGTACCTACTGCAGCCTACATCCTTCTGAATCTGCTTACTGTATTCATCTCTTGGTCTCCCTCTACGATTTTTACCCTCCACACTGCCCTCCCATGCTAAATTTGTGATCCCTTGATGCCTCAGAACATGTCCTACCAACCGGTCCCTTCTTCTAGTCAAGTTGTGCCACAAATTCCTCTTCACCCCAATTCTATTCAATACCTCCTCATTAGTTATGTGATCTACCCATATAATCTCCAGCATTCTTCTGTAGCTCTATAACATACAGAAATTTAGACCTGTACTTTGTCACCCCCCACTTCAGGAAAATAAACAAGATTTTTTATTTGCTTCTCAGTTGCATTTTGAATACTGTTCATGGCATTTGGTAGCTCTTCTGCCACCCCAATTGTCATTTTAAAATAATTCCCCCCCAACCATCTCCTGAACCTCTCCTATTCTAATTTATAGTGGGAGAAATTAGTTTATCACCGGTCGTGCAAGTCCAGAGTGCATCGGATGACTGTCACCTAGAAATTAACTTTTTTGTTCCGGAGAAGGAAATGTGGGAGCTAAACAGAACTGTAATAATTTGTCATTCTCAGTGAGTAACAGTTTCGATCAAAGTCGGAAGACAGTACGTGACAGAACAATATTCACTCTTTTTCCGGTCACTACCGACATTACGTTTCATTGAACGCATTAGTAAATTTAAACGAATTCCAACTCATTTATGTCTAACATTTACACATTTTTTAACTCCAGACACTGCATTTGCTTTTGTTTGCAAATATGCGGACATACTGAATGCAGTGGCATCTGCTACCCGAGACTGGCAAGGTCAGCTTTGCCGAGAAAGCTGTCTTTATCTACTGAGGCTGCCTAGCTTCTATACAGCTAATTCCTTCAGCAACCGAGTGGTGGTGGTGGTTTTTTTCCTTCTTTCTTTTTTTTCTTTTTTATTTTTTTAAAAGAGAGAAGAATTATTACTGAGCAGTATCAGGTTGGCCCACCTTGAAATATGGAACTATTGCTCGTTGTGCTTTTCCAACAGTGGAAACACTTTATAATGTCAGTGTATGAGAACTCTTCCTCAAAACTTAAATGTTTCAATAGCAGTGTCTGGTTGCCCCACAGCAGTTAGTGTGTGACTTCAAAATTAATGACAGGGATTCCAGCAGGCTTTTAGCCACACTGTTTATTCTGGTCCCCTTTGTTTCAAGAGTAGTAAGTAGCAGTGACATTTAAAACCACAGGCCACCAAGAAATATAGAACAAGTGTGCCGGGCTACTGGGAAGCAATTTTGTCCTATACCTCTGCTGGAAGACAATACAGTGTAATCTCGCACCCATTTGACAAAGGCAAGAAACTGTGGCTACTTGTTTATGTCTTTATTTGCACATGTGTATGGAGCACTTCTAGTTGATAGCACTTTGGTAGCTGGGATGTGACTTTTTGAGTGGATTATTGTAATGACTGCAGAGTGTATGTGTGTGTGTGTGTGTGTGTGTGTGTGTGTGTGTGAGAGAGAGAGAGAGAGAGAGAGAGAGAGAGAGAGAGAGATGGGGGGCGTTAAGGGAACAGCAATGACAGTGGTGCTCCGTATTTGCTGAATTCAACTTCTGACCTGTGAATTTCTGTTCACTATGCCATGTCCCAGTTGTAATTACGTATGGTGATCCTTTAGAATGTGAATGACAATTGACAAAGGAAAGTGATACTGAGGAGCTGTTATATTTCCTTGTCTTCTGTTCTAATAATACTGTTGTCATCGCTTCTGGAATATTACACTTCTTATCTGACGATCTTGCAACAATATGTTACCGAACATTGGATTCTGTAGTGCTGCAATATATTCTTTGCTTATTCCTGCACTAGAGTTGTGATTTTTCTCTCTCTGTTTCGTGTTGTGACATTTTGTATATTTTAGTGAGCCAGTCAGTAGATTATAGATTTCGAAACCAGAAAGGTCAGTGTTTATTAGCTGTCGAAACTGCAGTGACGACTGATCTTTCAGAGATCGTGAACGGATGTAAGAGTATTTTATGACTAGTAGTATTTTTGTGCACAAACCGGTCATGAAAACAAAAATTTTAGTAGTGATCTGAGATTGGTTGTGTCTCTGCAAATCTCCATTCACAGGTACACAGACCGAGTGCAGCCGTACACAGTAAATGCCCCGTAGCGTGCATTGCTGGCCGGAGCTGTTGCCATTCTCACGTCGCTTTGGCGCCCATCTGCCGCTGCTGTGAATTTTCTGTACTTGTTTATTATGAGACAACTTCTGTCTTTTTTTTTTTGTCAGTTTCAGCTTTGACGCTCAGAGCTTTTGCGGGGAGAATGGAATAACCAGTATTTGGCTGAGAACCTTTGACGTTTGATTTCAGGACCGTTCTGGTAAACCCACATCCCATCTCTAGTACTGGTCTGGTTGCGTGGTTACAGCCCCAGATTCTTCTTTGACAAAGGTATCAAAATTATTTTTGTGTTTTTGTTATTTTCTGTTTTTTAACCATTCTACACCCCCGTCTCTCTCTCTCTCTCTCTCTCTCTCTCTCTCTCTCTCTCTATCTATCTCTCTCTGTTTCATTTATATCTTTATTATATCTTTATTTACATTTTATGGGGTTAGAAGACCTTGCTGAATAAGTTGCAGTGTGACCCATTGCGTGATTTGGGAGCACTGGGTTGGCCCCTGAGGAGTGGTGGTGATCTCGGTGTGAATAAATGCCGGTAGCATGCTGTACCACGCAAAATGTTGTAATGAGTTAAATCGTTACCGGTCAGTTTCTCAGTAAACTGACCGAGAAATAGTTCACACACACACACACACACACACACACACACACACACACACACAAACAAACATGGGAATTGAGGAGGAAGAAGATGGAGAAAGCTATGAACACTGTTTCTATGAAAGAGTATGGGACCACTACAATATACGGATATTTTCAGTTGCTGTTGTTTTTAAACTAGTTCAGTAAATGCAAGCAATTAGTTCAGGAAACACAGAAAAATTGAGCACTACACAAGCATCACAGAGGGAATGTACAAAAATTAAAATTTGTTTCACATCCCCATACAAAATTAAAAGAATCATAAGGACCCTTGAAATGAACTTTATCAGGGGTTTGATGACATTTTTGTTAAAGCACTAAACACTTGTGATTCTATAATGTGTAATATTATTAGTTACATGTGTAATACATAAGCACATAAGTTCCGGAATTAAATTTTGTATGAGAAACGAGTGCTGCTGTTATTGAAGCAAATATAGAACCCTGTAGACTGTAGACCAAAGTTTCCTATGGTAATAGTTTTTTTAGCAGTTAGCAACAATCTGGTGAAAGTAAACGAGAGCTTTGTCAGTGCGTGTCTATTATTTGTCATTGTTTCCTTGGCTACATTAATGTTCAGTTGCACCACCAGTTTTTGGCCAAAAGAGGAATAACCATCTTTAAACATGATAGTCCATCACTCTGCTAGATTTCCACTGAAAGTGCTACCTGTAAAATAGTGCACACTTACAATACAGTGGTTAAGGAAATGTCATTTGAGAGTTAATGATTTGCCTGTCTAGTGCATGCTACAGTTCCTTTTGAATGGTCTATACTACTGCTGCTGGGAAGTACATGGGTCGGTATGATGTAGTTGAAATTCAGATTGTTCTGATAAGCCTTTTCTGGGCTAAGAATATTCTGTGTAAATGCACAGTTCCTTTAAACTATGACAGGCGGTAACAGTGAAAGAAAGCAAAGGAAATTATGAATACTGGCTGAGATGATGAATTGAAATTTGTACCAAGGCCAGGACTCAAACCCAGGTCTCCTACTCACTAGGGAGACGCACTAATCATTGTGCCACTGCCACCATAGGATTCTGCGCAGATTACCCTTACTGAAGAAGGGGAATATAAAGATCTGTTGAGATGTGGATTGGAAGTGATATCAAGAAGGGAGACTTGATAGAGTAATGAGTGCAGCCGTGTTAGGCACAGTGCCATGGTGACGTAGGATTAGCATGTCTGCCTAGTGAACGGGAGACACCGGTTCAAAACCCAAAATTTAATTTGTTGCTTTGGCCCGTACTTATTATCATAGATAAAGATGAGATTTAATATGTCTTAGGAATGTATAATTTCATACAATTAATACCGAGGAAATAAACTTTTCCGTGACAGTGGAAAGTGTCACTTTTAAGCCAGTGTGGATTCTGAAATTGTCGATCATGTGGAATCCTGACTCGTATTTTTATTATATGACATTATGAAAGCCACAGAGTGAGCCAGTTGGCTGGATGTAGTATTTCTAGACCTCTAAAAAGCTTTTAACTAAGTACCACACCTGCATTTATAATGAAAAGCCTTATCGTTATGGGGTATAAAGTGAAATTTGTGACTGGACTTACAATTTCTTTGTAGGGGGTCGCAGTAATCTGTCTTAGGTGGAGAGTCGTCTACAGATGTAGGTGTAATTTTTGCTGTTCACGGGAAGCATGTAGGACCCTTGCTGTTGACATTTTGAATTAATCACCTGGCAGACAATATTAATAGTTAACTCAGACATTTTGCAGATGATGCAGTTACCTGTAATTGAGTACCGCCTGGAAAGATCTGCGTAAATATTTGCTCGGATCTCGATAAGATTTCAAAATGGTGCAAAGTTTGGCAACTTGCATTGATTGTTCAGAAACGGAAAGTTGTGACTTTCGCACGCAAAAAAAGTATTCTGTGATTACAATCACAGTAGTTTCAGTTGGAGTTCTTCAACTTGTACAAATACTTGGGTGTAGCAATTTCTAAAGATAAGAAATGGAATATTGACATTGGTTCAGTGGTAGCTAAAGCAGGTGGTCAGATACGGTTTATCGATAAAATACTGGTGAAATGCAGTCGATCTACAAAAGAGACTGCTTATAAATCCTAGAATAATGTGGGATGTCTATCACACCAGACTAAAAGGGGACATTGAGCACACGGAAGTAAGGGTAGCATGAATAGGCAGAGTTTTTGTTTGACTGATGGTAGAGCATTGGGGAGGTGCCGAAAAACTGATCTGAAAGACTCTTGAAGAAAGATGCAAACTATTCCGTCAAAGCCTACTTTTGAAAGTTTTGAGTACCAACTGCAAATAACGAATCTGGGAACATACTACACTCACATATTGCTCCTCTGGGGATCGCAAAGGCGAGACTGCAGTGCCCGCAGAGCCATTCGAGCAGTCGTTTTTCACGTGTTCCGTACGTGAGTGGAGCGGGAAGAAACCCTAATAACTGGTACAGTGGAAAGTACCATCTGTCGTGTGCTTCACAGTAGTTTGCAGAGTAAAGATGTAGATGTAATATTGCATCAGGAACTGTGTACGCTGTGCTGTGTGGCAGTGTGATGAGCTGGTGTTACCACAGCTACAACTTGCAAAATATTCTGCATCGCATTCCACATCTTTTACCCTGATGCTTGCGTGATGGCAGATCGTTTGTATATATTGACAGAATCAATGGACCCTGAATAGCTTCCTGTGGGATCCCCAGTTTGTAATGGCCCATTCACATTGGAGTCTGTTCCTCACGTGAGGACATGGGAAGAAAACCTAGTGTTCCCAGTTCACTACATACAAACTGAACCTTTGGGTGTATTGCTCTGTCTTTGCAAAAATATAGCGTGGTCCACATAACTGTATGGTGCGGTAATATTGAAGCAGATACCTACTGTCTTCAGCTTTTCTGTAGTCCTGCAAATGCCTCACACAAAGGAATAAATTACGTTTCCTGTTGGTGCTCCCATCCTGAATCCACACTGCACATCTGAAAAAAACTTCTGTACTGAGATTTTTTGCTACTCTCTTATGCACTTCTATAACAGTATCATTATGAAACACTGGTAACAAGTTGTTGCCTTTGGTTGTCTGCCTATCTTTTTAAGAGTGTAGTAAATTTTTTAATGTATCAGAAACTGACCACAGCTGAACGAGCATAGAACTTGTCGATTGTGTACTGGATTCTTCCACCTTGCTAGGTATTTCTGTGTGTCAGTATTCTCTTTTAACTGGTTTAATAATTTATAAAATTTCCCTCTCGCTCGTTTTCTGTAGCTGTGCGACACCTTTGTCTCGAATGTCAGCTTTTAAAAATTGTTTAAGTTAACGTGTCAGCTGCTGGTAGGAATGATTATTGGGAATATTGCCAAACTTTGGTGGGTCTGTAATGGTTTCTTCCACAGGAGACAAATAAAGTGAAGCACCTGCAAGGGGAGAAGGAAATAGAATGAAACTTGACAAGTTGAGAGGGCATGTTATGTTATTACAGTGATGACACTATCTAATGAAATTTGGAAAGAACTCTGTATTATGAGCCCACCTGTCAATATGACATACACATTCTGGCGTCCACGAATGCACTGATTTGGTTAAAAAGGGTGTCTTAAAGTTATTGTATCCTCTCCTGAGGCAAACTGGCCCACAACTTCAGTAACTGCACCTGGATATCAGAGGGACTGCCACCTGGACTGACTCGAGCCACGTGGTCTAGGGCACCTCGCCATTGTTCGCACAGCTCCTTGGCGTATGTCAGTGTAAGTTAGATTAAGTAGTGTGTAAGCCTAGGGATTGATGACTTCAGCAGTTCGGTCCCACAGAAACTTACCACTAGACGGAAGACCGAGTTGACATCCGAGCTGATCCTACACGTGCCCTATCGAGTGCAGATCTGGGAATCTTGCTGGGCACGGGAGTACCTCAACATCGTGCAGACAGTTTACAGAGATATCTGCCATTTGTGGACAAGCACCGATATCTCCAACAGTGACACCACAACAGTGCCGCACGAGAAGTAACACCTGAGAATGCAGGACGTCTGTCGTCCTGTTGTGCTGTCAGTGTTTTCTTAATCACTACCAGGTGTGAATCAAAATCGTACACGATGTCTCCCCATACCGTGATACCAGGAGTAATATTACTGTCTCTCTCCAAAACTTGAAGTGCGGGACCTATTCACAGGTTGCTGCTGTTCTCGTCGACGGTCTTTGCCTAGAGTACTGAAGAACTACGTCAGCAGTCCGTGCCTTCCAGTCACGGCACTGCACCGGATGCAACCGTTTGTGTCGTGCCGTTAACTGCAGCCTACGTGTGCGAAAGTAATTCCCAGTCCGGCTGCCGCTAGCACGCGACGGACAGTAGGTGGTGATGCAGAATATTTCAGGGGTTCCATTACCTGTCTCCAGACGGCAGGCACAGATGTGAAGGAACTACGACGTGTTCGGTGCACGATACAGTGATCTTCCCACGTGGCGATCGGACGTGGTCGACCGGAACCTTGTCGACAGGTACACTTGTCCTCACATTCCCGTGCAGTCTGACTTAGGGCCACTGTCATGTCTGAATACCTGACAGACCTGGATATTGCACAGTTTGACCGTACGGCCAAATGGAAACCCACAGTGAGGCCCCTTTCAACCTGTCAGGTGCCGATAATGCTGTATCACGTGAGTAAGTGGCAGTGATCGTTCGACGTGTAAGTTGTTTAACCCACCTTATACACTAATCGGCTAGAACATTATGACAACCTACTTAATAGCCAGTATTTCCACTTCAAGTACGGATAACACTGGTGACGCATCGTGACATGGGAGCAGTAGGGTCTCAGTAGGACACTGGAGGCAGTTGGCACCACATTTGCACACACGTGTCACCTAATTCTCGTAAATTCTGGGGAGGCCGGCGACGAGCTCTGACACTACCTTCGATTGCGTCAGAGACGCTGTCGTCGAATTCAGATCTGGTAAGTCGAGCGGTCGGCACACAGATTGGAACTCACCGCTGTCTTCCTGCAAGCAGCCCGTCGCACCTCTGACCTAGTGACACGGCACACTATCTTTCTGAAAATTGTCACTGCCGCTGGGAAACGTTATCGTCACGGAGGGGTGTATGTGGTCTGCAACCGGTGTACGGTACTCCTCGGCTGTCACGGCGCTCACACGGGCTCCACTGGCCCCACAGATGCCCACGTGAATGTTCTCCGGAGTGTAACGGAGCCACCACCGGCACGACGAAGGGGGTATCGGGATTTGTCAGACTGTGCAACCTCTCTGCTACTGCGTAAACGTCCCGTGCTGACGGTCATGTTCCCTTTTCGGTTGTAGTGGTCTTAACGTCGCGGTTTTAAAGTCGGCACACGTGTGAGTCGTTCGATGCGGAGGCCCACCGTTGGGAGTGTTTGGTGCACTCTGTGTTTGGCCACCTTTGTACTCTGCCCGCATTGCAGTCTGATGTTAGTTCCACCACAGTTTGCCGCCTGTCCCGTTTTACCAATCTGACGAGCCTACAACGTCCTGTATCTGTAATGAGGGTGACTGCCCAACCACAATACCTCTGGACACAGTTTCACCACATGTCGTAGACACTCACCGCTGCACTCCTCCGACACCCGACAAGTCGTGTACTTTCTGAAACGCTCGTGCCGAGTTTCTGAGCCGTCACGATCTGCCCTCGGGTACATCGCACGCCTTCCCCGTTCTACACGAGGACAGCACGCTCGCAGATACTGATACTGTGTGCACTGTGCGTGTGCCTGACTAGCAGTTATAGCTCACCAGGTGACGTTGCTATCACCTGGGCAGGTTTGTATAGGTAGTAGGTCGACGGTCAGTGTATATGGAATGAGCTTTTCACTCTGCGACGGAGTGTGTGCCGATACGAAACTTGCCGGCAGATTGAAACTGTGTGCCGGACCGAGACTCGAACTCGGGACCTTCGCCTTCCGCGGGCAAGTGCTGTACCAACTGAGCTACCCAGCCACGACTCACGACCCGCCCTCAGGGCCTATTTCACCAGTACCTCGTCTCCTACCTTCCGAACTTCACAGAAGCTCTTCTGATCAGTGAATACCTTACCATGCCTGGCAAGTTCTCTATATACAGACTACACTGATGCACACGGATGGACATTTTGTGTGTCACAGAGAATTACAACTCTTAATCATTTACATACCCACTGATAGTGTGTGTGTGTGTGTGTGTGTGTGTGTGTGTGTGTGTGTGTGTGTGTGTGTGTACAAAGTTACATTAACATATGAAACATCTTCGGGTCACTTCATTTTTTTTCGTTGAGGCAACGTATTTCTCCTTTATACTTTTTGCACGACTGAGACCCCTCCCGCCCTTTCTTTTAGAGGTCCCTATTTTGTTGAATTTTTCAGCCCTTTGTAGTATTTTACTTTGATATTGTTCATAGCTCACATTTCCTATGTGTCATATTCTAAAGTAATCAGTCATCCAAACTTATTGATTTACAGTACTACCTATCTTCTTACGATTAGTGGAACTGAGCTGTTGAAGAATGGGGCTGAAATGTTTGTAGAAGTGTATTACATTTGAGTAGTCTGTGTTGTGCCCTCCTAGATTGTATGCATGCTAATGAATCTGTACCATTAACTCTTTTACCAGCTTTGGGTATCTCACTGGCTGCATCCCTTTCTCTGCATCATTATCTGACAGATGTATTCTAATTTTTCCCACATTATGCTCCTCAGCTGGAGAACATTCTATGAAGAAACTGATTATGACTGCAATTTCCCTGTACTCTAACTGAGAATGACACTGTATCACATTGTAGGAGTTGAGTAGGCCCATTAACATTGAAACGTCACGGTAGATTACAAATGTATGCGAGACCGTGACACAAATCTGCTGTACAGGCACGACTCACTATCTGCACTCGGAGCCTCAATTTTGCCTGTAATGCTCCCCTGCTTTTTCAACTGGCAGAAATGAGGCTGCTCAGAGCTATGCCGTGTCCCAGTTACGGACTGTTTTACGAGCCTCAATTATCTACATACTTCGAGGATTTGAAGGGCATTGCCAGACATCAGTTCCCTAAAGCAGTACAACACAATTCTTTAAAAAAATATGTTTGAGGATTGGAATATTTCTGAGTGCTATTACATACAACGTATTGACATTGTACACGACATCGTCGGTAGCGGGGTATGCAGCATACAAGTCTTGTAATCATAAAGTCACTGTTTGTCCGCTTACTAGTAGTTTTTTTGTTAGAAGTTGGTACGTTAATAACAAGAACTGAATATAATTTTTGATTTTTGTTAGTAATTACTAGTCACACGAAAATGCTAGTTTTCACAGTAAAATAAGATTTTTTATAAAAATTCAAAACATCAAACAGAAAATAAACTACGGTTTTGATTCTACTGTTAAGCAGCATTTTTGATGTATGTAATTTTTTGTCTTTTAACTGTAGGACCATAACATATCTGTATAAAATTTTAACTTATTTTCATATGACCAATAATTAGAAAATGAAAAGGTGTTATTTTTGTTAAAAGAATTATGATTCAGAATTTGTTAATTAATATTTCCATTCCTTAATAAATATAGAGTTTAAATAAAAGTAAAACAAGGAATGTTGCTACCAGCGGGAATCAGATTGTCGGCTTTACAAAGCTTCTACACTACTTTCTGATATACTGGTGACTGTGTTACATAGCTCAAAATGTTTTGTGCTCTTTGGGATCTTCTAACCTCCAAGGGTGATTTACTCCAAGTTTCTTCAGAATTTCCCCCACTGCTTAAGGGTGCTGACTTTCCAATCCTGTAAGTACGAAGAAAACCGAAGAGAGCTGATCTGTTAGGTACCTGTGTCAGTTTCAATCTGCTTGTAACTTTCAGTGTTAATGCTTTTACTAAAGTTCTAAAACCTGCTACAGTGTTGTTCTGAATCAAGGTTCTGCGTAGCCAGGTGTGCCCCTTAGCTAACCAGGAGGTAGTTAATAGCAGATGCTGGCACGAGTGAATGCCAGTTATTATTTGTGCCCTAACTGCTTAGCCAGTAAGAGCACTGTCTGTGCAGGTGAGTTTCTGTGCTTGTCTCCCAGTCCAGCATATGTTTTTCATCTGACGAGGAGTTTTGAAACAGCCGATCTGGCTCTATTAATGACCACCTTTCTGAGAGAATTAATAAAGAATATATTGTTTCGGTCCCTTCAGTGAATTAATGTAATGTCTTTCTTACAGACTGACAGAAGAGGGAAATCTTCTTGTCCTAAGTGGGAGATCTTTCAAGGTTTATAATTGAGAATTGATCTGTCCTCCACGGGCTTAAGTCTCTTGTTTGTTCACTGTTTTGATTAGTCAGTACATATGGATAAACAGTGATAACTAAAATGATGAAGGTTGGAAGGTAGGAGATGAGGTACTGGCAGAAGTGGAGCTGTGAGGATGGAGCGTGAGTAGTGCTTGGGTAGCTCAGATGGTAGAGCACGTGCCCGCGAAAGGCAAAGGTCCCGAGTTTGAGTCTCAGTGTGGCACACAGTTATAATCTGCCAGGAAGTTTCATATCAGTGCACACTCCACTGTAGAGTGAAAATCACATTCTGCTGATAACATGATGTAAATGACTAGTCACCTACATGAACCACATTCAAATCTGATAAGAATTAACCCTCTAAAGGAAGCTGTAGTATTTGTTCACTATATAAGAAGCATGTAGACCTTCAGTTGACACATTCTACATCTTTCAGTGTGAAAAGGGCCTGTATAACACCTACGAGAGGTCCCCAGTAGTGGGACCGACTTTGAAATCATTTATATGCCGATGTAGGTTAGGGTCCCAGGTGTCGCTCCCTGCAGCTGTTCACCCTGATGGACCCTCATTTGCGAGTAAATCGCAAAAAATTTCATAAATTCGATTAATGAAACTTCCTGGCAGATTAAAACTGTGTGCCCGACCGAGACTCGAACTCGGGACCTTTGCCTTTTGCGGGCAAGTGCTCTACCATCTGAGCTACCGAAGCACGACTCACGCCCGGTACTCACAGCTTTATTTCTGCCAGTATCCGTCTCCTACCTTCCAAACTTTACAGAAGCTCTCCTGCGAACCTTGCAGAACTAGCACTCCTGAAAGAAAGGATGTGTGCGCTGATATGAAACTTCCTGGCAGATTAAAACTGAGTGCCCGACCGAGACTCCGCTGCAGATTGAAAATCTCATTCTAGAAACATCCCCCAGGCTGTGGCTAAGCCATGTCTGCGCAATATCCTTTCTTTCAGGAGTGCTAGTTCTGCAAGGTTCGCAGGAGAGCTTCTGTAAAGTTTGGAAGGTGGGAAACAGATACTGGCAGAAGTAAAGCTGTGAGTACCGGGCGTGAGTCGTGCTTCGGTAGCTCAGATGGTAGAGCACTTGCCCGCGAAAGGCAAAGGTCCCGAGTTCGAGTCTCTGTCGGGCACACAGTTTTAATCTGCCAGGAAGTTTCATATCAGCGCACCTCCGCTGCAGAGTGAAAATCTCATTCTGGAATTCGATTAATTCTCTACAGTTTTGTAGACGGGATAACTGTCTGTGCCATGTAAGGGCTGATGCAAAAGGTTATGGGTTTGAATTTCATAAAAGTGCCTCAAAAGTTTTAATTTTTTAAATCGTTATCAAAATTACTTTGGTCATTATTTTTATGCAGTTAGTGTTTAATATATTTTTTTGCTTCTGTTCCTTTTGTCACTTCATTTTAAATTAATATTTTCAATTGCTTTCATTTTTTCTTCGTATTGTTTTTTCCAATTTGGAATCTTTGTGCATTGGCGTGTGAATTTAATTCTTTTTGTTTATGTGTTATAATGTTTAAACATTTGAAAATGACAATGTATCAGTTTAAAAACAAAAGACAAAATACTCTACAGGTATTTATATTAATTGTGCATTGGTATTAAAAATGTATTTTTCACTGCAAGGTGTACATTTTTTGAATGGTAATCATCGTACAAACATTTAAAAAATAGGTTTATTAAACAGTGAACAAAATAACACAGATGAAAATGTAAATGACAGAAGGGATTATAAATAAAACAAACTTAACGCAAAATGAGGAATAGAAATAACGAAGACAGTAGCATGGACAAAAATATAGGATGATACAACAGAAAAAATTAAATTGAAATTAATACATAGAAATAATCAAAATCGCATGAACAACGATTCCAAATGGAAAAAGAATATGTAAAAAGGAAAAAAATGCAAAGATTAAAATGATGTGTGAAAGCAATATAAATAGAAAATTACGTTTAAATGAATTAACTCAATAGCTTTGAAAGCTATAAAGCATTGTGCGAAAATCAAAATTTTTTTTTCCTCTTGTTACTTGCATATGAGGGCCCACCAGGGTGAATGGCTGCAGGGTGTGATACCTGGGACCCTAACCTACATCACTGTCTAGATGATTTCAAAAAGTCAGTCCCACTGCTGGGGATCTCTCCTTGGATGTGTTAAGGATGCCTGTTGTTGCTAGCGTATCTGGCAGGGATTTCCTCCGTGTGCTGTAGTTATGTAATGGATTTTCTCTTTGTAGGTTTTTAATGCACCATTTTATGGCACTCTTTACTGTCTGTACTTCTGGATGACAGAGTGTGTACAGTGCATCCTTTTAAAGCACAACTCCCAAGTAAATAATTTTTTTTGTACAGCATTGTTTGTCATTAACTTTCTCAAATCGAATTGCACGTATTCTGAGTTTAAATGTAGTGAGGTAATACATCAAATAGAATTATCTCCTCCGTGCACCGACCGGCACGGATTCCGCAAACATCAGTTGTGCATAACCCGACTTAAATTTCTGTCTCGTCATATCCCGAATGCCACTGATTGGGGCAGTCGGGCAGATCCAGTTTCTCTCTAATTCTGAAAATCATTTGACTCGGTACCACACTCATTCGGGATATCGAGCAAAATTTGCGACCGAGGACTTTTTAGTCGGGAAGAGGCAGTGGTATCTCAAAAGGAAAGTAATTGGCAGGTGTACAACTAACTTGAGGTGTGCTCCAGGGAATCGTGTCAGGACCCTTGTCATTTTGGATGTATATTAATGTCCTGGCAGTCACTATCAAAGGTAACCTCAGACATTTTGCAGATGATTCAGCTATTTGTAATGAAGTACTATTTGAAAGTAGTTGCACAGATATTATATCATATCTTGATAAGATTTCGTAGTGGTGTAAAGATTGGCAAATGTAAACTCGTACACTTCACTAATTGAAAAATTGTAGTATCCAATGTTTACAGTATCAACGAGTCACAGTTGGAATGGGTCAACTCGTACATACATCTGGGCGTAACAGTTTGTAGGGATACGAGACGGAACGATCAGTTACAGGTTGTAGGTCGTACGTAAAGCAGGTGGCAGGTCCTGTTCGGTGCGGGAATACTAGAGAAATGCGAGGTTGCTCGCAAAACACCTGTGCTGCCAGTCGTAGAATATTACTAGACTGTGTGGGACCCGTACCAAATAGGACTAATGAGGGTATACAAAAAAAGGTGCTAAAAATGGCCTCACGTGGGAAAGCGTAACAGAGCTGCTCAAATAAGTGAATGAGCAAATACTTGAAGAAAAAAGATGCATACTGCCCTGCAAAATCCTACTTACAAAGTTCCAGAAGAAGCTTTTATGTGAGGAATCTAGGAATATACCATAACCTTGCCCATTTCACTCCTTTGAGGACTTCGGAGGCAGCTGTAAATTAAGTTATCGGTACACGAATAGAACAGAAAGACGCACTAATAAGAGATGCCTTCTACGACGCAATTGGCGGTGGTTTTCACGGTACGTGTGCAGATCTAGAAATTACACAAGCCGTGTGCTCGTAGTTAGCTGACTGTCTCTGCACTTGTGGTTACTACTTGAAATACACTAGAAGTGGTAACAATACAGGGTGGTGACTCTTCTGGAATTCTCAGGAAATTACCTGGAAAATAAGGGAATGTCAGGAGTTTTATAAAATATTAGGGAATTCTGTGTTTTTAACCTGGTACTGAAATTGAATTTTATCGAGTTTTATAAACTAGAAGTTTTAAATACTTAATATGTTGACCGAAAAAAATTGCGGCACCGAGGAGGAGTTGTGTGACACAATCTAAAGATGGTAGGCATGTTTCCACATCTGGAAAATAATTTCTCTTCAGATTTCTCTCCAGTCACGTAAGAATGGCACTAGTAGTGCCACTATGAGGATGCAAATCAGGTTTCCTTTAAATTCACCTCGTAACAGTCAAGCTACCTCTGAGATCGGATGTGGTGATTCGATGTTAGTCGAGACTATTACCGACGCCTCCCTAAGTTGGGACGAGGTCGCGTAATAGGGCTACAAGAAACTGGATGCTCCCGTCTGCGATATTGCAGAAAGGCTCGACGGGAACATAGCTGCTGTGCACGATTGCTGTAGCGGAGCTCACGAAAATGTTCGGTCCCAAGAAGACGGGGCTCCGGACAACTGCGTGGCACTGCCTAGAGGGAAGAACGTCTCGTTCGGTGTACGGCTTCGGCACATCCTAATGCACCAGCTGTAGCAATTTGGGCAACAGTAGGCACCACCGTGACAAGACAAACTGTTACAGATTTTTTACTTCGAGGACAGTTCACCGCCAGACACACTGTACTGTGCATTCCATTGACCCCAAACCACTGCCATTTGTGACAACAGTAGTGTCGAGGGAGAGCCGGTCGGAGGGCAGAGTGAAGGTCTGTCGTGTTTTCTGACAAAATCTGTGCCTGCCTCGGTGCCGGCGATTGCCGTGTGGTTGATCGGAGGAGACCAGTTGGCCTGCAGACGACCTGTCTGCTTATTTGACACACTGGAGCTACGATCCGGGGTGTGATTTTGTACGACAGCCCGACCACTATCCTGGTTATCCCGCCTTCCTTGACTGCAAATACGTATGTCAGTCTGGTGATTTGACCTGTTGTGCTGCCATTCACAAACGGCATTCCAGGGGGTGTTTACCGATAGGTTAATGCTTACCAACATACCACCGTCGTAACCTAATAAGTAGAGTATCGATATGTTGCCAGATCTGTGTGCAGTCGAATGTGTACACTTTGTCAACTCCCAGCGTCTTCCACAACCGGCATTAACTTTCCCCGTTCTGACAGACCAAGTGCAACGGGCGTGGAACTCCGTCGTACGAGCTGACGTCCGGCACCTTCACGGCACAGAGCGTGCACGTTTGCGTGCTTGCGTTCCACGTTCTGGTAGTTACACAGGTTATTAATGTAGTAGCATTTCACATTTGCAATGGCTTAGCTCGTACTTACATTGACCTGTGACATTGCAGTGTTAATACTTAAGTATGTTACCTAGACAAATGTATTCCCAAAATTACATTACGCTACATTAGCTGTTATTTGGTGTTCAAGTTTTTTTACCGTCTCTGTGTTTCAAAGTGTGTTAATATATGAATATTATTCCATATAAATTACTGATGTTTAAAAACTGCAGTTAAACTCCTGCTTATGGCTAGGATATAGCTCATTCAACTGAGGGGAAAGTAAAGTCCTCCCCCACCCCCATCCCATTCATCATTAATTTATTAGACTCTTCCTGACACCATCTTCCTCCTCACACATGAAATTCTCAGGGATTCTTCCCCCCTCCCCTCCAAGTTTGTCGCCACCATGCAGTACTACAAAGTCTCTACACTGTCGATGTGGTTTATCTTTGTCACTGTTTGCGACACAGTGCAAGTTGACAACTGTCACTCTATAGAAAGTTTGTACAGTCCTTGCCGTTGAAAATGACAGTGTGTCGAGGTTCAAGCCGAAGTTGCGGAGTGTCGTTACTGTCTGGAGAGGGGTTAGTCGTTTTGCAAGATTATTGTAGGTGACAAACTTTATTGTGTAGTACATGTATTGCTTGTAAAGGAGAAATCATCCTTCACTGATGACTTAGTTCATATTGGTGTGTGTTATACACATGTTGCAACTAAAACTTTCAGCAGATACCAGTCATTATCGGGCCAGATAAATTTGAGCATTATTTTTCTGTCACCAGTGACGTGGATGTCAACAGCTTGTGGAACCTTAGTCTTCTTAGTGCCATTCTTTTTCTCACTGTTGATTCAGAGATATTTCACTTTTCCTCTTTTCTTTCTCCTCTTTTCCTTACTTCTCTTTTATATGTACATGTCCATAAATTAAATAAGGACTAGCAGTTATGTTGAACATGTTTTCAAATTTAGGCAAAAATGGACTAAAACAAATTTATTTTTGTAGGTTTTCATATTAATTATCAGCAGTGTAATCTAGATTGACTTAGGTTAAACACACACTAGTGTTCTGGATGGTAAGTTCTAATTCAGTTTTTCAGTCTGTATTGTCCGATATAGGTTAAACACACACTAGTGTTCTGGATGGTAAGTTCTAATTCAGTTTTTCAGTCTGTATTGTCCGATATGTATTGTAGTGTGATGCCAAAGGCTTTACTATAGTGTATTATAGTATATGTAAAACATAAAGTGCTTGTAATGATCAAGACAGATTTCTTTGAGAAACTTTTAAGGTGGGAAATGGGAAGGTCCATTCTTCTGCTCATCGGAACATCACAATTTCCAAATATTTTAGTAATACCTGTGAACAGAATGATTTGACAACAGATACAGATATTAATTTTCCTCTTGTTTTCTGTTCCATTTTTCCCTTGCTCAGCTCTTCATCAAAAAAATAAATGAATAAATAAATTTATAGTTGCTATAGCTTTCTGTTTGTTATACAAAGGCTGATGAAAATAAAGTGTAAGTTAATTTGCTGTGCATTCTTCTCCTCTCTCATTCATTTTTATCTTCCTAATACTTTCCCATTTAGTTCAGAAATTGTGTTTATTGAATGCTGCGAAAAATTTCTGGTTATAAGTGAAAAGTTTACAAGACCGTTTAAAAAATTGTGTCCGATTGGGATTCAAACTTGAACACTCACCTGTGGGTATTTAGTCCAGTCGGAATTTAAGTTAGAAATACTAAACAATTATAAAGTTTTGGAGGAAAAGTAGCGTAAGATGTAGAAGCACTTGTGATGCTAGAAAGGATTCGGTAGGAGCAAAGTATGAAAGAGTTTTCAGAAATTTAGTGGGTACATTGTCCTAATTGAGGCTTTCTACATCCAGATTCAGATATGGGATCATTTGTTAGTAAAAATTATGCAGTAAAGAGGCAGAATATTGACACTAATAAATAAGTAAAAGTAGGGCTTTTTTTATTATGAACTGTCTGATACTGAAGGACTTGCATTTATTTTCTTATGATTCACTGAGCGAGGTTTAAACTATTTTCAGGTGGATAGAAAAGTGCTATAACCCAAACTGACGAGTTTTGAATAAATTTGTGGATGTTTATCAGTAAATATGGTCAAGGAGAAACAGTAATACATTTATTGGAAAATTTTGTAGCTGTGGAACCCAAAATAGCTCTGAGAGCAAGGATCAGAGTCAGGAGCAAGCTTCCACGGAACATTGTGTATCAGTGCATACTGCTATCTCAAAGCGCATATCTCTGCTACTGTTGGAGAATACCTTTTTTAATGTGCAGTTGTATATCAAGATTGGAGATTTATCTCTCTGTAATCATTAGTACAGTACAGTGGCAACCATTTCTGTAAGGGCTTCTGTAGATCGAAGAGAGGTCTCGCAGACCTTCTGAAGACCTCTGTATAGTATGGACTGCAGCTAGGCAATAATTGACCTCACCTCACAGGTTTAAGTGTCCAAGTCTACAGTGTTGGACACATGTACAGTTCGTGATGTTTGTCCTTTCCTCATCCGGTTGATCCTCCTGTGTCTTTCAGATCAATTCAGATGAGGCATGATTACTTTTTCGAGTAGCATATTGGGGCTACTCACTTAGAACTGGCTGCTCGATTTCCTTTTTGCATACTGTCTCAAATGGACCAGCACAGATGGAACTGGCAGTGTCTGTTTTAATTTTTCCAATCCGAGGTTGTGCTGGCTTTGGGAGCTGTCAGCTCTTGCATAGATCTCCATTCACCTGGTACATTTTCTCGAACTGTTGAGGTGTTCCACTTGTGAGCCAAATAGTTTGAGCTGTCGCACAAAATGCCAGCCTACTGTGGGTGAGCATTCTTCATAAAAATTTGCATCCTGGTGGGGCCCTCGAGTATAAGTCCCTCAGTGACCATCTCATTAAATATCGCTGTATTAATTGTCGCACTGGAATTGCTTTTAAATTACTCTGACCCTATCTTTCTTGCTCCATCTAATTTTGTGCTGTGTTAGGAGACAAGTTGAAAATAATATGTGGCATAAGATTGTAGAGCATAAAAATTGTTTCATTTTTATGTGGAAGAGTTCATTTTTTGCATACTGTGAAAATTTGGGGAAAATGCAGAATCTACAGGCAACACAATACAATGTCTCTTGAATAAAATATGGTGTTTCAGTCTTCGATCGCTGTCATAACGCTGTCATGACAGCGAACCGCGTGTTCTGTATGGACAAGTTACTCTGTAACTACAATATATGATCTGAAGATGGGCAGCTAGCCTGAAACCGGTAATTGAAAATAAAGAATAGCGATCGAAGACTGAAACGCCATATTTTATTTAATGAACGATCGTGGAATTCCCATTGAGACAATCATGTCTAGTTTTGATAAACAATGTCTCTTGGATTTGAACTGAGGATACTTGAGATTGACATTTGATTCAGGAAATGTGGAACTTTTATCTGGCTAGCTTTGTTGCAGTATGATGTAATTACTGTAAATTTGTATACACATACTTATTTTTGTTTTCTTTGGCATAATGTGTCTAAAATCATTATATTGTTCTACTGTACTATAAGAATGGTCGTAGTAGGAATTACGAACTAATGGAAATACTATGCCTCATCACCAGTGGACTGTGAGATAATACACTGTTGTACGGCAGGAACTGAAATCAAAATAAGAATGTTGCCAAGAAAGTTAGCTCCACCCCCCCCCCCCCACCCCCCCCCCCCACCCCACCCCACCCCACCCCCCGACAGCTATTTATTCCACACAATGAAAATTACACAATAATGATTACTATATACATTACTTTTCCATCTAATGTCCTCCCAGTTCTGTGGCCTCGCTCCAGCGAGACACGAGGGTGTGTGTGCCCTGTTGGTACCAGCCCTGGCTCTGTCCAAGAAACCACTCGTTCACTAATGTATGAATCACCTTGTCGTCTTCAAAATTTCTTCCACTATCAAAACTAGAAGTAGTGTGAGGGAGCTATGCCAGGGCTTTAGGATGGATGAGATAATATTGCCCAAACCTGTTTTCTCGTGTGGTCACTTCAGAGTATGAGAGAGTGCAGATAATTGCATCCTAACTTTCTTTACCATTTGACAGAAGCAGTGCCAACTGCGTAGTCTTAGTGCGTCGATCCACACAAATGAGAACATTGGCACACTGCGACGCGTCATCTGTGACAGTCATTGCAAATTGTAGAGGTCTGCCAAACCCTCTGCCGATTGTCTCACCCTCTGCACCCAGCGATCAGCTGTACTCCAGTTGACTGCAAATGCATCGTAGTCTTCACACGAACGTTTGTCAATATTCTCTACAGTTTGAAATTCATTGACAATATGCTGCTTGTAACGTGTGTCACATACGTACACCATTTGAAACACTATCTGTTGGAGAAAATAAAATTTTTGCACACGCACTTGAGAAACTTCAAAGAAATCGTACCTAACATTTTGCATTCAGAGCATTGTTTTCAGCAGAGCATTACTTCCTGAGCTGCCTGTAGTGCAATGCTTAGTGTTTTAATGATGTAATTCTGAAGTTAGTGGATTGATTCTCACTAGTAACGTCATTTATTTTTACAGTTACTTGAATTCCATATCTGTTATCATATTGGAGTATTAATTCACAAGTATTGAATGATAGTATTTAAATAAAATAATATTTTGTATTTTAAATTACTAATTGCTTTAAAATGTGAATATCGTAATAAAATTGGGTAGAAAAAGGGAAATATGTTACTGTTAAGTGAAAATACAGTGTGCCAATAATACTGCTCAATCTCTGAAATTAAAAATAAAATATTTTATTTTTGATTTGATGTTTCACATACTTAATCAAATTGTAATTTATTGCGAGAACTCGTATTGCGTTGTGGTTAATAAAAAACAAACAGTGTGGTTTTAGTTTAAAGTTATAGTGTAATACTTGGTAATTATAATTTCAGTTTGATAATATACAGAAAAGTCTAGGAGACTAGAAAAAGAAAGTTTCTACTAGCAAGAAACAAACCATTAACTTCACTATTAGAAGATTAGAATATTATGCACTCAGCTGCAACTAACTATGTTAAAACGTCGGAAATATTTTGCACTTAGTAGAACTCTGAAATCGTCTCTCAATTTATTTAAAGTTTTCGGGCAGTGTGTCGTACAGCTTAAGATTTGACGTCCGGGCAGTGACCTCGCAATTCCTCGAGTACGAAGGAAGTCAAAAAGGATCTGTCTGTAAGATTCCCTCGTCATTTATGTATGTATGGTAATTGTCGGCCCGCGACCTTGTGCTGTAGGCGATCGAAGGAAGAGTAGTTTTTGAGACGCGCCCGGATTTTCCACAGGTGGTGTCGATGCCGCAGCCGCCGCCTCCGGCCCCCGCCGGGCAGCCCGGGGCAGGTGCGCAGCCACAGCCGCCGCCACCGCCGGGTGCCCCCACCCCGCAGTCGCAGGCACCGCCTCCGCCCCCACAGACACCCGCCATGTCGATGGCTGCTGCCGGGGCTGCGGCGAGTGCCCCGCTGGTGTCGTACCCGATGGTGGGGCAGGACCTGCGCCCCGTGCTGCCGACTGGCCTCTCCCACTGAGGGGTCTCTCGGAGTGTGTGACTTGACACTGTGAACTGAGATTCTGTCACGACTCGAGTGCAATTTTTATGTGCCGATTTTGTGTGTTGATTTCTTTTTGGTTAAGAAATCTTTTCCTGAAATTCTGATTGGAGATAGTCAAACCTATGAAATAGTTTTCCCAGTAAATTTTGCCAAGTGTCATTTTCCACAGAGAAAAAGCGATTGGACAAATATTTGTACCTGGCAGTTTGCTGCAGCAACAGTTAAGGTGTCCAAAAATGTGTACAGTGATATAATGTACGCTGCGACTTCGTATTGTGCGGTGGATCTGACAGCGGCTTGCTCTGAGCACTATTTGACCCTACCTTTTACAGTTGTCGTAAACCACGTACTCTGTCTTGTATCTGAGTTTTCTCCGTCATATGTACATTTTACTTACCTATTTCCATTGGCTATTTTGTGTTTTAGTCATTTCAGTAGCTGACTCGAAGAGCTGTAGGTAGCTGTGTGATCGACTACTGGTGTGTATAAGTATTTTGGTGATTGGTCTTTTTCACGTAGAAATCTGTTTTCTAATTGTGAAACAACTATTGTCAATTAAACAGGAAATGTATCATTTACTTTTATTGATTTTTGTAAATACAAATTTGGTGTGTTATGGTTATGGAATGTGTAATGTGAAACTGAATATTGTTACATAAAATCGAGTTTTTGATTTTCCAAATGCTGCAAAAGATTCCACCTGCAGAAAGAATTTCTGCTCTCGAATTTAAAAATTTAATCACGTGTAACTGAATTGGACATCAGTCCCGTACAGCTCTGCAGTGTAAGTAAAGTAGCACGATCGCATAACTTCCGATGTGTTACTTTGAATTTAATTACAGGAAAAGAATTTCTTGTGGTGAATTGAAATATTGTCTCCGAGTTAGGGATCCTGGCACGAGATTGTACAAGATTGTGAAATCTTGGATTGTCAGATTTGGCAATTACAAAAAATGCGTATTTTGTATGGTACAACAAATTACACAAATTACTGTGAAATAATTACAGGAAATGGAGCTAAGTGTAACAAAGATGACTAGATGCTAAGCACTTGCAAATTAACATGTACAAAAGAATAAAGACTACAATGTTATCAGTCCCTTCATCTTTGTCTGGAAAGAGTGTGACTGAATGGAATGAGACTTATGGACACACAGTGGTCTCACATTAGCCTTAAAATTCTCTCTCAATCCCATCTGTGGCAGCAAATCAGTCTCAGGTTCCGATAGATTCTGTTATGTCCCTATTTGATTCTGGAGGCTGTCATTTTTCTGAAAATTCAGAACTGCGCACATAATACAAGAAACACTTATTCACTGATTCTACCAGTATTTCTGCATTTGTTTTCTAGTTATACCACTGATTGCGGTATTCTGTTTACACTTAAATTTTTCTGCTGTGTGTTGAATGAAAAATGGTTGTGGCTTCACATGAGTATATGCTCAGCTCACTTCCAGTACTGCAAAGTTCCGTGCTATAAAGGAAGTTTCCAGTGATTAAAATTGGTATTACCACAGATGTTTCGATTTTTGAAGAATGTTTAATATTTGTTGTATTTGAGTCAATATTTTGAGAGGTCAGTTTAAAAGAAATGGGACCAGTTCTTAACACCGGTTAAGAACTTGCTCATATGAAAAACATGTGGACGTTTACAAATGGGAAATTTGCTGTGCAAAGTCTTGGGCTAGGAAGACAGTTTCAGATTGTAAGTCTGCTTGTGACAGAAGCTATGTAACTTAGTTTGTAGGTAACATTTTTCATATTATGCACAGCAGAAAACTGTTCTTTCTTTTTCAAATTTATTTTTAACAGTGCATCACAAACTGTTAATTGTTCTAATTAATCACACCAAAAGCAGCTTTTCAGTGGTTTAGGAAATTTATATGACACGGGAAGAGTCTTAGGTTTTTCCCACTAAGAAATATCATTAATCTGAGTGCTTCATCGAAAGAAATACATTTGTTAGTGATGTTGTCACTGCGAGGAATTTTCCCATGCAGCCGACACAGAGAACAGGGTTCCCAGATCGGCAATCTGGTTGGTTCATAGCAAGAAACATGTACGGGATTGAACACAAAAGACAGTATCACATTGTGTGTTTGATGGTTTGTTGCAATTGATCTGTTCATATATTTGAAGTTCTAGAGCTATTGCTCTTAACATAGTTGACTATCTCTGTCTCACACTGTGTATTCATTTGCGATCATCGGATGAAAGATAGAGGAAGAGGCATTTTGCAGTGAAATGTAGTTGAGAGCTTTGGTGGGTTTTGTTGAAACAAATTTTATTTTCCTCACTGTGAAATGATGATGTTGTAGAAGAATTGTTTTATTGAATAGTCTTTATAATGTACATAAGTTTCTACAAGCACTAATTGTGGAGTATATTTTAATTTTGTACTGATATTGTATTCCATGCACTGTCCTCAGAAATATGTATTATGATTTAATTTTTGTTGAAGTTGTGTTTTTATTTTCATTTGTCATACATAATGGTTTTTATTGGTCTTACATGTATTTGTACATACATTTTACATTGTGGTTGACTATATTGCACGCGAGAGCTGTGGAAGGTGACACAGTATTGGACACTTTACTTTCCTTTATTGTTATTAACTGTCTGCTACAGAATTTTGGAATAAGTTTTTTTCTATTTCTTAAAAGAAAGTCTCATTTATACAGTGTTTTTCTCAGGTGGAACTGTTCCTTTTGTGATCCATTTTGTGTGTATGCCCTCCATCATGTCCCAGTGCTATTTCTGGGATCTTAATTTGTACAGGAATACAGATATAAGAGTTTTTACATTTTTTTTGAGAATTCTCTTTTTGCTAGCTGTTTGAATCATCCAGTGTCATAACTGTCACATTTACACTTGGCAGTATATATAGGGATTCCATTTGATGCTGCAAATAATGTTCTGTAGCTCTGTGGTTTGTCACAGTATATTATGTAAATAATTCTTAATAAAAATGAAATTGTGGTAAAATGGTTGGAACATATTTGATGTGCAGTGCATATTTATTGCTCTCTCTGCAGTATAATTTCCCCTCCTCTTATAGGCATGGTTTCATTTAGTCCCCTCTATGTGATAGTTTTGTATTGTTTCTTAGAAACTGCTAGGAAAATTTGACAAGAGGTCATAGATATATTTTATTGTACATTTGTGTATGACAATCTCTGTAACACTTTGAATGACTATTAACAGATTAACAACTGTGTGTGATATAACAAAAATATAAATAGTAAGTAAATGTAGAAAGTAACTGTCCAGTGAGTGTTTTAACCACATATTTGGACTCTGCTGCTCTGCCTTTACTGTGTTGGTGTTGCAGAATGTCTGAAGAAAGTAGATACCATTTCCAATTAAAGTGTAATAAGATCTTTAAACTGTAATCAGATCTGGAGAAGGGCGAGTGCAGTTTCCCCAGTGTCATATTTTTTTCAAACTCTGTGTTCACATTAATAAAGCTAAAAAGAAAATGAAAACTGACAAAAGAAGATGGGGATAGATGTTAGGGAGGGAGGGGTGAATATTCATTTGTTCTTGGTGAAATGGATTCTCTGTACTTGAAAAACTGATAGTAATGAAGTCTGTCTGTATTCTAAAAAATCCAGTTTTTAAATATGTTGTCTATGTAATTTCCTGTCATCATTTTTATAAATGCTCAGTTAAATACAAAATGTAACAACTGTTGCTGCAAGCCCTAAGAAGTTGTGTATCTTTTAATTATGCCAACACTGATAAGCCTCTACGGTCTTCAGTTATGAAAAGAGAATTAGTCTCTCTTTTTGACTGTTAAAATAGAGGCATGTAATGTGAGAACATGCCACTGGAGGCAGCTCTGTCATTAATCTCAACAGTTCTGTTCAGAATACTGACAGAAGAGAGAGACTTTTCATGTAATAATATTGTGTGTGTGTGTGTGTGTGTGTGTGTGTGTGTGTGTGTGTTTGTGGTTTTGCAGTATCAGGGTTCTTAATAAGATTAGCTTAGAATTATGGAAATTTAAAGTTAAATATATGACATTCTGGGATGTACATGTTTTGCTTCTTTGCTTTTCTTGTCTCATGTGTGTTAAAAAAAGTAGAGATTCAATTATACATCATTGCTGTAACCAAGTATAATAAACATAATTTTACGTTCTGGAGTTGTTTGCTGGTAACTTTCATGCTCTGTGATGTTTCACTTATTTGAAGTTTACCCAGTCCCCTCTACTCTCCCTTAGTGTTCCACGTTTGGAATCTGAGCTGAACCGAGTTTTATCTAAATTTCAACTGTTCGTGAAAAGTAAAGAATGGCATCTGTGTATTTTCAACTGTATTGGTAAAATTCCAATTTGATTGCTTACAGATGTTTCTTCTAAATATTTGCATTTTAACCCTTTCTCCACTGTCAGTGCGTATATATTTTCTCCTTTTCAACATTCCCCAGGTGATGCGGATTTGTATATGCACAACACGTAGATTTTCCTTTAGTGCTATGGGTGTCTGAAGGAATCTTAGCCGCCAACCTCTCACTGCTATGGATGAGTTACTTCCATATCCTGGTGAATAAAAAAGTTTTGACTATTTCTGGTATATATACAGTACATACTATCATTTGTGGAAAACCTTGTTTTGATATGTTGAATCATTTATGAGATGTGACCATTGTGATGAACAAGGTTCACAATATGGATGGATCCATTGCGTGCAACTACCTTTGGACATAAAACCCAATAACTTGAGAATGATATGAGATATCTTTCTGCTCTCAATTTTAAATAAATATCAATATTTTATCTACATTTAATCCACTGCAATGTATGAGCTAAAATCAGCCAGACACAAAGTTAATGCATTGCAAACTCTAAAACTTCGTGCAGTGTTTTACTTAATTTGATACAGTGCAAGTAATTATGATGGATAACGAAAATAAATTCATTTCTTTATCGAGTGAAAATATCAACCTGTAAGATATGTAAAAATCAAATTTTTTCACCTAATAATTTTCGAAAAATCAGATGATAAGTATTCCATATCGACCGGTACAGCCATAATTAATGCCATGTCAGCACAGAATGCAAAGAGCAGCGGAAGGGTTAAAGGAGTGTTGCAGTATCACAATTAATTTGTATGCCTTTTCTCCTTTTAAAACTACTATTAACAGGTTTTACAACGTACAAGCTACAGTACGTTTTCTCCACATTTTTGTGACATAATCACAAGCTTCTCATAATGCTGTAACTGGTTTTGACCTGCCAGTGTTCACCTTCATGCAAAGAGCAGACAAAGAATCTGCCAAGCAGGTATGTATGTAATACAATCTAGAACATGGCTGATGTACAGCAACTATATTTGTTTTACTGAAGGACAAAAACAGCCAACTGGTCACACAAATTTTATTGTGTTGACCTGGTTTCAATACCACTAAGGTATCTTACAGTAGAGTGTTGATTATACGTGCCTCAGGGGCTCAGCATTTGTTTGCTGAGTACGGGCTTGGTGACCCCATGATTCCTGAGCTGGAGACTGGTAAGTGCTGCCAGACCTCTCTCTCTGTAAGCTCTGGGAATGCTTCAGAGACCATCATGTGGCACATTGGTGGAAAGTTATGTGCTTTGGAGAACGTGGGTCTTGGCTTCACTGCCTGGACCGCAAGGAAGGTACACAAGGTGTGCTACATGCTGATGAGGTGAATGGCTGTTGAGGTAAAACAGTCTCTAGTGGAGAAGACAGCTGGTGCGAGTGGCAAAAACTAACAGCCCTTGGAATAGAACATGAACTGCACCCTACTCCTTTGCACCCTGACGTACAGAAGGAAATTCTTGCAATATATGAAAATTTATCAAGGGTTGAATTACGGGAGAGATGTTTACATGGCCCCACACAAAATGTGAACAAAAGTTTGTAACTCCACTATCTGGCGATTAGCTCCTAAACACTTGCACTCCTGACTAAAAGTCGTTGAATTGCCATCGTATTTAGCAGCAGGCATATTCAATGATGGAAATTCATCCCTTCTCATGGTCTTGAACAAGGCAGGAATTGTAGTAGGCACAAAAACTTCAGTTATGCCGAACAAATGGATAACCAGCAAGTGAGCCGGCAGAATTGACGTGGTTCATTGGAATCAAAGAATGTCAGAAAGCACTGCTGCAAGTGCAAAACGAAGCCTGTGAGATTGAAGAATGTTTGCTATATGGTCCTGGAATTGCAGATTAATCTGTAAGCGTTTTATATTATTGTTAACTTCCTTGAATTTGTAGTTTCCAAGAATTTATTTGCTAACACGTTTATCTTGAAATGACTATTCACATTTGCATACAGTCTAACTCAAACAGTATAGAAACGTTCATTATGAAAATTGATAGTATGATTCTGTATAAAATTATGAATTATGTGAACCAGCTTGTGAGATGATATGATGACTCTTAAGGGTATCTTTCTTTGTGTAATTAGAGAAAAAATCGAAGTAATTTGTTCCAACACTTGCAAAACTTTTTAATTTTCACCTGCATTGAGCTTCATATTCTTAGAAAATATGTTATTAATGTAAAATTAAAAGGTTTTTGGTTTCAGATGAAAATCGAAATGGCTACACTCCACACAATTGGAGAACTATACTCACCACCTTGAGTGGACATCACAGCATAACTTTGTTCTTTTTGGCTGAAATTCTTCAACAAAAATCACAAAAACTGTTCGAAATATGAATGAAATGATGTCAAACTTTGATTAAATTCTAACTAATTCTTCCCACCCAAAAAAATCAGTGGCAAACAGCCTCCTAATGTGGTTTCCTCCCCACCCTATTTATGGTTTGCCCATTTGTTCCTACACCAAGGTGATGCTACAAATATTTGGCCATACCACTATGGAATGTAATGGGAAGGCTACGTGTGGCAATTGTGGAGGCTCAGCTCACGAATCAGGAAATTCTTGTACACTTCCTCCAAAATGTGTAAACTGCTCTGGGGACCACCCAGTGCAGAGTAGAAAGTACAACATTTACAACGGGGAAAGGAAGATTCAGGAGTTGAATGTCAAAAGACACATACCCTATAATGAAGCTAAAAGAAAATGTTCTAAGCTATGCAACTACCGGTATTTGCTACTTCTTTTGGATCAGCCCTTAAGATTCCAGTCGCTAAGTGTGATGCCACCACACAAACTCAGACCACGGATTCACGTATGAGCACATGCACTTATTGATGTACTTGTGGGAGGAAATGTTTCACTCGAAACTGAAGTTGTCCGGAAGCCATCAGCAGCAGGCTTCCCACCTAAGCCAAATACCACTCCCCAACATCAGAAGTCACCTAAGCCATTCCCACAGCCCCAGGCAATCACCTCCTGCCATCAGTAAAGAAAAAGTCATTCAAAAAGTAGTTCCACATCGAAGAAAGTAGTAGTTAAACAATTGGATCAGCAAGCTCTCTCCATTTCTGATGGGGACTACGCTCTTGAGGATTTGGACTTCCAATCGGAGGAACCGGATAGCTAGGAACCGGCTAATGTTCCCCCTGACCTCCCCAGTGAATCGGCACCTCCGAGAAAGAAAGAGAACAACAACAGTCGCTGAACAATGGCTTCCACAGGGACTTCTGTGTTGCAGTGGACTTTGAATTGATATCGCTCACATTTGGAAGAATTGCTTCTCCTGGAACAGCATAAACTGCTCTGAATCTGCTTACAAGAAATGCATTTTAAACTCATTCTGACACATCTACATTATGGGCTACCACACATACAGGAAGGACAATACTACTGGAGACAGGGCTAAAGGTAGAATGACGGTTTTCATTGATGACAGATGCCACTCCTCTCCTGTCCCTCTTGCCACTATCATACAAGCAATTGCCGTGAATGTTCTAGCACCCTTTAATATCACAGTGTTTCTTTGTACCTTCCCCTTAATGATGCTTTGGATGCAGATGCACTGGCAGAATTTTTCCGGGCACTCCCACACCATTCCTCCTTGTGGGGGACTTCAGTGCTGTGGTGCTTGGCTACCACTCGCTCCAAGGGTCAAATAATTGATAGACTCGTCCATTCTGAGAATATCTACCTTCTGAATGTGGCCAGATGACATATTTTTCCACAGCTACAGGGTCTTTTTGAGCCATTGACCTTTGTTTTTGTTGCCCAGCTATTGCAGAATTAGTTCAGTGGGAAGTGTCTCCAGATTTACACTCTAGTGACCACTATACAGTGTGGATCCATCTGGCATTATGGATGGTCGCTAACTGGAGACCACTCAATGGATGATACAAAGGGTAAATTGGTTGCAGTACAGTCAGCAGGCTAAGTTTGAACAAAAGGACTGTGTACAGGAGGCGTTGGCCGATATCACTCGTCGGGTCCAACAGGCTGCTGCAGAGTCCATCCCTCGCGTCTAGTGACCCCCTCAGACAATGGCCTGTACCTTGGTGGAATCGTGACTGTTGATTGGCAGTCAGGACTAGATGAACAGCTCTGCAGAACTTCAAACATTGTCGACTACAGAAAATCTTTATGCATTCAGATCCACGATAACACATGCAAGGCGAGTGATGGAAGAGGGCTCCTGGAGGGAATTCACAACTACCATTGATCAGTCCACTTCCACTGCGAAAGTTTGGAAATCAATAAGATGGATTTCAGGCAAGGGTAGTACATGTCCCCTAAGGCCTTCTCAAGTAATGCGGTCTTTTTGGACATGGCTCAGGATTTAGCTGAACACTTCTTTGCTGTTACTACATCATCCTCCCGCTTTTCAGGTGTTCCATAGTACTGCAGAGATGAGGAAGCTCAATTTCTTCTCGCATAGTGAGGAAGTCTACAACCTTCCGTTCTCCGTGTGGTAACTGGAATCAGCTTTGTCTGCAGCCTGACTCAGTGCTCCAGGGCACGATGAGATTCATTACGCTATGCGTCATCATCTGTGCCCTGAAGCGAGTGGACAGCTCCTATCTTGTTTCAATCAGATCTGATTTGATGGTCAGTACCCTACAAGTGTGAATGAGGCAATATTAATTCCATTTTCGAAAGCAGGCAGGGACAGTAGCACCCCTAACAGTTACTGGAGTCCAGCCTTCTCTAGGTGTATGGGTAAGGCCCTTAAACGCATAGTCAGATAGTGCCTCGTCTGGCTGCTCAAATCCCGAGTTCACCTGAGCTGCTCCCAGTGCTGTTTCAGGAACTACCATTCCACCCTTGACAACTTAATTCTACTGTAGACGGCGATACAGGATCCTTCTTAAGCTGGAACCAGTTGGTTTGTGTGTTTTTGACCTCAAAAAAGCATATGACACTACTTGGAGGTACAATATCCTTCGCCAACTTCATGAATGGGGACTACATGGACACCTGTCGCTTCTTATCCAGTCCTTTCTCTAGGACGTGCATTTTTGATATCGCATTGGCAATGCCATGTCTGACAGCTATGTTTAGGAGAATGGGGTCCTCCAGGGCTGTATCACATTGTGTGCCATCGCTATCAATGCTATTTCCTCCGCAGTCAGGAGCCCTGTCCAATGCTCTTTGTTTGTGGATGACTTTGCAATCTTCTACCCTTCCTCTGATCTTATAACGACAACAAGTCAGCTACAGCTGACTATTAGGAGGCTGGAAACCTGGGCCAGGACAACTGGTATTTGGGTCTCACCCGAGAAGGCTTCATGTCTCAGTTTCAACTTTACTCGTCGAAGTTTTAACCAACCAGTGCTCACAGTGAGGGACATTATTTTACGTTTTCAAGACACTGGTTCCCACACCTGAAAGACCTACGAATAAAGGACCTCCAGTCATTGAATATTTTGAAATTCCTTAGCAGAAGAGCATGGGGAGCTTACAGGTTCTGCCACCTGCAGTTTTATAGTGCATTTGTTCAATCGCGTTTAGATTATGGCAGCATGGTATGTGGATCGGCCCATACTTTCCTATCTCAAGATTTTAGGTGCTGTCCACCATGAGGTCATTCAGATATCAGCTGGAGCCTTTCAGACCAGCCCAGTTCCGAGCCTGTATGCAGAGGTGTGTGAACCACCACTCTGGATTCAGTGAAATATCCTTTTGACTCAGGTGCTGTAAATCTCAGCATCACCTCAGTCATTGACATTTAGTTCAGTGATCCAACCCGTCTTAGAACGACTGTTCAGGCATTGGCCCCACCCAACCAAGCCATTTGGGATACATGCTACAGACTGTCTCAAGGATCTGGATCTTTGAAGCTTCAAAACACACAGCCAGGGATGGAAAGCATTGTCACCTTGGCGTCTTCAGAGGCCGAAAGTGATTTTAATCTTGGCGCAGTACAAGAAAACTTCTACTTACTTGTACTTTCGTTTTTAGAACTTTGTTTTCATCAATTTTAAGTGTGTACCACCGTTTTATGGTTGTTTATACAGATAGATTCCAACAAGAGAATGATCTCGGTTGTTCTGCTGTTTTCCCTGATAGGTTTTTCCAGATCAATTTACAAATGAGACAGAATGATTTGGCACTCTGATGACAGTGGAGACGTTTCACAGACATCACCATACACAGTTCCTTGTCTGTTCCAACTCTCTTAGAGCACTGCAAGATTCAGCAAATCCATGATCCCTTACAATGGCTCCAACACTGTGGCAGGGAGATGATTTTTCACAGGGTATCTGGCCACATTCAGATACAGGGCAACGACATGGCCGACAAAGCCACCAAGGAAGTAAGTTGGAATGGTGCTGTCCATCAATGTCCCATCTGGTTGCATGCCATCATCTCATTTTCTGACAGACACATCATGAGTCAGTGGGAGACTGAATGGTTTCAGGTCTCAGACAACAATTGTGTTCACTCAAATTGACCACAAAGGTTTGGTGGACTTCATCTCAGCCTCGCCACTGGAAGGAGGTTCTGCTTACCAGACTGTGCATCAGGCATAGCCCTTCAACATATAGCATCCTTCTCCAGCAGGAGGATTCACCACTGTGTGAAGTTTGTGGCGTGCCACTTTCAGTTTTGGTCACTGTTATTAGGGCAACCCTCAGTTCTATGGATATCTGCCCACGATCCTCACAGATACCGATTCCTGTGTTACAAGGGTGGTGAAATTTTGTGAACTGTCAGGCCTCATCCCTAAATTGGTGGGGAAGGGTGGCAGACTTGAGTACATTATGAACTGCTCCACATGTTGGGAACAGCCTTCTCCCCACCTGTGAGATTAACATGCTGACTTTTAGCCAGGGTGCTGATGACCACAATGTTGAGCACCCCTCATCCCAAACCATCATCATCGATGATTTGAACGTTGGTCAACTGAACGTCTGCTTATTCCAGGTGTGGGCAATCTTTGGTGCCCACGGGCTCGATTCGCGCACTTACTTAAGCTTGCAGGCCGCCACATTGTGACACGACAGCACTGCTCGTAGTGTATAAACTTGTAACTATAATGTCTGTGACATTAATGTACCTGTACATATACCTGTTATTCCATGTTGACAAATTATACCTCAAAACACATCGATTTGATAGATCATTTTATTTACACCAAGAATTCCATCTGCAGACAGGTGAAATCAGCCGCTGTTTGCCCACCTGAAGATTAAATGGGCTGTTAAATCACGTGCATGTGCCGGCCTGTCCTTGCTGCAGTCTTGACCTCAATTCATGCGCCCACCCTCAACCTTGGCTCTCGCCACCCCTACCTGTGTAGAGTTGCCAACAACAGTAACCATTTGTGCTCTATTACAGTAATTTGATATTTAAAGCAAACTTGTGATATAGAATGCCCAAATGTAATCATATTTTTCTTTCTATGAGAGAGAAGTACTAACACTGCAGGAAAAGATACAGTGCTACTTACTTTAAAGACAACATGTTAAGCTGCAGACAATTACAAGCTTTTGGCCATTGCCTTTACAAGAAAAAGAGAGACACACACCATTCATTCACACAAACAAGCACAGCTCACGCACACAGGACCACCAATTACAGTAGCTTGGGCCAGAATGCAACTATCACGGGAGATGGAAGCAGCAATCTGGAGGAGCTGCAGAGGGGAGGAGAGGAGGAGGAGATTGGTGTTTAACGTACTGTCGACAGTGAGGTCATTAGAGACGGAGCACAGGCTCGGATTAGGGAAGGATGGGGAAGGAAACTGGTCATGCACTTTCAAAGGAATTATTCCGCCATTTGCCTTAAATGATTTAGGGAAATAACAGAAAACCTAAATCAGGATGGCCAGAGGCGGGTTTGAACCGTCGTCCTCCCAGATGCAGGTCCAATGCGCTAACCACTGCGCCACTTTAGGTTGCAGAAAGGGAAGAGATACAAGTGCAAGCATGAGGAGGAGCAGAGCAGAGCTATCTGGCAGTGTGTGCTGGGACTAGAATGCCAACAGGCACAGCATCAAGAGGCTGCAGCGTAGGGAGGTGGTTGATGGGGTGTGGAGAAAGATGAGTGATAAATAAAAAGGGTGAGAGATGAGTGTGGGAAGGAGGTGATGGGACAGAGGGGGAGGAAGCTGTTAATTGGAGGGTGTGGGGACAGTATTTTACTGTAGGCTGAGGCCGGGATAATTACAGTAGCAAGTAATGTGTTGGGATATCTCCCATCTGTCCAGTTCAGATAAGCTGATAGTGGAGTGGAGGATTCAGATGACTCAGGTAATGAAGCAGCCATCGAAATCGAGCATGTTATGTGCAGTTGCATGCAGTGCCACAGGGTGGTCTACTTTGCTCTTGGCCAAAGTTTGGCAGCTGCCATTCACCCTTGTGGACAGCTCCTTGGTGTTCATGCCCATATAAAAAGCTGTGCAATGATTGCAGGAGAGCTGGGAAATGACATGACTGCTTTCACAGGTGGCCCAGCCCCTTTTGGAGCAGCATAAACCCGTGACAGGACTGGAATAGGAAGTGCTGGGTGGGTGGATTGAGCAGGTCTTGCACCTGGATATTCCACAGGTGTATGTTCCTTATGGTGAGGTATTGTGAGTGGCATAGGGATGGACTAGGATGTTGGATGGTTGACAGAACACCACTGTAGGTGGGGTGGGAAGGATGTTCCTTAATTCACGGTATGGTTATAACTAATTAAAAGCCTGGTGAAGGATCTGGTTGATTTGTTCCAGTCAGAGATGGTATTAGGTGAAGACAGGGACAGTCCTTTATGACTGGTTCTTGGGGGTTGTGGGAGGATTGGGGGTGTGAGGGGGAAATGGCCCAGGGGACCTGTTTGCAGACATGGTCTGAAGATAGTACTTGCCTGTGAAGGCCTTGGTAAGACCTTAAGCATACTGGGCAAGGGAGTTTGCTTTGCAGATATGCTGTCCTCAGGTGACCAGACTGTAAAGGAGGGATTTTTGTTGTGAAAGGGATGACAGTTGTTGAAGTGCACATACTGTTGAGTGGTGTAATTGGGACAGGGGTGCAGATGAAACTATTAGAGAGGAAATGGTCAACATCTAGGAAGTTGGCACACTTGGTTGAGGGGGACCAGGTGAAGCGGTTGGTAGAGCAGACATTGAGTTGTTGCAGGAATGAAGATAGGGTGTCTTGATCCTGAGTCCAGATCATGTGTATCAGCAATGAAGCTGAAACAGACCAGGAGTTTAGTGTTTTGGAAGGCTAGGAAAGTCTCTTCTAGGTGATCCAGTAACAGAATGGGATATGTGGGTCCCAAGTGGGTGTCTTTGGTTGTGTGATGGATGTGTTTGTGTACCCTTCCTTCAAAGAAGTAGTTGTGATTAGGATAAAGTTAGTAACATATACAGGGTGTTTGAAAAATGACCGGTATATTTGAAACGGCAATAGAAACTAAACGAGCAGCGATAGAAATACACCGTTTGTTCCAATATGCTTGGGACAACAGTACATTTTCAGGCGGACAAACTTTCGAAATTACAGTAGTTACAATTTACAACAACAGATGGCGCTGCAAGTGATGTGAAAGATATAGAAGACAACGCAGTCTGTAGGTGCGCCATTCTGTACGTCGTCTTTCTGCTGTAAGCGTGTGCTGTTCACAACGTGCAAGTGTGCTGTGGACAACATGGTTTATTCCTTAGAACAGAGGATTTTTCTGGTGTTGGAATTCCACCGCATAGAACACAGTGTTGTTGCAACAAGACGAAGTTTTCAATGGAGGTTTAATGTAACCAAAGGACCGAAAAGCGATACAATAAAGGATTTGTTTCAAAAATTTCAACGGACTGGGAATGTAACGGATGAACGTGCTGGAAAGGTAGGGCGACCGCGTATGGCAACCACAGAGGGCAACGCGCAGCTAGTGCAGCAGGTGATCCAACAGCGGCCTTGGGTTTCCGTTCGCCGTGTTGCAGCTGCGGTCCAAATGACGCCAACGTCCACGTATTGTCTCATGCACCAGAGTTTACACCTCTATCCATACAAAATTCAAACGCGGCAACCCCTCAGCGTCGCTACCATTGCTGCACGAGAGACATTCGCTAACGATATAGTGCACAGGATTGATGATGGCGATATGCATGTGGGCAACATTTGGTTTACTGACGAAGCTTATTTTTACCTGGATGGCTTCGTCAATAAACAGAACTGGCGCATCTGGGGAACTGAAAAGCCCCATGTTGCGGTCCCATCATCCCTGCATCCTCAAAAAGTACTGGTCTGGGCCGCCATTTCTTCCAAAGGAATCTTTGGCCCATTTTTCAGATCCAAAACGATTACTGCATCACACTATCTGGACATTCTTCGTGAATTTGTGGTGGTACAAACTGCCTTAGATGACACTGCGAACACCTCGTGGTTTATGCAAGATGGTGCCCGGCTACATCGCACGGCCGACGTCTTTAATTTCCTGAATTAATAGTTCGATGATCGTGTGATTGCTTTGGGCTATCCGAAACATACAGTAGGCGGCGTGGATTGGCCTCCCTATTCGCCAGACATGAACCCCTGTGACTTCTTTCTGTGGGGACACTTGAAAGACCAGGTGTACCGCCAGAAACAATTGAACAGCTGAAGCAGTACATCTCATCTGCATGTGAAGCCATTCTTCCAGACACGTTGTCAAAGGTTTCGAGTAATTTCATTCAGAGACTACGCCATATTATTGCTACGCGTGGTGGATATGTGGAAAATATCATACTATAGAGTTTCCCAGACCGCAGCGCCATCTGTTGTTGACAATTGTAACTACTGTAATTTCGAAAGTTTGTCTGCCTGAAAATGTACTGTTGTCCCAAGCATGTTGCAACAAACGGTGTATTTCTATCGCTGCTCGTTTAGTTTGTATTGCTGTTTCAAATATACCGGTCATTTTTGAAACACCCTGTATGAGGACTGAGGTAGTGGATTTGAAGTCTGCAGGACGTTGGGAAAAGTAGTGTTAAATAGTAGTGAGACCATGGGCATGGGGTATGGTGGTTATCAGGAGATGGCATCAAAAGTGATGAGTAGGGATCCAGGAAGTAAAGGGGTGGGGATGAAGGAGAGTCGATGAAGGAAGTGGTTGCTATATTTTACGTGGGAGGCTATATGACAGGCAATTGGTTGTAGGTGACGGTCAATGAGGCCAAAATTCTTTCAGTGGGCCCACAATAACCAGATAAAATATGATGTCTAGGATTGTTGGATTTGTGGATTTTAGGGACCATGGAGAAGATGGTGTCTGAAGTGTCATAGGGGTCAGGAGGAAATGGATTCAGGGGGGAGGTTCTGGGATTGCATGTACAATAATTAGCTGAGAATTTCTTTTGAGGTTGTGTATGCCTATTCTTTCTTCTGCTGAAAGGTTGATGTTCTGAAGAGATAAGGGATTCCTGGAAGGTGATGAGATGGTGAGATGGATGGGAATCACGGCTGAATGACAGTATGGACTGGGAGAGGTAGTTTTCAGTGTTAGAATGAGGTTCATTTTAGTTGGAGGGATTGGCAGCGAAGAATTGTTTCCATTGCAGGAATTGGGAGGAGGAGAGTAGGTCTTTGAGACGTCCAGCGTGGTTAAATTTGGATGTAGGGCTACAGGTGACGTCATTGGATAGGACTGAAACCTCTGTGGCGCTGGGCGTTTTGGTGGGAAGATTAACAACAGTGTTATGTGACTGTTTCGGCTTTGGATTTAGTGGAGTGTTGGTAGGGAGTTTTGGGGAATGTGGCAAGTTGAAAAAGTCAGCTGTGCAGGGTTTGGATGGCGTGGTAGGTGGATGAGGAGGAATACTATGGGTAGGATAGGGATTGGATAGTGGTGCCCTAAGGCGGCAGTAGGGTGTCAGCAGGTTGGATAACTTATGAAGGTGGTGTCTGCAATGTTCTTCAAGGTGCTGTGGAGAGCAAACGAGTCAGTTTCACAGATGTGGAGTATGCAGTGGGGATTGCACAGTGCCAGTATCTTCCGAAGGGAGCAGAGGAGATTGTGGGGTACATGCACCATAGAGATGTGTTTTTGCAGTACCAGATTTGTGAGGGACAGGATCTGGTGGAATCTGGGAAGGTGAAAGTCACTGTCGGAAAAGGCGTAGGATTCAGAGATAGGAATTTTTATGATTATACAGTTTGAAGTGATTCCTTGGCTTAGACAGCATTTAAGAAATAGAATATGGGACTAGGTTTCAGACAGAGAAAGGGATGCTTTTCTGAACTGGTGTAGAAAGATGGAGCAGGGGCCCATTGTGGCAGAAATGAAGTAAATGAAACAGGAATGACGCGGAAATGGAAAAAGTAGGCGTTGATGGTTCTGAGAGGAGCTGATAAGAGAAAAGATGTGTAAAAAAAATCGTTAAGAACAGCAAAATGACGTACAGATACATAAAAATGCGTGAAACCGCGTGAAGCTATGTAAAAATGCGCTAAAAAGGTACAGAAACTTGGGAGAAATGAACAGAAGAGGTATTGGAGTATGTGTGAGTTGTGATAAGGGAAGAGAGGGGAAATGGGGATGTGTTAGGAGGACAATGAGAAGTTTGTGTGACACAGGCAAGTATAGAAAATAAGACGCTAAAGTATGTCTGGATGAATAACGAAGTGTGACTAGTAAAAGTAAATGTAAGTATCGAAGGAAAGAATCTAGGGTATCTGATACTGCATCAACAAACTGCATGGTTACGAAATCTGTTTTGTGCGCGGAAGTTCGATGATACCCCGTTGCTCAGATGTGGATGCGGTTTGGAAGACAATGAACAAACACAGGACAGAAATGAAAGCACGGACACTGAGAACAGTAATGCTATAGAGAATAGTAAGAAAGGAAAACATCACAGGGTTGTAGGATGAAAGAAAAGCCGTTAGGCAAAATCAAATAACGGGAACACCACAGTGAAATATCAACAACGTAGGAAAAGACAGATTGCTACTTACCGTAAAGACGACGCGTTAAGCCACAGACAGATACTTACACATATCACATGAAGAAGTATGAAACTGGAATTTGGTTGCAATATGTACACGTTTGTTGTTTGAAACTGATAAACAATATTTTATTCATAATAAATATCTATTGCTATTTATACATTTCTCCCACCTCTCCGGCAGGCTATGAATGTCACGCCAAAAAACCAATTCTTCTTTTGAAGCGAATCAGTCAGCAGCCATTTTCGTACATTTTCATACAAATTGAAGCGTTGTGCAGCGAGAGCGTGTCCCAGTGATACAAATAGATGATAATCAGACGGAGCCAAATCTGGAGAATAAGCCAAATGCCCTAGTATTCCCTAACTGAACGCCTCAATCGTTTCCCAGACCCGTTTTGCTGTGTGCGATGGGTCGTTGTCATGGAGCAATATGACTTTGTGTTGCCTTTTTCCATATTCCGGTCGTATTTTACGTAATGCTCGATATAAATAGATCATTTGGTGTTGGTAGGGATCAGTGTTAACGGTTTCACCAGGTTTTAGCAGCTCTGAGCTCATAATAGATGACGCTACAGATTCCGCCAAATACGCAGCATTGTCTTCTTTCCTAAGCATTTTGGTCTTGTAGTGGATGTCGATGGTTTGCCAGGATTCGCCCATGATTTACAAGGCTTAGGATTCTCAAAAACATATCTATATTTCATCACCTGTCACTATTCGATGGAGAAACGATTTTCTTTCGTATTTGGCGAGCAGCATTTCACTAGTGGTCTTTCGATTTGCTTGCTGTCTTTCATTTAATGAATGTGGAGCCCATTTTTCCACTTTCTGCACCTTCCCCATAGCTTTCAACCGAAGGGGAAACGGCTTTCTGCGTCACATTCAATTGTTCCACAAGTTCTTGTTGAATTTGAGTATCATCTTCATCTAATAAAGGTCGCAATTCGTTCCCTTCGAACGATTTCTGTGGTTTCCGGAGCTTGTCGTTTCTCACGTCAAATTCACTACCTTCGAATTTCCTTAACCAGTCAAAACACTATGTTTTCCCAAGAGCATGTTCACCGAAAACTTGGACAAGAATTTGATACTATTGTGCAGCAGTTTTGTTCAAATGATAGCAGAAAACCGATGCTGTTCACAAATCGTAGTTCGTAGGCACAAAACTCGACATATTTACAGGTTTAAAGTAGGTACTGCCGTATGTATGGAAGTTGAGTTATCTTGTCTTGACTTTCATCGTCAGCCATTACACGGAGCAGATGGCGCTGCAGATGCAGTCTCACGGGCCCTACACTGACAGCTGGCACCATCTGTAGAGAAATTCCGTTTTCATACCTCTACACCTGGTAAGCTTTCGGACACAGGCTTCATTGGAAAAAGAGAAACACACCCCATTCGTTCACAAAAGCAAGCAAACATGACTGCCTACTCTGGCAGCTGAGGTGCAGTGCAGCTGTTGTGGGGGATGGAAGCAGCAACCTGGAGAAGTTGGGGAAGGTAAGGGATAGCAGTGTAAGGGTGGGGTTGGGGAGGGGGGGGGGGGCAAAGGGGCATGGTCTGGCGCAGCGTGCAGGGACTAGAATGCCAACAGAGGTTGTGGGGCAGGGATTTGGGTGGGGGGAGGAGTGGTGAAAGACAATGAGGAGGTGATAGGACAAAGGGAGTTGGAAACTCTTGGGTGAAGGGTGTGGGGACAGAATGTTACTGAAGGTTGGGACCAGGGTAACTACAGGAGTGGAGATTGTGTTGTAAGAATAACTCCCATCTGTGCAGTTCAGAAAAGCTGCTGGTGGAAGGGGGGCATCCAGATGGTTCGGGTAATGAAGCAGCCATTGAAATCGATCGTGTTGTATTCAGATGCATGTTGTGCCACAAGGGCGTCTGCTTTGCTGTTAGCCACAGCTCGGCAGTGGCTGTTCATCCTTGTGGACAGCTGGTTGGTAGTCATACCAATATAAAAAGCTGTAAGACGATTCCAGTAGATATGGTAAATGTCATAGCTGGTTTCACAGATGGTCCAACCCCTGATGAAGTTGCATAAACCTGTGACGAGACTGGAATAGGAAGTGCTGGATGGGTGGATTGGGCAGGTCTTGCACCTGGCTGTTCGACAGTGTTACGATCCTTATAGCAAAGAATTGGGATCACGAGTGATGTAGGGTTGGAATAGGATGTTGTGGAGTTGGAGCAGGTGACAGAACACCACTTTAGGAAGTATCTCAGGTAGGATTTTCCTTATTTCGGGGTATGATGATAGGTAATCAAAGCCCTGGAAAAGGTTGTGGTTTAGTTGGTCCAGTCTGGAGTGGTACCGGGTGACATAGGGGGCACTTCTTTGAGATTTTTTCTTGGATGTGGTGGGAGGATTGGAGGTGTGAGGAGAAATGGCCCAGGGGATCTGTTTGTAGACTTGATCTGAAGGTAGTACCTGTCTGTGAGGGCCTTGGTAAGACCTTAACCATACTGGGCAAGGGAATTTATCTTTCCATATATGCAGTCCCCAGGTGACCAGACTATAGAGGAGGGTTTTTTGTTGTGAAAGGGATGACAGCTGTCGAAATTTAGGTACTGTCGAGGGGTTTAATGGGGACAGGGGCGCAGATGAAACTATTACGGAGGAAAAGGTTAATGTCTAGGTACTTGGTACACTTGATTGGAGAGGATCTTGCAAAGTGGTTGGGATGGCAGATATTTAGTTATTGCAGGAATGAAGATACAGTGTCTTGACCATGAGTCCAGATCGTGAATATCAACAATGAAGCTCAAACAGACTAGGGGTTTGGCATTCTGGAAGACTAGGAGTCTCCAATAGATGGCTCATACACAGGATGACATAGCAGTGTGCCAGACTTGGGCCCATGGCTGTGTAGTGGATTTGTTTGTATACTCTCCCTTCAAAAGAGAAATAGTAGTGGTTTAGAATAAAGTTAGTAAGGTATAAGAGGTAGTGGGTTTGGAGTCAGAAGGACATTGGGAAAGGTATTGTTCGACAGTGCTAAGACCGTGGGCATAAGGGATGTTAGTGTATAAGGAGATAGCCGCAGCGGCGATGAATAGGGATCCAGGAGGTAAAGGGGTGGGGATGGTGGAGAGTAGGTGAAGGAAGTGGTTGGTATCTTTTACGTGGAAGGCTAGATTACGGGCGAGTGATCGGACGTGTTGGTCAGTGATGACTTGTGTAAATGAAGGTCTGCGTTGCTCTTTTTCAGACAAAGACTGTGGCTGAAAGCGTATGTGTATGTGTCTCTTAACTGTGGTTGTCAGTAGCTCAACATGTCTTTATGACGAGCAACAATCTTATCTTTCCAACATTGTCGATATAACTATCTGGAGTTTCCATTGTTTGATTTTGAGCACCAGCTTTTCTTTCATCTTACAACCCTGTGATGTTTCACTTTGTTACTATTCTCTATAGCATTACTGTTTCTTTCTTTCTTTTCTTTTCTACATTATTCACCATCTTTCAAACTGCATCTACTTCTGAGCAACATTGTATCAACGATTGTCTGCACACAACACAGGCTTTTCGACTACACGGGTTGTTGATGCAGTATCTGGTGCCCCAGGTGCTTTGATTCGTTAGTTATAAATGGGTTTATTCCTTCAGAATGAGATTTGCACTCTGCAGCGGAGTGTGAACTGATATGAAACATCGTGGCAGATTAGAACTGGGTGCCAGATCGAGACTTGAACTCTGGACCTTCGCCTTTCGCGGGCAAGTGCTCTACTATCTGAGCTACCCAAGTACGACTCATGCCCAGTCCTCACACCTTTAATGCCGCCAGTACCTAGTCTCCGGCCTTCCAAACTTCACAGAAGATGGTAGACCATTTGCTCGCGAAATGCAAAAGTCCTGAGTCTCGGTCCGGCACACCGTTTTAATCTGCCAGTAAGTTTCATATTTATTCCTATTGATCCCACTTCATCCCTAATCCTGCTATACTTCCGAATTTTATTTTACTCACCCGTCCATGCCACATGAACTTGCATTCGTCAATCAAACCCCTCCCTTTACCCCCGCTCTTCCCTTATTGCAACACACACACACACACACACACACACACACACACACACACACACACACACACAATCCTATACCTCATCCATTCCTTTTGTCTCACGTTTCTGTACGTTTATAACGTATAAGTGCATATTTTTATGTAGTTCACGTGATTTCGCGCATTTTTACGTATCTGTGCGTATTTTCGCGTATGTGTGCGTTTTTTGCTTGTATTTACGAATTTTTACGCGCTTTTTCTCTTATCCAGCTCCTCTCACACCCGCCAACTCTTATTTTGACCATATCCCCGTCATTCGCGTTTACTTTAAACCAGGGATCTCCAAACTACGGCCCGCGGGACGAAACCGGCCCGCGAGGGCTGGCAAACCGGCCCGCGTTAGCTGGCCGCACATCCCCGGTATCCGACCCGCCAAATATTTGAGGTGGTACTTATACTGCCACCAATTGAGTTTCGAGGCCTATCACGACCAATACACGGCGACATTGGCTCTGCTACTCGCTACAAGACTACATAACTAAACTTATTGTTGCGCCGCTTGAAATAACAATGCGTTGACGTACTCTACCTCTGTTTCGTCTTGCAGCAATAGTGTTGCTAACAATGATTTTGAGGTTTCGTTAACTTTGCAGGACGCTTTCGTGAAGAATCTGCAGTGAAATACTTTTTTGTCGGTAAAATTCGCCAGAAGAAAATACGCCAGAATTTCGGTCAGGTACATCCACCAATCAAAATTGTGTAATTAAATAAAAATCTTAGTTCGTTTCAGTGCTAGCTATTCCCACAACCTTAGATTTTTGCGATTTCATCTTTCCTTTGGCCTTACATTACGGTGATCATGGAGTGCTAGGGTGCTTTAAGCCCTCTAGGTAGATCTTGGCCCTTATGACTTCGTGGAGGAGTCAATGTGGCCCGCGGACTAAAAAGTTTGGAGACCCCTGCTTTAAACTATTCCTTCCACAATGGAACCCTACTCTTTCTTTCTGCGCCAGTGCAGATAAGCATCCCTCGGCTAAAACCCCATCCCACATCCTATATCTTAAATACTGCTTATACCAGGAAACTCCCCAAACAGCCTAATCATAAAAATTCCTTTCTCTAGATGCCACACCTACTTTGACAATGACCTTCACCTTTCAGATTCTGTCTGTCCCCGGCTCTCACAAACCAAATACTGCAGAAACCCATGTCCATGGCACAGGCATCTGAGAACCACCTCTGCTCCCTCCACAAGATTCTGGCATTGTGCATCCTGATTAATACATCACTTCTATGACATCAAAGCCCTTGCTCTCCACAGCACCAGGAGGAGAAGCACCACACACCACGTTCATAAGTTATCCAACCTGCTGACGTTCTACCCCCACCTCAGAGCACCACTATCCAGCCCCTGTTCTCCCAGCAGTGTTCCTCCTCATCCACTTCTCATGGCCTAGCTGATCTTTTCAGCATGTCACATCCACCAAAACTCCCTACCGATACCACACTGTTGTTAACCTTTCCACCAAAACCCTCGGCTCCATAGAAGTTTCAGTCCTGTCCAAATGCGTCATCTGTAGCCCCACACCCAAATTTAACCATGCTGGACTTGCCAGAGACCTATTCTCCTTCCCCCAGTCCCTGCAATGGAAATGGTTCTTTGCTGCCAATCCCTCCAACCAAAACCAACCTAATTCCAACATTTAATACTGCCTCTCCTAGTTCATATCATAATCCAGCTGTAATTCTACTTCCTCCCACCTAACAACCTGCTGATCACCTTCCAGGAATTCGTTGCTCCCAGCTTAGCCTCACCATCCTTCCTCAGGTTCTTTCCTCAGAACACCAATATTTCTGTAGAATTAAGACCAGGCATACACAACCTCAAAACAAATCCTGACCTCATCTACCCGCCTGCAGACAAAGGTTCCACCACTGTTGTTATGAATCACATTGACTACCTGTCAGAAGGCCTCCACCAATTATCTGACTACTCCACCAATAAAGTATGCCAGAGTGGTCCCATCTCAGAAGTCCAACACAACCTCAAACCCCTGCTTAAAGCTTTAGGTCCTTTCCAGAACCTGTCCCTGAATCCATTTCACTCCTGACCCCTCTGACATCTCACACACCACCTTCCACGTCCTCCCCAGAATCAACAAACCTAATAATTCTGTATATCCCATTCCATCTGGTCGTTGTGGTCCCTCTGAAATAATTTCGGCACTCGTTGACCGGCACCTCCAACCAGTTGTCCATATTCTAGCCTCCCATATAAAAGATACCAACGACCTCTTTCAATGACTCTCCACTGTCCCCAGCCCTTTACCTCCTGGATCCCTACTCATCACTGTTGATGCCACCTGTCTATACACCAATATCTCTTATAACATTATCTCTCCCAACATCCTTCAGGCTGCAAACCCACTACCTAGCAGCATGAGGTAGCTGTGCAGTCTGAGATGCCTTACCGTGGTTTGCATGACTCCCCCCGTCAAAGGTTTGAGTGTGTGTGTGTTGTCCTCAGCATCAGTTAGTTTAAGTTAGATTAAGTAGTGTGTAAACCTAGGACAGATGACCTCAGCAGTTTGGTCCTATAGGAACTTACCACAAATTTCCTACTACCTCATTCCTTATACACCTTACTTACTTTATCCTAACCCACAACTACTCCCACTTTGAAGGAAAGAAGTACGAACAAATCTGCAACACAGCCATGGTCACCCTCCTATGCCAACCTGTTTATAGGCCATCTAGAGGAGACCTTCCTAGCCTCACAAAATGCCAAGTCTCTAGTCTGGTTCAAGTTTAATTTATATCTTTGTGATCTGGACATCCACTTTGCCTGGTCTGCCTCAATCCAGCATTCCATGTTCTTAGATATTGAGGTCCTCCTCTGATAGCTCCATCCCCTTCTCTGTCGCCATTAAACCCACCAACCACCAACAGTACCTACACTTCAACAGCTGTCATACCTTTTACACCAAAACATCGCTCCCATAAAGCCTGGCCAGCCAGGGAGGGCATATCTGCAGTGAAAGAAGTCCCTTTCACAGTATGCTGAAGATCTCACCAAGGCCTTCACAGACATGCACTATCCCCCAGACCAAGTGTGCAAACAGATCTCCAGTGCGATTTCCCCTCCACCCCCAATCCTCCCACCACCCCAGAAACCAGCTGCAAACGAATGCCCATTTGTCACTTCATACCGTAGTGGACTGGAACAACTCGACCACATTCTTCACCAGGGCTTTGATTACCTTCCATCATACCCTTAAGTGATGGACATCCTACCCAATATCCTTTCCACCTCTTGTGAGGTGGTGCTCCGTCCCCACAACATGGTAGTCCATCCCTATACCACCCATTCCACTCCTAATCACAACCCCTTGCCACAAGGATCGTGTCTTTGTGCAACACCCAGATGCAAGACCTGCCCAATCCACCCACTCAGCACTTCTTACTCCAGTCTTGTCACCAGTTAATCCTACCTCATCAGGGGCTAGACCAACTGTGAAACCAGCTATATCATTTACCAGCTCTGCTGGTATCATTGCACAGCCTTTTATATTGGTATGACTACCAACCAGCTGTCCACAAGGATGAACAGCCACTGTCAACCTGTGGCCAAGAGAAAAGTACACCCCTTGTGGCACAACATGCAGCTGAACATAATGTGGTCGATTTCAATGGCTGCTTCGCTACCTGAGCCATCTGGATCCTCCCTTCCACCAGCAGCTTTTCTGAACTGCACAGATGGGAGTTATTCTTACAACACAATCTCCACTACCAGTCTCAACCTACAGTAACATACTGTCCCCACACCCTTCATCCAACAATTTCCACCCCCACATGTCCTAGCACCTCATCCCCATTTTTGTCTCCCATCCTGTTTGTTTGTTTTTTGTCCATCTTCCCACTTCTCTCCTTCCTCCTATCCTCCCTGTATTACTTGCAAAGATTCACATTACATGGGATCAAATAAATAAAAGTGAAGTCATAAGACCACATTAAAACCACAAGTATATCAAACCAATAGGACTGACATCAGACTGAAAATATTATCAGCTGATTTCGTTAAGTGGGAACAGCACTCTGCACGAATAGTATAGAGTGGCACAAATTAATAAACAGTTATATTATATGTGAAAATAATTATATCGAGACCCCAAGTATAACAAAAATATAAAAATAGGAAGCACATAAAACATACAGGAAATGTTGTAGAATGAAATGACAGTTGTACGTGCCATCCATCTAGTGCAAATAGCATTGAAGTGCTTAAAGGGCATTAAAAACATTAAAGCACTTAAGATGAACAGCTTTAATGTAATAGGAACAACAACCAAGCAATACAATAAAAACAATTAAAAGAGGAGGAAAATTGTGTTAGAGAGTGGCCAAGGAATGACAGTATGTCAAATAGTTGCGAATAACTGTTTAAAGCCATTAAAGGAATTTTTAGTTCACAATTACAGCTGTTCATCAACAATGAGACAATCATTAACAGACATGTGCTTAAAAACTGCCCTTTCTTCAAGAATATCAAACCTATAGCCTTTCTCTACTTTATGGAAAACAGTAACATCATCAATTCAATTTGGTTTGTTGCCTGCAATAGCAAATTATCCACAAAGGATGAATTATGTACATTGGGACCCTTTCTCCCTAATAAATGCTCTTTATATCTGGAATTGATGACTGTTCCAGTCTGTCCCACTTAGTAAACTAGATATGTGTCACATGTGGTTTTATAAAGCTCTTATTGTGCAAAGGGGGAATTGAAAACTTCAAATTTTGAATTAGATTCTTCTGCAAACTGTTTAGTCGGTAAGGCAGCTTTACACCCATGTCCCTTTTCTAGCACATGACGAATTCTGTAGGAAATGGTTCCTAAGTATGGTACTGAGAAAAATTTTCAGCTGTCAGCACTATCATTATTAGAAAATTGCTCAACTTAGTGTCTCTGCTGCTAGTTTTTGCTTTAAAAATATTCACTAACGAAGGTTCATAACCATTATTAACTGCTATAATTTTTATTAAATTCACTTCAGCTTGAAATTTTTCGGATGATAAAGATGTTAAAGCAAATTAATTGTACTCTAGGTTTGTAGATGACATTCAAATCATTTACAGCAGACCTAATAACGAAACTGTGCATTTATTTACAATTTTTAATTAATTTCATTAGTCAGTTAACTTCACCTGTTAACTAGAAAATGAGAATTGTCAACTTAGTTATTTAGATCTCACCTCTGGTTATAATTAATGATGTGATTTCTCTTGGCTCTTTTCGAAAATAAACTATTACAGATCAAATTTTAGCCTCCAGCTCAACACATCTGCAGTCTCCTGTTACCATACAAAAATTGTTGACTACACGAAGTATTTTCCACCTTAGATCTTTGTGGCTTCACTGCGCCACTGGACTGTTACGCCACCAGCTTAATCGGCTATTTTGTTAATGTTCCTGATTTAAACATGCCCATGAGAGTAATGAAAGGAAAACGATTTCTGTAAACATTGAGCAAAAACTAATTACGAGTATGTTGATAATTTGATCCAAACTTAACTCTTGAAAGCACAGTAGTTTCATAATCAGGAAGCCACAGAAACAAAATTATTTAATTGATAATTTTATAGTGTTAAAATTCACAAAACTGTTAGATAAAATGTACACAGACATCAATTTTACAATTTGTAAATGCACACCTAATTCAGTGGTATAATAAGCCCACTCACTGAAGACCAAATAAGATCAAATATGAGAAATAATTCATGTAGTCACAAATTTTTGTACAGTGGTAGGATGGAATGCCAATAACAACAAACTGAAAATTCTGATCAGTTTGAGGGCGAGTGCTAATTTGAGGGTGCGGGTGTATTTCGAAGTGTTATTACATCTACATCTACACAGTTCTTCCGCAAGCCACTGTATGGTGCGTCCCCACAGGTTCTCTAAATTTTCTCAATGGTGTTCCTCGAAATGAAGGTCACCTTCCCTCCAGGTATTCCCATTTGAGTTCCCGAAGCATCTCCGTAACACCTGTGTGTTGTTAGAACCCACCAGTAACAAATCTAGCAGCCTGCCTCTGAACTTCCTCGATGTCCTCCCTCAATCTGACCTGGTACATGTTATAGTCTGCCTAGTCATCGAATATGGGGTGTCTAGGGAACCTGCTTTCAAAATCCAAACAATTTGTATTAATGAGTTTTATTACAAAATGAACAAATACAATACTTAATTTTGTGTTACACAGGTGTGTTGCAAGCACAGGGCAATATAGGAAATAATCAAGTTTCTTCATTATAACAATTCCAAGTTTGATCTACATAGAATGTACGAGCAAAGTAATGAGCTTTGACATTTCTATGCAAGTCACTAGTCTCGAGGCTGCTGTTCGACTGGGCCATGATCAGTGTCCTCTTTGCACAGAGGCCACTGCTATCTTGTTGTCGTCCTGGAGAGGGGTCGGTCAGCGTGCGATTGGCTGACGTTTTCTCACGGCCCTCTCTGCTGTATCGTTCCCAACTGGTATGCTGCCACTTGGCTGTATGCCATAATAGTACGGATCCCAAACACTCGAGCGATAGGTCCACCAGCGTCCTATGTGTAGTCTCCTTTACACGTGAATCACACTTTCCTAAAAAGGTTTCTGTAGTTGAACTGAGCCAGCAAATTCCTTAACTATCTGTGACCCTGATGCTTTTCATGATAACTTTTACCTCAATTATTCCTTATGATTCCTTTTTCATTGTTTCTTGGTGCTGTAGATCTGCTGTGCAGTGCCACTTATACTGTCTGATATCTTCTCCATCTGCAGAGGGTCAAGGGCTGGAAGAAATCTCGCACATACACCGCCAACTACCTATGAAACACATATCCACTTTTTATAGTTTGCTTCTCTCATAAAACAATTACAATCTCAGGTTCACAGATCGCTATTTCACTACTTTTTCGTAGCCAAGCTTAGGATAACAGCACTCAGAATGTCATAACATCAGTAGTGACAGTTAGAGAACATCCTTCATTTTGTGAGGACTCTCAGCAATAATATAGCTGATGGGTGATGTACAGTGGTGTCCAACATCAAAGCAACAAATGGGTTATAGCAAAGTAGAAACAATGAAAAGAATACAGAACATACATGCATAACAGTAGACAAAAATGTTCTTCTTTTTTTTCCAACTTAATAGATTTATACACACATCCTGACAACTGGTCAATGTGCTCAGTATGGTAGCAATACTGTCCTGACAATGACGGGGCATGCTGTGAATGACGTCATTAACAACCATTCTTCTGCGGAGCTGCTACAGGTCTTTGGTTGGTGGATGCTGTCGTGATAAAATCTGTGCATCTAGTGCACCCCAGACATGCTCTGTGGGATTCAAATCGAGGGAGCGAGCAGGCCACTCCGTTTCCAAGAAAACATCAACTGCTCGTGCTCTATGAGGTCGAGCATTATCGTCTGGGCCCACAGCACCTCGCAACACCCCTTACGAGGTCCCAAGATCTTGCCATGATACCTGACAGCAGTTAAACCTTGCCATTTCGGCGGTACAGTTTCGTGAAGCGTGGCCGAGTGGACAACATTATCCCCACTCACATCATTAGTGATTCTCCTCAATGTTCGGGTCCCGAAATTGTGTGCCACGTTCCCTCCAGATGCGAATCCGTCGAGAATCGCTCTCCGGACCGAATCGGAACGCATCTGTGAAAAGAACATTGGCATACTGTTTGCCGTCCCGGTGGCATGTTGATGGCTCCACTACAGATGTTCCCTTCCGTGAAGATGCATCAGAGCTACAGATACAGCAGTCTCCAATAATAAAGGCCATTCTGCTGAAGCTTCCTGTCAACCATTTGCCCCCTCACAACATGTTCAGTGGATGCTGTCAAGTCAGATGCCACTTGTCGTACTAAGACGATAGTGTCACATCCTTATAGTCAAATAATGGTCCTCTCTTTCTGATGTCACATGTGTTCAGCCCTGCCCTGGTCTTTGGGATATAGTTCTGGTCTCTATAAATTGTTGCCCCATCCGAAAAACAGCAGAACAATTAACGTTAAGCCATCCGGCCACATCAGTCTGCGACTGTCCCCCTTCGATTCCTGCTACGGGCGTCTACTGAAGAGAGGCTGGTAGCCCTCTTCTCTGTGCCGCACTGCACTGCCTGTGACTCTGTACGTAGCGATTGTGGATGTGGGACTACCCAGCAAACACTACCCTGTTTGATAGGTGTCCTGATGTCATCATTGGTACGGTTATCTGTCGAATCGGAATGCCATCTTTTGTGCAGAACTCGAGTGTTTGGATGTCTGTTGACAGTTTGTACGATTATATCGTGAATCAGACACAGGACGAGGAAATAGCGGTTTGTTGCTTTAATTTTGGACACCAGTGTATATGCTCTCTTCCGGACCCACAGTTAGTGACCCTGTGCTTTCATATCGAAGGGATGCTATTAATTGTACTAATTGGAAATAAAACAGTGTGAGTGCAGTTGGTAATAGACTGTAAAAAAACACCCCGACTCGTGAAGACGATTTGCAGTAATGATCATCTGCATCCACGCCGCACTTACTGCGACATCGTCCCACCGAATATTCGACGTACTCTGGAGCATACGCTGTGAATGTGTGAAGTGACAGTGACTACTTACGTAGTGAACAGAGTGAAAATCTGGTTCAGCCTCAAATTACTAGCGTATCTTGTGTGTTGAGAGTGATGACTTGCAACAATAGTTACTCTACAGGTCCTACAATAGGAACACACCACCAGTGCTCCATGTAGGCACGAGCACAGTGAACTCACTGTATAGAAAACTTCATGCAACAAATAACACCAATGGCATAATTTCACCAGTCAGTTATGGCGATTATCCTGCATTTCAATCTTCCACAGTCACGCCTCAGACAGCATTCCATATGAAGACAGAACAACAGCAAAGGGTAAACAATCACAGTGTCATGTTGCCACTGTGAGCACAGTCGCCATATGGCAGACAACACAGCAACTACATACTACACGCGCAACGTGCACGCAAGCTGTCTGCATTCCACACTCCCTCGCTGGGCTGACCGTTAAGCTCCCACTGTTCCGTGCGGACAGTGCGATGTTACGGTTTTCTACTGCTGAATGCTTTTTTGCAGACAGAGACATTACGGACAATTCAGAAAAATTGTTTGCTCTACTACGTCACTTCAGTGAGCACATCAAATTAGCGAGTGATGTCATCCCGTCACCGCTGCCCTCCAATAAATAAGAGATAGCAGAGTGAGCAATTCTGAGAAGACTCACAGAGCTACAGAACAACAAAGACGTGAAGCATTGTAGGAAGCAGGCATTGATGATCGCACTCCATCCCAGCTGAGGTGCCGTCTCCAGCACTCTACTGACACAGAGGTCACCAGTGATCGCACATTGTGGACTGTCTAGCTCATGAAGTTGCCGACTGTGGTCCACTCGGCACTGATAGCACACTAGAGGCAACAGACGGAAGACACACTCACACTGGCTGACACAATATATACCCTCACATAAGGACAGTTGCCGACCAGATGAACCACACCGTGACAACGTGCCACACCGTGACATCAGTTCACCACAACCTGCTAGAGCACAACGTGCCACACCGTAACAACCTACTAGAGCACAACGTCTGAACCACCTCGGCACTATCGCCATTTTGCCATCACCACAAATAACCGAGTACAGATCAGGCAACACTCTGGCTATGTGCTGCTACCACTGAACATTCAGCAATAAGGCACAAAAATGCCAATCTCTGTGCCACCACCAAATGCTGTTGTCGGCCAGAAATAGGCACGCTCTTCTGCCATGTTACAACTACACTACAAATAATGGTCCTCTCTTTCTGATGTCACACGTGTTCAGCCCTGCCCTGGCCTACTGGCCATTAACGTTGCTACACCACGAACATGGTGTGCTACAGACGCGAAATTTAACCGACAGGAAGAAGATACTGTGATATGCAAATGATTAGCTTTTCAGAACATTCACACAAGGTTGGCGCAATACCTACAATATGCTGACATGAGAAAAGTTTCCAACCGATTTCTCATACACAAACAGCAGTTGACCGGTGTTGCCTGGTGAAACGTTGTTGTGATGCCTTGTGTAAGGGGGACAAATGCGTACCGTCACGTTTCCGACTTTGATAAACGTCAGACTGTGGCCTATCGTGATTGTGGTTTATCCTATTGCAACATTACTGCTTGCGTCAGTCGAGATCCAATGACTGTTAGCAGAATATGGAATCAGTGGGTTCAGGAGGGTAATACGGAACACCGAGCTGGAGCCCAACAGCCTCGTATCACTAGCAGTCGAGATGACAGGCATCTTATCCGTATGCCTGTAACGGATCGTGCAGCCACGTCTCAATCCCTGAGTCAACAGATGGGGACGTTTGCAAGACAACAACCATCTGCACGAACAGTTCAATGACGTTTGCAGCAGCACGGACTATCAGCTCAGAAACCACAACTGCAGTTATCCTCGATGCTGCATCACAGACAGGAGTGCCTCGGTTGGTGTACTCAATAACGAAACTGGGTGCACGAATGGCAAAACGTCATTTTTTGGGATGAATCCAGGTTCTGTTTACAGCATCATGACGGTTGTATCCATGTTTGGCGACATCGCAGTGAATGCAAATTGGATGCGTATATTCGTCATCACCATACTGGCATATAATCCGGTGTGATGGTATGGAGTGCCATCGGTTACACATCTCGGTCACCTCTTGTTCGCATTGATGGCACTTTGAACAGTGGACATTACATTTCAGATGTGTTATGACCTGTGCCTCTACCCTTCATTCGATCCCTGCAAAACCCTACATTTCAGCAGGCTAATGTATGACCGCATGTTGTAGGTCCTGTTATGACCTGTGCCTCTACCCTTCATTTGATCCCTGCAAAACCCTGCATTTCAGCAGGCTAATGCATGACCGCATGTTGTAGGTCCTGTGCGTTCCTTTCTGGATACAGCAAATGTTCGACTGCTGCCCTGGCCAGCACATTCTCCAGATGTCTCACCAATTGAAAACGTCTGGTCAATGGTGGCCGAGCGACTGGCTCGTCACAATACACCAATCACTACTCTTGATGAACTTTGGTATCGTGTTGGAGCTGCATGGGCAGCTGTACCTGCACACAGCATCCGAGCTCTGTTTGACTGAATGCCGAGGCGTATCAAGGCCATTATTATGGCCAGAAGTGGTTGTTCTGGGTACTTATTTCTCAGGATGTATGCACCAAAATTGTGTGAAAATGTAATCACATGCCAGTTCTAGTATAATATATTTGGCCAATGAATACCCGTTTATCATCTACATTTCTTATTGGTGTAGCAATTTTAATGGCCAGTAGAGTAGTTCTCGGGGTGGACTTCTTGCGACACTTCAGACTGTCCCTTGACTTGCAGCAGTCTGCATTGTATCTCCACAACACACACACTGTCATCGGCGCCACACCTGCTGATATTATCACATCAGGATGTACAACCGATGGTCCACCACTCCAGCCCCCACATCAGTGCTGCCTAATGCAACAGACTGTCACTGCACTGGACAAGCTGACAACAAACCACGTACTGCTCCAGGACGGTCACAATGAAAACCACTCAATGCGCCTAAGACATAACTCTATTACACAGGGGTTCGACACACACAACTGATGCACACGCCGATCTTTGGGATCGACAGTATCCTCGTGGGCTGTGGCAGAAGCACGGCTACAGCCGACCTGTGCAGACAAGTCGACACAGGTATGTAAGTTGTGATCCGCCTCATCTGCCTCTCCTGCCTTCACCAGCATCCCTTTAATGGTGCATTCGTGTGCCGTACAGAACAGAATGGTCTGTAGAAATAGCTCCACTGTGGTACGAGACAAGGTACGCATATTAGATTCTCAGAAACTTGATGCTGAAAAAGGAGCAGTAAATCAAATGGTGTCACATCATGTGCTTTGACAATCTGACAGCCCTTGGGTCTTGCAAATAAAAGTGGTTCCAAAGAAAGACAGACTGGTTCGTGTGTGCAGTCATTATCATATATTGAACACTTGGACTTTGCACGATTCCCACTCAGTACCAAACATCCGAGACTCTGCCCATAAATTAGCAGGGGCTACCGTGTTTTCCGCTACTGACTGCAAGAAAGCATACCACCCCGTTCAGTTTACTCGAGTTCTCGGTAATGCCGTACAGCCTCAAAAACGCTGTACAGACCTGACTGTTCCATCGACAGTGGGCTTTTCGATATCCCCAACTACTATGTCTTCATAGATGATATTTCAGTGTTCTCCAAAGACAATGAAGCACACGACAGACACCTTAAACAAGTTCTTGGTGCCTTAGACGAAATGGGGGTCAAAATCATCGAGGACAAGTAACATTTTTAGAATACACTTTTCCTGCCTCAGACATTGTCTGATGGACGACTGGGCACTGTGTCAATGAAGATAATAATGGGCGAGTGGTTGTGATTTACACAGGCCGTAAACTGGTCACAGACAAATTTCGACATCCATTGACACAAGTTACTCCGAGACAATTTAGATTCTTGGACTATATTCTCAGTTTTCTATGGACATCTGCTACTTACAGGTACCAGATAACATTGTGTCGGACTGCATTTCATGGATCAATAGCGTATTGCTTCAACCGGACTATCTCCTAATGGCACAGGAACAGTTGCTATATTCGCCGATTACAGCGCTCACTTCTGAACTGGCGATCAGTTTGGGACTGAACAATGCTACTACCAGAGACTACCAACACCTTTTGGCAATAGCAATCAGGGGGAAGCACGGAGTGGATGACTTTAAACAAACAGCTATTTCTTACTGGTCTTTAAACATGTTGTCATGTATTGCCTACTGATATCAGTAACACAAGAAACTTTCGGGAATACTGAACCTACCGATACCACTCGTTTGATTTGAACCCCAGTCTCATCAAAATGAAGATAAACCACTTTTTGCTATACAGTCTGTGTAAAATATGTGCCCTAACAAGAATAACATATTGCATGACATCACATTCAGTGGCTTTGTCAACTCATAACCAAACTGACACATTTCAATCTAGTGTAGACCTTAGGCTATGGTGCCCATCAGAATTCACAATCCAGCTCTCATCTTCCAATCTAACCCACATAATGGCTAATTTCAGTTCTCTACTCTGCCTATTTCCATTCAAGTACGAATCCACACCCCAAAATATCATAGCAATGTGGGTAAAATCAGGTAACTGGTGTCCCTTGCGAAATACACTGCTATGTAAATAGATTTTCGCCTTATTCTTCAAACAGCACAAAGACAAAATGTTTTTCAATTTTCTGGGATTACTTAAACAGAGACCTGTGAATATGCTTGTTTAGCACAGTATGAAACCTTTGTGATATAAGGCAAGGAAGTGGGTTCAAGGAGAAAGGGATGCTATATGGTTTGTGGTGAAGCAAAGGATAGCTTTCACTCAAAAATGCCATAATAAATACTTGGGAGGACAGGACTATGCTAAATAATAACACACTCCAAATATAAGGGAAAAACTATTTTGAATGTTGATCAAACAAGAAACCAACAAAGCTAGTGGACCTGCTGATATTGAACCCTCAGCAGACAGTAGACATAAATGGCTGTACTTTCAAATCACTGGCCACCAATTCAATCATTATTTCCTTACAATGGCTGCAAATACTCCATCCAGTAATAAATAATGCAATACAGAAGTATTACATTGACTTGGCCATATACTACTTGCATCAGCAACAGACATTACCAACCATACAACCCCTGAGGGAGTAAAAATTTTATCAGGTCACTAAAAAATAACAGTTCTGTTGGTTACGATGGTGTTTCTAGCAGGATATAAAAATCTTGTTCGAACTCGACAGGATTACCCTTAAGCTACATTTGTGATCAAATGATGGATGTGCTAACATTTTTCATTTGTGTATTTGTAAATTTTCACTACCACCTTTATTATATGCTGTTATGGATCTGATTGTATTTGCAAAAAATATTATCACTTCCAGAGTTGTATACATATTACCAGGTTATTCCACAGCCAGCCAAATTGTCTTGCTTGCTTTTCATTAATGTGAGGCAATAAGACATATGCAAAATATGTCTTATTAAACTTTCTAGTTGAGTACCATACAATCACACTATCTCCCTCAGAAGTTTTTCCTACTAATGTCATTGTAGCATAATAAAAATGGTACCATAGTGTTTACATTTTTTTCCATCTGAGAGAAAAGTGTGAATAAAACAAGATTAATTTCAATGACTATGTTATTAACAACTATTATTAAAAATGATTGTAGATAAAGAGCTACAGTCTTTCAATGAAAGTGCTTACAGAAACAAGAAGTTAATATAAAATAGCATGTGCTTTAGTCACAAGATTTTTTTAAAATTCATATACGAATTTTCAGCTATTTTCTATATAGAACCTGAACTTATAACAGTGACATTAGCTGGAAGCATACTTTGCTTAAAGTTCAACTCTAGTTTGTAACAAATAAAGATAAATTCATTCCTCGCAATTTTTTTTCCAATGTTATCAACTAAAACTGAAGTACCTGAGTACTTCCAAAAAATTCTGCCAGCTTATATTTCTAACAGTCACATATGCTGTGGAAAGTGCTGTACACAGGAGATAATTTTGTTGGAAAGATGAGATATAAAGAGACACTTTCAAAACTAATATTATTATTAGATTCCTTTAAACATATTTAACTGTAAGTTATTTGTGGTTGCTTTCCCACTCCATTCTAAAATCTATTTGAGTTCCACAGATGAAACTACACCACGTATTTTGTCCTTTCATTGCAACTGTCGCTCTGGTGACAATCTCTTTATCGTCAACCGTATGCCTGCCAGAAAACTGTCTATGTGGTCGTCTAGGACTTGGTTAGAAACAATGTAATGCATTGGAGTTTCTGAGGCGGATTCTGCAGCTGGTCTCCTCTGTCTGGAACGCAACCCCTGGTGGACCATCAGGGGTCAACATGATGGTTCCCTTTGTACAGTCAAATGTCTCAACCTGTCATAAAAGTCTTCCTCTTCACAATAATTTACAGAAACAGTAACATTTGTTACTGTTTCCCTTTCTTGTAACTACAGATGTAGGAAGGCCATAATTTCTTCATATTTCAATAGTTTACTTTGTACTGTAGCTCGTCCACTCTGTTTTCCTATTCATGCTGTTTCTATACTGATCCTCGAAGGAAATCTGTCTCCGCTTACTTTCGGCCCTGAAATCAAATTATGTACTCCATTTTTTATCTAGTGGATGGTATGTGCATTAGCATATTTTAAGACAGAAGACAAAATATTCTAAATTGAGAATATATGAGTTCACGAACTAAATATAAATACAACCATTGTAAAATATATTAAAAACAACGATTTCAAGACTTACCAAGCGGGAAAGCGCCGGCAGACAGGCACATGAACAAAACACACAAACACACACACAGAATTACTAGCTTTCACAACCGATGGTTGCTTCTTCAGGAAGGAGAGGGAAAGACGAAAGGATGTGGGTTTTAAGGGAGAGGGTAAGGAGTCATTCCAATCCCGGGAGCGGAAAGACTTCCCTTAGGGGAAAAAAAGGACAGGTGTACACTCGCACACACACACACATATCCATCCGCACATACACAGACACAAGCAGGTTGTAAGTTTCAAGAGTGGGACACTAAAAATCATGATAGGATCACAAAAATTAGGACAGAAATATTTTCAGACTTGGCAAAGCCTATTAAACATATCATAAAAGATATAGATACTTTTAAGGGAGTAATTGAAGATAAGGTACAGGCTATTTCATCTACAGCAGAACAGATACAAGAACAAGTAGCACAATTAAGATCAGGAATATGTATCGATACAAATTGACAATCTGATTTGAAGGAAGTTCTTAAAGAGGAAATTACAATGGAATTAAAATCTATGCTATCTAGTACAGAGGAAACAGGTAAGAATGTACAGAACAGAGGTTTAAAATCTTCACAATTACAGGTTGAGCAACTTCATCAGCATATCACAGATAATAAAGAGTATATAGTATTACAAAATACAAATAATTTAATAAAGCAATTTCCAACTTTTAAACCAGATAACAGGATACATTCCATTGTGTTTTTGAAATCTTTTACAAAATCATTACCAACCAACTGGTCAGACTACAGAAGATAGATTTTGCCATAGGTTATATGGAAGCCGAAGCAAGAGATTGGGGAATAACTAACATAGACAATTTTACTTCATGGCAAGACTTTGAACACAAGTTCAAAGACAGGTTATGGTCTAAAGGCGCTCAGGATAAATTACACAAATCTTTATTCAATCCACCATACTATAAAAAAGTAAAAGGGTTATTAAAATGATGTATGAAAAGTCATCTATCTAAGTGTAAATATTTGGACAATCCAATACCTGAGGAACAATTAGCCAAAATATTGCTATCTAGATTACCATTGCAGGTTCAAAAAGAAGTATATTGTAAAGATTTGAAGATGTTTCACAATTATTATCTATTCTTGAGCATCTTGACACATTCACTAAACAACAAACAAATGTGTTTAATAAATATAATAGTGCACATCAGGGTAGTATAATCTCAAGTACATTTACTAATAATAACAATCACACAACACCAAATAATACTGGAAAAACCACAAAAGGCCCTTACAATAGTAAAGTCCAAGACAAACAATCAGAATGGAATAAAAGCACAAATGATCAACCATCGTACAATAAAGGCAAGCATCATGGACAATTACAGGGAAACGACATTCATTCTTATACATAGTGAAGATGTACGTAATGATTTATTAATGGAAGAACATGATAAACAGGTAATAACAAGGATTCAATTACTGACAGTAGAAGGAACTACACACAACTTCAAGGTTCAATTAGCATTAGATTCATACAGTGAGGTAAGTTTAAAGTTAACATGATTGTTTTAGCATCATTAGGAAAACTGTGAAATGTGACATTTTACCAGTGACATTTGTTACATTATTGGGCGTCAAAGGGAAAAAGGGAAAACTTATTACAGAAGAAACACATTTACAGGTACATTTCAAAACATTTAGCTTCATACATACATTTTTAGTGGTACATTCTTTAGGAATTCAAGTACTTCTAGGAGCAGATTGGTTCCATAAGCATGGAGCTACATTAGATTTTCATACACATACATTGTGTTTGCCACAGCAAAATATTGAGATTCCATTTACAACAACAGATACTGTCACATCAGAACAACGTATAACAACAGTAACTTCAAATTGTGTTACGGATAAGACATCACAAGACCAAATAGAAACATTATCAGACACAATCCAACGAAAATGTGATGAGGCTACATTATTGACTAACGAACAGAAAAGTGATTTGAAAATGATATTACTAAAATATTCTGAGGTATTCTCTGACAAACCTGGGGTTATAGTGGATTACAAATGCAGTTTTCGAATGAAAGACAACATAGCATTCTACTGTAAACCATATAAGATATCAATAGCATTACATCAATCAGTTTCTGAGGAAATAGATAAAATGGAAATGAATAACATAATAGAAAGTAGTAACAGTCCTTACAATACTCCTTTACTGGTAGTTAAAAAACAATATGGAGGAATAAGATTGGTTTTAGATGCACGTACTTTAAAAAAACATATCAAAATGGAACGAGACAGACCTCTACCAATTGACAATATTTTAACTAAATTTGCAAATGCATATTTTTTTACAACAATGGATCTTATGACAGAATACTGGCAAATCCCGTTAAAACCAGATTCCAGAAAGTATACAGCATTTTTATTCAATTGCAGGAGTTATCAATTCACAGTACTACCTTTCGGCCTGAAGATAAGTGTAGCAGTATTTATAAGAGCTTTAGATAAAGCATTAGGTAGTGAACTACTGAAGGAATTGACAATCTATGTAGATGATTTAATGTTGGCATCATCAACATGGCAAGCTCATTTAAACTTACTCGAATGTGCACTACACAGATTACAAGTAAATTATCTGGGACACGTGGTCACACCAACTGGTATAACACCTGACTCACAGCGAATACAGGCTATTAAAGATTGCCCGGAACCACATAACACTAAACAATTAAAATCTTTCATGGGTTTGTTAGGTTTTTATAGAAGGTTTATAAAAGGACAGTGCTTGAATAACCCACATTTGCTCAAGTTATTAAAATCGAAAAGAAAATGGGAATGGAATAGGGGACAGAGAGAAGCATTTGCAGAAATTAAACAAGCACTATTAACATCAAATATATTATTACAACATCCTAGGTTTGACTTGCCCTTTTGCCTATCATCAGTTGCATCAGATTACAGGTTAGGAGCTGAAATTTTTCAAGGTGAATTCCAGGAGACTTGTAATGAAAATTATTATACAATTGCATATGCTAGCAGAGCTCTCACGAAGCATGAAATTAGATACACCACTACTGAGAAGGAATTATTAGCACTCATGTGGTCTATTAAAAAAATTCATCACTTGTTAGGAGGGAGAACATTCCATGTATACACCGATCACCAAGAATTACAATTCCTTTTAGAAAGTAAATTATTAAATAGTAGACTCATGAGGTGGGCAATATTTCTTCAAGAATATGATATGAAAATACATTATATACAAGGTAAGTACAATGTAATTTCTACATCTACATCTATATCTACATCTACATCTACATCTACATTTATACTTCGAAAGCCACCCAACAATGTGTGGCGGAGGGCACTTTATGTGCCACTGTCATTACCTCCCTTTCTGTTCCAGTTGCATATGGTTCGCGGGAAGAACGACAGTCTGAAAGCCTCCGTGCGCACTCAAATCTCTCTGATTTTACATTCGTGATCTCCTCGGGAGGTATAAGTAGGGGGAAGCAATATATTCGATACTTCATCCAGAAATGCACCCTCTCGAAACCTGGTGAGCAAGCTACACCATGATGCAGAGCGCTTCTCTTGCAGAGTTTGCTAACCATCTCCGTAACACTATCATGCTTACCAAATAATGCTGTGACGAAATGCGCCACTCTTCTGTGGATCTTCTCTATCTCCTCTGTCAACCAGACTTGGTACGGATCCCACGCTGATGAGCAATACTCAAGTATAGGTCGAATGAGTGTTTCGTAAGCCACCTCCTTTGTTGATGAACTACATTTTCTAAGGACTCTCCCAATGAATCTCAATCTGGCACCCGCCTTACCAACAATTGATTTAATATGATCATTCCACTTCAAAACGTTCCGCATGCATACTCCCAGATATTTTACAGAAGTAACTGCTACCAGTGTTTGTTCCACTATCACATAATCATACAATAAAGGGTCCTTCTTTCTATGTATTCGCAATACATTACATTTGTCTATGTTAAGGGTCAGTTGCCACTCCCTGCACCAAGTGCCTATCCGCTGCAGATCTTCCTGCATTTTTCTACAATTTTATAATGCTGCAACTTCTCTGTATACTACAGCATCATTCGCGAAAAGCCGCGTGGAACTTCCGACACTATCTACTATGTCATTTATATATATTGTGAAAAGCAATGGTCCCATAACACTCCCCTGTGTCACAACAGAAGTCACTTTAACGTCTGTAGATGTGTCTCCATTGATAACAACATGCTGTGTTCCATTTGCTAAAAACTCTTTAATCCAGCCACACAGCTGGTCTGATATTCTGTAGGCTCTTACTTTGTTTATCAGGCGACACTGCAGAACTGTATCGAATAACATGATACACGAGCAAAAAACATGTTCTAAAATTCTACAACAGATCGACGTCAGAGATATAGGTCTATAGTTTTGCGTATCTGCTCGATGACCCTTCTTGAAGACTGGAACTACCTGTGCTCTTTTCCAATCATTTGGAACCTTCCGTTCCTCTAGAGACTTGCGGTACACGGCTGGTAGAAGGGGGGCAAGTTCTGTGTAGAATCGAACTGGTATCCTGTCCGGTCCAGTGGACTTTCCTCTGTTGAGTGATTCCAGTTGCTTTTCTATTCCTTGGACACTTATATCAATGTCAGCCATTTTTTCGTTTGTGCGAGGATTTAGAGAAGGAACAGCAGTGCGGTCTTCCTCTGTGAAACAGCTTTGGAAAAAGGTGTTTAGTATTTCAGCTTTATGCGTGTCATCCTCTGTTTCAATGCCATCATCATCCCAGAGTGTCTGGATATGCTGTTTCAAGCCACTTATTGATTTAACGTAAGACCAGAACTTCCTAGGATTTTCTGTCAAGTCGGTACATAGAATTTTACTTTGGAATTCACTGAATGCTTCATGAATAGCCCTCCTTACACTAACTTTGACATCGTTTAGCTTCTGTTTGTCTGAGAGGTTTTGGCTTGCAGTGAGCTCTCTTTGCTTTCGCAGTAGTTTCCTAACTTTGTTGTGAACCACGGTGGGTTTTTCCCGTCCCTCACAGTTTTACTTTGCACGTACCTGTCTAAAACGCATTTTACGATTGCCTTAAACTTTTTCCATAAACACTAAACATTGTCAGTGTTGGAACAGAAATTTTCGTTTTGATCTGTTAGGTAGTCTGAAATCTGCCTACTATTACTCTTGCTAAACAGATAAACCTTCCTCCCTTTTTTTTATATTCCTATTAACTTCCATATTCAGGGATGCTGCAATGGCCTTATGATCACTGATTACCTGTTCTGCACTTACAGAGTCGAAAGGTTCGGGTCTGTTTGTTATCAGCAGGTCCATGATGTTATCTCCACGAGTCGGTTCTCTGTTTAATTGCTCGAGGTAATTTTCGGATACTGCACTCAGTATAATGTCATCCGATGCTCTGTCCCTACCACCCATCCTGAACATCTGAGTGTCCCAGTCTATATCTGGTAAATTGAAATCTCCACCTAAGACTATAATATGCTGAGAAAATTTATGTGAAATGTATTCCAAATTTTCTCTCAGTTGTTCTGCCACTAATGCTGCTGAGTCGGGAGGCCGGTAAAAGGAGCCAATTATTAACCTAGCTCGGTTGTTGAGTGTAACCTCCACCCATAATATTTCACAGAAACTATCCACTTCTACTTCACTACAGGATAAACTATTACCAATAGCGACAAACACGCCACCACCAGTTGCATGCAATCTATCCTTTCTAAACACCTGTGCCTTTGTAAAAATATCGGCAGAATTTATCTCTGGCTTCAGCCAGCTTTCTGTACCTATAACGATTTCAGCTTCGGTGCTTTCTATCAGTGCTTGAAGTTCTGGTACTTCACCAACGCAGCTTTGACAGTTTACAATTACAATACCGATTGCTGCTTGGTCCCCGCATGTCCTGACTTTGCCCCACACCCTTTGAGGCTGTAGCCCTTTCTGTACTTGCCCGAGGCCATCTAACCTAAAAAACCGCCCAGTCCATGCCACACAACCCCTGCTACCCGTGTAACCACTTGCTGCGTGTAGTGGACTCCTGACCTATCCAGCGGAAACTGGAACCCCACCACCCTATGGTGCAAGTCGAGGAATCTGCAGCCCACATGGTCGCAAAACCATCTCAGCCTCTGAGACTCTCTCCAGATTACCAATAGGCATGACTGAGGAAAGTCAATTAGAGGAACAACAATTTTTTTAGTGTTTATTTTATTAAAGATGCAAATACAAAGAAAGACGAACATTTATTACAACAACGAATTAAGGATGAAATACACAAAGATGACTATTTTGGACCAATATTACGAGCAAAATTACATGATAAACTATCTCAACCAACTAACAACCGATAATGTACTATTTTTGCATAAAGACACATCTTCAGATCATTGGCGTTTATGCATTCCCAATACAGTTACTAAAAAATTTATATATTATATACACAGAGGATATGGACACACCGGTATACAAAAATGTATCAAACATATCGACAGACTTTATTATTTTCCAAACATGTCTAGAAAAGTGACTGTCATTATACAAAGCTGTAAAATATGTCAAAAATGGAAAGAAGGTAAGTCAATGCACACATACATATAGTTTCCCATTATACCAAAATCATTGCTAGACATAGTTGCTATTGATTTTTATGGCCCTCTGCCACGTAGTCGAGGGGGACTTAAGTATATTTTAGTCATTTTAGACTGCTGGTCCAAATGTGTCAAACTTTTCCCAATTAAATCAGCAAATACGGACACAGTCATTGCATTACAAAAATATTTTGTAGAAGTAGGAAAACCAAAACGTATACTTTCTGATAATGGGACACAGTTCACCAGCAATTAGTAACTGGAACATTTGTTGGAGAACCCTTATTAAAATACTTCCCTTGGCCCCAACATGCTTTAAGTCAGAAATTATATACTAATGATCAGGTATTACAGTGACTATTAGACAATTCAAATAAGAGATTAACAAAACGTAATGAGGGAGAAACTACACCAAACTACCAAATAGGAGATAAGGTTTTAGTGCACACATCCACATAGTTCCACAATAGATAAGTGCAAAGCAAAGTTTTGTAAGAAATTTGAAGGACCTTATGAACTAACACAAATGCTATATCCAAAAGCAGTTTATTTACGAGATGTATAAAACAACAGAGATATAGGCTTGTATAATGTGGAACATATTAAATGATTTATGCCACAAGTAAAGTGACAGAATTTTTTTATACTTTTGTAAGTCATGTACTGACTGGGGGATGGGTTTTATTTCTTTTATTAGTATATTTTTATTATTTAGGAGATTAATATTGATATATTTCAAAAACAACATGACAACACATTAGAGAACTTGGACTTCAAGGTATAGAGAGCCTAACATTCGCCGTAATAATGTCCTGCTTTTTAAGGGGAGAAATAGTGGGGGAGAACTAAAGAACAAGGACATTATTACGTCAAATAATATTAGTAAGTGATAGAGAACAGGAACATGCAGATTTGTAAATGTATTAACAAAGCACTGAGCACAAATTGAGATAAGGACGCGTACTGATATGAAGAAAAATTGTTTAAGTACCTGCAAAAGCGTAAAAATATTCAAGATTTACAGGTAGACAAAACATACCTAATTGTATTAGATACTAGGACGGAAGTGGGGGAAGTGAGAAGGATAGGATTCTACTCGACCAAAGAAAAAGGGGAGGTTCCGTAGTCCTTAGGTGTTACGAGGACTTACGCGACCATGAAGGCAGGCTCCTTAAATGTTAGGGTCTATGGGGTTCTGCTCAACCATTAGGTGAGCTTCCCTGAGTTACGGCCATTCCTTTTTGGTATACTACGGTGGCAAGAAGGATATAGGATTATGCAATGTTGAGGCGGGTCCACACTGAGTGCGCCGTGCCGCACCGCGCTGCGCAAAACCACTATGCGCAGGTGTGCGCGTCCGGTGTGGACAGCGAACCGCGCCACACAGTGTTCCGGCTGTTGTCGGTACATCAAAGGGAGTGGCATGTTTGCGAGCGCTCAGTTTAGGCGGGGCTTCGGCTGGCAGGCGCGGTAGTTTATTGCTTGCGTCAGTTCACAGTGACAGGTTGTGTGTTCTCGTGTAGGTGTCCTCGTTATGGAGTGGGACCAGAAGCAAAGTGAGAACCTCATAGAGCTGTATAGCCAAAGGTGGGAACAGTGGGGCCCAAAAGAAAACCAGAAAAAAGTGATGCTTGGCAGTGGGTCGCGAGTGGCGCCGGCTGTGGAATTGACGAAGCAAAAAAAAGAATGAAATAAGTGTTGTCTTCCTACAGAAGGGAGAAAATGAAAATGAAGAAGTCGAGGGGCACTGGAAAAGGTAACTATTCATAAACAATGTTTGTAAGAACACAGTTTCCCATTTACATTTATTATAACATCACACTATTGTTTCAGGGCTGACAGACACTTAACAATTGTAATTGGTTTGCTTTCCCATTATTTGAATTCCTGAAGGAACGAGACACTCCCACTGGTACGATAAACACAGAATATGTATGTACATGTTAAGTAACAATTATCTATAATATAGAGTCAGATTCTATTAGCACTTTAACACACTAGATAATTATGCCAAAGTGTGGTCTTCACAATGGTGTAGTGACAACAAACACATATATGCTTTCATGCTGCCTCATCTTGCCAAGGTATACATCCATTTTTGATAAAATAGTCGGCTATCTCTTCGCAAATATCTCAGGCGTTTGACGAACTTTTTCTTGGCACTGCCTTTAAATTGCATAATGACATTGGTTGTGCTTGCTGTCTCCATGTTCCTTCCACTAAAGTACCATCTGGCAGCTCACTGTCCACTGTGCCGTTTGGAACATACATACTGGAAGATTTCTTGCTCTGTCTCAAATAATTATCCAAGTAAATAGTTGTCAGTACAATAACACTGGCTTTTTCTGGGTCCAGAAGCATCGGTTTCCTCACGACCCTAAAAACGGATGTCAAGATTCCAAAACAATTTTCGACAACTCGACGGGCTCTCGAAAGTCGATAGTGGAATGTTCTCTCTTTTGTACATTCGCATAGATGTCTGCATATGGTTTCATCACATTCTCATGCTTCATCGGCCGATATAACTTACGGTGTCATCTGTTCATGTGCAGGAAGTGGTTCAGGTCGAGGTCTGTTAAGGGAGTTGTCTTGCAATTTCTTCCACAATTTAGTGCTTTTGGATATTCCGTTATCAGATGTACGGCCTTGTGAACCTACATGTGCATACAAGAAATTGTACTTTGCATCCACCAGAGCAAACAACACAACGCTAAAAAAGTTCTTGTAGTTATAGTACTCGCTGCTGGTATTTATTGGTGCCTGGAACATTACATGTTTACCGATCATAGCAGCCAGGCAATGGGGGAAATTCCATGTTTTATCAAAGTACTCTGAACATCGTTTCCATTCTTCTGTAGTAGTTGGCAACTGAAAAGAAAGGGTTTCAAAGAAGTTACAACATATCTTGTCTTAAAAACTGAAGAATTGAAACATGTCTTTGTTACATAAACGTGTCAAGTGTGGTTGAAATGAACGTCTACAATGGGCAGTTCAACAATGAAAGCTTGCAATAACAAGAATTTCTCTTGTGAGGGGCCCACAGTGATATAGTATTTTCTGAAGGAAATCATGGCGCCATTGACTTTTGACAAATTTTTAGTATCACGTCACAACTGCAGTTTTGGCGTAAAGCAGTAGTCCTGCATTTTGCATATAATTTTCATTCCATATACGAAATTTGTACTGCAATATTTTATGCTCACGACAAGTGCATGCCAGTTACAATGATATACCTTAACATATTTCGAAATTCAACTTAACGATGGCTTATGGCCGAAACTGCAGTCGTGACATAGTAATAAGAGTTTGTTAACAATTGTTGGCATCGTGTCTGCCTTCAGAAAACATCCGATATCAATCCGTCGACCATTGTTCACAAATTTAACCATACTTGTCACACTAGTGGAATTTCCAAGTTTGCCAAGAAATATTGCTACTTGTAGAATCGATTTAGCTGTATAGGTGAATTAAAGAAAAAATATTACTTCGTACTGTACCATAATGAAATAGAATTCTGGCTGTGGCATTTACTGTCAAACCTAATACATTATAGCCTAATGTTTCATTTCAGAGTTCTGGTGATGAAGAAAGCCAACAGGATTCTACGGTAAATGTCACCAAAGAAGAATTACATCTAAATGACACTACTCCGTAGAGTCCTGGCGAGTCACCTCCGATTAACAAAGAAGAAGGAATGGCGTACAGGGGAAAGGTTTTCCAGTCCCCAAAAAAACCGGTCAGCAAATGTAAGAAGAAAGTGTGGACCCCCCTTTGTAGTCTACCTTCAAATCAGATGAAGAATAAAAACTTAAGGGCGAGAAGGCTCTTTAGTGAGATATGATTTACGTACCTTATCCTCAAAAGCTCTGTACATTCAAACATATCAAAAATAGATATATGTTGATAATGATTGGTGTTTGCCAATCTGAATTAATTTATATAGTTTGAAATTGATCTGACAATGCTGTTCCAAGTTTAGTGTGATTTACTAGAGGAAAACTAACTGTTACACAGAAATGTATGATTTACTATGAACTCTCTGAAATGTTGTTCAATGGTTACAAACCCACTTGTATAAATTGGTTTTCTGTCAACCTAACAACACGAATCTATAAAATACATGAGAATATAATTTTATTATAATACAAATAGGAAAAACAAAGTAGTCATAAGAAAAAGGGGTATTTATTATATAATGAGTAAAACAGGACAGATACAAATGAACACAAAATAAAAATGTAATATTCTTCAAAGTTCTGTTTTTGAAGATAATCTTGACAATCTTGAATAACCATAAGGTTATTAACATATAAAGATACCTGGAAAATAAATGTAACTATTACTGAATTTTAATGTGAATTTTCTGTCTTGTTTTGTTTTGGTATTGACAAAATATGGTTGGGTTGACATTACTTTCTAGGGGTGATTGTTTGGTATAATTAGAGTTACACTCATTTGTATAACACAATGCAAACATTCACACACAGACACGCTACATACATACACAGACACTTATATAGTTAATAAGGGGGTAATTATTTAGCTGTATATGTATGTGAAAATTTGTACTAAGCAAATACCAAAAACTCAGTACATACTGAAGAATAAATGAGAATCTCTTCAGGAAACTTTGTCATCTATTCACTATAATTTGTCATTGCTATTGATATAATGAAATAAGGTATACTGATGGATATAAATGAAATATTAAAGTAAGGAGCATGAAGTGAATTTATATTAAGAATACCAAGAATAGTGATAAAATATTAATTAAATAGGGGGGATTAAAATAGAAAAGAACATTTAAAGTTTATGTGAATGTTTTATCAAATAAAATGTACAAAACAAGAATAATTTGTATAAGTCTAGTCTGCAGTGGGAGTGTGTGGCGTCACAAGGCTTAGGCTTGTCCCACCTCTCATTAAACCGACCAAGACTTACACGAATAATTGTAAGGACAGTTATTATTATTATGTTCTTTAAGTTTGTTTTTGGGTTTTCAGAAGTACTGTGGGAAGAAAGTTTATTTATGTTGCAGATAACATGGAAGACGTTGCCCAACGATCGCCACGAAAGTTTGACGTAGTAGCAAGTGGGCAAGGAGTAAAATGAACGCTGCTTATCTTAGAAGGAACATTTAGGAAAGGCAAACCTACGTGTTCTAGCAATTGTAGACATATAGAAAGCTTTTGACAATGTTGACTGGAATGCTCTCTTTCAAATTCTGAAGGTGGCATGGGTAAAGTACAGGCACCGAAAGGCTATTTACAATTTGTACAGAAACCAGAAGGCAGTTATAAGAGTCGAGGGTGCAGTGTTACGTGGCTTTATGCTTGATTACAGACTTACTATTTTATCAGTTGATTTATTTTCACCACATAACACCCGCCATTTACGTCCTTCTTCATTGCTGAGCGATGTATTACTTTTTGTTCTGATGCCACAACTCTTCCTTTCCTATATCTTTTCTACTTTTTATCTATATAAATGATGAACTATTGGTTTTGCCATTTAACAACTTTTTAATAACTGTGGAAATATTACAGGCATCAGGTCCCATCTAATGTGTCCCCCGCCTATATGTTTTACATGAACCTTTCAAGATTCGATCGATCTGTTTACGAAGAGAAAGCAGAATTTATCTCCCTTTGATGTTGTCCAACAAAGATCTAGGAAGGTCGACGCCCTCGCGGCCTGGGCTCTTCCACGGCTTGCGGTAGTTTGCAGCATTCATTTTATTCCTCACCCACTTGCCACTACGTTGAACTTTCATGGTGATCATTGGGCAACATCTTCCACGTTATCTGCAACATAAATAAACTTTCTTCCCACAGTATTTCTGAAACCCCCCCCCCCCCCCCAAAAAAAAACTTAAAGAACATAATAATAATAACTGTTCTTACAGTTATACGTATAGGTCTTGGTTGATTTAATGAGGGGTAGGACACGCCTAAGCCTTGTGACATGAGAAGCAGTGGTTGGGAAGGGAGTGAGACAGGGTTGTAGCTTCTCCCTGATGTTATTCAATCTGTATATTGAGCAAGCAGTAAAGGAAACAAAAGAAAAATTTGGAGTAGGAATTAAAATGCGTGGAGAAGAAATAAAAACTTTGAGGTTCACTGTTGACATTGTAATTCTGTCAGGACAGCAAAAGACTTGGTAGAGCAGTTGAATGGAATGGGCAGTGTCTTGAAAGGAGGATATAAGATGAACATCAACAAAAGCAAAACGAGGATAATGGAATGTAGTCGAATTATAACGGGTGATGCTTGGGGGTATTAGATTAAGAAATGAGACGCTTAAAGTAATAAATGAGTTTTACTATTTGGGGAGCAAAATAACTGATGATGGTCGAAGTAGAGAGGATTAAAATGGAGACTAGCAATGGCAAGGTAAGTGTTTCTCAAGAAGAGAAATTTGTTAACATCAAGTATAGGTTTAAGTGTCAGGAAGTCGTTTCTGAAAGTAATTGTATGGAGTGTAGCCATGTATGGAAGTGAAACATGGATGATAAACAGATTGGACAAGAAGAGAATAGAAGCTTTCAAAATGTGGTGCTACAGAAGAATGCTCAAGATTAGATGGGTAGATCACGTAACTAATGAGGAGGTATTGAATAGAATTGGGGAGAAGAGGAGTTTGTGGCACAACTTGACAAGAAGAAGGCATCAGTTGGTAGGACATGTTCTGAGACATCAAGGGATAACAAATTTAGCGTTGGAGGGCAGCGTGGAGGGTAAAAGTCGTGGAGGGAGACCAAGAGATGAATACACTAAGCAGATTCAGAAGGATGTAGGTTGCAGTAGGTACTGGGAGATGAAGAAGCTTGCATAGGATAGAGTAGCATGGAGAGCTGCATCAAACCAGTCTCAGGACTGAAGACCACAACAACAACAAGATCCTTTCAAAAGTTGAATATACGTGGACCCTCAACATACTGCACTGTACACATGTATCATCCAAATACAGAATAGGGCTTTGTCCAAATCTCTTTGTTGGAAATTAAAGAGCTGGTCTTGTATCAGCTTCAGAGCACACCCATCAAACCATTTTGCAATTGTGGGGTGCCCCGCATTATTTCAGCATTACTCCCTCACTTAGGTACGACACGCCTCCCTTAGGTGGGAGAGCAAATTCACAGAATATCATAGTGAAGTACTTACTGCAGATCCTTTAAGATCTTCGAAAGTTCCCTTTCAAAGAAGAGCAGAGACTTACACGTGGAACAAATAAGGTCTTGGTACCTGACTGTATTACTGATGTGACTAAGCAAGATCCTGCCTCGAAGTGCACCTTGAATCACTGAAAATGATGACTCCGGGTGGCACACCTAAACACAACTCACCCTCACAGAGGGGCTCCTGCCGTCCAATAATGGATCGCTACTACCGATACGGAGACCCCACCGTGACGGCCACCAGTGGTGGTGTCAGCATTGCTGCTAGCAAATGAATGTCCAGGCACAGGTGCAGGTGTCACCAGCGGCCGAGGCCCAGCTTCTGCAGGCACGACCACTACAGGTCTAGCTGCTGGCACTGCTGCTCATCACGGTGGTGACGGGGACGGTAGCTTCAGCTCGTCAAGCATTTCTGAAACAGCACACAATGACAGTCTATATGTATCAGAAAAAAATTTTACCTGCGCACAGACTCAAGCAACTCTAAAATTTATAAACTCACTTAAAGATACTTATTTAGCAATCCCACATTGTCCGACCGATTCGCGGCCACGTCCCCACGTCGATTCTCTCCTCCGTATCTCTCGAGGGCTCGTCATTATTACCGTTATTTGGATCTGGGGGTTGCTTCGTCAGTGGTGTTGCACGTAGGAGTGATAGAAGGGGGAGCAGGGACGACTCGAGTATATTGAGCATTTCTATGAAACAACAATACAACAGCTCACAGGTATCACAAGATAATTCTTGACACACTCACACACCGTAAAAGTTTACCGAATGAGGTGGTTCAGTGGTTAGCAGACTGAACTCGCATTTGGAAGGATGACAGTTCAAACCTGTGTGTGGCCTAAATCGCTTCAGGCAAATGCCAGGACAGGAGAGTTCCTCTGAAAGGGCGTGGCCGACTTCCCTCCCCACCCTTCCCTCATTGTCCGGTTCCTCTGAAAGGGCGTGGCCGACTTCCCTCCCCACCCTTCCCTCATTGTCCAGTTCCCTCCCCCCGAAACAACTGACTGTGAAAGTTTAATATCTTTGTCGACATCACACTGTGTAACCTCGGTTACACAATAAATCAGTCTGATCTAAAGGGCCGTAAATTCAACTAAATATCTAGATATTACAATTAGGGACATCTTAAATTGGAAAGAACACACAGAAAATGTTGTGGGAAGGCTAACTGAAGGCTGTGTTTTATTGGCAGGATACTTAGAAAATGTAACAGACCTAGTAAGGAGACTCCCTACACTACACTTGTCCGTCCTCTTTTAGAATACTGCTGCACAGTGTAGGATCCTTACAAGGTAGGACTGACAGAGTACATCGAAAAAGTTCAAAGAAAGACAGCACGTTTTGTATTATTGCAAAATATGGGAGAGAGTGTCACAGAAATGATACGGGAATTGGGTCGGAAATCATTTCATTGCGACGGAATCTTCTCACGAAATTGCGATCGCCAACTTTCTCCTCCAAATGCGAAAATATTTTGTAGATGCCGACCTCCATAGGTGTGGAACAGTCACCGTGGTAAAATAAGGGAAATCAGAGCTCGTACAGAAAGTTTTTGGTGTTCATTCTTTCCGCCCACTATACGGGATCGGAATAATAGAGAATTGTGAAGGTGGTTCGATGAGCCCTCTGCCGGGCAACAAAATGTGATTTCCAGAGTATCCATGTAGATCTAGATGTAGATGTAAATAATGAAGTAATATTCGCCTGCCAACCATCAGATACCCAAAAATGGTCTAGGACTCGGAACGTTAAATTGTGTCGGCCTTAAACTGGTGTCATAAACCAGCACCAAAAAAAAGCGTGACAATCTATAAATATTGAAATAACAAACAGACACAAATAGGTACATATATGGAAAAGGAACTTACGTTCAAGATTTTCATCCCCCTCCCCTGACATACTACACTGAGACAGTAAGAGGTTTGATGAGGCACCATCCTCATCGAAACGAGGGCACTGGCTGCCAATCCTGGTGCTGCTCCCACTGCTGGCAGTGCTGTTGTCAACGGCTGACCTCTTTACGATAACGACGAGTTCTACTACTAGAGAGAGAAACACGCACGACCCTGAGAAATGCAAGAAGTGGACTGAGACAAAGGTACACCTGCGGAGCCATCTCGTACAGTCTCGGGATATCGGCGTTTTACGTCCTCGCACCGTAAGGAGGTGCGAATTGTGTGAATTATTCAGAGGCGTTCAGCTGGCGGATACCTTCGCGAGCAGAAATTTCCGTGTCTAAGTTTGCACCGCCACAGTCTCTAACTGTTGCAGTCTAAATTGATTGATGTGCTCTGTTATAAAAAAAAATGGAGTGTAAAGTAATCATAAGTAACATCACAGTGTTTCTGTAATTTGCAGGCTGTGGTGTATCTGGATATCATTTTTAAGGATGAAGCAATTTAGGAAAGAAAGAAACTGCCTTCCTTTCCAGAAGATATATTGTTAAAACATTTGCACAAATACATATTGTTGTATGATATACACGCAATACATCCATCCAGAATCACAGATAGAAAAAGACAGATGGTTAAAGACTGAAAAATTTGATAGCAGCATATGCAGACATTAGAATGCAGATATATGTTCACCTTTCTTTTTGTAGATATCTCTTTTTGGTGTAGGTGTGTTTATATTGCACATTTGCCGCACACATTTTTCCGGTGCTTATTAAATGACGTACACTTTGTGGCTGAACCAAAATGAGATCTATCACGAGTGCCCTCTGCCGTACACTGCCGTTATCTGTGGTTGCTCGGTGGCAGTATACAGTCGTAGTGCATTCTACAAACATATGTAACATAAATGATCAAATTTCACATACAAGTATCACTTAAACTACTTTGGCCTGGCTGGGGATCAAATTCCTTTATTGTGACCAAGTTTATATCTTATTTAACCACTGCACGTCAGCTTTATTTATATTAAAATAAATTTACATGAAATTTACAAAACTTTAAAGGTTCAGTTTCTGAGTGATAATGACTTGACAAAGGGCACATTTGAAGTAGAGTCTTTTGCTCCATTATTGAGGTGTAACCACCACCAACAATTTAGGCAGCCACATCTCCAGTGGTGTTCGTCACACACGCGCCTCGCTCTACCTTCGGGACAGCTGTGGAGAACAGTTCGGCCTTCTGTATGCGACACTGTAGACAGGTACGAATTGCACATCGTTATAGTGCCCAGAGGGTAGCCACATAGCATAAGTGCACGCGGGTGTGCGTTCGGTTAAAAAGTTCGATGCCGTGACGGAAAAGCCTAATGTGCTGACCGTGGTTATATAGACTGTGCTGTCTATCCTACTTTGAGGGGTGGAGGATCGTGCATTTATATCAGAGAAGGAACGCAGTTCAAATCGAGACGTGACCTCACTGCAGTAGGTGAAGACAAACACTTTGAAATATCAGTTATTGAATTACCGGGGCTCGATATCGCCAAGAAATTAATCATTTTGTACGTGTCTAAATCTCCCGGTGGTAGCGTGGACACTTTTTCAATAAATTAACAGAGGTTCTAGATAAAGTTTCAAGTACAAAGGTCAACATAATTCTGTGTGGGGACATTAACATCGACACTAATATCGTAAACGAATCCAGCAGCACCCTTATAAATATGCTTCAAAGTTTTGGCATGTCCCTCCATGTCAATAATGCAACAAAGTTTACTACGATGACTGAACCAATAATTGACCATGCGGCCACAGATACGGACAGGGAAAATTGAGATGTAGCTGTAAAAGATCTGGGACTATCAGACCATCTCTGTCAAATAACAACAGTAAAATCAGGCATCAAATTAGTCCCTAAACTACAAGCCTACAAATGACATCCACCAGAAATCGAGATAAAAGTTTTTTCAAAAAAACTAGCTGAACAAAGCTGGGGTGAAGTGTATAAGGAAACCAATGTGAATATGAAATTCTCTAAATTCTCCACATTATTTAAATTGAACTGCATGTCTGCATCACCATCTAACAAAAACAGATAGATAACAGCAAGTATTAAGAAGTCCTCCCAAACACTTAAATACCTCAGTTCCACGAAAAAGAGTTGCAGTGATCCAGAATTCTTAAATTTCTATCATAGATACAGAAAGCTCTAGAGAAGGTGCTGATTGCTGCAAAAAAGTCACTTAATGACAAAATAATATATAATGCAGAGAATAAAAGCAAAGCAGTCTGGGATGTTATAAAAAAAAAAGAAATGGGGAGAGGCAAACAAATGCAGAATAACATACTCTAAGGGAGAGGGATAAGGTAATAAGTGTTCCACAATGAAAAACAACAAACAACAGGTATATTTTTGGAACTAACCAAAGCCTTTGATATGGTACACCACAAAACCCTATTGAAGAACCTAGTGCACTATGGAATTAGGGGGTTGGCAAATGATTGGTATCGTTCATTTCTCAGTGACCATAAACAAAAAGTATCCATCAGACATATAGATGATAAAGCACAAATAATCACAGACTCTGTATCATCAGGAAGCCCAATCACTTACAGAGCACCGCAAGGGTCAGTGATGGGACCCCTACTTTTCTTGTTATATATCAACGATTTGGATATACATATTGATTCCCACAAAGTAATACTGTTTGCTGACGAAACAACAATACAGGTAAAAGCAGCAAAAAATGAAGATATACAAGAAGAAGTAAACACAGTTACAAAACATCTAAGTAATTGGACAGCAGAAAATCAGTTCATAATAAACTACAACAAAACAATAGCCTTAAATTTCCATAACCACCAAAACACCACATTGATATATCCAGAAGTAAAAATCAACCAACACCCTATTGCAAATGATGAGGCTACCAATTTTCTCGGCATCTGGATACAAAAAGACTTGAAATGGGACAAACACATAGAACAAATTAAAGCCAAGCTGAGCATGGGCTGTTATCTTCTTAGGGTTCTCAAACAATGCATAAATGAACAGGCACTATTGTGTGCCTATTATGCATACTTCAATGCCCATCTCAAGTATGGACTCATATTCTGGGGAAATTCTCCAGCAGCTCAAGGGACTTTCAGAATACAAAAAAGAGCCATTAGGATTATGACAGGGAGTGGTGCTCGACAGTCCTGCAAACCAATATTTAAAGCACTGAATATACTACCTCTACTGTGTATGTTTACTGTTGACACACTGATGTACGTAAAAAAGTATACAATTGGAAATGATGATAATACTTTAAAAAGCAAAGATATACATGATTATAATACTCGAATAAAATATAACTTGCATGTACCCCCAGCCAGTACCAGTTTGTATCAGAAAGGTACATGCTATCTGGGTATTAAACTCTACAATAGACTATCAAATAGTATAAAATACTTACAAAATATTAGTGCTTGTGAAAGATCTGTCAGAGAATATCTACAGTACCACTGTTTCTACTCAGTAAAGGAATACTTGGACCAGAATAACTGTTAAGAACTAAAGCTACTGTAATTTGTAACATTGTATCATTGCAAGAATTACAACTATTGAAATTGGTAGCATGTTGGAAAATGGTATCAGAAGATCAGGTGTGGTACAACATAATTAATATTTGGTGTATATGGGTGTCAAAGCCTATCGTTTTTATATTAACATATATCGGGAGATCAGGTGTGGTAAAATGTCTGCTTGTGTCTGTGTATGTGCGGATGGATATATGTGTGTGTGTGTGTGTGTGTGTGTGTGTGTGTGTGTGTGTGTGTGTGTGTGTGTGTGTGTGTGTGTGTGTGTGCGAGTGTACACCTTTTTTCCCCCTAAGGTAAGTCTTTCCACTCCCGGGATTGGAATGACTACTTCCCCTCTCCCTTAAAACCCACATCCTTTTGTCTTTCCCTCTTCTTCCCTCTTTCCTGAAGAAGCAACCTTTGGTTGTGAAAGCTAGAATTTTGTGTGTATGTCTGTGTTTGTTTGTGGGTCTATCGACGTGCCAGCGCTTTTGTTTGGTAAGTCACATCATCTTTGTTTTTAGATATAATTTTGAACTTAGTAATAAGTCCAATATCATCCTGTACACTGTACTACATATGATCAAAGGACTCAATAAATAAATAAGTAAGTAAATAAATAACACTTAGCAAACTATGCAAATGAGCATATTTCAAGTATCGCAGAGACGTTACAGCAAAAATTCCCCAAAAGAAATATAACACTGGTAAATATTATGGCACTAAATACAATGATGTTACTTCCAACCTCAGAGAATGAAGTCAATAAAACTGTACAAAACCTAAAAAGTAAAAAGTCAGCAGGCTTAGATGAAGTACCAATGTATGTACCGAAACAAGGTATAGAGATTATACAAGGCCCCTTAACAAATATAATAAATGATCCTTCACGCCAGGGACATTTCCAGAGCAGTTAAAACAGGCAAGAGTTGTACCTTTGATTAAGAAAGATAATTCAGAAGACAGAAAATTACTGGCCCATTTCCCTGCTGTCACCATTCTCAAAAATATTAGAAGCAATTATGAAAGATTAATGAATTAGCTAAATAAATACAATTTGTTAAGCAATTCACAGCCTTAACTTACATTTACCAAGGAAAAATAAACATAAAACACTAAGCACCATTTTCTACCAAGGAATAAAACTGCACAATAAATTGCCAAAAGAGATTTAAGAAATTGCAAAAATACACTTATTTAACACACATTTACCAAGGAAAAATAAACATAAAACACTAAGCACCATTTTCTACCAAGGAATAAAACTGCACAATAAATTGCCAAAAGAGATTTAAGAAATTGCAAAAATACACTTATTTAAAAAGGCAGCTGAAAAGTACCTGTCATGCAATACATTTTATATATTGAAGGATTGCTTAGGTAAAACAGAGTAGGGGTTTGGTAAAAAAAATTGTTATTCTAATAAATAGTAATAATAATGATTATAAAACATCAAACATTCCACATAACACCTTCACACTATGTTTTTCCTTATTTTTTTCTTTTCTAGAAAATGGGAAGTTGCGGAACAGAAAATGGCCCAGAGATCACCAGTGTGTGTGTGTGTGTGTGTGTGTGTGTGTGTGTGTGTGTGTGTGTGTGTAGTGAGTGAACTGTTATGAAACTATGTGTGTATAGTGTGTGCAGTGACTGATAGTGAGATATGACTGAACTGTGTGGCATTAGACTATTTAATAAATTATGTGTAAAAAAAAGTATTATATACCAGGAGAAAAACTAGAGTAATCTCTAGCTAGAAGGCCGTAAATGTATGTGTGTACGAATTCAAAAAAATGGCTCTGAGCACTATGGGACTTAACATGTGTGGTCATCAGTCTCCTAGACTTAGAACTACTTAAACCTAACTAACCTAAGGACATCACACACATCCATGCTTGAGGCAGGATTCGAACCTGCAACCGTAGCAGCCGCGCGGCTCCGGACTGAGCGCCTAGAACCGCTAGACCACCGTGGCCGGCTGTGTATGAATTAGCTTATTTTAAATTGGTCTAAAGTTGTAAATATTTTGACATGTCCTATATCCTTGTAAAAAGAAATTTACAGATGAGTAAAGCTACTACTGCTACTACTATTACTACTACTACTACATATTTTAATGTCCAAAAGGCCACTCTGTATTATTGGCACCACATCTTTTGGAGTAAGGTTTGGCGTCCAAAGGGCACTTAGAACGTTTTCGTCATTGACCACTACTTCATATGAAAGTGTTTTCCTCATGCAACACACGCTAATCATACGATACATGGAGAGTATTTCTTGGAGTCCCTTTTCATTTCACATAAGTAAAACAGTATCTTATATAATTTTCCATATATGTCTTTGTACACATGCATAAAATTTTACATGGCTTAAATAAAGAAATTAAACCATGACATAAATTTGCTGCTTATAACTACATATAAATGTCATTTTTAAAATTACCTGATACATGAGGTCTAATGCATTTTACTCATATGCATGTACATTCATGAATTTGTCACATCATTTTCGGTGTTTGCATAACAACATTTAAATGTTAGTGAAGTTGTTTTTGCCATCAAAATTGATAAGGCAACAGTTCTGTGACAAGCTATTTCAATTAATTCTCATCATTAGTAAATCATTTCCGTTTACAACTTATATGATGATCTGGTACTCCCTTTAAATTTTTAACTCATGATGTAATCTTTTTTTAAATAAATAAATAATTTGCAAAACATGTTACAGGTCAGGACTGAAAAAACAATGTACATACATGCAGTCTGATTAGATGTATGAACTACTACTGTCATCTCATTTAACTGAAGTGTCTGTACTTAAAGATTGCTAATGAAAGGGATAGAGAACTTCACTCTCCCCTTTGAAACACAAGAAAGTATAACAATTGCTTAGCAATGCATCTCTCAAATGTTCCAGAAGGTGGTTTACTGATCTACAGGGAGTTATGATAAGGAATGGAAAGATTTCACAAATCACATGATAATTGAGCGAATTCTCTGTGAATGCTTCTTCATATTTTGTGACAAACGGGTTACACAGTGTTTGGAGCACTACAGGTAAAATTTTAACATGGTGTCATACATGTTTATTAATGTCATTCCCTTAATAGTTGCTGCAATGATTGTACTTCAGGGTACTTATTTTATACTTTGTACTGTCAGATACAGCAGATACAAATAAGTGTATAAATGTAAATATTTTGCTACAAAAATGGTGTCGAATGAAAACTAGGGTCATGTGTAATTGTGTCTGGAATACTTATATTTGGTTTTCATATCTGTTATTTGCATTCTTCAGTGTACAATCCATCCCCCCTGTTTTTAATCCTTTTGTAGTACAGGAATTGACTTCATTTCACAACGTTTTACATACTATAACTTCTTTATATCCACACATAACATGCATACATACATACATAAAACTTTGTTCCATAGATCATGAATATGACATTTTGTAATGATGTGGAATGTTTCACTTTAACATAAGTTTTCTGTACATAAAATAATTAATTAAATATTTTTTACAGTTACTACTTCACATCTAAGAATTCATCTATTGACTAGAATGAGTTGTCATTCCGAAATTCTTTTAATTTGCTTTTAAATGTTGGTTGGCTATCTGTCAGACTTTTAATACTATTTGGCAAATGACCACAGATTTTTGTGGCAGCATAATTCACCCTTTTCTGTGCCAAAGTGAGATTTGATCGAGAACAGTGAAGATCATCCTTTCTTCTACTGTTGCAGCTATGCACATTGCTGTTATTTTTTAACTGGGATGTGTTATTAATGACAAATTTCATAAGCAAACATATGTATTGCAAAGGTACTGTGAATATCTTGAGTTCCTTAAATAAATGTGTGCAAGGTAATCTTGGGTGGGCTCCAGCTATTATTCTGATTACACACTTTTGTGCAATGAATACTTTCTCTCTTAATGACACATTGCCCCAAAATATAATGCCATATGAAAGCAGTGAATGAAAATAGGCATAGTAGGCTAATTTACTGATATGTTTATCACCAAAATTTGCAATAACTCTAATAGTATAAGTAGCTGAACCTAATCATTTCAGCAGATCATCTACATATTTCTTCCACTTCAATTTCTCATTACTGCACACATCCAGAAATTTTGAGTACTCTGCCTTAGCAACAGACTTCTCTTCCTAGTCTATATCTACCAATGGTGTTATGCCATTTACTGTACAAAACTGTATAAACTGTGTTTTTTCAAAATTTAGTGAGAGTCCATTTGCAGAGAACCACTTAATAATTTTCCAAAAGATATTATTTACAATTTCCTCAACTGATTCTTGCTTGTTGGGTGTGATTACTATACTTGTACCATCAGCAAAAACAACTAGCTTTGCATCTTCATGAATATAGAGTGGCAAGTCATTAATATATATTGAGAACAATAAGGGACCCAAGACTGAACCCAATGGGTCATCATTCTTGATGCCTCCCCAGATTACTGTTAATTTCAACCTTCTGTATTCTTCCAGTTAAGTATGAATTCAACCATTTGTGCACTGTCCCACTCATAACACAATACTTAAGCTTATCTAGAAGAATTTCATGATTCACACAATCATTGAGAGATCACAAAATATCCCAATGTGTGATGTTCAGTTATTAATATTTGATCATATAGAGCATTTTCTATTGAAAAACCTTTCTGAAAACTAAATTGACATTTTGTTAGTACTCTATTGTCCGCCCCCAGTACCTGAGTGGTCAGTGTTACAGAATGTCAACCCTAAGGGCCCAGGTTCAATCCCGGCTGGGTTGGAGGTTTTCTCCACTCAGGGACTGGGTGTTGTGTTGTCCTAATCATCATCATTTCATCCCCATCAACACACAAGTCACCGAAGTGGCATCAAATCGAAAGACTTGTACCCGGCGAACAATCTACCTGATGGGAGGCTGTAGTCACACATGTGAAGCACACCAATTTTACAAATATGTGATGCTACTCTTGAATACATTACTTTTTCAAGAATTTTTTGTAAAGCTTTCAGAAGTGAGATTGGGAGGTAGTTGTTAGCATCCGACCTACCCCCTTTTTTACGCACTGGTAACAACAGCATATTTCATTTTGTCTGGAAAAATAAGCAGTTTCAGTGAGCTACTACATATGTGGCTGAGAATCCTACTTATTTGTTGGGAACAAGCTTTTAGTACTCTGTTGGAAATGCCATCAGTTCCATGTGAGCTTTTACTTTTGATTGAATTTATTATTTTCCTAATTTCAGTAGGAGAGGTGGCTTGAATTTCAATTTTCTCAAATTGCCTCTCCATATACTGCCTTGCATTTTCTAATGAATAGCTCGATCCTATTTTCTCTACAAAACCTAAAAAATGATTATTAAAAATGTTTTCTACCTCTGACTTCTTGTTAACAAACTTTTCATCGTGTCTGATAGAAATACTGTCTTCCTGTGCTCACGGTTGCCCTGTTTCCCTTTTAACAATATTCCAAATTGTTTTTATTATCAGATGTGCTAATCTCAGACATAATGCACATACTTCTGGATTTTTTGATAACTTTTCTTAATACAGTGCAATAGTTTTTATAATGTTTTGGGATCATTACTCCTCCTAGCTATAAGATGCGTTTCCCTTTTCTGCTTACAAGATATTTTCATCCCTTTAGTAAGCCATGGCTTTTTACATGGTTTCCTACAATTATATTTCACTGTTTTCTTATGGAAACTGTTTTCATATATACTCGCAACAGTATCATGAAATAGCCTAAATTTTAAATTAGTATCATGTTCCCTGTACACCTCATCCCAGTCTAACTGTTGCAAGCTTTCCCAAAAATTTTGAATTATTGAAACTTTAACTGAATGCACTAGTTTGGAGGACTGTTTTGCATTACTGCATGGAGCAATATCATGATCTGACAGACAAGGAAAAGTTTTTATTTGATTAAATTTGTCTTGGTCTATGAAAACATTATCTATCAGTGTGCTGCTTTCCTGTACCACCCAAGTAGGAAAATCAAAAACTGATGTCAAATTGAAAGAACCAAGGTCAAGCTTTCTATCAGACTCTTTCAGAATATCTTCATTGAAATACCCACAAATAACAATTTGCTTTCCTCTGTATGACAGATAGTATAACAAAGAATCCAAGTTTTTCAAAAATAGCTTAAAATTTCCCAATGGGGACCTATACACAGCTACAACTATAAAAGTGACATTATTTAGTTTAGGCTCACATACACATGCTTCTATATGTTACTCTATGCAAAAATTTTTAGTTTCCAAATTTTTCACACTCATATATTTTAACATATATGGCAACTCCTTCCATACTGTCTCTACTTACATGTGCTGAAAGGTTATATCGACCTACATTTAGCATTTCCATACCTATGACTATATGATGTTCAGACAGGCATACTGCATCTATTCCACCCTCTGTTTCTAAGTCTTCTAAACATACAAGAAGCTCATCTACTTGTTTTTTAATCCCCTGACATTCAGATGCAGTATACTGACATTATTTTTCACTGTGCTTTTATTTGAATCTTGTGTCATACTAACATTATTTTACACTGTACTGTTATGAGAATCTTGTGATATTTTGACATCTTTAGTACCTGCCTGTCTGACTTCTCATTAAGCTTAATTTCAATCAAAGTAGGATGATTGGACACTGGTCTTAATCTAAAAAAGTACTTCAGTGAGTTTCAGTGGCCCCCTTAAAGATTTTGTATCATCCCAGCCAGTTTACCCTAGAAGCAGCTGATCTAGCCCCATATTGACCCTCCTGACAGAGCTGTTCAATTTGGGCCGATCATACCGCACGATAGCAGGAATCGAGCCAACATTTGTATGTTCGTTGCAGATGCTATTTTTATCAGGTCACACTCTATATTGTAGCCCTGATGCCTATCAACACTGATTCTCGCTCCACCCACTACCACAACATAATCCTGCTTTGTAAAACCCTTGCACAATGATCCTACATCTTCTACCACATGGCTAATGCATGCACTGGGCTTGAAAATACTTGTGACCTGGTACCTGTTGCCCACGCCTCCTCCATGGCTACTACCTAGCAACAGAACTTTCCTCCTACTTTTGCAACAGTTGGTTTTCTAGTGAAAGTCTGTTGAGTGCTGGCTACACTATCATCTACTTGAGCCTCTTCCCTGGTTGACTGAGGTAACAAGGCAAATCTGTTGTTTGTGCCAATGATGAAACTGTCAGATACTGTCCTCTTCCCGTGGCGCCTGTTCCTTGCTACCACTCCTCACCTTTCTTCATCCTCCTTCCCCCCTTAACACCATGAGTTCCTCCCTAGCACTATCCACTTCATCCTGAAGGGCTCTAAACTTCCCCTTCCTGTTCCGCTATTTTCCTATCACTTGAACATAGTCTGCAATATCGTGGAAGAGACCCATTTACTTCTCTGATTCCAATGCTACTACATTCACCAAAATGTAATCATCTGCCACAACAGCTGCACAGAACCCCAGAACTGACTTTCCTATGGCAGCCCAAGGAAGAAATGAAACACTTGCATGGAGTGCTACTGTATATGGCATTACAGATGTGCAAGAACTTGCAGGACTTTTTTTCAGGAGAATGGTTACAATCATCTTGCATCTTTTCAGACTGTTTAACTCAGAGACGGTTCTCGTAAATTTTCTGGCCACTTTGTGTTTCTTATTCGGAGAGTACTACATGTGTCAACACTCAGGTTCAGTCATGTCTGAGTAAAATCAGGTATGTGTTGGATTATTTGTCTCACACGTTTCTGGAAATTTATCGACAATGTAGGTATTTAGCTGCTGACGAATATACAGTACCATTCAAGGGTCATGTGTTACTCAAAATGTACAACCCTCAAAAACCAATAAAATGGAGACTCAGAGTTTATATGATTTCGGATTCATCAAATATTTATAATTGCAGTTGATACCCTATTTTGGCACTGTAACAACAGAGTCATTGATTCGTCCACACCTAAATTTTTCTGTGAGCATAGTTCTTCAATTGCTGTCCAATATCAGAAATGCTATATGGCAATCAGGGCACCATTTGTATGCTGACTGTTTTTATACGGGTGCTGCATTAGCTGATTAACTGTTGAAACAGAATGTGCATCTCACAGGAACAATCCAGGCCAATTGCAAAAACCTTCCAGTCACAATCAAGACAGGAATTCTGCGTCTGAAGAAGCGTGAAATAAAATGCTTCCTCAATAATAAAACGGTAGTGCCACCAGAGCAAGATAAACAACCTGTTCTCATGCTTTCTACAGAAGCAAATAGCTCAGTGCCACTTATAGGAAGAAGAGACAGAAAGTAAAGGGAAGAAATAATGAAACTGAATGTAATTATTTATTATACTTTGAAGACGGGCAGAAACGAGGACGTTGTTGAACTTCTGATGATGATGAACACTGGAATAGAAAGTTTCAGATTATCTCTCTCTTTTTCTTTTCTTTATTGTGATTTCATTCCCCTGCCCCATATGTGCAGGGGAGGGCTTTCAGGGGCACATCAGCCGAGTGACATGACAACTAAGACGAGAATAAAATGTTACATATAAGCCGATAAAAAAGGGGGACATAAAACAGAGTGAGGAGAGATAATGGAAGTAAAAATGCACTGACATGGAAACGTTCATAGGGGGACAATTAAAAAAGAAGTCGACATAAAGTTTAAAAAAACAGTTGACGATTCTTAAAACACAAAGAAGACACTGAAGGCACAGATTAAAAGTCGGCCACAGTATTAAAAACACTCCAGAACAACTCACTTAAAACCCACTTGGAGCACACATGATGAAGAATAAAACTGCCAGGTGGGACCTGCCTAGGAAGAGGCCTGAGAGGATGGGAAAGGAGGGGAGAGCAAGGGGCAGCAGGGGGGGGGGATGGAAAGAGTAGGGGGTGTCAGCTGGTACACCAAGAGGCAGGAGACACGTGGGGCAGGAGATGCAGAGGGAAGACAAGGCAGGAGGGGGTGCAGAGACACTGAAGTGGAACACAGAAGACGGAGGGGGAGTAGGAGGGGAAGTCGCTCAGGAGGAGGGAGGGGGAGGGGGAGGAGAGGGAGCCCTGAGGAGGAGGCAGGGGGAAGGTGGGGTTAGAGTTGGTAGGAAGGGTAGACGTCAGGGCGAAGGGGTGGACGGTGCAAGTTGCGTTTGGAAAGGAGGCGGAGAGTGTGGAGATGGAGAGAGGGAGGGACACAACGGTAAAGGCACGGCAACTGGTTGGGGGTGGAGAGGAAGGGAGACACCAGGGGGTGAGGGGGATCAAAGTGCAGACAATATGTAGTGTGCGGATGTGTTCAAGGAAAAGGAGAACGTGGGGGAAGGAGATGAGGTCATAGAGGACGCGCGTGGGGGACGGAAAGTGGATGTGGAAGGCGAGACGGACCACATGGCGTTCGAGGATTTGGAGGGATTAATAGAACCTGGGAGGGGCGGAAATACAAGTTACGCTGGCATAACAGAGGATGTGGTGGATCAAGGATTTGTAGGTGTGAAGGATGGTCGAAGGATGCAGACTCCACATCCGGCTGGACAGGAGTTTCAGGAGGTAGAGTCTGTTGTGAGCTTTGTGTTGGATGGTAAGGAGATGGGGAGTCCAGGTGAGGTGGCAGTCGAGGATGAGGGGCCGAGGTATTTAAGGGAAGGAGTGAGGTGGATAGGACAGCTGTAAATGGTGACATAGAGATCACGAAGATGGAAGGAGCGGGTGGTGCAGCCTATGACGATCGCCTGGGTCTCCGAGGGATTAACACGGAGGGACCACTGGTTCCACCAAGTGGTGAATTGGTCAAGGTGGGTTTGGAGGGTATTCTGGGACCGTTGAAGAGTAGGCTAAAGGGCGAGGAAGGCAGTGTCATGAGCAAACTGGAGGAGATGAACAGGTGGGGGAGGTTTGGGCATAACAGCAGTGTACAGGAGATAGAGGAGAGGGGAAAGGACAGAACCTTGGGGCATGCCGGCAGAGGGATAGAAGGTACGGGAGCTGGAATTGTGGATAGTCACATTGGAGGGACGACAGAAGAGGAAGGAAGCAACGAGACGGACGAAGTTGATGGGGATATCACAGGTCTGGAGTTTGAAGAGGAGCCCGGGATGCCAGACACTGTCGTAGGAGTTCTGGAGGGCAAGGGATACAAAGATAGCGGAGCGATGGGAGTTAAGTTGGAGGGAAAGAAGATTGGCAAGGTTAAGGAGCTGGTCGTCGGTGGAGAAGGAAGGCTGGAACTGGACGCCACATGGGGTAAGGGGAAGGAGGTGGTGCCGGTTGAGGTGGCCTTGAATACAGTGAGAGAGGATGGCCTCAAAGATCCAACTGGACACGGAGGTGAGGCAGATGGGACGATAGCAAGAGGTATCAGAGGGAGGTTTGTCGGATTTAGGGAACAGCAGGACATGGAAAGTCTTCCACAGGTTGGGGTAAAATGCAGTGGAGAGGAGGACATTGTACAGGGTAGCAAGGACAGTCAGGAAGGATGGGGGGGATTGCTCGAGATGGCGGTAGGTGACGCCATCACGACCGGAGACGGCTTTGTGCACGGAGTGGAGGATGAGAGTGATCTTGTGTGCAATGATGGGAGTGTTGATGTCTAGTTAGGGGTAACTGATCCGTGTACTGGAAGCTAGGGGCGAGCGGTGAGACAGAGGAGTCACTGCAGTCGAGGACGGTGGGGAAGAGGGAGTAATGAAAATGAGAATTGTCAGGAAGGGAGAAGACCTCGGAGAGGTGGGAAGCAAAATGGTTAGCCTTACTGAGGCTGTCAGGAAAGGGTCGATCATTGTGGAGAATAGGGTAATGCAGGGTGGGATGGCTAGCAGTAAGGCGGTGGAAGGCCGACCAGTACTTGGAGGAGGTGACAGGGAGGGTGGAGTTGAGGCGCGTGATGTCCGGTGCCAGTTCTGGAATTTCTTTGCTGTAAGGAGGTTCCGGATGTGTTGCTGTAATTGCCAGTGGCGGGTGAGAGTATCCCAGTCACGGGTGCGGAGGAAGGAGCGGTAGAGCTTGCGGGATTCACGCGGAAGACGGACGGCCTGTGGAGGAAGTGTAGGGCGGTGAGGGTGGATAAGTTTGGTAGGGTCACGAGCCCCCACTGCGTCAGTGATGGTATTCCGAAGGAAGGAAGAGGCACGGGTCACGTAAGCATGACGGTGAAAGGTGAGGGAGTGGCTTTCGACCTGTAAGGCAATGGAATCCAGGTAGGCATCCCACCCGGCATTGCGGTAGTCATGGACAGACTTTGGAGGGGCAACTGGGCGCGTGGTTGCAGGGATGGGACAAGCAGAGGAGACAGTGAGGAGGACAGGGAGATGGTCACCACCGACAGAATCGAGGACGCCAGCTGCGGTGCGACTGAGGAGGTCGGGAGAAGCGAGGATGGCGTCGGGGGTGGAGTTACTTTCGGGACTGGTGTGCTGTGGGAAAGGAACGAGGTCACCACGGAGGGTGGCGTGGAACTGATGCAACTGCCGAAGGGTGGCAGGGTCACGGCTGTGGATGTTGAGGTCAGCGGCGATCACATAGGTGGAAAAGGTACGGGCGACACGGGAAGTGAAGTCGAAGGAGAGAGGAGCTGCAGGGCAGATATAGATAGTGACACAGGTGACGGTGAGGGAGGGAAAAAATAGGCTGAGGAGAAAGTGTTCGGTCAGGTAATTGAGGAGGGGTTGTGACAGGACAGGGAGATGCTCGAGGTGGCCTATAGCGACCCCGCCTCGGGCGAGGGGAAGGGGATTGTCAGTGCAGTCAAGGAGATAGGGGGAGGTGCAGACGACATGGTGAGGTTGGAGGAGGGTTTCATTAAGGATGAAGTAGTCAACCTGGCACTGGTACAGGGTATCCACGAAGAGGTATTTGTCGGCAGGAAGGGAGTGGATGTTGAGGTAGGGGAGACGGTACTGGTGACGCGCCAGGAGGTCGGAGGCAGGAAGGAAGCGGGACGAGGAGAGAGGGCCTTAAACGAGGGCGCCGAGGCAGGTGAAGGTAAAGTGGGCACGGTTGTGGGAGTAGGTGGCGTAGGTGTTTAAGTGGAAAACAGAGCAGGCGGCGAGGGAAATCTGCTGGAGTGTGTGGGGGCACTGGAAGAGGAGGATGTTCTGCAGGACGATGGTGAGGAACCGCATAATGTCTTCTGCTGTAGGGGGAGAGTGGATGGAATTGTTGGGATAGATGGGCAGGTTGACGGGGCGAATGGGGACAGTGAGCTCTGGCTTGGTGGGAGGGGGCTTGGCTTTTCTTTTGGAGGGGGCTTGGCTTTGCATTTGGAGGAGTAGGTGGGGTGAGGTTCATTGCAGGTGTTGCAGGAAGGGGGGAGGCTTTACAATGGGGGCAGGTGGGGGGGTTCTTGCAGTTTTGGGTGAGGTGGTCGTTGTACAGGAGACAGCACTGGCAGCGGTAGGATCGGGGAGGGGACCGCGACGAGTCCTCGTCTGAGGAGGTGGTCAACGGAGGAGGAAGACTCTGTAAATATACGCGTGAGGCAGGTAGGGCCAGAGGAGTTCTAAATATGGTGGGCCGAGTGGATTTCCAGGGTGAGATGGGCATTCAGTTCTGCCGACACCTCAGTCTCCGTGACCACAGGGCAGAGTTTTGCGATCAGGGCGGTGAGGGTCGGCGGACGAGGAGGACGTGAGGAAAGGGGTGAGCAGTACGTGGGGGCCAAAGGTGACACGGGGAAGATGCCGGAGATCGGCACGGAAAGAGGTAGAGGGGGACTCGATGAGAACAGAGTCTCTACGAGGGATAAGTTGGACGATAGGTGCACTGGGGACATCCTTCGGGATTACACGAGTGAGGGTGCGGGTATCGAGAAAGTTTGGATCGGGGTTGGCTAAAATGAGGGTATACAAGGGGGAGGCTGGGGAGGAGGGAGGAGGGTGGTATCCGTGACGGAGTCAGAGGGAAATGGGGCGGGCAGTGGTTTTTTTGAGAAGGGGGTGGAGGAGAGGTCGGCACTGGGGCGTTTGGAAGATTTTTTGGCGGGTGTGGAGTGGGAGGAGGGCTGAGGGACTGGATGGTGGGGAGGTGGTGGGGGGCAGGGCCCTCGTGTGAGGCAGTGGCACCGGGTAAGAGGGTAGGGCGCTCTGTGGTGCAGCGGCGGGTTACAGGGGCAGGAGCAGGGGCAGGGGAAAGAGTGACATACACGAGAGGATACAGCGATAAGGAGAAGGTAGAAGGGGAGGAGACTGTGAGGGTTAATCCCAGAGGAAGCACTCCACGATGTTACAGTGGGGGCAGGTGAAGGGGAGGTGTACATGATGGTGGTAGTGGGGCTGTCCACGATTGCAGGCAGTGCGCACGGGTGACAGGAGTCGCCGAAGTACGAAAGAAACTAAAACGGGGGGCAGCGACGAGCACTGGGCAGCGGTGAGCACCCGGAGGCAGTGACGGCGAGCTCCAGGAGGCACCGGGTGGCGGCGGAGACGGCGGTGAGGACCGGATGGTGGGCTGCAGTGGCGGCGTGCAGACGGGCGATAACATGCCAGAATGGCTGGGGCTCTTCCTAGTCGAAGATACACTCTGAGTGTAGCCCAAGCAGCGTGAGTTCTCGATTAGGAATTGAGGGCACCCAGCCCTCGAATGTTCTGCATATTATTAACAAGCTTCCTGGGAACGAGGATAAGATTTGTGCTGTGAGTTAAGAGGCAAAAACGAAAGGTGGCAGAAGTCAAACTGTGTATTAGTGCATAACATGCACAAAAACCCAGCTCTCCACCCCAATGAGTGTTTCATGAAATATCAGACACTGAAAAATCTTATACTGTAATGTTTCGGAATTATATATCTGAATGAAAGCGCACTTTTTGTTTTAATGTACATCCCAACCGTTGGTCATTGGTGTTATTGTTTCCACAAGGAGACTGTGCAATTCACTGTGGCGGCGGGATTTAAAACGAGAGTGTGTGGAGCCACCCCGTGTCTGCCATAACAGAGTGCAAAGGGTTAAATTTGGCCTATTGCCTTTTTCACAACATCCTTTTGCCAGTAAACAAAATCCTAAATAACTAATGAATTATCTTATTTCTGTTTACACTCATATAAATAACAAAAGAGAAACGTATCCTAAAACAAAGTGAACATCTTTCATAGTTTATAGTGAAATATTTTGACTACACTTAAGTAGAATATCTTCATGAGTTGGTTCAACCTTTTATCAAACCCATTGGGCTCACAAATTCCTTTAGATCCTTGTGTGGATAAAGGTCCTTGTCCTTTCCACTTATAGGGTGAGCTAGTCTATATGATTCTGGATGAGGAAATTGTTGTGGTGTCACAAGGCTTAGTCCTGTCCCATCCCTAATCAAATAGACCAAGACTTATACAAAAAATTGTAAGAACAGTTATTATTATTATGTTCTTTAAGTTTTCTTTTTTTTTTTGGGGGGGGGGGTTCAGAAATACTGTGGGAAGAAAGTTTATTTTTGTTGCAGATAACGTGGAAGACATTGCCCAATGATCACCCTGAAAGTTCGACATAGCGGCAAGTGGGCGAGAAATAAAATGAATGCTGCAAACTACCGCAAGCCACGGAAGAGCCCGGGCTGCGAGGGTGTCGAGCTTCCTAGGTCGTTGTCAGACGTCATCAAAGGAAGATATATTCTTCTTTCTCTTTGTAAACCAATCGATCGAGTCTTGTAAGGTTCTCGCCAAATGTGTAGGCGGGTGACACATTAGGTGGGACCCGATGCCTGTAATACTTCCACAGTTATTAAAAAGGTGTTAAACAGAAAAACCGATAGTTCATCATTTATATAGATAAAAAGTAGTAAAGATTTAGGAAAGGAGGAGTTGCGGTGTCAGAACGAAAAGTGATACATCGCTGAGCAACAAAGAAGGACATAAACTGCGGGTGTTACGTGGTAAAAACATATCAACAGATGAAACTGTAAGTCTGTAATTAAGCATAAAGCCATGTAACACTGCACTGTGTAATTACAAATGAGCCAGTGTATAAGATATACCATTTGTGGTGAAGTTTTCCATGTTTGGTAGACCTTGGCTGCATTTGGACAGATACATACCGTCCTTCTTGAAGCTGTACAGTCGGCCTCAATCTTTTATCATATGACTTTTTTCTCTGCTTGGCCTTTTCTCTTAGATTAATCAAGGCTTGGCCCATTTCTTCTTCAAATGACAGATGTTCCTTGGGTACTTTCGGCAGTGGCTTTTCCCACTCGTCCATTTCCCGTTTCTTAAACATTGTGTTTAGCAGCATATAAATCTATTAAATTCCCTAAATATCTTGCTATGGGGCTTGCTTTGGGGTGGAATCATCTTACCAATATGTGTTTTATTTTATTTGTAACCTTGAATTCCTTTCATCTGTTACCTGTGGAGGACAGTTAACAATATCTACGGCTTCTCTACTCTTGGGAGATAGTTGTCTGTAATTCTCTGAATATTGGAAGTGCTGGTCACTGAGCTCATTGCATGCAACCTCACATACTTGGAAAAATCATCATATAAGCCAGTTACATGCTTAACACCCCCTTTTCTTTTGGATAAGAACTTGCAGCTTCCAATGATACTAATTCTGAAAGTTTTGTAGGAACTATTGACTTCAGTTCAATTAATTTTGTTTTATTGGAATGAATTGAATTGAATGAAATTTTATTGTCGTTTAGCTGTTACAGCAATTGACAAAGTCAAGTTACATATATACAAGTTATACAGCATATATATGTGAACTGAAGATCAATATGTCACTATTGGTTTTCCATAACATACAATATTTAAAATCAAATAATATGAAAACATTGCATCATAAATTACTCAGTTAAAGAAATTATGCTGTACTCTCTAAACCAATACCACTATGATATTTTACAGTCGTAAAATTCCTGAAGTGAGTAGCAACGATTTGTAGCTAACCAACTGAATAATTTGTCTTTAAATAAATCAAAAGGAGTTTCTACCCATTCTAAAGGCAGCTTGTTAAACATCTTCATACCCACCACTTCATAACTGTTCAGTGACTTGGATAATCTGTAGTAAGGTCTGTCAAGATGGCTACTATTCCTGGTTCCATGAGAGTGTACATCTCTTCTACACCGGTATTCTGATAAGTTGCTCTTTATATGCAATAAGCCAGTGTAGATATACATGTTTATAACAGTTAATATTTTTAAGCTGATAAACAGTGGTTTGCAGTAGGCCAGCTTATCACTGTTTGTGATAATTTGAATTACTTTCTTCTGAAGTACCAAAATGTCCTGAAGGTGTGAGCTATTGCCACATATTAAAAGCCCATAAGATATAATACTTTGAAGAAAAAAAAAAAAAAAAAAAAAAAAAAAAAAAAAAAAAAACAAAAAAAAAACATAGTAAGCTGATCTTACATAGGCCGCTGGGACACGGGTTTTTTAAATTCTTTAACAAATACACCACTCTAGACAGCCTTGCACTAATGTATTTAATATGTACCTCCCAAGTCAATTTACTATCTATAACAATACCTAAGAACTTAACAATATTCTTGAAGTCTTCTACTGGCGGATCTCTCAAACTAAATACAATCTTTTGAGTTTTACTCTCATTAAGCAGGAACCCATTAGCTCGGAACCAAACTGATGCCTGTGATACAGTGTCATTTGCCACAGTTTGGAGCATATCAGTGTCTGAGGTGATATTGAAAAAAGTGGAAAAGCGGTATAATCCTCAAAGAGAATGGAGCGAGTATTTATATAAGATGGTAGATTGTTTGTTCTTATGATAAGTAATACATTTTCGAATTACTTGGAGAATTCGGTGCCACATGTTGGGGAGGTAGCAGTTCATGTTTATCTTACTGGTGCGTTTAGAAACACCATGATGACCACATACACCATGAGTGTAAAGAATGAATTCATCTACAAACTTTTCAGGTAAACATATGCACCACTGTTCTTGGTTAGGTGTATGTTTGGTGAAACAGTACTCCTTTATAAGTAGTATGAATATTTTTAAGTTATTATCATCATCTCCTTTGCATAGTTTAAGTCGTAATTTTTCCCAGTTGGATCTTCTTCTTAAAATTGCAGTTCGAATCTTAATTTTTTCTTGTGTGGATCTTCTTCCTGAAATTGCTTCAGGCTATTGCACATTTTCACATAATAGGGTTGGTGAGTTTTGCCTTGCATAAGTGGGACACAGGTTCCAGAATTCTGTTCAGTGATTTCTAAAAATTCATTTAATTTTTCAGGTTGGCTTGACAAGGCATCAGCAATTATGTTTTGTTTACCTTTGACGTATACTATCTCAAAACTGAATTCTCCAAGTAAAGACACCAACTGGCTACTCTTCTGTGCAGCAATTTGCAGGTCAAGAGAAAAGAAATTACTTTGTGGTGACAAAAGACTTTGGTGTGTTTTTCCCACAAATAATAATTAAATTTCTTAAAAAGCCCACACTATAGAGAGAGCTTAAGCTCTGTTACTGTATGTGATTGTTCACATTTAGTAAGAGTTTTGCTTGCAAAACTAATTATCTTGGGTGATTTTTATCCATCTGTCTCGGTGATTCTGAACAGGCATGCCCCGTGCCCCTGTGAAGACGCATCGGTGCTTCCATAACAAGTTTAACAGGGCATCACCATTCAGCTACTGGTTAGATATGAATTGTCTAAAGAAAAGCACTAAGCCAAGTCCAGATATTTTTTTTCCCCCGAGGCAGGGGAAAATGTCAGATTGATCTTGTTTCCCTGGATCTGGCAGAATACCTTGCTGTATTATGATGTTTCCAAGGAACTTGACCTTTTCCTTCACAAATTCAGGCTTCTTTAAATCTGCCATAACACTGTATTCTGAGGTTCAGTATAGTACTTCTCCCAAAAGTTGCAAATACTCTTCTCAGGTAGGTGCTGCTATTAGCAAGTCATCCATGTACACAGTGATGTTATTAAATAGTTCTGTATCTAAAATTTTGTCTAATGTGGAAATGAAGACACTTGCATTCACATTTAAGCTGAAAGGTAAGACACAAAATTCTTAGCTTCTGTTCCCACATCTGAAGGCTGTGTTCTTCCTATTGTCTTCATGGAGAGCTATCTGCCAGTATGATCTTTTAAATCGGCTATGGTGAGATATTTGACTTTATGGAACTTTAGTAACTGTTCTAAGTTGATGTGACACGTCCAAACAGGAACAGTGACCTCGCTTATATTCAGTGCATCGAGGACAAGCTCGATGCTAGCGTCAGGTTTAACGACAGCAAAAACCGGACAACAATACGACGAATATGAGTGTTGTATGACACCCTAATCTATCATTCCCATAATTTCTTCCCTTATTGCCTCCTACTTGGGCCAGGGTATGGGGTCTGATGAAAAACAGAACATATCGTGTGGGTAAACGTCCATTTTAATTGAGTGACTTTTTATCACCCCTGGGCACTTTTCCAATACATGTGCATACCGAAGCATTAATTCCCGTAGCTCCTCTGTCTGGTCTTCTGACAAACAAACTGATTCACTCACCTTTGCTTCTACTAGTGCTAGGTCCATACTTCTTTCATGTCGCTGTTCGTCTTTTGCTGATGGCAGGACAATACATCTGAATAGGACACTTGCACTCTAAAGTCTGCTTGGCAGAGGTTTGTTTTCTGTTGTACTGGTTCTGATTAAATCTACTAAAAACTTTTGTTCATTAATTGTAAAGAAACACTTTCCCTGTCCTGTGTCAGTCTGTATCTTGTACTGTTGGAAGGCATTTATACCAATAAGACAATCAACTAGAAGTTTTCCCACCTCTACAAAATTGCATTGTAAAGAAAATTTTTCGAGAATAATGGCTATTAATTCTTTAAATTTGCTCCCTGCTGCAGTCAGGATTCGACAGTTTTACACGTATGTGTGTTTGATTTTGTGACTCATTAAATAAACCCTGTGAGATTACATTTGTTGGTGCACTCATATCCAGTACAATGTGCATACCTAAATCAGCTATCCTGTATTTGTTAAGGCCTGTACAGACTCCCATTTATCCTCTTCCAAATTGTCCACATTTTCTTGACACAATTCCTCCTCGATATCTACTTCTTTTTCAGGTCTCAGAAAATAATTAGGAATTAATTGTAGATTTCCATCTCGTTTCTCAGCCTGCGAACAGAGCCTATCGAGAACCGTTTCGGTCTTCCCGATTAGTCGGTGGGGGGGAGTAACCCTTCATTCAAGGCAACGTCCATCATATGTGCAGTACGGTCCTTACATCGCCAGATTGTGTCTTGTGAGGTGTACAAACTAGATTCTATTTGACCTTGACCTCCGCCCAGCAGGCGGTTGTTCCAGTGGTTGTAGATACCAGGAGGAGGACAGCCAGCCGTTGCCAGTTACTGTACTGGTTCTTACCACACAGTGGGGTTACGTTTTGAATGTGTTGTCCGAAAACCCTCTGCTTGGTATATGGTTTTTCCATTGTGGTTTCCTTCAATACCTCGTTTGTGTCCTCGATTTCCCCAGGTACTAAAATTACCTCTTCTGTGATTATTATTACGCAAATGGCAGGGGTCCCAACCGTGTTGGTTCCTTCCGCTGTTACTACTTTTCACATCACTATTTTGTGGAGGACCACTTTGCACATTATTGTTCTGAGGTTTTGACTGCCCCTCTTCAAAATCAGCTCAATAGAGTCCAGAATGGATAAAAAGGAGTCTACATCATTCTCGGGTATTGTGATCAGTTTTTTCCTTGATATGCACTGGTAAGTGTCTTTTGAGTATTTTTAGTACATTCACATGAGAGATTGTATTTGTCCAATAACTTCTTTTTTGTTCAGGGATTTTTCAAAACACTTTCTTAGCCCCACGTTTACTACTTAGTGCTGGGTTGAATATCTCTTGCCGTGCCTCTACATGTATGTGGATACTCTGCAAATCGTTCTCAATTGCTCGGCAGAAGGTTCGTCGAACCATCTCTACAAGAATTCTCTATTATTCCAATCTTAAATGATGTGTGGGAAGAACCGACACCTACATCTTTCTGTGCAAACTCTGATTTTGCTCATTTTGTTATGATGATCGTTTCTCCGTATGTAGGTCAGCATCCAAAAGTATTTTCACATTCAGAGGAGAAAGTTGGTGATTGAAATTTCATGAGAAGATTCTGCTGCAACGTCTAACGCCTTTGTTTTAACGGTGTCCACCTCAAATCCTGCATCGTGTCAGTGACACTGTTTCCCCAATTTTTCGATAATACAAAATGTGTTGGTGTTCTTTGAACTTTCTCAATATACTCCATTAATCCTGTCTGATAAGAATCCCACACTGCACAGCAGTACTCAAAAATAGGACGGACAAGCATAATATAGGCAGTCTCTTTAGTATGACTCTTGCATCTTCTAACTGTTCTGCCAATAAATCACAGTCCTCGATTCGCCTTCCCCACAACATTTTCTATGTGTTCTTTCCAATTTAACTTGTCTGAAATCGTAATTTCTAGGTATTTAGTTTAATTTGCAGCCTTTAGATTTGATTGATTTATCGTGGAACCGAAGTTTGAATGATTTCTTTTAGCACTCACCTGGATGATCTCACACTTTTCATTATTTAGTGTCAATTGCCAGTTTTCGCAACATACAGATATCTTTTCTAAATCGTTTTGCTGTTTGTTTGTAATAGTCTCTGTAATGACTGTTGTGGACCAGAATTTGTTCAAGAAGGCATGCTAAAACTGCCCATATGTACGGCACTGCTCGGCCATATCAGTTGCCCATAATGAAGCATCGCCCCGGGTCTACCCCAACCCACAACGAACCTAAATTGTCTGTGTCTTGGTCGGTTTCATGCTGACAAGTTAAGGAATGCTCTGATGAATACCAAGGGGTTGGTTCTTACACCCTCTGTAGTAAAAATCAGAAAGTGCCTGTGCCAGAGTAACTCTTCATCAGCTAGAAGAGTAGATAGGCAGGAGGTACTGTGTGCTACTGACAAACATCGTTCAGTTGCATATGGGTATACTCCATGTATGCCAATTCAAGTGGTACTGACAATGGCAGTGCCTGCTGCATTTTATACTTCCCTTTCTCTCTTCCTGAGGAACTAGAGGTAAACGGCTGATAGGTATTCCAGCTCTTTATTCTGTCTGGTTGCTAGCGACTAGTGGCTTTTTTGTGATGTCAGTACCACCAATTAAACTGTTCTGCAATTTTTCTTTCGCTGATTCAGTCCTGGCAGTTAGTTCATTTTATGCTCCTTGACTATCTCTTCTTATGCTCTTGCACTACCTTCTGTGCTAGTATCGTCCCCCTATCAACTAATCCCGATTTGGCTATCTCCATTAAGTTCCTTACATCCTTATCAATTCTTTCTTGGGTTTTATTTTTGAACTTGATGCCCAATTTTACACTATTCAGCTCTACAGACAGTTCCTGTACTTCCTCAGGCAAACTTTTATGTATAGTTTGCAGCTTGTTAATAGTATTTTGCATCTTCTTTGCTCTTATATTAACTTCTGATCGAGTACCTTGCATTTTAATTTGTGCACTGCTCATGTTTTTCAGGTTGCCTTCCACTTCCTCCTGTGCCTTGTTGACATATGGTACCTTTTTTCCTAGCTTATCTATTTCCTGAACAGATCTTTGAATAACTCCGCTTTTTACTTACATCACCAAATTTTTGCATTTGTTCATTTGAAAGTTTCTCAGATTTTTGTATCACACGAGTACTAAAATCATTAATTGTTTGAGGTTGTTGTTTTGAAGAATCTTTGACTTTTTGTGTTAAATTATCTAATTTTTGTGTTCAATCATTAATTTGTCACGGTTTTCCATTGCTAAAATAATTAAAAGTTTTCCTCATCCATTGCATAAGTTGTGTTAATGTTGGTGTATCATTTTGAACATCCACTGAGTCGTACCAGATTACATTTGGGTCTGTTTCTACCAATACAGAAATTTTAGAAGCTGCAATACTATGTCTTTCCCTCAGACTTCAAGAAGAATATAATAATTCCAATCCCAAAGAATGCAGGTCTTGACAGATGTGAAAATTACCGAACTATCAGTTTAATAAGTCACAGCTGCAAAATGCTAACGCGAATTCTTTACAGATGAATGGAAAAACTGGTAGAAGCCAACCCCGGGGAAGATCAGTTTGGATTCCGTAGAAATGCTGGAACACGTGAGGCAATACTGACCCTATGACTTATCTTAGAAGAAAGATAACGGAATGGCAAACCTACATTTCTAGCATTTGTAGACTCAGAGAAAGCTTTTGACAATATTGACTAGAATACTCTCTTTCAAATTCTGAAGGTGGCAGGGGTAAAATACAGGGAGCAATAGGCTATTTACAATTTGTACAGAAAAAAGATGGCAGTTATAAGAGTCAAGGGACATGAAAGGGAAGCAGTGGTTGGGAAGGGAGTGAGACAGGGTTGTAGCCTCTCCCCGATGTTATTCAATCTGTATATTGAGCAAGCAGTAAAGGAAACAAAAGAGAAGTTTGGAGTAGGTATTAAAATCCGTGGAGAAGAAATAAAAACTTTGAGGTTCACTGATGACATTGTAATTCTGTCAGAGACAGCAACAGAGTTGGAAGAGCAGTTGAATGGAATGGGCAGTGTCTTGAAAGGAGGATATAACATGAACATCAACAAAAGCAAAATGAGGATAATGGAATGTAGTCAAATTAAGTCAGGTGATGCTGAGGGAATTAGATTAGGAAGTGAGATGCTTAAAGTAGTAAAGGAGTTTTGGATGGCAGCGTGGAGGGTAAAAATCGTAGAGGGAGACCAAGAGATGAATACACTAAGCAGATTCAGGAGGATGTAGGTTGCAGTAAGTACTGGGAGATGAAGAAGCTTGCACAAGATAGAGTAGCATGGAGAGCTGCATCAAACCAGTCTCAGGACTGAAGACTACAGCAACAACAACAACAACAACCTCATATGAAAAAATACTTCCACATGATCTTTACAAATTTATTTTGTCTACCATAAGTATAGTCATGTCATTAATTACGACATTGCTATCCTTAGTCATAGTTGAGATTAAATGATACTCACTGTTGTTGTCTGACTCCCCAACATGTTCACGCTCAGTACCATTTGTCGTCATTTTAGCTGTGGTGACATGCGGTGCTTGTATATTAATTACTGATCTGCAACAATGGCTTTATTGCTGTATTCATTTCTGTCCTTATAATTTACTAACTGCAAAATTTTGAAATAAATATCTCTTTCATAATTGCTCTGAGAAAATTTTCTAAATTGTCCTGTGATGTGTCATGAACATTTATTGCAACTCGTTGTTGTAGAATTTACACTTACTCAAAATTATTTGCAAAAAATAATTTTTTATAAATGCACTATTTTACTACAATTTAAAATGCTCCATTTTTTAGGATGGGAAACGAGAGATTGTACTAGTATTAAGTTTGAGTGAGGCATTACCAAGCTCAGCCTTGCAAGACATAAATTACAATTTTCCTATATTCACAATGGGTTTTTAACAATTTTTTTTTCTGTTTGTTTCCATATAAATTTTATTCTCCACCCATGCATGTCCTCCTATTGTGATCCATCCTCTCTCCTCTTGGCAATATTATTAGTTTCATGTAACAAAGAAAACAAAAGATAATTAATGTGAAGGAAAATTTTTACAAAATGTTTTACATATTTTAACTACTTCAATTTTTCATACTTGTCACATTCCTTTTTACGGTCACCAGTTATACTGGTGTTTACGTACGGGTGCTATAAGGAGGTGTGAATAATGTGTATTATTTCCAGCTATCTGACTGGTGGACACTTTCACCAGCAATAATCACGAGACTAAGTATGCACCTCCACAGTTTCTCATTATGATTACCTCTGTAACAGTCTAAATTGATTGATATATTCACATTCCTTTGAACAGAGTGATATTTACCTCTTATTTATTGAAGAAAAGGATGCACCACTCAGCTCCATTATAAAGAATGCAGTATAACACAATCAGAAATAATGTCACCATGTTTTCCAAAGTCTGCAGGCTGTGGTGTATCCAGATATCATTTTCAGGATGAAGCAATTTAGAAGTGAAAGAAACCGCCTTTTACTCAATGTATTGTTGACTGATATACACACAATATTTCCACCCAGAATCACTGGCAGGAAGAGGCAGACAGTTGAAGAGAGAAAAACTTGATATTGGCTTCAGGAAACATTAGAATACAGATATATGTTCATCTTTCTTTTCGTATATGTATCTCTTTTTGGCATGGGTATGTTTATATTGCATATTTGCCCAACACAGTGTTCCAGTACTTATGAAATGATGTATACTCTATGGTAAACCACAATAAGATCTATCACATCAGTTAGTGGGGAGGTGATGGAGATAAAATTAAGCCAGTATACTTGTAGCTTTTACCAGATATGGATCACATCATTACAGCTCCTTTGGTGGAGGGGGGAGGGGATGATGTTTGTGAAACAAGAAGCCATGAGAGGCAGTTTTAAAATAATTTATTAATAAAATTCATAAAGTTTACTTGGAGGCACAGTTGTTGAAGATGTTATAATAACTCACTACTCCTTTGTAAAGGCTGAAAATGCAACATCTTTAATTAAAATTCGTCCATATTGAATAAGAAAGTGTTGGACATCAATTACAATGTTAGCAGTTTGAGATTGCATCATGAAATGGTTTTGGTGTTATGCTACACCTAGTAATTTATGCATGAATCTGTACAATTATGGTAAGTGGGCTGTAGTTGATTATTCAGTTATGTACTCTGAGAAGCTTTTAGAGGATTCAGATTCAATAAAAACGTCAACAGGACCACTTTTCACTGATTCAGTCTATTTGGAGCAGTCTATAATGGCAATCAACGCCAGTTCCTTAAATTTCTTTGGACTGATCAGCAACCCTCATTTCTTCATTCTCATAGTTTGCTGGACGAAACCTAGTATACGTATCAGAAAGCAGACTGTATACATTATTAGGCCAATCTTTCTCTAATTTGTAATATGGGTAAAATTCGGCTTTTAAGTACACTTGAACATTTGTTACGCTACAGTTGTCGAATTCACGTTTTAGATCCACTTTCCTATCGGTTTCAAATGTGAGGATGATAAATCGAGGTATTTCCGTCTGGGTGGAGGTCTTAACTGTTCATAATAGACAGCATGAACTAAGAACAAGAGGATACTCGAACAGCTCCCATGATCTGAAACTTGAAGGCAGGTGAGTCCCAGATTAAAGTTTCAACCATTCTTCATCAGTTACAAAGACATGAGACACCTTTGAAATTAATTACACGAGCACAGTCTTGTTCTCTTACCCATTTGCACCCTCCATATATGCATTACTGTCTGTTACACTTCTTACTAATACAGTTTTATATCCTGGAGCTACTAAGAACTCGCACATGCTATGAATCATTATGCCATTGAGAAATGAATTCATTTGCAATATTGCACTCGACTCGAATTGTTCTAACTGCTAGTATACCCACTGAATATGTCTGGCTTAACTAAAACATATCAAGGTGCCCATCAGAATGGAAGTATTTGTGTACTTGATCCTGATTTTCCATTATGATGTCATCAAGTATGAACTCTGTATTAAGTTTTACTTCTTCAGGTAGTAGGACCTCACCACTTTGGGTGGAATTCTTATATCTAATACCGTCAGCACCTGAAAGGTTAGTGCACCTTGTTATGTAGCAAATCTGTATCATCAACCCAACTGGTGTGTGATGAAAGGCTGATAAATTATTTTTGAAAATATATGTACATTCTAGAAGTGAACACCATCTGGATGCATTAGCAGGGACATTAGTACATTTGTTTTCCCACAAGGCAATGGGCTAACGATAAAAACCAATCTAATGGCAGTAGTGTCCCATTCCACTTATTCTGTTTTTCCAAAGTATTCTAAGGCTGATCACTTACAACGAATTCCTAGTGGAGAGAATGCTTCGACCATCCACTCAATTTGAATACTGTAAGACCACACACAAGGGGTTTTATGTGGTAAAATAAGAAAACAGATGTCACACATAAGCTTTATTTCCACACATAGATGGGTATACATATATACTCAAATAAAATGCAATTCTGTACCTACATGATTGACTGATTAATATGTTTATTCATCTGTATAACAATACAAATTTTATGGATGTCGTCAATTGTGTCTTATGAACTAAAACAAACATGGGCTCTTACAATGTTTACAATTCAATTCTTACAGTATTTATAATTATGCCATATACTATCACTTTATGTAGGCCTATGTGGTATTTGTCTCTACTAAATAGGTATGTACAATTATTCTACTCATTTACCTTGTAACAACTTTTACTTAATAAATATGTTTTTAGCTTTTTGCTACAGATATGAAGTTCGCATGCACCTCTTGTTTCCTGTGGCAGCACATTGTTCAGTTTTAGGTCATTATATAACATACTGTTCTGTGATTTGGACTCGTTTTTCCTGTTTAGGCATAAGTAGTGGCTGGATATAGTTTCATGGTCATGTAGTGAGCTGTTCTGGCAGACAGATGAATATTTTTCCTTACGTACATTTGCAGTCTGCAAAATTTATTGACATGAGACAATCAGAATTTCTTGTTTTTGGAATAAGTCAGTACAATGGGCCAAATTTCTGTTATCTGTTATTATCCACACAGTTCCTTCCTGTACCTTGAAGACAAACTGAATATTCCTATCACCTCTCCTCAAAACATGATACCATAACTGATGATTGAAAGTGTATATCCAAAATATTTCATTTTTAGGCATGAAATATAGCTCACAGGTGCAAGTAATCATAGAGCATAGCATGCAGTGGATAGTCTGTTTGTGAAAAGCATTTACATGCTCTGTACATTTCTTTTGTGTGGTTCATTTGCCTATTTTTGTTCTTAATTTGTGAATTCAAATTTTTTGCACATTGCTTGCTGTTTCCCATTTGATAATATTCCAGGCTGCTTTGCTTTTGTTTCCTGCCTGCAATGTTATTTTATGGTTTGTGAGTTTCTTAGCAGCTAGTAGTACCTTTCTGCATATTCTCTTGTAATTTTTGTGAAACTGCAAAAAAGCTGGGTCAGTCTGTCTATTTTTTATTGAAACGAGATACGTGAGTTTCAGAGGATTTTTTGATATCTTTGGTTACCCATACACTTTTTTCTGAAGTTCCAGTGGAATGCAAAGTTTTGAGGAATACTTCCTCAAATTTTAGTTTAAAAATGGACATGAAACTATTAAACATTTTGTTCACATTCGTTTCCTCATAGACTTCCTCCCACTCTTCATATTGTAACTGGGATGAAAATTTATGCATGTTTAACATTGAGAAGAGCCTTCTGTGTACCCTTCATTTAGAGGGCTTTTCTACATGAAAATTTACTTTTAATAGGGAAGCAGTGGTTGGGAAGGGAGTGAAACAGAGGTGTAGCCTCACCCTGATGTTATTCAATCTGTATATTGAGCAAGAAAAATTCGGAGTAGGTATTAAAATCTGTGGAGAAGAAATAAAAACTTTGAGGTTCGCCGATGACATTGTAATTCTGTCAGAGACAACAACAGACTTGGAAGAGCAGTTGAACTGAATGGGCAGTGTCTTGAAAGGAGGATAAAAGATGAACATCAACAAAAGCAAAACGAGGATAATGGAATGTAGTCGAATTAAGTCGGGTGATGCTGAGGGAATTAGATTAGGAAATCAGACACAAAGTAGTAAAGGAGTTTTGCCATTTGGGGAGCAAATTAACTGATGATGGTCGAAGTAGAGAGGATATAAAATGTAGACTGGCAATGGCAAGGAAAGCGTTTCTGAAGAAGAGAAATTTGTTAACATCGAGTATGGATTTAAGTGTCAGAAAGTCGTTTCTGAAAGTATTTGTGTGGAGTGTAGCCATGTATGGAAGTGACACATGGACGATAAATAGTTTTGACAAGAAGAGAATAGAAGCTTTCGTATTGTGGTGCTACAGAAAAATGATGAAGATTAGATGGGTAGATCACATAACTAATGAGGAGGTACTGAATAGAATAGGAGAGCAGAGAAGTTTGTGGCACAACTTGACAAGAAGAAGGGATCAGTTGGTAGGACACATTCTGAGACATCAAGGGATCACCAATTTAGCATCGGAGGGCAGCGTGGAGGGTAAAAGTCATGGAGGGAGACAAAGGGATGAATACACTAAGCAGATTCAGAAGATGTAGGTTGCAGTAGGTACTAGGAAATAAAGAAGCTTGCACAGGATAGAGTAGCATGGAGAGCGGCATCAAACCAGTCTCAGGACTGAAGGCCACAACAACAACATCTGACACAAATGATCTGATAAGCCTAGATCTTAAACATGTATATTTACATGTTCTATCAATGTAGAAAATAGTTTGATTACTCTATTAGTGAAGTCATGCCATAACTGTACAAAACACTTAAATAACCATGGCTGACATCATCTGACTTCATTGTACTGCTATTGAGGTCCTCACAAACGATTATGCTTGTTTTTGAGCTAGTGTCTGATTTAGTTTTGAGAAAAAAAATATTCACATGACCACTCAGTGATCAGTACACATAAATAAGCATTAATTTTTTTTTGACATGCTTTGAGTTCAAAATGTTTATCAACACTTAATGCATAAGGTCATTTCTGTCTCTGAATTAAATACCTCTCTTCATATAAGTACATGAACCCACACCTTTCATGGCCAGTCTACTGTAGAAATAAGCAAGTTCATATAAAAGAAGCATTTCGTCTTCAGGCCACAAGTGGCCCATCGGGACCATCCGACCGCCATGTCATCCTCAGTTGAGGATGCGGATAGAAGGGGCGTGTGGTCAGCACACCGCTCTCCCGATCGTTATGATGGTTTTCTTTGACGGGAGCCGCTGCAATTCGATTGAGTAGCTGCTCAACATCACGAGGCTGAGTGCACCCCGAAAAATGGCAACTGTGCATGGCGGCTGGATGGTCACCCATCCAAGTGCCGGCCACACCCGATGGCACTCAACTTTGGTGATCTCATGGGAACCGGTGTATCCACTGAGGCAAATATGAGATTTCATTCCCTTTCCACCAGTGGTTGTAAGACACACGCCTGAGCTGTCAAGTGTTTGTAAATTTACTTCTAGTTGCTGATCTTCGTTTTTGTGGATTGCATATTCTGTGAAGTATGTTAACCATTTAGTTGTACTTATCGTGGTGGCCTTCTCCTCTTTGTGCAAGAGGTTAAAAAATCTTTCAGGTGGTGAGGAGGCACTGTTTCCCATGTGCTTGCTACCCTGTGCATTTCACTTGCTGTTGTTTCCTTTTCTTCTTATAGAGTTGCTCCTGGGTCATCTACTGCTGCTGTTGTTGGTTGTGCAGATGTACATGCTGAGACCACTTCCGTTGCCTCTGTTGACATTGGTTCTAGGTCTTTTATTGCTGCTGTCGCTGGTATTGTTACAAATGCTTTCCTGTTGACACTTACTTCTATATCTGATACTTCTTTATGTTCTAGCACTGCTACAGCTGGATTCGTTAGGCAGGCAGAATTTTCCACGACATTGACAGCCTCGCTTGTGCAAGATGCTTTGCAGTTGGCAGTGCAGTTGTGTCATATTTCTCACTTCTAGAAAAAAGTCTCGACATGCACATTTTGATCCTCTGATAGATTAATGATTTGCCCCACTTATTTAGGTGCACCCCATGTCTTGTAAAGTGCCTTCTTTCCATGTCATTTAGGGTGAAAGGAAAAACAGCATTTAAAGTGAACTGACAAATCTGCTTATAAGTCCTGTTGCCTTGTGGATCTCTTTCTTTACACACGACGATTCAATAACGTCGTGTCCATACAATATGCCTAGCACAGTCATTCTCTGATCCCCATATGTATAAAGTGTCTCTCTTAATACTCGTGTTGCTACATTCAGTTCATTTCTATATACTACATTTGTGCAGCCGATTAACACGATACATTGGTTTTACGACACACAAATACTGTTTTTATGGTCCTTCCGTATTCCCTGTAATCCTGCTCCAGCTTTTACGACACTTGTCGTATTACGGTCTTCTTAGTAACGACGGATTTCTGCTGTAACTGCCAGATAGAAACACTGTACGGTCATTTTTTGATAACCCTTTGTTTACGTTGTTGCACTGCTTGATTACCTTCGTTTCGTGACAGTTGGTTATTGAAGCTGTATTTCGATGTAATGAATGCATTGTGCATTACTTTGCTGCCACTACAGATCTAAATGATTTATCTGGATGGCCAACCTCTTTCGTTTCAAATTCAATGTCTAAGAGTAGATACTGAAAACGGTTTCTTAAGGGCAACTGGAATCCTTTTGAATTAATTTTGGGTTTTGCACATTCCTTTGGTTCGTTGTAGGCTTGGAAATTTCCAAGTCCTTTTGTGGTGGTGTAGATACCGTAGGTATTTCACTGTATTACGGTATATTGATAATTTATACTTACGGACCATTCAGTTCATAGTGCTGTGGAATGTGGGAAAAAAACCGCAAATTGGCATTCATAAGAAGAACAACACCAAAAATGCAAACAGGAGCGTAATATGTAGGAAATCGTCCACGCAACCTGCCACTGATAATGCCTTGCAGAAAATAAAGGCGAAACGCGTATGGCACTAAAACTGTGTTTTATTCCGTTGCTGTCAGACGGTGTAATATTACACTCTACTGAGGAAGACAGGACTACAAAAGTTGAAGATTTCACTGTATTTTCCAGCAGCTTAACATGTTCTTCTGCTCTTTCAGGTCTTTCTTTAATGCTTCTAGCACTTTTAGTTCACGGTTAGAACGGCACATTTCAATTTCATCCATACGGCGATTGCACATTGTTCCACATGCACACGATATGCTTTTTGATTCACTTTCGACAAACAATGTGTATGATACCACCTATGCATCACTGAGCATATTATAGTACCACTTAGTACGATTTATAGCACAATATGCAATTTACGAACACTAAATACTCGCGATTTACTGAACTGTTTTCTAATACGTCAGCACACGTCGACTTTTTGCAACAATTAAATGTATACTCATAGATGGTTTCACGTAATGACGTGTAACATGCATCGAAATATTCAGCAACATCTTTTTCCGTGGGATTCAGAGTTTGTCGTGAAAGTTCTTGTAAATTTGGTACGAAATGTTCCATAAGAGCTGTAAACGTAAGAATGCCAGATCAGTCTCCGATAGAGTGAATGCTGTATGGCAAAACTGTTGCACATTAAATTCTTGATTCCATGTTGTTAAGGATTTTTGTTCAGGAGAAGCCACTGTTACTGATCACGCGATCACCCAGTATCACTGAAGGTATTGTTTGAGCATTTAGAGTAAACATGCCTGCAAAGGCTACTGAGGTTTCACACAGCCTGCACAGGTATGTCTTTAGTATTACTTTCATACCACAATAACGCGGATTTAAAAAAAATTGATGATGGGATGAATTCATGATCAGAGAGCATTTCAACGCCAACATGTTTACATCCACTTGAATAAGTTTCAAGACAAATTGACAGTGGGTGTATACTTCTGCTTCGACGTTTTTGTTAGGAGGGACTGTACAACACTATCTGGAAATAGAAAAGTGATACGAGTTAAACCATAGACACCTGTACATATATGGAAGAACCAGTGTTGGTATGTTGATGAAAAAAGTGTGTGATTGACAGATTGCAGCTGTATGTGAGAGCAGGAGTCTAATGTTAGAATTTTTACTACGATATATGATTGTAAGCATGTGTCAAATGAGCATGCTACCACAATTCTATGTGAAATCTGTGTCTAAACAAGTTGCACTACACCGATCACACGACTTAAATAACTTTTTAGGTAGATGATAGTCTAACAGAAATGCTATTGATGTATGATTATCATCTTCAAGTTTTTTATTCGTTGGTTAAGATCTACCAACTTGGAATCAATGTATTCTTTGATTAGTACATTTTAATGTTCAGGACAAATCGTCTTGCTCTGATGCCACCATCATTTGTCAATCATTGCGGATGTTTGTTCGGACTCCTGAGAAGTGAAATTTTTTTAGACTGCTACAAACAACCAAATTTCCTGTTGAGCGAATAATACAGAAGGGAAAGCGTGTCAGCTCTCTCTCTCTCTCTCTCTCTCTCTCTCTCTCTCTCACTCTATATATATATATTACTGGCCATTAAAATTGATACACCGCGAAGAAATGTAGATGATAAACGGATATTCATTGGACAAATATATTATAATACAACTGACATGTGATTACATTTTCACGCAATTTGGGTGCATAGATCCTGAGAAATCAGTAGCCAGAGCAACCACCTCTGGCCGAAATAACGGCCTTGATACGCCTGGGCATTGAGTCAAACAGAGCATGGATGGCGTGTACACATACAGCTGCCCATGTAGCATCAACATGATACCACAGTTCACTGCGGTGTCGCCAAACGCGGATGCGACCATAATGATGCTGTAAACAGAACCTGGATTCATCCGAAAAACTGACGTTTTGCCATTCGTGCACTCAGGTTCGTCGTCGAGTACACCACCGCAGGCGCACCTGTCTGTGGTGCAGCGTCAAGTGTAACCACAGGCATGGTCTCCGAACTGATAGTCTGTGCTGCTGCAAACGTTATCGAACTGTTCGTGCAGATGGTTGTTGTCTTACAAACGTCCCCATCTGTTGTCTCAGGGATCGCGACGTGGCTGCACCATCCGTTACAGCCATGCAGATGAGATGCCTGTCATCTCCGCTGCTAGTGATACGAGGGCGTTGGGATCCAGCACGGCGTTCCGTATTACCCTCCTGAACCCACCGATTCCATATTCTGGTAACAGTCATTGGATCTCGATCACCGCTAGCAGCAATGTCACCATACGACAAACCGCAATCGCGATAGGCTACAATTCGACCTTCATCAAAGTCGGAAACGTGATGGTACGCATTTCTCCTCCTTACACGAGGCATCACAACAACGTTTCACCTGGCAACGCCGGTCAACTGCTGTTTGTGTACGAGATATCGGTTGGAAACTTTAGTCATGTCAGCACGTTGTAGGTGTAGCCACCGGTGCCAACCTTGTGTGAATGCTCTGAAAAGCAAATCATTTGCATATCACAGCAACTTCTTCCTGTTGGTTAAATTTCGCGTCTGTAGCACGCCATCTTCGTGGTGTAGCAATTTTAATGGCCAGTAGTGTATATTACTGATCGATGTTTTCAGAATCCATGTTGGTTGGGCATGGGGGAGGTCATTATGTTCAAGATATCTTACTATGCCTCAGTTCAAAATAGGTTCTAGGATTTTGCAACAATGTCAAAGATATTGGACTTCAATTTTATGGATCACTTCTACTACCCTTCTTGTAGAAAGATGTGATCTGTGCTTTTTTTCGCTGAACTGGGCGCTGGATCCTGTCAAAAACTCCTCAGTCCTTCATAAATTTCACTTGATACCACATATAATCGTAGTTTTGACAATATTATTTGACAACATGCTGCTGTGGTAATCATTGAAGGTTTGCATTTCTTTACTCGACTCCCAAATGCGTTTTATTCAGCACCTCACTATGTACAGTGCGAACTAATTTTAACTTACCAAAACACTATTGGACGAATCAGAATTGATCTTCCTCTTTCTTGTTGCAAAGTTACCTGTAATAATAAACTATCGAAACAAAGCACTCAGAATAGAAGCAATAAACGCAGCACTTACATTAAACTCAACTAGAAGTAACAACTGAACCGATTAGCAGAACAAAAAGTGAACTGACGCGAGGCCAACAATGTGCGATGGTTGATCCAACCAAGCTGGTGTATGGAAGGGCGGCAGCTGATAGTGCTTTGCTGACTATCGGCATTGCGTACCACTTTTCCTGCGTATGATTAAAAATGAAAATATCCTTCAGTTTCACTACATGACAACTGGATCCTGTGTAATTTCATTTAGGAGATTTGGGGGTGGGGGATATCTGGGCTACCTGGACCCCCCCCCCCCCCCCCCCCACTCTGGCTGTCTTTGACCCTGTGGAGAAACAAAAGCAAGATTCAACTGAATTAAAATCGGAGTAGAAAATTACTCGAAGCTCATAGAGTAATGGACTTATAACCTTCCAGACAGAATGTCGCTAAAGCTGGTTCTTTTGCTCAAAAAGTCGATATGGGCTTCTCTGAGCAGAATTTCACTAGGAATATTTTTTTTGCCAAAATAGACGCCATCGAAAAATGAACTGCTTTTCGTAAGAATAGAAAGAAATTAAAAAAGTTAATTGAGTGTGAGGGGAGGGAGTTTGCTCACCTGCTTGGCGAGGAAAATTTTCTGTTTCTTACTACTACGTGTACAAGAACGGCTGCGAACTACAGATTGTGCATTCGTTAACTGACATTCTGAATCGGTGCAAAAGTTGTGTGTGTGTGGATTCATAAGGGACAAAACTGCTGAGGTCCCTGGACTTCACACTACTTAAACTGGCTTACGGTAAGAACAAAACACACACACACACACACACACACATGACCGAGGGAGGACTCAAATCTCCGGTGGGAGAGGCCGCGCAAACCGTGACATGATGCCTCTAACCACGCGGCCACAAAGTGTGGCGGTGCACAAGTTTGTAGCGTTTTCCTGTAAGTTTTATAAACGCAACAATATACATAACAGAAACTTTTGTCATCTGTAATACACACTACTGGCAATTAAAATTGCTACACCACGAAGATGACGTGCTACAGACGCGAAATTTAACCGACAGGAAGAAGTTGCTGTGATATGCAAATGATTAGCTTTTCAGAGCATTCACACAAGGTTGGCGCCAGTTGCGACATCTACAACGTGCTGACATGACGAAAGTTTCCAACCGATTTCTCATACAAAAACAGCAGTTGACCGGTGTTGCCTGGTGAAACGTTATTGTGATGCTTCCTGTAAGGAGGAGAAATGTGTACCATCACGTTTCCGACTTTGATATAGGTCGGATTGTAGCCTATCGCTATTGCGGTTTATCGTATGGCGACATTGCTGCTTGCGTTGGTCGAGATTCAATGACTGTTACCAGAATATGGAATCGGTGGGTTCAGGAGGATATTACGGAACGCTGTGCTGGATTCCGACGGCCTCGTATTACCATCAGTCGAGATGACAGGCATCTTATCTGCATGGCTGTAACGGATCGTACATCCATGTCTCGATCCTTGAGTTGACAGATGGAGTCGTTTGCAAGACAACAACCATCTGCACGAACAGTTCGACGACGTTTTCAGCAGTGTGGACTACCAGCTCTGAGACCATGGCTGCAGTTACCCTTGACGCTACATCACAGACAGGAGCGCCTGCGATAGTGTACTCGAGGACGAACCTGGGTGCACGAACGGCAAAACGTCACTTTTTCGGATGAATCCAGGTTCTGTTTACAGCATCACGACGGTCACATCCGTGTTTTGCGACAACGCGGTGAACGCACATTGGAAGCATGTATACGTCATTGCCATACTGGCGTATCAATCGACGTGACGGAATGGGGTGCCACTGGTTACACGTCTCGGTCACCTCTTGTTTGCATTGACGGCACTTTGAAGAGAAGACGTTACATTTCAGATGTGTTACGACCTGTGGCTCGACCCTTCATTCGATCCCTGCAAAACCCTACATTTCAGCAGGATAATGCACGACCGGATGTCGCAGGTCCTGTAGGGGCCTCTCTGGATACAGAAAATGTTCGACTGCTGCTCTGGCCAGCACATTCTCCAGATCTCTCAGCAACTGAAAACGTCTGGTCAATGGTGGCCGAGCAACTGGCTCGTCACAATACGCCAGTCACTACTCTTGATGAACTGTGGTATCTTCTTGAAGCTGCATGGGCAGCTGTACCTGTACACGCCATCCAAGCTGTGTTTGACTCAATGCCCAGGCGTATCAAGGCCGTTATTATAGCCAGAGGTGGTTGTTCTGGGTACTGATTTCTCAGGATGTATGCACCCAAATTGCATGAAAATGTAATTACATGTCAGTTCTAGTATAACATATTTGTCCAATGAATACCCGTCTATCATTTGCATTTCTTCTTGGTGTAGCAATTTTAATGGCCAGTGGTGTATTCTCTCCATCACTATTTACAGCCGTTTGCCAACGCTGGGGTAACTTTTCGACCCCGCAACTGTACAAGTCACGATTTTGAGTCGAAGAACTCGTCGAGTCGTCTTCGGGACGCATTTTCACCCGGAAAGGAAGTTCCTCGAAGACTGTTCGATAATGGGTGGAACAAGGTGAAAAACTGAGGACTCAGGCTGAGCTGGGTGCGAGATGACCTCACAACCAAGCTCCTGTATAGTTTTTTTGTCAGTCTAGTTTGTTGTAAATAATACATCTCTTCTTCCAACTAACTGCTTAGTACACAGTACCAGTATTAGGAATAAGAACAATATACAAAAGATTTAAAATCACTTACTCTTGCCCAGAAAGGAGTCCAGTATTCAGCAACGCATATTTTCAGTAAGTTACCAGCAACTATTAAGAGTTTAGTTTCAGACATGGCACAATTTAAACGTAATTTAAAAGAATTTTTGGTGGCCAACTCTTTCTATTCCATTCACGAGTTTCTCAACAAGTGCAGTAGACCATTTTAATGAAAATTTATTGTACTTTAATTTTTCACAATACTTGGTTGCAACAGCCAAGTAACTACCTACTGTGTGAATGATGGATGTCGGGAAAGCCGATGTAAGTCTTAAGTCTGTAAATAGTGGAAGTTTAATTTTAAATCTTGTACTAATCTGTTCTTAACTGAGGATCACTGAAATGAATAACTTACTTTAATTTTTGAAAATACTTGGTTGTAATATCCAAGAAACTAGTAAATGTCTGAATAATGGATTGAAAGCAGATGTAAGTATTAAACCTGTAAATATTAGAAGTTTAAATTTAATTCATGTACATAATTTTACTGTTTATTGACTGAGGATCATTAAAGTTAGTGAAACTAAAGTTTTTCTAACTACATTTTTGTAATGTGTTTATCTGACATATTCCACACCCAGGAGGATTCTCGTTTTTATGGGTCTATGGAATGAGTAATGAATCTAATCTAATCTCTAGAAGAATGCGGGCGGGCGTTATCGTGAAGTAGTGTAACTTACTCGCTCTTCCTGGTTGTTGTTATTGCATTGCGCCTGCAAGACGTCTCCGTTGTTGATCATAAATGTCAGCAGTTACGGTCACACATGGGGAAAGCAATTCGTGTTAGAGCGCACTATCAGATGTGTAACATTATCTTTTTTGGATGGGCGCAGGTCTTCGTATGTGGAGTTGCTGCTTTGATTGGGCTCAACTTTTCGTTTCTTTTCCTCGTATTACAAGACGAAGTCACCAGTAACGATACATGATAGGAATGGTTGGTGTTGTTCACGATCGTCGTTCTAGAAAGTGTGTAGTTCTGGAAAGATCTACTAATGATATTTTCAGGGATATTAATGAATGGTTTCAAGCCAACTCACTGACATTAAACTTCGAAAAGACTCACTATATGGAGTTCAGAACCTGTAAGAGGTTTCCACCCAGCACATGCACAAAGTATGAAGAAGAGCAGATAGAAGAGGTTGACAGTCTTAAATTCCTCGGATTCAGTTGGGCGGAGCACACTACAGAACTGCAGAAACACGTTAACAAATCTGTATTCGCAATTCGAGTGTTAGCAGACATAGGCGACATACAAATGAAAAAGCTTGCGTACTTTGCATACTTTCATTCCATAATGTCATATGATATAATATTCTGGGGTAACTCTTCAAGTCAAGCAAAAGTTTTCAGAGTCCAAAAGGTGTAATACGTATTATTTGTGGAGTAAATTCACGGACGTCCTGTAGAAATCTCTTCGAAGAACTGGGTATAGTAACTACTGCTCTCAGTATATTTACTCCTTAATGAAATTTGTCCTAAATAATATATCTCTTTTTCCAACAAACAGCTCAGTTCATACATACAATACCAGGAACAAAAATGATCTGCACAAAGACTTAAAAGCACTTATTTTAGTTCAAAAAGGGGTCCACTACTCAGGAACACTCATCTTCAATCATATGCCAGCAAACATAAAAAAAATTTGTTAGTAGATCAGTTTAAAAGGAGCCTGAAAGACTTACTAGTGGCCAACTCCTTCTACTCCATTGACGAATTCTTTAATAGAAACAAATGATGTATTGTATATATTCATCCTATTAGTATTGTTATTTCAGCTTAAAAAAAATATTAACATGTTCCACATCCACGAGGATTTCCTCAGCACGGATCTATGGAACGAAAAACTAATCTAATCTAAGCCAAGTGACGACGAGCCAGCAGAGAGCTCATATAGCCATTCACTGATTTTGGCTTAGAACATGCGGTACCCATGCATCCGATTTCTGAACCTTCTCCATTACACGCAAATGTCGCCCGATGGTGGAATGTTTGCAGTACATCACATCTCGAGTAAACTGACTTGAATTAATACATTTAAACGATGTTGTCAAACCCCGAAGGTCTTCAGAACGTGAATTGTCAGAACGATCCTCCTTACAACGAGAAAACCATTTTCTTGTGTTACTGGCTGCCTCACTCTCTGCTGAACTCAAATAGAAGGAGGAGGAGAACATTAGCGTTTAACGTCCCGTCGACAACGATGTCATTAGAGACGGAGCGCAAGCTCGGGTGAGGGAAGGATGGGGAAGGAAATCGGCCGTGCCCTTTCAAAGGAACCATCCCGGCATTTGCCTGAAGCGATTTAGGGAAATCACGGAAAACCTACATCAGGATGGCCGGAGACGGGATTGAACCGTCGTCCTCCCGAATGCGAGTCCAGTGTGCTAACAACTGCGCCACCTCGCTCGGTAAACTCAAACAGAAAAATATATCGAAAGTTTTCTGATTTCTCTATTTAGCACTCCACTTTCTAGCATCCACAGCTGCACTCACTATCTCTAAATGAGAAAATCTAAACTCAAATAGCAACAGTGAACAAATAAAAAATGACAAACGATAAACGCGCCCATAGCAACAGGAACGGCAACACGCAAAACAAAAACACTACGGACTTACTCATGAAGTTAAGAACAACAACCAACGTTATTCAACTACATAACACAGGCAAATAATCTTACAGCTCCGAGTAACGTTATTCAACTACATAACACAAGCAACTAATCTTGCAGCTGCGAGTAACACGTACACGCAGTGTGAAGAAGCAGAATGTCGTATATCTGCACGATAGACCTTAAATGTAAGTTCTATGTGGTTTACGGGCGTAGACCTTACAATTCCTTGATCTACCCCTCTCAAAAATTAGTATCTATAAATAGTATGTGAGTGATGAAGAAGAAGACGAGATTACACTCGTCGACTTGTACGGCATGCAGTGCGGCGAAACTTTGTAGCATTTCCAATGAAGTCTGTCAACGAGTGTAAGATGTCTCCTCATGAACAGGCTGAATCCATCTCCTCTCGTAGCAACTTAAAACCTTTAGGCTGAAGATGCGTCTTATTTTAAATATTATTCACAGGACTTTAAAAGATGAATTCAAATCAACAGTCGTTGTACGATTCTGTCGTAACGGCATTTCACGCAGCTGTTGCATGGCGTCGCCAACAGATGGCAGTGCAGCGTTCAGTCCTCGTGGCACCCCGCTTATCGCAGTGCGCCTGCGCCCTAGCTCCCTACGCTGTCCTTGGAATCGCACGTGGTAAGAGATGTTAGATGTTGTTTGAAGTTGTACGAAGATTGTGAACCTGGATACGGGGAAATTGGAATTATTTTAGTCTGTACTACTTCAGCATTTAACAATGCCACGTAGATGCTGTATGACTGCTTGAAGAGCCAATTATAACCCCGAAGAAAGAGTCAGTATATTCCATTTCCCACGGGATGAAAATGCAAGGAGCGAACGGATAATAGTTTATCGAGACAATTGCACTCCTACAGATGATTCTGTTGTAAGCAGCAGCTTTAGTAAATAAGAACATTTTTATTTTGATTGTTGTTTAGTTTAACTGTAATTTATAAACATATACACGGAAGATTGTTTTGTCAAACTAATATAACCTAATCTAATTATTTTTAACACGTTTTTGATTTGCACTTTCATGCATGCTGTATAGAAAGAAGTATATCAACGCATGGTGCTAAGACTGAAAAATTAATTGCAGAACTTTGGGACTGGAGCGACTGGAAAAAAGCGCTGGTGATGCATGTATATAAGAAGGGTAGAAGGACGGATCCTCAAAATTACAGACCAATATCCTTAACATCGGTTTTTTGCAGGATTCTCAAACATATTCTCAGTTCGAATATAATGAATTTCCTTGAGACAGAGAAGTTGCTGTCCATGCATCAGCACGGCTTTAGAAACCATCGCTCCTGCGAAACACAATTTGCCCTTTTTTTCACACGATATCTTGTGAACTGTGGATGAAGGGTATTAGACGGATGCCATATTCTTTGACTTCCGGAAAGTTTTTGACTCGGTGCCCCACTGCAGACTCCTAACTAAGGTACGAGCATATGGGATTGGTTCCCAAGTACGTGAGTGGCTTGAAGACTTCTTAAGTAATAGAACCCAGTACGTTGTCTTCGATGGTAAGTGTTCATCAGAGGTGAGGGTATCATCTGGAGTGCCCCAGGGAAATGTGGTAGGTCCGCTGATGTTTTCTATCTACATTATTGATCTTTTGGATAGCGTGGATAGCAATGTGTGGCTGTTTGCTGTTGATATTGTGGTGTACGGGAAGGTGTCGTCATTGAGTGACTGTAGGAGGATACAAGATGACAGGATTTGTGATTGGTGTACAGAATGACAGCTAACTCTAAATATAGATGAATGTAAATTAATGCAGATGAATAGGAAAATAAATCCCGTAATGTTTGAATACTCCATTAGTAGTGTAGCGCTTGACACAGTCACGTCGATTAAATATTTGGACGTAACATTGCAGAGCTATATGAAGTGGGACAAGCATGTAATGGCAGTTGTGGGGAAGGCGGATAGTCGTCTTCGGTTCATTGGTAGAATTGTGAGAAGATGTGGTTCATCTGTAAAGGAGACCGCTTATAAAACACTTATATGACCTATTCTTGAGTACTGCTCGAGTGTTTGGAATCCCTATCAGGTCAGATTGAGGAAGAACATAGAAGCAATTCAGCTCCGGGCTGCTAGATTTGTTACTGGTAGGTTCGATCATCACGTGAGTGTTACGAAAATGCTTCAGGAACTCGGGTGGGAGTCTCTAGACTCTAGAGGAAAGGAGGCTCTCTTTTAGTGAATTGCTACTGAGGAAATTTAGAGAACCAGCATTTCAGGCTGACTGCAGTACAATTTTACTGCTGCTAACTTACATTTCGCAGAAAGACCACAAAGGTAAGACAAGAGAGATTAGGGCTCATACAGAGGCATATAGGCAGTCATTATTCCCTCGTTCTGTTTGGGAGTGGAACAGGGAGAGAAGATGCTAGTTGTGGTACGAGGTACCCTCCGCCACGCACCGTAGGGTGGATTGCAGAGTATGTATGTAGATGTAGACCGTCCACAGCCAAGGAAAGGTTAGTTGGATGTCTACTGACTGTGTATTAGGATAAATAATTTGTGACTGGATCTGTCGCCCTTATGACTTATAAGCTAAGGTTATGCCAGTTAATATACTTGTTATAGGTGCAGATCTATCACTATTATATGGATGTCCTGGATATTTATGTACTGCTTCAACATCAAGAGAGCACCACGAGGTACAAATTTAGCTTTTATAAAAAGCAATTCTGCTCTAAGGGAAGTTTGACTAGTCATGAACAGCATATGAACTCAATGCAGTTCTCTTCTATGAACGAGCTGGGTGATAAAATTATTACTTGTGATTTGAGTGAGTGGATCTGTGTGAGAAAGAAGACAAGTGTAAATTTCCTTTAATTAGTGGAGTGCCATGTCTGAAAATTCTGTGTCATGTTGTCATTAATGACCTTCACAATATTGCAAGAAGCTACAACAAACTCAAGAGTTTGATACTTACATTAAAAAATATAAATCTATCTTCAATAAAATAGTAAAGGAGGCAAAGAAACGAGACAATGACAAATATATGGAAGACGCTTCAAACAGGACCAAAGCAATCTGGCAAGTTGTAAAGAAAGAAACCAAATGTTACAAAAATAGGGTTAATAATTATAATATTAAAGGCTGGCTTGGAAAACATTAATAACCCCCAGGAAATAGTTAATATGTTTAATAACTGTTTTTTTAAATGTAACAGAAAACTACTACAACAGACCTCTTATAGAAAACAGCATACAGATACAGGGAAAAAAGTCTCAAGCAGGTCAATGTTTCTGTACCCAACAAATGTAGAAGAAGTACAGGTTACAATAAAAAGTCTCAAAATGAAACAATCTGCAGGTATAGATGATATACCTGATTTCATTACTGAGCCCTTAACCCACCTATGTAACCTATCTTTTGCTACAGGAACTTTTCCTTCATGTTTGAAAATAGCAAAAGTAAAGCCTTTATACAAGAAAGGAAACAACAATGTTATTTCCAACTACAGACCACCACTGGCTCTTCTGTCTGTTTTCTCAAAAAAATTAGAAAGGCTTTTCAATAAGAGGCTAACAGACTTCTTAGAGGATAATGGAAGTCTGTCAGAATCTCAACATGGATTTAGAACAAACCACTCAACTGAATCTGCAGTTCACTCCTTTCTATTAGAGGCACTGATAGCATTAGACAGCAAAAAACTTACCATGGGCATATTTTTAGATTTGTCAAAGGTATTTGACACCATAAATCTAAAAAAATTGCTACACAACCTAGAAAATCTTGGCATTAGGGAAACAGGTAACAACTGGCTTAAGAACAGGGAACAATATGTGGAAATAGATCAAGAAAGGGACAATATCATTAGGAAATATAATTCCAAGCTACTGACTGTAAAATATGGAGTGCCACAAGGATCAGTAATGGGTCCTGTTCTGTTCTTACACTATGTAAATGACCTAAACTTAAGCAATGACAGCAGTAAAATATTTCAATTTGCTGATGATACCAGTGTTCTAATTACAGGAAACTCAGAAGAAACTCTTGTAAAGAACATAAAAGAAGCCACTGATAGGCTAACATGTTACTTTGATGACAATGACTTAATAATAAACACTGAAAAAACTGTAGATATGGATATACGCACAGCACAAACAAAAAATCTGATATCACCCAATCTAGAGCTATATGGACAGAAAATTGCCAAAACAGCCTGTACCAAATTTCTTGGACTTCGTTTACAAGACAACTTGAAATGGAAAGCACGTATTGAGCAAATGAACAAAAAATTAAGTACTTCTTGCTTTGTGTTACATAAATTAAAAAATTTGTACCAGCTACAACACCCTTCAGTGTGTGTATTATGCAGTTGTACACTCTCACCTCCAGTATGCGGTTATGTTTTGGGGAAAATCTGGAGATGCCGTCAAAACTTTCAAAATTTAAAAAAAAAATTATAAGAATAATGGAAGGGGTAGACCATTGTTTCAATAAAGGATGATCCTGCCACTTCCTTGCATACATATACTTGAAAATATAATGTATTTAAAGCAAAACTTACATACAAAAAGACCGCTTATCACACAATACACAGCTATGATACAAGACAAAAACTGGATGTACATGTTCAAAGTGCCAACACGAAGTTATTTCAAAATGGCCTTATCCATCCTAGTATCAAACTATACATTGCCTTACCAGATACCATTAAACACATACAACACATTGGTCACTTCAAATCTAAACTGAAGTTGTACTAGGTTGATCACTGCTTTTACTCAGTAAATGAATACCTACAAAACTAATTTTCTCTGTGTTTACCCAATGTAGTCTCATTCAGAAGAACATTCGTATTTTATCTATCTGTATATAGCGTAACAACATTTATTTACGTATCCATCATTAATTGATATATTAATGTGTGTTATTATGTACAAAGATATATTATATGTAACACTGTTAATACTAACAAAAAAAATCCAAATATCTCTTGCAGATTGTGCAGCTGTAAATGAAAATGGATAAATAAATCAAAATCAATCAAATCAAATCAGTTGCACACCGCTAAAATTCTACTGATTTTTCACTTTTGAAAGTTGTCATGTCTGTAATCTGTTGCACGTACATCCTCATCACTGTCGTGAGATCCCGGAGGCTATGCGGACCCGTACTTCACTCGCCGTCTTCCTGCTATCGACAGCCTGTTGCTGTTACTGGCCTGAAGCTGTAGTCGACCTGCTGTAATTGCGAAGCTGAAGCTGTTCTCAAGACGTTGTTTTACATTGTAAATTAGAAACGAGAGAGATACCAGGAGTCATCCTGTTGTCGGTTTTCTAATAGGACGTTTTTCCGTCAACATGTGGGTGAATGCCAGGGCAAAGCAGTGTTAAGGTTTGGCCCCTTACAGTGGCAAAAACCAATTCGAAAGAGATTTCTGGCATTCTGCAAGAAAACTTTTGTATAAATAATTGTATCAATTCAAAGTACTGTGTGCGGTACACCTATACATATTGTGGCTAATGTGCTAATTGTATGCTTTTTATCCAGTCACTCCATTATGAACAATTACTTTAACTAATACTATGAAATATTAATGTGTTTTTTTTTCTTTTTTGAAAGAGATAACAAATCCTTTTATTTCAGATGTGCTCTCTGCACCAAACTATAGTCGATTAGACGTGTCAGTAATATTGCTAGTATTCATACTTGCATGTTTAGTGTTTCAATAATGCAGTTGGCAGAAGCAAGGCAAAGTCTCCTATAGGAGTAAAGTAATAGTTGTATTTATGGAATATTGTAATAAGTGATCTTGATACTTGTGGACTGAGTCTACATTTCATGACTTGTTAAAATCATGTATTGTACTGTAATAGTTATCTGTACAATTATTGGTACAATAAATGTGATAAGACTTGTAAAGAGTGAGAAAATCAGTTTTTGTGATTTAATAAAGAAGCTTTGCAGCTGTTAGTCAACTGTGCCTCTTGCACTGAGTAAATATAATGCACCTGATTACTTCATTCGGATACAGAGGAATAATCGTCCTACAACTAAAAATAAAAAGTGCTGGTGCCTTGGTGAGACTTGATCTGGTGGTGTAGCAAACATGTGGACTCGTCTTCCACTGATGTCATTTATCCCACAAAAACATTTTATAACAAAGAATGTTGGCCCAGTAGCAGTAGTAAATGGTGATTATTGGTTTTTGTATGCTTGTAGTATATTGAAATATCTGCTCCTTTTCAATTTAAATGCTTCCACTGCACTGAGGAATAGTAGTTATTTGCCAAAACCTGGGCAAAATTGATACCAAGTTCGCACATGTAAAACACACGAGACGTAACGTAACAAAAGTTCTAAACACACATTTGCCTTTACAGTACCACGAACTATATTAAAGTGGTCCTTTTTAGAGGTTTCATCAAACAATAGATGGTATTTTTGCTTCAGTTGTCATTGGCAGTTGACTTTTTTGTTCACCCAGTCAGGCGCTTAATGCAAAGAGATGAAGAAAAGTTATTTTTAACTGCTATGGGACATAAAATCTAAGAATCTCAAGACTTGAGTTTTCTGCTAACTATGTGTAGAGCAAATCATGGCATCAGGTTTGTCAGAGACCATTAAACTATTTCTTTCACAATTAGAGATACGTAATGAGGACAAATTGTGTCTACATACATTTCCACCAGTTTTTCCCACAACACAGATGTATTACAACATGTGAACTATAAGCAAAAGCCTATACTGGAAAGACTAGTAAGGTACTTTCAAAACAACAATATGAGCACATTAAACATCAAACTTGGTACAAGTTCATCCTTTATGGTCTAAAACAATGCCCATCAGGCTTAAGGAATCTGGTAGAAGTTCCCTGTGGCTTCTAAAGCAATGTCTAAATGGCATGATCTACAGCCAATGTAAAACTGTGTGTCACCAATATATAAAAATGAGATGTTCTTGTAGTGCAATATTTACTAAATAACTTATAGCCAGTGTGTAAGCCAGAAGTGGTTAGTTATACCTCACAAAAAAAGATTCAGGCTTGTATACTCTTTCGTTCAAACAAACTAAGAGTTCTATGGACAGCGCCTGTGCTTCTGACCAGTAGTCTAGAGTTGTGGCATAAATGCTTATAGCATGTGAACCTCAGAAATATGAAGGAACTTCATTATCTAGCAGAGGGCATGGACTAAGTAAAGTTTTCTAAACTGTAAATAATGTTTGATCTTCATATAGAATAAGCAAATACAATTACCACATATTTAATCTCATGTTTGAGCCAAAAACTCATTTGAAATGATACATGGTAATGTGTTTGGTCTCATAATGCCTTGTTCTTTTTAAGGAAAGAAATATATAGTAACTTTCACTGATGAGTATACTTACTTTACAGTAGCTTATACTCTTCGGTCAAAGTCTGAAGGGTTTCATTATTTTAAAGTATATCTGTAGCTCATCTGGACATGAAAATCAGCGGGTCTAGGTGTGACAATGGTCGTGCATTTGTTTCAGATGAAATGATGAAATTCTCTGAAGAAAAGGGAGTGCAGTTATTGTTAACCACAAAGTACACAGCCCAACAAAACAAAGTGGGACAACGACTAAATCATATTATCATTGAGAAGGTTCTGTGTATGATTCTTGGATTTAAACATGAAAAACAATTTTGTTCAGAAACGGTACTGGCAGTTTGTTTCTGTCATTAACTATAGTCCTGCTTCAGCTTTAGATGGAAAATTCCAGCAATGCTGTGGTAGGGATGGAAGCCAAATCTGTGTTTGTCACACATCTTGGACATTCCAATGAAACTATTGGCAAGTAAGTTTGACATCAGGTCATTAAAATGTTTCATGACTCGATGTTGTCCAAATAGTTACAGGTTATGGTCTCCCTAACAACACAAGATTATATTTGTAATAGATATAATTTTTGAAGAAGATAAGTTTCTGATATTAAGAAGAAAATAAAATTAAAATTTTGAACCTAGCACAAGCAGCTCTCCTGGAAGAAAATACTTGTCTTATGTGGGCAAGTGCTCTGCCATCTGAGCTACACAAGCACAACTCATGCCCGGTACTCACAGCTTTACTTCCACCAGTAACTCATCTCCTGCTTTGCAAACTTCACAGAAGCTCTTCTGCGAACCTTGCAGAACTAACACACCTGGAAGAAAGGATATTGTGGAGACACGGCTTCGCCACAGCCTGGGGGATGTTTCCACAATGAGATTTCCACTTTGCAGCGGAGTATGCGCTGGTATGAAACTTCCTGAGAGATTAAAATTGTGTGCCGGACCGAGACTCGAACTCGGCACCTTTGCCTTTCGCGGGCAAGTGCTCTACCAACTGAGATACCCAAGCACGACTCGTGCCCTGTCCTCGCTGCTTTACTCCCAAAATAAGTTTCTTCTAGAAATGCTAGTTCTGCTAGGTTCGCATAAGAACTTCTGTGGAGTCTGGAAAATAGGAGACGAGGTACTGGCAGAAGTAAAGCTGTGAGGACAGGGCGTGAGTCGTGCTTGGGTAGCAAAGATGGTAGAGCATTTGCCAGCGAAATGCAAAGGTCCATATTTCGAGTCTAGGTGCGACACTCACTATTTTAAGCTGCCACGAACATTTCGTAACAGTGCACACTGGAATGCAGAGTGAAAATGTTCTGGAAACATCCCACAGGCTGTTGCCAAGCCACGGCTCCACAACATCCTTTCTTCCAGGAGTGCTAGTTTTGCTAGGTTCGTAGAAGAGCAGTTGTGAAGTTGAGAAAGCAGGAGGCGAGACACTGACGGAAGTAAAGCTTTGAGGACGGGACTTGGGTAGCTCAGATTAAATATTGCTAGGTTCAAAATTTTAATTTTATTTTCTTCTTTATATGAGTGATTTCCCTTTTACTACACTGATTAGTTAGAATATCATCTACAAATATTAACAAACATGTATTATAGTCATCAGTGCTTTCGACAGAGACACACATCAACTTTAGACTGTTGAAACATGATTTTCTTCAAGAAACTGTCAAATGTACAATTCCAAATTCTTGGTGCTTTCTTCAGTCAATATAAAGCATTATTGAGTTTGGAACGAGTCCTTACTTGATCTTTATACCTTGAGGTACTCTCATATAAATTTCTTCAGTGAGTTCTTGATGCAGGAATGCAGTTAGTACATCCATTTGTTCCACACACAAATCATGTTCATTCACCATACTGAGAGAGGTTTTCACTGCTGTGTGTGTCACACGACAGAAGCGTATGTCTTCTCATAGCCATATCCTTTTACCTGAGCACAACTAAATGTGCCTTACGACTTTCAATATTTCCAGATGCATCTTTTTTTTACTTTGTACACTGTCAATGGCTCTTTTATTTGCTGCAAACAATGAATAAGTCCAACTTTCCCATTAGATGACAGACTGTTCAACTTTTCCTTTATTGTTTTTGTCCATTCTTCTTTATTGTGCTGCCCCTTCACATGTTCAAAATTCTGAGCTAAGTTTTCCATAAAAGCTTGTGCATTCAGAGTTAAAACTGCATAACTCTCAAAGTACGTAGGCTTTCTTGTCATTCTATTGTTTTCCTGCAAATGTTCTGTATCCTTCACTTCTGAAGTTAAGGGCTCACAGTTACCTTCAACAGTTTGTTCAGTTTCCTCAGAGTGAGTTTTATTCTGGTGTCATTGTTGTCTGCTATATTGTGTATTATATTGTCCATCTAAACCTCCTTCTTCAATATCCAGTTATCACTACTTTCACCTTGAAATAGAAACTTATCTTCTTCAAAAATTATATCTATTACAAATACAATCTTGTGTTGTTAGGGAGACCATAACGTGTAACCATTTGGACAACATCGAGTCATGAAACATTTTAATGACCTGATGTCAAACTTACTTGCCAATAGTTTCATTGGAATGTCCAAGATGTGTGACAAGAAAAACACACAATTTATTCAGATTTGGCTTCCTTCCGTACCACAGCATTGCTGGAATTTTCCATGTAAGCGCAGATCATACATTTCTCCGTGAACGTCAAAGATCCAGAGTTTGAGTCTCAGTCCGACACACAATTTTAATCTGCCAGGAATGTTTTGTAACAGCGCACACTCTGATGCAAAGTGGAAATCTCATTCAGGAAACTTCCCCCAGGCTGTGGCTTAGCCATGTCCCCGCAATATCCAATCTTCCAGGTGTGTTAGTTCTCCTAGCTTTGCAGAAAAGCTTTTGTGAAGTTTTGAAAGCAGGAGATGAGCTACTGGCAGAAGTAAAGTTGTGAGGAGGGGGCGTGAGTCGTGCTTGTGTAGCTCAGATGATACAGCAGTTACCGGCGAAAGGCAAAGATCCAGATTTCGAGTCTTGGTGTGGCACACAGTTTTAATCTGCTCTAAAGTTGAAATGGCCATAGTGTTTGCTACGTCACGTCTAGAGATGAGAAAACTTTAATATGTGCTGCTGCATTATTAATACACAGTATACACACAATCAAAATGAAAGCATCTTCGTCGTCTTGTATATTTATTTATTGTGAGTTTTGGCTTGCAGGCCATACAGTCATGGACGTGTTTTGGAACCGCACAAGAAAAGTTTGCTTATAAAACTACGACATTATTATGATTAACTAGAGTCAGTAATGGTTAATGTCACCGCTTTAGTTATATGAAATCTATTTGTTGTTTGCTTTCAGTAGTCATTTGTGAACGAAAACATGCTATAAGGGAACTGGTAAAATAACGTATTGTGGGAACTGAGTATGGAAGACAGTTGTAGTTTCCATAATTGCACTCCGATGTCATCAGCCGATTTGGAATATCTGACAAATATGTTTGTAAACCACTGCATCACTGCACAGACATCTAATGAGTCACACTTCCAAGCACCTTGAGCGTGACCACATTGGCATCTAACAATTTGTTCGTAAGTTGTGTCAGTAGCCACCTCTGGGCTTAAGTAAACGCAAATCCTTAACAATGTTGACGCATTGTATAAGTTGTCAGTTTCATTGTGGCTAAGAGCCCTTATTCAGGGTACTTCGCCTTCAAAAATTTGAGTAACTATAACAATTTGTCCATTTTATTTGGACTGTTGAGCTCCGTGGCCGTGGATAATGATATTTCACTATAAAAATACGGCAACCAGCCACTTTTTAATGCGTTTTATTTATACCAATATGCATTTCGGGTTTGCATCTATCTTCAGCTAGCAAATTACATGGATCTTCGATTACTATAGTAGTACAATCTCGACAGCAGTTTTGCACAGGCCTGCTGCAGCATCCAAACTGCTGTCGAAATTGTACTACTGTAGTAACTGAAGATGGGTGCAAACCTGAAATGCATAAAAGCACAAATAAAATGTATTAAAAAGTGCCTGGTTGCTGTATTATTATAGTGAAGTCTTTGAGTGACTGATTAAATAATAACCAATTAATATTTCGTTTGAGTTTTTTTCCCTTTATTGTTATTTTAATACCTATACAAACAGGTAGGCTGTCAGCGGCATGCTACGCCTCTCTTCTGCCATAGTGTTGACAATGACAGAACACAGGTTGGAGAAACAGAAAGAACATAGTGACGGGCTAAAAAATAGTGGTCACGGAGCCGTTCACACTCGATGATAACGACACCGAAAACACGTTGACACGGCACACAGAACACTGACGAATCCGATGGCACAAGTGAACGTAGAAGCGTGACGGCGGACACTAAAAACACAAAACGACATCACACACACACACACGAGACACAGATGGCAATGATCTCCGGCGCGCGAAAGTCCACGTAGCGTGTGCGAGTCCAGGGACCTGCCAAGAGGGGAAGAAAGGTGAGGGGGGGAAAGGGTGGGGAGGGGAGAACAAAGATGCCAATGGCTGAGGAGATGGAAGGAGGGGGAGAGGGACAGGGGAGGGGAAGCCCAGGGGAGGGGTGGGGAGAAAGGGAGGAGGGAGGGAGGGTGCCCAAAGGAAACAGACAGAGGAAGAGGGAGGGAGGATCAAAGTTGATAGGAGAGGTAGATGGAGGGGAGGAGGACACCATTAGGGAGGGGGAGCTGCTGGAAGCCACCTTGGGAGAGGGTAAGGAGGGTGAAGAGATGGAGACCAGGTGGGATGTGGGAATACAGATGCGGCAGCGGGCGGGGTTGGGAGAGGATGGGCGAGACAAGCGGGTGAGGAGGCTCGAGTTTGTGGGAGGTGTACAGGATCCGTATCCTTTCAAGGAAAAGGAGGAGGTGGGGGAAAGGAATGAGATCATACAGGATCCGCGTGGGGGAGGGGAGACGGATGCAATAGGCGAGGCGGAGAGCATGCCGTTCAAGGATTTGAAGGGATTTATAAAAGGAGGGGGGGGGGCGGAGATTCAGGTCGGATGGGCGTAGCAGAGGATAGGGCGGATGAGGGATTTATAGGTGTGGAGGAGGGTGGAGGGGTCCAGACCCCACGTACGGCCCGAAAGGAGCTTGAGGAGACGGAGTCGGGAGTGTGCCTTGGCTTGGATTGTCCGGAGATGGGGGGTCCAGGAGAGGCGACAGTCGAGGGTGACACCAAGGTAGAGGGTGGGAGTGAGGGCGATAGGACGGCCATAGACGGTGAGATAGAAATCAAGGAGGTGGAAGGAAGGGGTGGTTTTGCCTACAATGAGCGCCTGGGTTTTGGAGGGATTGACCTTGAGCAACCACCGGTTGCACCAAGTGGTGAACCGGTCAAGATGGGATTGGAGAAGGTGTTAGGAGCGCTGCAGGGTGGGGGCAAGGGCAAGGAAGGCGATGTCATCGGCAAACTGGAGAAGGTGGACGGGGGGTGACGGCGGCGGCATGTCCGCCGTATACAAAAGGTACAGAAGGGGGGAGAGGACGGAGCCTTGGGGCACACCAGCGGAGGGAAAAAAGGTGCAGGAATCTGTGTTATGGATGGTGACGTAGGAAGGACGGCGGGAGAGAACGGAGCCGATCAGACGGACGTAATTAATGGGAAGGGCGAAGGTTTGGAGCTTGAAGAGGAGACCGGAATGCCATACGCGGTCATAAGCACGTTCGAGGTCCAGGGAGAGGAAGATTGCAGAGTGACAGGAATTAAGCTGTTCAGAAAGGAGATGAGTGAGGTGAAGGAGAAGGTCGTAGGAAGAGAAGGATGGCCGAAAGCCACACTGGATGATGGGAAGGAGGTGGTGCTGGCGGAGATGCTGGTGGATGCGGCGGGTGAGAATAGATTCCAGGACCTTGCTGAAGACCGAGGTAAGGCTGATGGGATGGTAGGAGGAGACGGCGGATGGCGGTTTACCATGTTTAAGGGACATCAGGATACGTGAGGTTTTCCACAGGTCGGGGTAGTAACCGGTGGACAGGACTACATTGTAGAGCCTGGTCAGGGTGGAGAGGAAAGAGACAGGAGCTTCACGAAGGTTTCTTGGCCGCAAGCAAATTACGAATGTGTCGCTGGAGTTGTCGGTGGCGTCGTAGTGTGTCCGGGTCACGCGTGTGGAGGTAGGCACAGTAGAGACGATGGGATTCACAGAGGAGGAGGATGGCCTGTGGGGGTAAGGGAGGACGGTGGGGGTGGATGGCGACAGTAGGGACGTGGGCCTCCACGGCCTCAGACAAGGTCTGCTGGAGAAAGGAGGTGGCATGGGTTACATCGTCAGGGTGGCGGCAGGTGAAGGTGTGGCTATCGACCTGGGTGGAGAGGGTATCCCGGTAGGGATTCCAGTTGTCACGGGAATAGTCATGGATATACTTTGGGGGAGGGTCATTACGGGGGTCGGGGCAGGGGCGACGACCGTCTGAAACGGTGAGGAGGACAGGGAGATGGTCGCTACCAATAGGGTCCAGGGCATCCACCGTTATGAGGCAAAGGAGGTTAGGGAAGGAAAGGATAACATCGGGAGTGGAGTTGGATTCGGGATGGGTGTGCTGGGGGATGGGGATGAGGTCCCCTTGAAGGGAGGAGAGGAACTGATGCCACCGCCGTAACTGGGCGGCGGAAGGACTATGGATGTTGAGGTCGGCGGCGATCACGTAGGAGGAGAAGGTAAGGTCAACGTGGGAGAGGGTGTCGAAGGGAATAGGGGCGTTAGGGCGGACATAGATGGTGGCGCAGGTAACGGTAAAACCAGGGAAGAGGAGACTAAGGATCAAGTATTCAGTGGGGTCGGGATGCAGAGGTTGGAGCCGAACAGGGATCTGGTGGTGGTGACCAATGGCAACTCCGCCACGCGCAATCGGGAGGGGATTATCAGAACGTTGAAGGAGGTATGGCGAAGTGTGGACGGTGTGGTGGGGTTGGAGGAAGGTTTCATTGAGGAGGAAAGTGTCCACGCGGTGGGTGGCAAGGGTGTGCAGGAAGAGGTTCTTGTTGGCGGGAAGGGAGCGGATGTTGTTGAAAAGAATACGGTGCTGTCGCGCCATGACAGGGATTTAGACAAGGGTGTCAAGACGGGAGAAGGTGAAATGGGCCTGGTTGTTGGAGTAGGTGGCATACATTTTCAAGTGGAAAATGGAACGGGCGGCGAGGGAGACCTGTTGAAGGGTGTGAGGGCGCTGGAAAGGGTGGACGTTTTGTAAGACAATGGTGAGGAACCTGATGATGTCCTCAGCGGTGGGGGGGAGGGGGGGACGAAGAGAATTGCCAGGAGGGGTGGGAGCGTCCAGAGGACAGACAGGTACAGTGAGTTCAGGAGTGGTCGGAGGGGGTCGGGCTTTACACTTTTGGGAGTAGGTGGGATGGGGGAGATTGCAGGTATTGCAGGAGGGAGGGGATTGTAGGTTAGGGCACTGCCGGAGGAAGTGCGTTTGTTGACAATGCGGGCAGGTGGGGGCCTCACGGCACTCAGCTGTTGGGTGTGCGTTATAGTGCAGACACCTCTGTCAGCGCAGGGATTGAGGAGGAGAACGGGAGGGGTCGACCTTATAGCGCTGGTGGAAGAGGAGAAAACGCGCACGAGGTGGGTGGGGCCGGACGAGTTGAAAATGCGGCGGACCGCCCGTACCTCCAGTGTGGGATGCGCCTTGAGCTCCGCTAACACCTCCTCCTCCATGATCGTCGGACTGAGCCGAGTGATCACAGCGGTGAGGGTTGGTGGGCGACGCGAGGGTTGGGGTTGGCGGGTGGGAGATGGAGAAGGAGCAGGGGTGAGGGAAGCGTTGGGGCCAAAACGGGTGATGGGGAGGCGGGAGAGGATGTCAGTATGGAGGGTAGGGCTGGGGGAGGAGATGAGAACGGAATCCCGTCTGGGAGTGAGGAGAGAGACGGGGGCACCAGGGATGTGTTGACGGAGGAGGAGGGAGAGATTCCGGGCCTCGAGAAGGGAAGGATCCGGACGGGAGAGGAGGTATTTGTATAAAGAAGAGGGAGAGGAGGAGGAGGAAGCGGAGGGAGCAGGGGCAGGTGGGGCGACATCCATGGCATCCTGGGAGGGGGAAGGAGGACGGGGCGGGGCCTTTTTGGGAGCAGAGGAGGTGGCGGTACCACTAGGGCGTTTAACGGTGGCAGAAGGGTGGGTGGTGACATGAGGGATGGGAGCTATAGGGAGGTGGCGGGAACGGGCAGGTCACGGCGTGGACGCAGCAGACGGCGCCGGAGATGGTGACGGTGAAGGCGACGGTGAAGGCGATGGGGAGAGTTGGGCGTGGGCAGTGGCCCGACAGGCCACCACCCTAGCTGGAGCTGCAGTAACAGGCTGGGGGAGTGGGGGGAAAGGATCAGAGGGAGAGGAGCGGGAGGAAGAAGCTGGAGAGGGGGCGACAAAGAGCGAAGGTGAAGGGAGAGTGAGAAGAGGAGGGATGGAAAGAGGGGGGTGTGACTGGGCTCACCATGTAATGGTGGTGGCGGCGGCAGAGGGGGACGTGTAGACTATGGCTGTGGTAGTAGTGGCCGTAGTGGTGGTGGGGGCTGACATGATGACAAGGATATAGAAACGTACACAGGACGACGAAGACCAGAGTCCCACGCGGCTGGCTGGCTTGGCTGGCTGGCTTGGCTGGCTGGCTTGGCTGGCTGGCTTGGCTGGCTGGCTGGCTTGGCTGGCTGGCTGGCTTGGCTGGCTGGCTGGCTTGGATGGCTGGCTGGCTGGCTTGGCTGGCTGGCTGGCTTGGCTGGCTGGCTTGGCTGGCTGGCTGGCTTGGCTGGCTGGCTTCGCTGGCTGGCTTGGCTGGCTGGCTTGGCTGGCTGGCTGGCTTGGCTGGCTGGCTTGGCTGGCTGGCTGGCTTGGCTGGCTGGTTGGCTTGGCTGGCTGGCTTGGCTGGCTGGCTGGCTTGGCTGGGTGGCTTGGCTGGCTGGCTGGCTTGGCTGGCTGGCTGGCTTGGCTGGCTGGCTGGCTTGGTTGGCTGGCTTGGCTGGCTGGCTGGCTTGGCTGGCTGGCTTGGCTGGCTGGCTGGCTTGGCTGGCTGGCTTGGCTGGCTGGCTGGCTTGGCTGGCTGGCTGGCTTGGCTGGCTCGGCTTGGCTGGCTTGGCTGGCTGGCTTGGCTGGCTGGCTGGCTTGGCTGGCTGGCTTGGCTGGCTGGCTGGCTTGGCTGGCTGGCTGGCTTGGCTGGCTGGCTCGGCTGGCTCGGCTGGCTGGCTCGGCTTGGCTGGCTGGCTCAGCTTGGCTGGCTGGCTCGGCTTGGCTGGCTGGCTGGCTGGCTGGCAAGGCTGGCTGGCTGGCTGGCTGGCTGGCAAGGCTGGCTGGCTGGCTGGCAAGGCTGGCAAGGCTGGCAAGGCAGGCAGGCACCTGCAAAACTAGCGCTTCGATTAGTGCTGGAATGGCACAACCAAAAGGGGGTAACCTTGCGGAATACCGCCGGAGATCTGCATTCGTTTGAGGTTACGGGTGAGATCTATATATCATTATCTTTCACCAATGCTATCACCAATGCTAACGAGTATAACATTCTCATCATAAAAATGTAGAATATAATTTTTCTACCCACAAATTCAATAGTGAGCTAAACATTTGTAGGCGTTTTGTAAATGTATCTGAATGAATTTTACACAAATAGCCATGCGAAATGAAATAACTGTCTTCAATCGAATGACGTGCAACACAGCTGTTGCATCTCGCCGTCAAAAGATGGCAGTGCAACAGCCGTTCTTCTAGAGTTCACACCTACCCTCTGTCGACGGTACTCCGTATCATCTCCGACCGGTCGCTCGCCACTGGGGTAGCTGCTGCCACCTCGCGGCAATCCCCTACATTACGAGGAGCTGGCACAGTGTAGAATCACCATCAAATTTGGAATACTGCACATGTGCGTAAGCTGAAGATGCGTCATATTTTCTTACGTTTGTGGATTTCCAGCAGAAGATACACAGCAAAATTTTTGAGCGGAACTCTAATAGTGAGTATTCATCGTCACTTGTTAATGAATGAACCCCACTTTTTGGTATTGTCACAATATATATATGTATATTATATGTATTTTATAATCCCGTCGTACTTTTTAGAATTGCAATGGACAAAGAATTCCATCACTGCCCTGATTTCTGCATATCAGGGCGAAAACGTATTCATAGATGCAGAACATCCGCTGTACGACAACAAGGTAAATTTGTTACTTGTGTAACATTCTTTGTGGTCCTTGTATGTTTATATTACGTATAGACACCAGTAGATACGTAAAAGTGTAGAGAACTATCATTGAAACCTCTTGTATTTTTTCTAGAATGCAAGGAAAGAGAGAACGTGTAGCAACAAAAGTTGCGCAAGTCTTACAAGGTATTACCACCGATGACTGCAAGGCAAAATTCTCAGTTTTGCGCTCCGCTACGGCGCTGAACTTAAAATATGTCAGAGCGAGAGTAGTGGGTCATCCGGCGCCATATGCAGACCCGAGAGTCTGGTCGTTCGATCATTTACATTTCCTGAAAGACTTAATGACACCATGCGAAAGCTGGTATAATATTCCGAACAGTGTTGTAAGTATTTTTAGTGAACTTTATATTCTCATATACAACAGTTTGTAACAGTGCTTTCTACTTGACAAAGTTAAGTTTGTTGGTGCTGCCCTCAGATGAAGAAAAAGATTTTACCGAATATTTAATAGAATATTGAGCATAGATAAGCTATTAAATGTAGGAAGAAGAGACTGCTCAAATTTCATGTTTTATCAGTGAAGGAAAATGTAGTTCCAACTTATGGGTAGTAACTGACTCTGTTACTTGAGGTAGTAACTCCAGAAGTGTTCAATGAATGTAGCATAGCTGGCAGTTATAGAGAAATAGCTCTATTTAGTACATTTATTTTTCCATTGCGTCTTTAATTGCTGCAGATATGTGATGCCAGATTCATTGAAATTGCACACTACATTTTTCAGATTTAATTTCTTAAAATCGTTCGCGAATGAAATATGTATTTTACATCTAACTTTACAATTCACACTCAGTTTGTACATTTAAATGAACTTTACACGAATAGAAGATTGAACACTGTGCAATAAAAGTGCATATATTTAAGGACTGAATAAAAGCAGTGACACTAATTATGACAGCATGTATTTCTTTAAGGTAGTTCATATCACAGGTAGATATTGTGTTCTCAGACAGTTTAACAGTGTAATCTGAACTGGCACTTCTTGTGTGGTGGTTTATGCTGAGAGTGGTGTTATTTTAGTGATCAGCCCCTTTACCAGTTCAATATATGTTAAAGAGTTGAAATGTTTGTCAGATAGAAATGCTTGGCAGAGAAAGTATGTTAAGTACTGTGAAAACAAATTTAATTCCATTCATTCTGTAGGTTTTCTTCTGTATTTAAAAGTACTTCACCTTACTGGAGAGTTTCCTCAGAATATTAACTTTTAATTTAGGCAGGACTGAGTGCAACATACTAAGTACTCATAACTGTTTGGACTGTGGTACAAGATTTTTCAGCCCTTTTAAGACATGACAGCCACTACGTACTAGTAACTTACTCAATATTCCTCATCACCTTTACTTTAGTTGTTGAGCTATTTATGTCATAATCATTGTTCACTCCTTCAGCAAGTCTTATTTATTAATTTAGAACCTACATTAATCCGTGATTTGTAGTAAGCATGTAGAGAAAACTTTGTGGTATTTACATGTTTTGTGGTCAATACTCTGTGGCTGGACGTTCTTATCCCTGCTATTATTTGTGTGTCGCCGGCCGCAGTAGTCTCACGGTTCTAGGCGCTCAGTCCAGAACCGCGCGACTGCTACCGTCGCAGGTTCGAATCCTGCCTCGCGCATGGATGTGTGTGATGTCCTTAGGTTAGTTAGGTTTAAGTAGTTCTAAGTTCAAGGGGACTGATGTCCTCATCTACATCTACATCTACATCCGTACTCCGCAAGCCACCTGACGGTGTGTGGCGGAGGGTACCCTGAGTACCTCTATCGGTTCTCCCTTCTATTCCAGTCTCGTATTGTACGTGGAAAGAAGGACTGTCGGTATGCTTCTGTGTGGGCTCTAATCTCTCTGATTTTATCCTCATGGTCTCTTCGCGAGATATACGTAGGAGGGAGCAATATACTGCTCGACTCCTCGGTGAAGGCATGTTCTCGAAACTTCAACAAAAGCCCGTACCGAGCTACTGAGCGTCTCTCCTGCAGAGTCTTCCACTGGAGTTTATCTATCATCTCCGTAACGCTTTCGCAATCACCAAATGATCCCGTAACGAAGCGCGCTGCTCTCCGTTGGATCTTCTCTATCTCCTCTATCAACCCCACCTGGTGCGGATCCCACACTGCTGAGCAGTATTCAAGCATTGGGCGAACAAGCGTACTGTAACCTACTTCCTTTGTTGTCGGATTGCATTTCCTTAGGATTCTTCCAATGAATCTCAGTCTGGCATCTGCTTTACCGACGATCAACTTTATATGATCATTCCATTTTAAATCACTCCTAATGCGTACTCCCAGATAATTTATGGAATTAACTGCTTCCAGTTGCTGACCTGCTATTTTGTAGCTAAATGATAAGGGACCTATCTTTCTATGTATTCGCATCACATTACACTTGTCTACATTGAGATTCAATTGCCATTCCGTGCACCATGCGTCAATTCGCTGCAGATCCTCCTGCATTTCAGTACAATTTTCCATTGTTGCAACCTCTCGATACACCACAGCATCATCTGCAAAAAGCCTCAGTGAACTTCCGATGTCATCCACCAGGTCATTTATGTATATTGTGAATAGCAACGGTCCTATGACACTCCCCTGCGGCACACCTGAAATCACTCTTACTTCGGAAGACTTCTCTCCATTGAGAATGACGTGCTGCGTTCTGTTATCTAGGAACTCCTCAATCCAATCACACAATTGATCTGATAGTCCGTATGCTCTTACTTTGTTCATTAAACGACTATGGGGAACTGTGTCAAACGCCTTGCGGAAGTCAAGAAACACGGCATCTACCTGTGAACCCGTGTCTAAGGCCCTCTGAGTCTCGTGGACGAATAGCGCGAGCTGGGTTTCACACGATCGTCTTTTTCGAAACCCATGCTGATTCCTACAGAGTAGATTTCTAGTCTCCAGAAAAGACATTATACTCGAACATAATACGTGTTCCAAAATTCTACAACTGATCGACGTTAGAGATATAGGTCTATAGTTCTGCACATCTGTTCGACGTCCCTTCTTGAGAACGGGGATGACCTGTGCCCTTTTCCAATCCTTTGGAACGCTTCGCTCTTCTAGAGGCCTACGGTACACCGCTGCAAGAAGGGGGGCAAGTTCCTTCGCGTACTCTGTGTAAAATCGAACTGGTATCCCATCAGGACCAGCGGCCTTTCCTCTTTTGAGCGATTTTAATTGTTTCTCTATCCCTCTGTCGTCTACTTCGATATCTACCATTTTGTCAACTGTGCGACAATCTAGAGAAGGAAGCACAGTGCAGTCTTCCTCTGTGAAACAGCTTTGGAAGAAGACATTTAGTAATTCGGCCTTTAGTCTGTCATCCTCTGTTTCAGTACCATTTTGGTCACAGAGTGTCTGGACATTTTGTTTTGATCCACCTACCGCTTTGACATAGGACCAAAATTTCTTAGGATTTTCTGCCAAGTCAGTACATAGAACGTTACTTTCGAATTCATTGAAAGCCTCTCGCATAGCCCTCCTCACACTACATTTCGCTTCGCGTAATTTTTGTTTGTCTGCAAGGCTTTGGCTATGTTTATGTTTGCTGTGAAGTTCCCTTTGCTTCCGCAGCAGTTTTCTAACTCGGTTGTTGTACCACGGTGGCTCTTTTCCATCTCTTACGATCTTGCTTGGCACATACTCATCTAACGCATATTGTACCATGGTTTTGAACTTTGTCCACTGATCCTCAACACTATCTGCACTTGAGACAAAACTTTTGTGTTGAGCCGTCAGGTACTCTGTAATCTGCTTTTTGTCACTTTTGCTAAACAGAAAAATCTTCCTACCTTTTTTAATATTTCTATTTACGGCTGAAATCATCGACGCAGTAACCGCTTTATGATCGCTGATTCCCTGTTCTGCATTAACTGATTCAAATAGTTCGGGTCTGTTTGTCACCAGAAGGTCTAATATATTATCGCCACGAGTCGGTTTTCTGTTTAACTGCTCAAGGTAGTTTTCAGATAAAGCACTTAAAAATATTTCACTGGATTCTTTGTCCCTGCCACCCGTTATGAACGTTTGAGTCTCCCAGTCTATATCCGGCAAATTAAAATCTCCACCCAGAACTATAACATGGTGGGGAAATCTACTCGAAATATTTTCCAAATTATTCTTCAGGTGCTGAGCCACAACAGCTGCTGAGCCCGGGGGCCTATAGAGACATCCAATTACCATGTCTGAGCCTGCTTTAACCGTGACCTTCACCCAAATCATTTCACAATTCGAATCTCCGTCAATTTCCTTCGATACTATTGCACTTCTTATCGCTATAAACACGCCTCCCCCTTCACTGTCCAGCCTATCTCTGCGGTATACATTCCAATCAGAGTTTAGGATTTCATTACTGTTTACGTCTGGTTTCAGCCAACTTTCTGTTCCTAGTACTATATGGGCGTTGTGACCGTTTATTAATGAGAGCAGTTCTGGGACCTTTCTATAGACGCTTCTGCAGTTTACTATTAGCACATTAATATTGTTATTCCTTGTTGCATTTTGCCTACTCCTGCCTTGCCGCGTCTCAGGAGGCGTCTTGTCGGGCCTAGGGAGGGAATTCTCTAACCTAAAAAAACCCCATGTGCACTCCACACGTACTCCGCTACCCTCGTAGCCGCTTCCGGCGTGTAGTGCACGCCTGACCTATTCAGGGGGACCCTACATTTCTCCACCCGATAGCGGAGGTCGAGAAATTTGCACCCCAGCTCTCCGCAGAATCGTCTGAGCCTCTGGTTTAAGCCTTCCACTCGGCTCCAAACCAGAGGACCGCGATCGGTTCTCGGAACGATACTACAAATAGTTAGCTCTGATTCCACCCCGCGAGCGAGGCTTTCCACCTTCACCAACTCCGCCAACCGCCTGTACGAACTGAGGATGACCTCTGAACCCAGACGGCAAGAGTCATTGGTGCCGACATGAGCAACAATTTGCAGTCGGGTGCACCCATTGCTCTCTATCGCCGCCGGTAGGGCCTCCTCCACATCTCGGATGCGACCCCCCGGCAAGCAGACAGAGTGAACACTGGCCTTCTTCCCCGACCTTTCCGCTATTTTCCTAAGTGGCTCCATCACCCGCCTAACGTTGGAGCTCCCAATAACTAATAAACCCCTCCCCCCGTGTGCCTGCTCGGACCTTGCTGAAGGAGCAGCCACATGTCCACTCACAGGCAGAGCGGGCGATGCCACACGGCCAGCCTCCACATTTACCCTCCGCCTCGTGCGCCGCGAACGCCGCTGAACCCGCCACTCCCCTTGGGGAGAGGGTGGCCCAACCGCGCCCGGTACCCGCGAAGATGTCTCGACAGCAGGGACAGTGGGTGAAGCATCTAACACCTGGGGTGCACCATGCGACGCACCAGACTCCCCACTGCCTGTACACTCCGAGGCAGCAGCCTGAAGACGGCTGACCGCGGCTATGAACACGCTCAGCTGTTCGCGAAGAGTGGCCAGCTCCTCCTGCGTCCGTACACAGCAGCCACACATCCTAGCCATCCTAAGAAATCAATTTACTATAGAGTGTTAATCAGCTTTTAACTAGACTGCTAATTCACTAAAGGCGGTTGATTATTGACTAAACTGTGATTGCTAACCACTTCTTGTAGAAACAAGGAAAATAGCACTACCTGTCTCTGGACGGTATTGAAAACAAACACTAGCACTACGAGCACTATGGCTGACTAAAGGGACTCTCTCTGACTGTATTCAAAACAAACACGAGATCTATGGAACACTTAATAGCACTCTACTATTAAAGCTTCCTAAAAGCAAAAACACGCAGAAGAAGAAGTGACAAGTAAGAAAAATACAGATAATACTTAAATTAAGGTAGCTCGCTGCACAGCAGACGTGAAGCAGACGGCGGTTAGGGCGACACTGACACTACTGGCACTATGGCTGACTAAAGGGACTCTCTCTGACTGTATTCAAAACAAACACGAGATCTATGGAACACTTAATAGCACTCTACTATTAAAGCTTCCTAAAAGCAAAAACACGCAGAAGAAGAAGTGACAAGGTAAGAAAAATACAGATAATACTTAAATTAAGGTAGCTCGCTGCACAGCAGACGTGAAGCAGACGGCGGTTAGGGCGACACTGACACTACTGGCACTATGGCTGACTGTTAGATGTTAAGTCCCATAGAGCTCAGAGCCATTTGTGTGTAGTTGCTGGCTTTGCTTTTCCAATTTACAGTTTTCAAAGGTGATGAGATACAGTCTGTGCGAAACAATAATTTTTTTTCTTAGAAACCTGTTTTGTAAGTTACTGTTTAAGTTATCTGTTACATATATAAACAAAGATGCTGTAACTTATCAGACGAGACAATAAAAACCACACAAACACAAATTTCAAGCTTTCACAATCCAAGGTTGCTTCGTGCCATAGGTCAGGCAGATATCAGCTGCTTTTTTTAAATAGGAACCCCAATTTTTTATTACATATTTCGTGGTACGTAAAAAAATGGATGTTTTAGTTGGACCCGTTTTTTCACTTTGTGATAGATTGCGCTGCAATAGTCACAAACGTATAAGTACATGGTATCACGTAACATTCTCCCAGTGCAGATGCTATTTGCTTCATGATACATTACCTGTTCTAAAACGGACTATTTACCGATAGCAGAAAAGGTCGATATCGTGTTGATGTATGGCTATTGTGATCAAAATGCACAATGGGCGTGTGCTATGTATGCTGCTCGGTATCCTGGACGACATCATCCAAGTGTCCAGACCATTCGCCGGATAGTTACATTATGTAAGGAAACAGGTCGATATCATGTTGATGTATGGCTATTGTGATCAAAATGCACAACGGGCGTGTGCTATGTATGCTTCTCGGTATCCTGGACGACATCATCCAAGTGTCCAGACCATTCGCCGGATAGTTACATTATGTAAGGAAACAGTAAGTGTTCAGCCACATGTGAAACGTCAGCCACAACCTGCAACAAATGATGATGCCCAAGTAGGTATTTTAGCTGCTGTCACAGCTAATCAGCACATCAGTAGCAGACAGATTGCGCGAGAATCGGGAATCTCGAAAACGTCAGTGTTCAGAATGCTACATCAACATATTTCTATACAACAGGGATTGCATGGCGACGACTTTGAATGTCGTGTACAGTTCTGCCACTGGGCACATGAGAAATTACGAGACGATGACAGATTTTTTTGTACGCGTTCTGTTTAGCGACGAAGCATCATTCACCAACAGCACTAACGTAAAACGGCATTATATGCACTGCTGGGCAACGGAAAATCCACGATGGCTGCAACAAGTGGAACATCAGCGACCTTTCTTCCTTTCCACCCCCACCACCCACTTCCAAGATTTCTCGGTTGTGTTGGCATACTAATGTGTAACATAGCCCGAGGTCTGGCTTGGATTATATAGTGCCAATTTCATTGCAAGTTCGTGGAGGTGACACTGGTGAATGCAGACAAAATGTGTGGTAAGAGATTGGTTTGCAGTGTAGCCCAACACCTAATTCTACTACATATGTCTTTATTTTTAACCTGCAACACGTTAATGTAATACCGGGACCGTAACCAACAAGTGAGAATACCTGAGGGCAACAGGAGCCACATACATGAGTACATATGTATTCAATATTCCTGCTCAGTGTTAAATATCTTGGTTAGTGTGGTGAGGTTAAAGCAAATAAGACAAGTTGTCGATCGGGCATTTTACTCCGTGGGATAGTATGTACACATCGTACCCTGTGCTTTATTACAGAAACTAGGCAGTTCCCTGTATGGGTTGGTGGCAATGGGAAGAGAGTATTCTGGTATGTTACGGTTAAATAGTGTGCGGATGTCTCTCAGCTGCAAAGCCCACCTATAATCTGACGGGGAATCGGCAGTGCCTTCTCCAGTGTTAGCAGTTTCGGATGACTCGGTGCCACCAACATCGATGTTGGCATCACTTAACTCTGGAGTGATGTGGGAAGTAAAAATGTGGAAGTACTCCTACATATTCTTCTTTAGGAGGAAAATACCCCCCCCCCCCCCCCCTATGAACCATAGACCTTGTTGTTGGTGGGGAGGCTTGCGTGCCTCAGCGATACAGATGGCCGTACCGTAGTTGCAACCACAACGGAGGGGTATCTGTTGAGAGGCCAGACAAACGTGTGGTTCCTGAAGAGGGGCAGCAGCCTTTTCAGTAGTTGCAGGGGCAACAGTCTGGATGATTGACTGATCTGGCCTTGTAACATTAACTAAAATGGCCTTGCTGTGCTGGTACTGTGAACGGTTGAAAGCAAGGGGAAACTATTGCCGTAATTTCTCCCGAGGGTGTGCAGCTCTACTGTATGATTAAATGATGATGGCGTCCTCTTGGGTAAAATATTCCGGAGGTAAAATAGTCCCCCATTCGGATCTCCGGGTGGGGACTTTTCGAGAGCATGTCGTTATCAGGAGAAAAAAAACTGGAGTTCTATGGATCAGAGCGTGGAAAGTCAGATCCCTTAATCGGGCAGGTAGGTTAGAAAATTTATAAAGGGAAATGGATAAGTTAAAGTTAGATATAGTGGGAATTAGTGAAGTTCGGTGGCAGGAGGAACAAGACTTTCGGTCAGGGGAATACAGGGTTATAAATACAAAGTCAAATAAGGGTAATGCAGGAGTCCGTTTAGTAATGAATAAAAAACTAGGAATGCGGGTAAGCTACTACAAACAGCATAGTGAACGCATTATTGTGACCAAGATAGATACGAAGCCCACACCTACTACAGTAGTACAAGTTTATATGCCAACTAGCTCTGCAGATGACGAAGAAATTGAAGAAATGTATGATGAAATAAAAGAAAGTATTCAGATAGTGAAGGGAGACGAAAATTTAGTAGTGGAATTCGAGAGTAGGAAAAGGGAGAGAAGGAAATGTAGTAGGTGATTATGGATTGGGGTTAAGAAATGAAAGAGGAAGCCGCCTGGTAGAATTTTGCACAGAGCACAACTTAATCATAGCTAACACTTGGTACAAGAATCATAAAAGACGATTGTACATATAGAAGAATCCTGGAGATACTGACTGATTTCAGATAGATTATATAATGGTGAGACAGGGATTTAGGGAACCAGGTTTTAAATTGTAAGAGATTTCCAGCGGCAGATGTGGACTCAGACCACAATCTGTTGGTTATGAACTGTAGATTAATACTGAAGAAACTGCAAAAAAGGTGGGAATTTAAGGACATGGGATCTGGATAAGCTGACTAAACCAGAGGTTGTACAGAGTTTCAGGGAGAGCGTAAGGGAACAAATGGCAGGAATGGGGGGAAGAAATACAGTAGAAAAAGAATGGGTAGCTTTGAGGGATGAAGTAGTGAAGGCAGCAGAGGATCAAGTAGGTAAAATGATGAGGCTAGTAGAAATCCTTGGGTAACAGAAGAAATATTGAATTTAATTGATGAAAGAAGAAAATATAAAAACACAGTAAATGAAGCAGGCAAAAAGGAATACAAAGTCTCAAAAATGAGATCGCCAGGAAGTGCAAAATGGCTAAGCAGGGATGGCTAGAGGACAAATGTAAGGATATAGAGGCTTATCTCACTAGGGGTAAGATAGATACTGCCTACAGAAAAATGAGAGAGACCTTTGGAGAAAAGAGAACCACATGTATGAATATTAAGAGCTCAGGTGGAAACCCAGTTCCAAGCAAAGAAGGGAAAGCAGAAAGGTAGAAGGAGTATATAGAGGGTCTATACAAGGGCGATTTACGTGAGGACAATATTATGGAAATGGAAGAGGATGTAGATGAAAATGAAATGGGAGATACAATACTGCATGAAGAGTTTGACAGAGCACTGAAATACCTGAGTTAAAACAAGGCCCCAGGAGTAGACAACATTCCATTGGAACTACTGATGGCCTTGGGAGAGCCAGTCCTGACAAAACTTCAAGAAGAATATAATAATTCCAATCCCAAAGAAAGCAAGTGTTGACAGATGTGAAATTACCGAACTATCAGTTTAATAAGTCACGGCTGTAAAATACTAACATGAATTCTTTACAGACGAATGGAAAAACTAGTAGAAGCCGACAGTTTGGATTCCGTAGAAATGTTGGAACACGTGAGGCAATACTGACCCTACGACTTATCTTAGAAGCTAGATTAAGGAAGGGAAAACCTACGTTTCTAGCATTTGTAGACTTAGAGAAAGCTTTTGACAATGTTGACTGGAATACTCTCTTTCAAATTCTGTAGTTGGCAGGGCTAAAATATAGGGAGCGAAAGGATATTTACAATTTGTACAGAAAAGAAATAGCAGTTAGAAGAGTTCAGCGGCATGAAAGGGAAGCAGTGGTTGGGAAGGGAGTGAGACAGCCTCTCCCCAATGTTATTCCATTTGTATATTGAGCAAGCAGTAAAGGAAACAAAAGAAAAATTCGGAGTAGGTATTAACATCCACGGAGAAGTAATAAAAACTTTGAGGTTCGCCGATGTCATTGTAATTCTGTCAGAGACAGCGAAGGACTTGGAAGAGCAGTTGAATGGAATGGATAGTGTCTTGAAAGAAGGGTATAAGATGAACATCAACAAAAGCAAAACGAGGATAATGGAATGTAGTCAAATTAAGTCGGATGATGCTGTGGGAATTAGATTAGGAAATGAGACATTTAAAGTAGTAAAGGGGTTTTGCTATTTGGGGAGCAAAATAACTGATGATGGTCGAAGTAGAGAGGATATAAAATGTAGACTGGCAATGGGAAAGAAAGCTTTTCTGAAGAAGAGGAATTTGTTAGCATTGAGTATAGATTTAAGTGTCAGGAAGTCGTTTCTGAAACTATTTGTATGGAGTGTAGCCATGTATGGAAGTGAAACATGGACGATAAATAATTTGGACAAGAAGAAAATAGACGCTTTCGAAATGTGGTGCTACAGAAGAATGCTGAAGATTAGATGGGTAGATCGCATAACTAATGAGGAAGTATTGAATTGGATTGGAGAGAAGAGAAGTTTGTGGCACAACTTGACCAGAAGAAGGGACCGGTTGGTAGGACATGTTCTGAGGCATCAAGGGAGGGTAAAAATCGTAGAGGGAGACCAAGAGATGAATACACTAAGCAGATTCAGAAGGATGTAGGTTGCAGTAGGTACTGGGAGATGAAGAAGCCTGCACAGGATAGAGTAGCATGGAAAGTTGCATCAAACCAGTCTCAGGACTGAAGACCACAACAACAACAGGAGGAAAATGCTTCACAGTATATTCCAGTTGTTTCTGTGATGATGAAGATTTATCTATTTGAAGTAAGTGACCCTTTTCCAGAACTGACAGTCAGAAGTTGTAAGTGGAAATCACTCTGATGTTTTTGACAATGGCATTTTCCGCTGCAAGGTTTTTGCTTACCAAATTTTGGGAGGAACTAGTATGGACAAAGACAAGAAAAAAATTGTCTTTTAAACATGGGTCCTAAAACACATACCTTAGGAACTATGATCACTTAATCGCTAGAATAGATGTTGCATAGTAGCAAATAAGAACAAGTGTTTATAGCTCTTAATGTGTGCACTTCCAAGCCCATGTTAACTTGAATTTTTTAAATTGGTTTGGTCTGTACTACCTCTTCCCAGAAATACAGAAAGCAAAGAAATTACAATACAAGAGATGCTCTGTCAGAAGTATGAGAATAATTTTCATTTATGACTTACAGCTTAGCTGTTTTTTGACTAAGGCCTCTTATCTCAAATTGATACTTTTACCTCCCTCCATCATCTATCAAAGTTGGTAATGATGTTACCAACTCTCCCTGTACTTCTTATATTTCATTGTTCAAGTAGATTGTGCTGATTAAGGTATGGTGAATATTGTGCGCCAATTCTTGTCAAAAATTATGATAGCTCTTTCCCAATGCAAGACCAGAGTAGTCAAAAAAGTACACAATTGTATATACCATTTCTGCTACCTGTAACTATTAACACACACTGATGGTCAATGGTGTTCAGTTTTTGTTGAGGTTCTTTTACTGGATAGGCAGTTTGCCCCATCACTGGCCAGTTACATATTACTTAACCACTTAATTGGTCTACAGCTTAAATTAAATGACAATATGACACCCCTACAATTACTGAACTTTACTTACTGCCACTGGACACTAAACATTGACGTGCATTCCACTTTTCATTGTTCTTAAGTAATTTGATATGTCTTAGCTGTAAACTGTGTGCAGAAAGCTCGCGGTTCAACAGATTGGGCAGTAATATTCATGTTGCCTGCTTACAAAAACAGCTTATTCTTGATCAGTTTTGCTTAGTAACACACCTCCATTGACGTGTAACCAGACCAGATAGCAGCTTTATATCACTCACTGTGAATAACAGAAAACTAGAGCAGAACTATGTTGAGTAATTGTCCATGGCATGAAAACTTGATTTCAGTAAATTTTTGGGTAACATTTGTGATAAAAGTGGTCGTTGAGATGGATATTGATATATATTATTGTCAATGCATAGTAACCAAATACGTTATCAATAAGGATCATCAATTTGGAAATTCTCTTTTGAAATATGTGTACTTGTGATCCATTTAATATTGAAATGGATTCCAGTTGCTATAATAAAACATTTCATGAAAACACCGTAGAATAAAACACTTCAGTATTTGTGTAGCCAGTTCAGTTTATTAGGATCCTTGTAAGTAGTCAGTCACATATCATTAAACATCAGATTATTAGATCTGCAGGGAACAATTTCAGTTATATGTTGATAAAATATTATACACAACAGTGTGTCATATAGATACTGGTTTGTCCTCTGCAGCCATGCTCAAACCAATCTGATGTCTAATGTGCAACTAAAATGAGAAAAATTTTCAGGTGCCTCACAAGTGTTAAAGAAATTGTCAGGATTGGAAAGGTGCCTGACAACAATCTGTTAGGAGTGAACAGGACTGAGATCATAAACTTTTATTATGAGAGTAGTAATGTAAGTCAGGTCAATTACATTTTTACTTTTTATTGTACAGTAAGTACCAATTGATGTACTAAAACTTTTTTTTTCTCGCCATGTACATAGAATAGTGAAGGCCCAGATATCACAATTGATGTAACTAAAAGACTCACTTGAGGTAATGTTCATAACCTTCTACACAAATAAGTTAAGTTTATTTCAACTTGCAAATACTGAGATTAAATCTTAACTTCCCAGCATTACTTTTATTGATAACAGTAGCCATTAATGAAATTAAACTATCTTAAATAGTCCTCTTGAACACTAATGGCATTTTTCATTACAGAATCTGGATGAGGTGGTAGTAAATGACAGTGCTGAATTTGAAGTGCCTAGTACTCCAGTGGCTTCCAGTGCATATTCCAGTACACCAAAAATTTGGAGGAAGAGGAAGAGTGATAGTAGTCCTTTACTAAATACAGACCCAGACCTGGAGAACTTGAACTCAAAATTAACCGAAAAGGCACCAGACCCATCTCCGTATGATGCTTTGTGATGTTTCATTGTGGAAGAGTTGGCCGGAATAAGAAATCAAACGATTGAGAGCGACACAAACATAAAATATTGAAAATTATAATGGAAGCTCAAATAATGGATGATGATTGTTGAATTGTATGCATTTAGTGTTTATTAATTTGAAAATACATTAACATTCAAAAATTGAAGTTCTTAATTGATTCACATTGCCAAGGGGCAAAACCACTCATTAATATATATTCACAGTATCTGTCCTTTGCTTCCCTCGCAGTTCTGTTTCCATTCTGTTAGTGTATGCTACCCCACAGAGCACCAGCACACGCCACGACCCTTTCTCCATCGTACAAGACTCCGTATTTTTTATGTCTCTGGTTGACATTATATGTGCTGTCTGCTTCGTCATTCAAAAAATTATGTAAAATGCAAAGTGTTTCTTTGTCTACAGCAAGTTTAATAGTAGCCAGTAATTTTCAGAAACGGTTGCCCAGAATATCAAAGGCATTTTCAACAACTGGTCTTGACCTTGATAATCTGTAATTGAAAACCATTTTTACAGTCTTTATATGGCTTCATGACATATGACTGGAGTCTGAAAGCATCATCTGCCACAATAACATATTAAACAGATACATTGGTGTTTTTTTACCACCTTTTCTTGTGGAACTTGCAATCAATTTCCCTTAGTGCGGAGCTTATTTTACTTTGCCGAAGGACTCTTTCATCGCTTATCCACTGCATCCAATGTCAGTCGGAGTAAACCAATACTTAGCCTCAATGACTGCTAGTAATAAAATGCTATTAAATTTTTTGTAATTATAATAAAGTGAGCTTGGTGCAACAAACACAACGTATTTCCCATCCATTGCCCCTGTAAATAAAACAAAGATCTTAGCAACAGAGATGATTTGTCAATTTCATTTAAACAGACTATTTGGAGACAGTTACCATAAACTACACAAAATGCAAATTCCTCGATTAAGTAACATACCTAACCAATTTGGGAACTGCCCAAGTTTGTCAAACATGTCAGCAATCACCTGCCACTCTTTCTGTTGTTGGAGCCTACGAAATGATAACAGCAATGAGACAGATTGGGGATAGTGGTTTTGATGGTATGATACTTCAACTACAGCTTTAAAGAACACACTTACATTCAAATATTTATCTTTCAGTAGATCCCAAATTGCTGTGCGTACTTGCACTATAATGTGTTAAATGCCAAACTCTTGTAAGTTTCCTGCATTACCAAGAACCTGAGAGTAACAGCAAGCATAAAAAATAAAAATAAATCCCTTCATTCACACATCAAGTGCTGTAGATCCCATCGTAAGTGAGTCGAGCCATGTACAAGAGGCAGAAGCAATATATGCTGGCTGCTTCCATATTCTATACTAGCAACAAAATGAGTAGCACCTATCTACTCAGTTATGGTAAGTACTTCTAGATTATATATGTATGTTACAACACCTTCTTTGAGAAAGTCAACAGCTTCATTACTCAGTTGTTGCTGTATACCACCTCACACAAACCAGTATACACTGACTATATACAGGCTAAATAAGGTTGCACCTAATACAAACATTACTGTCATGCAGAAGTTACATTCCTGGGTCCCAGTATTCTAGTATCTTAGAGTGGTTAATGAGACATTCATTTACTTTGTGTTTAAATGTACTGAATCTTAAGTTTTCTGCTGGATGTCCACTGGTAACTTGTTAAATGCTACTGCATCAGAAAGTAAAACTCCACTTTGAGCAGTAGAGAGGTTTGCAGTTTATATGTAAATTGTTACTTTTAGTATTGCTGCTGTGAATTACTGAGTTCAGACTGAATACTATTTGGCATTATTATTATTATTATTATTATTATTATTATTATTATTATTATTATTCTTTCTTTCTTTCTTTTCTCAGATGTTATATCTGGTCAAAAATGGAAAGTGATGCAGACCTTCATCAAGCGTGACTTCCTTTTAACTGTATGGCATATGTTATATTGCATTTAGGAACTTTCACGTAATCAAACATGTATCAATAATTACGGATTTCTGTAGTTTTATATATACGTTTGGATGTAGCTTCTGATGTACTCGTGGATATTGTGTGGTATGACTCCTGTAGTTGATAGTAAAATTGGTATAATGTCAACTTTATCCTGATGCCACATGTCCTTGACTTCCTCAGCCAGTTGGATGTATTTTTCAATTTTTTCTCCTGTTTTCTTTTGTATATTTGTTGTATTGGGCATGGATATTTCGATTACTCGTGTTAATTTCTTCTTTTTATTGGTGAGTATGATGGCGGATTTGTTATGTGGTGTTGTTTTATCTGTTATTATGGTTCTGTTCCAGTATAATTTGTATTCATCATTCTCCAGTACATTTTGTGGTGCATACTTGTATGTGGGAACGTGTTGTTTTATAAGTTTATGTTGTAAGGCAAGCTGTTGATGTATTATTTTTGCTACATTGTCATGTCTTCTGAGGTATTCTGTATTTGCTAGTGATGTACATCCACTTGTGATGTGATCTACTGTTTCTATTTGTTGTTTGCAAAGTCTGCATTTATCTGTTGTGGTATTGGGATCTTTAATGTGCTTTCTGTAATATGTGGTGTTTATTGTTTGATCCTGTATTGCAATCATGAATCCTTCCGTCTCACTGTATATATTGCCTTTTCTTAGCCATGTGTTGGATGCGTCTTGATCGATGTGTGGCTGTGTTAGATGATACGGGTGCTTGTCGTGTAGTGTTTTCTTTTTCCAATTTACTTTCTTCGTATCTGTTGATGTTATGTGATCTAAAGGATTGTAGAAGTGGTTATGAAATTGTAACAGTCTAGCCAGTGTATTTATATGAGTGATTGCTTTGTGTATTTTGCTAGCTTCTGCTCGTTCTAAAAGAATTTTCTTAAATTGTCTACCTGTCCATAATGTAGGTTTTTTATGTCGATAAATCCCCTTCCTCCTTCCTTTCTGCTTAATGTGAATCTTTCAGTTGCTGAATGTATGTGATGTATTATATATTTGTGGCATTGTGATCGTGTAAGTGTATTGAGTGCTTCTAGGTCTGTGTTACTCCACATCACTACTCCAAATGAGTAGGTCAATATTGGTATAGCGTAAGTATTTATAGCTTTTGTCTTGTTTCTTGCTGTCAATTCTGTTTTCAGTATTTTTGTTATTATTATTATTATTATTATTATTACTACTACTACTACTACTACTATTGGCATGTAAGAATCCCTAGGTCGTTGAAACTTCAGCAAGTTGTTCAGTTATCAATTTTCTAATACACTGTTACTGCACACTTTTGTAAAATGGCTATGTATCCACCATGCTGGTAACATCTCAGTTAATTACCCATCTAATGCCCACACACTTAACATTTGGAGTCTTATAATAAATTGAATTCCCTATTAATCACTACTTCTGGTACCTGTTAAGTCATTTTGATACATTTGTAATTGCATATTAAGGTTTAACGTGCTGGCTGTGAACCAGCTGTAGGCCTTTTTCATTACTCTGGTGGCTGTCTCCAGTATCGATACGTTTGGACATTTGATCAGCACAGTAATGCTATCAGCAAACATTACAGTGTTTGAAGTCACGTGTTTCTTATAAATATTTCATGTAGACCAGGAACAGGTGCCAGCTAAGCACTAAACTTAACAGCACAGCACATTAATATTTTCCCACTGTGAATTTATTCTTAGTCCCATTTTATTTACTAGCTTCCATTTTATGGTGTTAAGATATGACTGTAAGTATGTGGGGAAGACCACTAATGCCATACCACATCACTTTCGCTAGTAACATTTTATGATCTACACAATCGAAGATTGTAGCCTATCACGATTGTGGTTTATCGTATTGCGAAAATGCTGCTCGCGTTGGTCGAGATCCAATGACTGTAAGCAGAATATGGAATCGGTGGGTTCAGGAGAGTAATACGGAACGCCGTGCTGGATCCCAACGGCCTCGTATCACTAGCAGTCGAGATGACAGGCATCTTATCAGCACGGCTGTAACGGATTGTGCAGCCACGTCTCGATCCCTCAGTCAACAGATGGGGACGTTTGCAAGACAACAACCATCTGCACGAGCAGTTCGACGACGTTTGCAGCAGCACAGGCTATCAGCTCAGAGACCGTGGCTGTGGTTACCCTTGACGCTGCATCACAGACAGGAGTGCCTGCGATGGTGTACTCGATGACGAATCTGTTTGCAGGAAAGGCAAAACGTCATTTATTCCGATACATCCAGGTTCTGTTTACAGCATCATGAGGGTCGCATCCGCATTGGCGACATCGTGGTGAACGCACATTGGAAGCGTGTATTCGTCATCGCCATATCTACGTCTACATGACTACTCTGAAATTCACATTTAAGTGCTTTGCAGAGGGTTCATCGAACCACAATCATACTATCTCTCTACTATTCCACTCCCTAACAGCGCGCAGGAAAAACGAACACCTAAACCTTTCTGTTCGAGCTCTGATTTCTCTTATTTTATTTTGATGATCATTCCTACCTATGTAGGTTGGGCTCAACAAAATATTTTCGCATTCGGAAGAGAAAGTTGGTGACTGAAATTTCGTAAACAGAGCTCGCCGTGACAAAAAACGTCTTTGCTGTAATTACTTCCATCCCAACTCGCGTATCATATCTGCCACTCTCTCTCCTCTATTACGCGATAATACAAAATGAGCTGCCCTTTTTTGCATCCTTTCGATGTCCTCTGTCAATCCCACCTGGTAAGGATCCCACACAGCACAGCAATACTCTAACAGAGGACGAATGAGTGTAGTGTAAGCTGTCTCTTTAGTGGACTTGTTGCATCTTCTAAGAGTCCTGCCAATGAAACGCAACCTTTGGCTCGCCTTCCCCACAATGTTATCTATGTCGTCTTTCCAACTGAAGCTGTTCGTAATTTTAACACCCAGGTACTTAGTCGAATTGACAGCCTTGAGAATTGTGCTATTTATCAGGAATCGAATTCTAACAGATATCTTTTGGAACTCATGTGGATCACCTCACACTTTTCGTTATTTAGCGTCAACTGCCACCTGCCACACCGTACAGCAATCTTTTCTAAATCGCTTTGCAACTGATACTGGTCTTCAGATGACCTTACTAGACGGTAAATTACAGCATCATCTGCGAACAACCTAAGAGAACTGCTCAGATTGTCACCCAGGTCATTTATATAGATCAGGAACAGCAGAGGTCCCAGGACGCTTCCCTGGGGAACACCATACTGGCATATCACCCAGTGTGACGGTATGGGGTGCTATTGGTTACATGTCTTGTTCACCTCTTGTTCACATTGATGGCACTTAGAACAGTGGACGTTACATTTCAGATGTGTTACGACCCGTGGCTCTATCCTTCATTCGATCCCCACAAAACCCTACATTTCAGCAGGATAATGCACGTTGCAGGTCCTGTACGGGATTTTCTGGATACAGAAAATGTTCGACTGCTGCCCTGGCCAGCACATTCTCCAGAACTCTCACCAATTGAAAACGTCTGGTCAATGGTGACCGAGCAACTGGCTCGTCACAATATGCCAGTGATAACTCTTGATGAACTGCGGTATTGTGTTGAAGCTGCATGGACAGCTGTATCTGTACACGCCATCCAAGTTCTGTTTGACTCAATGCCCAGGCATATCGAGGCTGTTATTACGGCCAGAGGTGTTTGTTCTGGGTACTGATTTCTCAGGATCTATGCACCCAAATTGCGTGATAATGTAATCACATGTCAGTTCTAGTATATTTGTCCTATGAATACCCATTTACCATCTGCATTTCTTCTTGGTGTAGCAGCTTTAATGGCCAGTAGTTCAATTAATTACAATAACATTTGTGCTGATTACAAGTAGTATAGTCTTTATATATATAATTCTACTGTACATGTCACTGAACTACTACTAAACGGCTGGACCGATTTGAATGAATTTTTTTGTATGCATTTTGGTGGCGCCCTGGATGCTTTGGATTCACAAATCTGCCCGGCAGATGGCCCTGTAGTAGGTATCTAGGTTATTTAGCTATACTGTAACTAAACGGTTGGATCGATCTGAACGAATTTTTGTGTATGCATTCGAGTTGGGGCCTGGAAAATTTACATTCTTAAATCAGTACGGTAGGTGGTGTTACATTTTTTGTACAATATTGGGCATATTACATTCAGATATAAGTTACGTGCATAGGATTTCGTTTATTACCGACATTTTAATTTGAGTGTGTTATATTATGTGCGTTTCATTATTTTGACATTTTAATTTCTTTGCACGGTGCCTCTTGATATTTCATGTGTCGCATTTCAGTGAATATTAACTGTATTATATTCATATATAAGGTACGTACATAAAAACAATGCGACGTCTTCGTGGACGAGGAGGAAATATTGGTCAAAGGACTCGGAATTCACAATTAGTCCAGAACCGTCGGTTAAATAGATCGGCAGAAGATCAATTGACGGACAATGAAAATTTAAGAAACCAGGCTGCAATCAGATGTGCGAATGAAAGTCGAGAGCATCGCAAAGAACGCCTTCGAGCTAATGCATTGAGACGAAGACCGGGCCATCAACGAGTCACTGACACACACAGAACACGTGAGCAACAGCGTTCGCGAGTGTATCACGCATTGACACGTAGATCACTTCTTCGCCTTGCGTTTGAATATGAGTCGGACGTGGACTATTCGCCACATTGACAAATTGTAATCGGTGCTATGAACAAACGATGCCAACACTGTCATGCACTCAAATACAAAGGAGGATCGGCCGGTTTCTGCTGCACGTCTGGAAAAGTTGTATTGCCACCATTGAATTCGCCGCCAGAACCATTGAAAACACTATTGGCTGGAGCTACATCTCAACCTAAATTGTTTTTGCGTGAAATTCGCAAATTCCATTCGCGCTTTCAAATGACATCATATGGAGCAACAAAAATCGTGCAGAATGAGTATGGTCGCAATTTTTAATCACCGTTTCAGATTCAGGGCCAAGTGTATCATCAAATTGCTTCTTTAATGCCCATGCCTGATACCGATTCAAAATTTCTGCAAATCTACTTCATGGGTGACGCGGAGCAGCAAATAAACGCACGCTGCCAGTAGATCTACATCGAACACATGGAGGAGCGAGAAATCGTGGGTACTGCGTTAGAAATTGCTTCATTAGGTATTTCAGCTACTTTGCTTCATAGCGGACGGACTGCACATTCAGCACTCAAGTTGCCGTTGAACATTCACACAAATCCATATGCAGTGCGCAACATAAAAAAGCATTCTGGTATGGTTAAAGTTCTGAAAAAATGCAAAATTATCTGGAATGAATGCACTTTGGCCCACAAGCGTTCACTTGAAGCTCTCGATAGAATTATGAAAAATCTAAATAATAACACCAAGCTTTTTGGCAGTGCCTTACTGTTGCTGTTCGATGATTTTAGACCGACATTGCCGGTTATTCCATGCGCAACATATGCGGTTGAAAGTAACGCATGTATGAAACAATGTTATCTATGGCGAAACGTCAGAACATTACGTCTTAACACAAACATACGTGTTCAACTGCAAAACGATCCATTGGCACTATCATTCTTCGAGCAATTGCTCAACATTGGAAATGAAACAATGCCATTGGCATGGGGACAACGATGCATAAAATTTCTGCAACATGGTAAATACGAAAGATGCTTTCGTTGAAAGCATATCAGCCCGCATCTCGTGGTCGTGCGGTAGTGTTCTCGCTTCCCACGCCCGGTTTCGATTCCCGGCGGGGTCAGGGATTTTCTCTGCCTCGTGATGGCTGGGTATTGTGTGATGTCCTTAGGTTAGTCAGGTTTAAGTAGTTCTAAGTTCTAGGGGGCTGATGACCATAGATGTTTAGTCCCATAGTGCTCAGAGCTATTTGAACCATTTTTTTGAAATCATATTTCCATATTTACAAACTAATTATAGTAATCATGTGTGGCTTCGTGAACGAGCTATTTTAGCCGCAAAAAATATCCATGTCGATGTTATTAATTTCAAAACACAACAGTCATTGCCCGGCAATGAAATATTGTTCAAATCGATCGACACTGTTACCGTTCCTGACGAAGCAGTCAACTAGCCTGTTGAATTTTTGAATCCGCTGGATTTGCCAGGAATCACCTATCATTTTGCTTCGGAATTTTAATTCACCTAAGCTATGCAACGGTACAAAATTAGTCATAAAAAAATTATGGGCCGTGCTCTTGAAGCTATAATTTTAAACGTCAAATTTGAAGGTGAAATTGTTCTGCCACGAATCCCAATGATCTATCCATCTAATCTTCAGCATTCTTCTGTAGCACCACATTTCGAAAGCTTCTATTCTCTTCTTGTCTAAACTATTTATCGTCCATGTTTCACTTCCATACATGGCTACACTCCATACAAATACTTTCAGAAATGACTTCCTGACACTTAAATCTATACTCGATGTTAACAAATTTCTCTTCTTCAGAAACGCTTTCCTTGCCATTGCCAGTCTACATTTTATATCCTCTCTACTTCGACCATCATCAGTTATTTTGCTCCCCAAATAGCAGAACTCCTTTACTACTTTAAGTGTCTCACTTCCTAATCTAATTCCCTCAGCATCACCCGACATAATTCGACTACATTCCATTATCCTCGTTTTGTTTTTGTGATGATCATCTTATATCCTCCTTTCAAGACGCTATCCATTCCGTTCAACTGCTCCTCCAACTCCTTTGCTGTCTCTGACAGAATTACGATTTCATCAGCGAACCTCAAATTTTTTACTTCTTCTCCATGGATTTTAATACCTACTCCGAATTTTTCTTTTGTTTCCTTCACTGCTCGCTCAATTGAATAACATCGGGGAGAGACAACAGCCCTGTCTCACTCCCTTCCCAACCACTGCTTCCCTTTTGACTCTTATAACTGCCATCTGGTTTCTGTACTAATTGTAAATATCCTTTCGCTCCCTGCCACCTTCAGAATTTGAAAGAGAGTATTCCAGTCAACATTGTCAAAAGCTTTCTCTAAGTCTACAAATGCTAGAAACGAAAGTTTGCCTTTCCTTAATCTAGCTTCTAAGATAAGTCGTAGGGTCAGTATTGCCTCACGTGTTCCAACATTTCTACGGAATACAAACTGATCTTCCCCGAGGTCAGCTTCTACTAGTTTTTCCATTTGTCTGTAAAGAAATCGCATTAGTATTTGGCAGCTGTGATTTATTAAACTGATTGTTCGGTAATTTTCACATCTGTCAGCACCTGCTTTCTTTGGGATTGGAATTATTATATTCTCCTTGAAGTCTGAGGGTATTTCGCCTGTCTCATACATCTTGCTCACCAGATGGTAGAGTTTTGTCAGGACTGGCTCTTCCCAGGCAGTCAGTAGTTCTAAAGGAATGTTGTCTACTCCCGGGGCCTTGTTTCGACTCAGGTCTTTCAGTGCTCTGTCAAACTCTTCACACAGTATCGTATCTCTCATTTCATCTTCATCAACATCCTCTTCCATTTCCGTAATATTGTCCTCAAGTACATCACCCGTGTATAGACCCTCTATATACTCCTTTCATCTTTCTGCTTTCCCTTCTTTGCTAAGAACTGGGTTTCCATCTGAGCTCTTGATGCTCACATGTGGTTCTCTTATCTCCAAAGGTCTCTTTACTTTTCCTGTAGGCAGTATCTATTTTACCCCTAGTAAGATAAGTCTCTACATCCTTACATTTGTCCTCTAGCCATCCCTGCTTAGCCATTTTGCACTTCCTGTCGATCTCATTTTTGAGACGTCCTTATTCCTTTTTGTCTGCTTCATTTACTGCATTTTTATATTTTCTCCTTTCATCAAATAATTCAATATTTCTTCTGTTACCCAAGGATTTCTACTAGCCCTCGTCTTTTTACCTAACTGATCCTCTGCTGCCTTCACTACTTCATCCCTCAAAGCTACCCATTCTTCTTCTATTGTATTTCTTTCCCCCATTCCTGTCAATTGCTCCCTTATGCTCTCCTTGAAACTCCGTACAACCTCTGGTTCTTTTAGTTTATCCAGGTCCCATCTCCTTAAATTCCCCTAAGTCATGGATTCTGAAATAAAAGCTTTTCAAGAAAATAAAACGTGAGATCTGGTTGACCTACCAGATCGAAAGAGGGCCATTTCTAATAGATGGGTGTATAAAGTGGCTCAGCCAATAAATTCAAGGCAAGATTGGTGATTAAGGGTTATTTGCAGCACAGAGGAGTTGACTATGGCCAGACGTTCAATCCTGTAGCCAGAGTGTCTACCATTCGAGCACTACTAAGTGTTGCTGCAAGTGAGAGAATGAAACTTTTACAAATTGATGTTTCAACTGCTTTTCTTTATGGTGATTTAAAAGAAACCATTTATATGCAACAACCTGAAGGATGTGATAATGGGTCTGGGAGAGTATATCGCTTGAAGAAAAGTTTATATGACTGAAACAGGCTCCGTGTTGCTGGAATGAGAAGTTCAGTAATCATCTCACTAAATTGGGCTTCCAGAGGTATGAAGCTGATCCTTGTCTTTTTCATGAGACAGAAAGGCTGTAAGAAAATATTCCTTGTGCTGTATGTTGATGGATTGTTTGCAGCTCGCTAGAAGACATTGTCAGTGATTTAAGAGAAGAGTCTAAAATTACTTCAGTCCCTGCATCATTTTTCTTAGGTCTGGAAATTGACCAACAAGAACGTGGAACTGTACGTGTAAGTCAAACTCATTACACAGAGAAAATACTGGAGTGTTTCAACATGAACTGCAAGGCTGTAACTACACCCATTATAAAGGACAATGATATAGAAGAAAGACCTTGCAACTCAATTTCTGTACAGGCAAGCTGTTGGAGCACTAATGTTTCTGATATGTGAGGCATGTCCTGACATTACATATGCTGTCAGTGTTGTATCAAGAAATCTTGAAAAACCAACAGATCGTGATGTAGTGGAAGTTAAAAGAATCTTACGATACCCGACAGGCACAACAAATCATGGACTTTTATATAAAAACAATTCTAAGAAGCAGGTTTTAGTGGTGTTGTGATGCTGACCATGGTGATGATCGTGGCTCTGGGCGCTCATTGTCCGGTTTTCTTTGCCTGTATTCTCGGACACCTGTCTCCTGGATTAGTCAGAGGCTATCTTCTGTTGCCATGACCACAACTGAAGCTGAGGTTGTGGCTGCCAGTGAGGCTGCTCAGGAAATTGTCTGGATCAAGAAGCTTCTGACAGAATTGGACAAATTGGAGGCAACACCAGTTCTGCAGGTTGACAACGAAGTTGCTATCCAGCTTGCCCAGAATCCTGAGTTTCACCGAAGTACGAAGCATATTCATATAAGTAATTTCTTTGTTCGTGAACTAGTTAGTGCTGGTGATAACACAGTTGCAAAAGTAGACACTGAAGAACAACTTGCTGATATACTAACAAAGCCACTGGTTTTCCATTAGATATCAGTATATATGTAATATGGCTGGATTCTGCAAGTTAATAAGGGAGAGTGTTAATGTATTTTACACCTTTGGTGTTATTTAATAACTAAAGTCATTGTTTTATGTTCAGTGGCTGGTAATATGCACCTGTGTGTGGTTTCTCTGTATGATGTACGTGCTTTCTGTGGAACTGGTACCTAATAAACCATGTATATTTCAAAGTATGCAAATATTCGTTTTCTAACAAATCCCAGCAGTGGAGAGCTGCATAAAATGCATCTTTACATTGAAGACAACACGAAAAACAAACACCACCAACACTTTCAACTTGTTTTGGTGCAAATACTTGAAATCTCAATTATACTAAAACACACTTTAGAATTATTCGTTTTCGCATTATTAGAAAATTAGCTCAAGATCAATGTCAGACATTGTTACACAAAATCTGTCAGAAATGTGCATATCAAAAGTGTTTTTCAATGTAAGCATAAAAGATTTTACTTGGACATTACTATTTTTAAGCTGAAAGAGAACAAGTCTTAAAAAATATCACCAATTCATTTAGAATTATTGATTTGTGCACATACCTCTTCATAGTAAACACAATCTGCTAGGAGTAACAAACTGATTTCCTTGACCTCACTGACTTCTTCACCCCAGCGCAAAATTTCAGCAGTAGCGCTGCCACCACTTTGTGTCCAGAGATGTCTGTTGACACCTATATTATGCCTCATTAATGGCATTATCTCAGGAAGGTCAGTCATAGTTACATGAGCACTGGAACAATGATCCCTACAGGCCGGCCGCGGTGGTCTCGCGGTTCTAGGCGTGCAGTCCGGAACCGTGCGACTGCTACGGTCGCAGGTTCGAATCCTGCCTCGGGCATGGATGTGTGTGGTGTCCTTAGGATAGTTAGGTTTAATTGTTCTAAGTTCTTGGGGACTGATTACCACAGCAGTTGAGTCCCATAGTGCTCAGAGCCATTTTTTTGATCCCTTCAGACTCACCCATTCCATTCAGACGTCTGCAATTTCCAATTCGCTTGGCATTTGCCATGACCATTAATAAGTCACAAGGTCAAACAATGTCGATTTGTGGGTTGAATCTAGAAAATCCGATCTTTTCACATGGTCTTATATGTCACGTGTTCTCGCGTTGGAAAACCGTCAAGTTTACTCATTTATTCTCAGGAATTGACTAAATGTATTGTTCATCAACTCGCATTAAGATAAAGTTAAACAAACATTATTGATTATAATGAATTGTTTTTAGAAAAATTGATGTTATTTCAAAATAAAAAACAATGAAATTATTATATTATTTGTCTTTGCTTAATATCCTAATCGCTTGAAATATCATGCAGAATAACGTCTGCTGGATCCGGTAGTCTTAGATAATTCTTTAACATTGTGACTGCATTATTGCAGTATATGTCGTTAGATCCAGCACAAGTCACAATTGAATGATTTCTAACGTGTTTCTTTCTTATGACAGGTCCAGTAACCTCCCTGAAATGTGCACCAGGTTTTACGATGCCCGTTATATTGTATGTCGGATTTATTTTCAGTAATTCTTGGGCTAGTCCCTTACTGTGGCTAACACCAAAGATTTCTGTTTCCTTTCCGGTCACTTTATTTAACTTACAATCACTAGTTACACTAGGCACTTAAGTTTCTTAAATGAGAATGTGCATTTGGCTTGGGAGCAATTTGGTTATTTGCACAGTGAGTTTGTTTGCCATTTTGGACGTAGTTATTAGATAGATCGGCAAAATTGTTCATGTGCACTGGTATTTAAGAGGAAACACCGGTTTTCACATTCTTGCACATTGTCTTACCTCGCCATTGCTGTGCAGACCACTCAGAATTACCGGTACTGTCAGAAACGACTAAATCTTCTGCTTGCACAATACGATATTAACGCGTGTCCAACTTACACGGATGTATTTCGCATGCAGTTTTTTCACTTCGTCCTGAAAGAGTCCAATAATTGTAATATACGAAAAGTTTTCCTTTTTTATACTGTCGATCGTCCTTGCTGCCTTACAAGTACACGATTCTTGAACATTAAAGGAAGCTGCTTTTTGTTTACAGTTAACACAGTTCCACATGGTCGCGTAATTATCGTCACTTCTCACTGAGGGGTTAATCTTTCCGAAGCGAAAATGTGTATCATAACTTCACAGAATGCGCCGAATATGATGTACGTCCATAAATAAATTAGATATACCTTAGAATTGAGATACGACAATCAACAACGAGATACAAGCAGGTTCGATATGCACAACAGATAGGCAGCACGAAACTGCGTGATTTTGCCCGCGACGGTATAAAAGAAAACGACCACTCGAAAAAAGTGAATCCGAGTACCGCCACGGGCGCTGCAGTAGACATACTCGCCTGAGTAGACAGGCGGCATAAAAAAGTCGTTCGTCTTTAGAACTCCGCACTCTGCATAGTCCGTTGATTATTGGCGTCACTAATCCACTCGGGTCGTGGTCGGCTCCTGATTTACACGCAGACCCGCGACTCGCACTCAAATCGAGTAGTCGACTTTGAGCAGAAAGTCGTTCGTGTAAAATGAACTTAGGCCTCCCGTACTCTTCCGGCCAGCCGATCCTCCACAGCAGAGAGCGACAGACGGACTGCCGTGACGATACCTTTAAACAAAAACGCCTTTTCTCCCTCTGTACCACGTTTTCAGTACTGTAGCGAGGGAAGACTTGACCCAGAACCAGTTGGTACGCAACTAAATAGTGGTGGTATTTACAGTCGACTCGACATCGCTCAACGCCGTTTCTTCTACTTAAACTATAATTTACAGACATTTCCCTCATTTCGTTTACTATTACCCCTGATCACGTAAGTAACCTTACGGCGAAACAGGCAACCGTAAAAATAGTTTTCCCGTCGGTCAACAGATGTCGAAGGCGACGCTACAATGCTAACTGACCTGGCCATGTCGGGGAGTTGGCAACGCTGTATCTACGGTGACGTGTTCGGCTAGAGCGCTGCGCGTGAATTGCATTCGTCACACAGCTGACTGTAGACCGTGATCGGCTATGGTTTTTCCCGAGTTTTCAATCGAAGAATGTAGATTAGCTCCTGTAATTCTACAAACCAAGTTTATTTCTACTGTGGGGATACTTCTCACAATCATTTGCGAAATGAAATAAATGAAAAGCAACACACAAATATTTCTCGTCTTGAGTTACTGTTAAAATGCAGACTGTATTGCAGTCGCGTCTATTTTCTCTTTGTTATACAGCTCTTCTGATACGGATTATGGTGGTAAAAGAGATCTCCACGTGCAGGTTAATACTAGAAAATTTTCAAAATCTTCTCAACGTCTATGAAATATAATCCGTTAATTTACTGACAAATATTGCACTGAGCAGTGGGTTTCGCGTCCTGACATTACCGACATAATTATTTATTTTGCATAGAGTATGTGTAAGGATTAGGTGAGTTATAACGACAATATATTTTTTACATTGAGACTGTAAATAAGTTTAAGAAACAGATTTTGCTTCCTTTCTAAGTATTTCGGTAAGCAGTCTTAAGTATAACCACATTTTGCATTTTGTTACTGTTAGTTGTAAACGAATATAATTTCATTTACGAACTTAACAACGATATCTTCGAAATAAATAAGTATTGTAAAACTTTAAATATCGTGAGTAAAAAAATGCTGCGATGGTAAACATCTTAACTTTGCGGTCAGCACATCTACTATTGTCACGAGCAGTACTGTTTTGCTAAGATTTAACACATTACTTCTTTCTAGTTAAACGTGGTAGAGCGACAAGGAAAGGCAACGAAACTTATTTGTGCAGCCTAACGGAGAATCTTCATTTGGTACTTAAATACAATATGAATAAACTACATATTTTTTATAATTTTCAGTTTTGAGATAGTTCCAATTGTAAAAAACAGGACTCATATGCCTGTAAAGACATTTCAATAATGTTGCTGAACTCAACAGTTGGATTGCTGAGTCCCACTGAGGAAAGACCAATTCCCAGTTGCGTATTTTTTATGGAGAATAAATAATTCCCTCTTCTCTTGAAGCTCACTGCTACATGTGTCTCCTTACATCTCAAACAACCATACCTTTCGATGCATATGTGTGCTAAGTTGCCAGCAAAATATGCTACTGAACACTGTTCAGAGGAAAGATCTCACCCGTAAAGGAACCGAGGTCTCCAACAGCTGAGGTTCATTCCCTTCTTTTTGCAACACACAGTTGTTCAGTAACAGCATCTTGTCAGTGTCATTCTCACAATTTGAAGCGTCAGAAGGCTTCATTAGTGAGTTAACAGTGCTTGTTCGCAACAAGCACTTTAGCGTTCTAACTGCTGGATTACGGTTGTATCCTCCTTGCTGACGGTACACAGAAAACAAATTCTCAAGAGCATCTTGATTCAATCTGCAGGTCAGTAAAAATTTAATGCCGACAGTTTGTTCCTCAAGAAAAAACTGAGCAACAGCATTCACAGCCTGGATTAAACCCGTAATGCATGGTGGTGTCGTTATTTTACCTGTATTTTTTTTCAGTTTTATTTATGGTACTTAAGACATCCTTTGCATTCTGTAGCGTTTGCATGGGCATTGTTCTGATACTGCACACCTATATGGGTTGGAGGACAATGCTGCCCTGCTGTTCAAAACGTCAAACAAATTGTTCACAAATTCTATAAAAGTAGCTGTGCTCTCTGCTGTATCACTCTGCAATCCTTTAGTCGCTACACAAGTTCTGGTATCTGCAGGAACAGAGTGGCTGAGGACCTGGACTGCCGTCTTCACATTCATTTTCTAGAATGAATCCAGTTGCAAATGACTGTCAGTGAGTTTTAACAACATTCTGATTTTTTGTTCTTCTTATCAATGTCATGTTTTTCCCTGGCTGTTGAAAATGAAGTCGCCACTAAGCAGATTGTTTCGTACGCTTTTGAATAAGTGTGGGTCATAAATATGAAACAATTTCTGTCCATTTACAATAAAATAAGGTTTTTCAGGCGTAGCATGTAAATGCTTCACAACACTTCTACACTCCTGGAAATTGAAATAAGAACACCGTGAATTCATTGTCCCAGGAAGGGGAAACTTTATTGACACATTCCTGGGGTCAGATACATCACATGATCACACTGACAGAACCACAGGCACATAGACACAGGCAACAGAGCATGCACAATGTCGGCACTAGTACAGTGTATATCCACCTTTCGCAGCAATGCAGGCTGCTATTCTCCCATGGAGACGATCGTAGAGATGCTGGATGTAGTCCTGTGGAACGGCTTGCCATGCCATTTCCACCTGGCGCCTCAGTTGGACCAGCGTTCGTGCTGGACGTGCAGACCGCGTGAGACGACGCTTCATCCAGTCCCAAACATGCTCAATGGGGGACAGATCCGGAGATCTCGCTGGCCAGGGTAGTTCCTTACACCTTCTAGAGCACGTTGGGTGGCACGGGATACATGCGGACGTGCATTGCCTGTTGGAACAGCAAGTTCCCTTGCCGGTCTAGGAATGGTAGAACGATGGGTTCGATGACGGTTTGGATATACCGTGCACTATTCAGTGTCCCCTCGACGATCACCAGAGGTGTACGGCCAGTGTAGGAGATCGCTCCCCACACCATGATGCCGGGTGTTGGCCCTGTGTGCCTCGGTCGTATGCAGTCCTGATTGTGGCGCTCACCTGCACGGCGCCAAACACGCATACGGCCATCATTGGCACCAAGGCAGAAGCGACTCTCATCGCTGAAGACGACACGTCTCCATTCGTCCCTCCATTCACGCCGGTCGCGACACCACTGGAGGCGGGCTGCACGATGTTGGGGCGTGAGCGGAAGACGGCCTAACGGTGTGCGGGACCGTAGCCCAGCTTCATGCAGACGGTTGCGAATGGTCCTCGCCGATACCCCAGGAGCAACAGTGTCCCTAATTTGCTGGGAAGTGGCGGTGCGGTCCCCTACGGCACTGCGTAGGATCCTACGGTCTTGGCGTGCATCCCTGCGTCGCTGCGGTCCGGTCCCAGGTCGACGGGCACGTGCACCTTCCGCCGACCACTGGCGACAACATCGATGTACTGTGGAGACCTCACGCCCCACGTGTTGAGCAATTCGGCGGTACGTCCACCCGGCCTCCCGCATGCCCACTATACGCCCTCGCTCAAAGTCCGTCAACTGCACATACGGTTCACGTCCACGCTGTCGCGGCATGCTACCAGTGTTAAAGACTGCGATGGAGCTCAGTATGCCACGGCAAACTGGCTGACACTGACGGCGGCGGTGCACAAATGCTGCGCAGCTAGCGCCATTCGTCGGCCAACACCGCGGTTCCTGGTGTGTCCGCTGAGCCGTGCGTGTGATCATTGCTTGTACAGCCCTCTCGCAGTGTCCGGAGCAAGTATGGTGGGTCTGACACACCGGTGTCAATGTGTTCTTTTTTCCATTTCCAGGAGTGTATTACTAGCTCCCTGATCACAAACGACTAATTTTGGCTCTAGGTTTGCATTTTGCAATAAAATAATTAGTTCCTATATGAGTCCCAATAAATCCACATGTTTTACTCCTGAATTAGATAAAAAATATGAAACAGACAATTTCCAGTTACTGTAGAAGCCTCTAATCATAAACACAAGTACATAATTTGCAGGAAGTGGTTTCCTTCCCCTATCACCCAAATCTTCTAGACCCTCTACTGCATATTTGCATATTCCAGATGACGCATTATCGACATCTCATCAAAAGATACTACACATGCCTTTTTTAAAAAAGTTTGTGTCTCAAATTTCTTGCTAAGTTGACTAAAATGGTTATTGTTAAACTCTGGTAGAAATTTTGTGACGCCAATCCATCGTCTAATTGTGGACAGTCCAGGTAATACGATACCCAATTTTCGCAAAAATTTATATGCTGCAGGAGATTTGTAAAACAACATCAGAGAGACATTTTTCTCGATAGAAGACCACGGACGGTTTTTGCTCTTGCCCTGGAGTAATCAGATGGGAAGCAAAAACTGCTTAACACATGGGAAATATTGTCTGAGCTCCTACAATGCAATAATCTACGCTTAACTTTTGACAAGTAGGAAGTTTTGTTTTTCAGTGATCTGTTCATATAATATATTTTATATTTCAGTTTTTGCTTTCTAGGAGTATCCTAATCATCATGACGTAGCATACAGAGTTTTTTCTTTCAACTTGTCTCGCAGGCATTTCTGTGATTTCTTTCAGGTCTGGAAACGGTTCACACTTTTGTGGTGTTGCATTTGTTTCTACCAGAAGGTGACTAGCTGCACTGTATGTTCTCCTTGGAATGTTCACTTTCAGTTCAGGTGATGACAAACTATTCTTATCACTAGTTCTCTCACATACTGCTGAAGAACCAGTGTCAGATGTAAATTTTACAGGAACTGCTGTGTGTATAAGCCAAGCCGTTGTTTCGTACTGTTCATGAATGACTTTTCATCGAAATGGACATCACGCAGAAGTCTATTGTGCAGTTTTTCTGGGCCCATATCCAACAGTTTGACATTGCCTGTAACAATAACTATCTATCAGAAAAATACATATATGTATATGCCATTAACACATTTAGTAGCTCAGTCTACTTTAGCACGATAGGAAGGAATCTTTCATTAAGTATTTGCTAAGAGAGATCTTTGTGTGCAATCTTTTTTGGACGTCAAATATTATGATACTATGATTAATTCTGGAAATGTGGTTCTATGACGTTTTAAGCCTGGTCAACACTGAGCGAACTAAAACAGGAAAAAACTGCATTCTCATATGTGTAGACCAATTTGAGCAAAGGATATCAGTTGTGTTTGGTTCGGACAAAATAATTTTACCTCAATATCAAAGATTTGTGTCGTAGCTGAAACTAGAAGTCTGCGCGGACAGGAAAAATGCCGCCGTCCGTATGTGCACCGAACCCACAAGATCATTATCCAAGTCTGCGGAGTTGCTTATCCGTATTCTCAGATATGAACATTTTGTAAAGCAGTTTATCCCACCATTGCTCTGAAAAGAGACTTGCGCCTGGCCTGAATTTTTGTCTGCTGATGTCTGCACTCGGTTGTCATGCGAATTTAGGCTTGACATATTTCAGTGACAGTCACTTAAAATTTCAATCATTTTACTTTGCATGTAACTTACCGTAAATGATATACGAGTGGCACAAAATGATGAATTTTTGATTGTTGTTGAAAGGGGGCTGCAAACGCGGTAATAGACAAATGAAAGCGTGTTTTTCGAGCATATTTTGTCGGTGTCAACTTTGAAGAGCCACAGACGGCAAATCATAATTACGTTAAAAATTTACTTTGTACAGTTTAAAGATAACCCGCAAACATTCACAACAGACGTACGCCTTTATCTGCAACACAGTTATTACTGGGAATACCCGCGCAGACCTGTTACTATAAGCAGTGCTGTTTTCGAGTGAAAGCTGTGTGAGGATTATTAGCGCACAGATTTAAAAAAAAAAAAAAAAAAAAAAAATTAAAATAGGCAGCGTCTATAGTTTGCACGCTATGCTCGTTCTCTTCTATTCTCTTCCCTTCATTCCAGTATAAACGCTTGTTCACACGTATAAACGAATGGCAGTGAACGTTGGCGAATTATCTATGAATACTCATTTGCAGCAGTGTAAACGAGGTTTTACACTTGTTCAGTTCGTTCGCTCTAGTATATACCAGGATTTAGAGGGACCGATGACCTAGTAGTTAAATGACGGCTATTATTCATTTAATTCACTGTTGCGATTTCAGCTCTAGGGCCATTTTAAAGTACCAAGGGAAAGGTCTTGTAAGGTAATGCTTCTTAAATTGTTTACCAAATGTTACCACACTATGCTTTGCATTTTGTTATCCATATCTTATATTGGTTTCAGTTTTCACGTTGCACACAAAAATGCCTCTACAGCCAAAATTACGATAGTGAAGTGAATAAAAAAGTCCAAATCGCAGCTAGGATTTCATTTAACAATTATATATGATATGATTCTTGCACATGAAGGGTTATCACGTTATATCAGAAAATAAGATCGACAAAATTTAGATAGGATCGAATGCTTAGGGCTCTTTATTAATTCTTACTCGTAACTAATTTTATCATTTACCTGAATTTAAAATCCACCCCTGTGACTTTTCTTCATCTTTGACAGGAAATCTGAACATTTTTAGTTCTGAATTTATCCGTCTACTCCTTCCACAGTCGATACACTCGCAGGCCCTCGGCATGACGACTCGACCCTCTACCACCGGAATGTCAGAAACAGCTGTACTTCACAGACGCCAAATAGTGGAAGGCTGCACGCGTTAGGCCGATGTTGCCACATATTTCACAGAACGGAGTGCCGTCTAGTGGTCGATTCCACAAGTAAGGGTGTGACGCTGTTGCCGCCTGGTGGCCGTTCCCTGACAAGGGTAGCCTGCTAGACCATGCTATTGGGCAATCTGTTTCTTACGTGATCTGGGCTATTACTACAACATGTTGAAGTCCGTGTCCCTAACAAACTCATCCAGCCTCACCACCCTACGCTTCCTCCACAGGCCGTCCTTCTGCTCTGCGAATCCCGCAGGATCTACCGCTCCTTCCTCTGCGCTCGTGACCGGGAGAGACTCAGCCGCCACTGGCGTCAGACATGCACACGCCTCAGCTCCTGCAAGTACTGGCCCGCCGTCCACCGCCTTACTCGGGGCCATCCTACGCTGCGTTACCCTAGTCTCCATGACGATTGTCCCTTCCCTGACAACCTCAGTAGGGCTAACCATTTTGCTTCCCACCTCTCCGAGGTCTTCTCTGTTCCTGACAATCCCACTTTCATTACTCCCTCTTCCCCACTGTCCTTGACCATACTGATACATCTGTCCCACCACCCACCCCCCCGGCTTCCAGAACTTGGATCATTACCCCCCTCAGACATTAACACTCCCATCAGCACACACGACATTACACTAGTCCTCCACTCCAAACTCCAAGCGCAACACTGCCCCTGGTCATGGTGGCGCCACCTAGCACCACCACAAGGGATAGACCCTCCCCCCCCCCCCATCCTTCCTGGCTGTCCTTGCTACCCTGTAAAATGTCCTCCTCTCCACTGGCTTTTACCACAACCCGTGTTAAACTTCCCGTGTCCTGCTGTTTCCTAAACCCAACAAAACCCCATCTGGTATCTTTCCTATCGTCCCATCTGCCTCACCTCCGTGTTCAGTAATGTCTTCGAGACCATCCTCTCTCGCCGTATTCACTGCCACATTAACCAGTACCACCTCCTTCCCTTTACCCAGTGTGGCTTCCTGCCTTCCTTCTCAGCCAATGACCAGTTCCTTAACCTTACCAATCTTCTTTCCCTCCAACTTAGCTCCCTTCGCTCTACTATCTTTGTTTCCCTCGACCTCCAAAACACCTAAGACTGTGTCTGGCATATCGGACTCCTCTTCAAACTCCAGACCTATGCTCTCCCTATCAATTTAGTCCGTCTCGTTGCTTCCTTCCTCTCCCATTATCCCTCCTACGTGACTATCCACAATTCCAACCCCCGTACTTTCTATCCCTCTGCTGGCATGCCCCAAGGCTCCCTCCTTTCCTCTCTCCTCTATCTCCTGTACTTTGCTGATATGCCCAAACCTCCCCCACCTGTTCGTCTCCTCAAATTTGCTGCTAACACTGCCTTCCTAGCCCTTTATCCTACCCTTAAATGTACCCTCCAAACCCACCTTGACCACTTCACTGCTTGGTGCAACCAGTGGTTCCTCCGTATCAACCCTTCCGAGACCCAGGCGACCGTCATAGGCCACACCACCTGCTCCTTCTGTCTCCATGATTTCTACCTCACCATTTATGGCCGTCCTATCCACCTCACTCCTACCCTCAAATACCTCGGCATCACCCTCGACCGCCACCTCACCTGGACTCCCCATCTCCTTACTATCCAATGAAAAACTCACAACCGACTCTGCCTCCTGAAACTCCTGTCCGGCCACACGTGGAGTCTGCATCATTCCACCATCCTTCACATCTACAAATCCTCGATTCACCCCATCCTTTGTTATGCCAGGGTTGCTTGGATTTCTGCCCCTCCCAATTTCTATAAGGCCCTCCAAATCCTCAAACGCCACGCACTTCGCCACGCCTTCTGCTTCCGCCTTCTGTCCCCCACGTGTATCCTCTACGGCCTCATCCCATTCCCCCACCTTCTCCTTTTCCTCGAACATATCTGCACCCTGTATATTGTCACCACCTCGATCCAACTCACCCCCTGGTGTCTCTCTTCCTCTCCACCCCCAGCCTGTTGCCACACCTTTACAATTATGCCCCACCCTCTCTCCATCTCCAACCCTCTACCTCCTTTCCCAACGCAACTTCCAGCACCTACCCCTCCCAGATAATGAGCTTCGCCCTGACGGCTACCCTTCCTACCAACTGTAACCCCACCTTCCTCCTGCCTCCTCCACAGGGCGCCCTGTTCTCCTCCTCCCTTATCCCGAGCGGCTTTCCCCCCCTACTCCCCTCCCTCTCCCATGCACCCCTTCAGTGCCTCTGCACTCCCTCCCGCCCTACCCATCTCCTGCCTCTCGGTGCGTCCACTGTCCCACTTCTTTTCCTCTCTCCCCTGCCCCATCCCCCCCTCTTTTTTCCCTTCTCTCTGACCTCCAGTCCTTCGGCAGGTCCCTACCGGCAGTTTTTATTCTTTGTGAGGGTTCCGTCATTTCTAGTGGTTTTGTTTTTTAAGTGTCTCGTGCTGTGTGATTTCTGTACTGTGGCCGACTTTTAACTTGTGTTTGACTCCAGTGATTTTAAGTGCAGAACTAATTGCCAGCTGTGTTTCTTTTAACTTTATGTCAACTTTTTAATTGTCCTCCAATGTCCCCATATTAGTGTATATTTTAACTCACATCATCTCCATTTATCGTATTTTTATGTCCCCCTTTTTATCGCTGTTTTTTTCATGTAAGAGTTCATCTCGTATTTTTGTTAAAGCCATTTGGCTGAAGAGCGATGGACTGTGCACTGCCAATCACAATAAAGGAATAAAATACTACATGTAAAGTAATGTGACTGTGGAAGAGGATAGGCATATCTATTCATGTCAAACACACAATTCTGTAGTCGCTGTATTGGCAGCAGAACAGCAGGAGAAAACGACGCATTCATGCACCAGAAGTTATGACCAATTTTTGGAGGGCACATTTGTCCCGTAATGTACTCAACAGTTAGGTGATAATAGTATCATTTAAATTGTGAAGCACGAAGATAGTGGTTTCATGCGTTGCAGTGTAGACAGTGGCAGTTTGAGTGAGGACATCGTCATCCTGACGAATGCTTATTTCCCCGACCAAAAATACATTCCATCGCAAAAAGCACTATTGGACTTAACTTCTGAGGTCATCAATCACCTAGAACTTAGAACTACTTGAACCTAACTAACCTAAGGACATCACACACATCCACGCCCGAGGCAGGATTCGAACCTGAAACCGTAGCGGTCGCTCGGCTCCAGACTGTAGCGCCTAGACCTGCACGGCTACATACCAAAGATTTTTGCTTCATATCAATGAGAACACTATTAGCAAATAGGAACCGTTACACAGGTGTTGATCATATGTATAGAGTACTGCCATGTTGGCAGGTAAGTTTTGTCCACAGGCATATATGTGCAAACGCATTTGCATTCTCCACGACAACATCAAGCCAGCGAAAAAATATTCTCGCATTTGTCACAAATTTGTGGGTGTTTTCAACACTCACATGACAACACACAGGTCCACGAAAGGATAGGTAAGGATACTTTCTTTAAGAAAAGAATGTGCTTGTCGCTTACCTTATTCCTTTGTTAATTTTGTCATGCAAATCGTGTGAAGATTGTTGTTTTACTTTGTGAAAATGAGAACCACATATCTGGGTTCTTTATTAAGGTGTCGTTCACAGAGTGTGAATCTCAACATGCTCGAAATGGCAGGAACTGAGGCCCCATCTCGAAAAAGTGCCCAGAAAAGAAATGGTAACAAAACTCGAATTGGCATCCATGCCCGGTAACGAAACATATTTACAGCACATTTTGTTGTATTTGTATTGGTTTGTTCTTTGTCGGTAGGGAACTTCAACATCAGGCTATGCTACAGATCAGTGTGTTACACACACACACACACACACACACACACACACACACACACACACACACAAAGAATTTTGCATCACCTCAGTTCTGAGAGTTTTGGAGCCTGTACAGAAAATTGGAACAGAGATCAACATAAACATCATTTCCGCCTTTTTTATTGCTCATGAAAACCACACATTGCATGTTGTAACACCATACAGCAAGAACTTCAGAGTTGGTGGTCCAGATTGCTGCACTCGTCAGTACCTCTAATACCCAATAGCATGTCCTGTTGCATTGATGCATGCCTGTATTCGTCGTAGCATACTATCCAGAATTTCGTCACGCCTCTGTTGGTCCAGATTGTCCCACTCCTCAATGGCGATTTGGTGTAGATCCCTCAGAGTGGTTGGTGTGTCACGTCGCCCATAAACAGCCCTTTTCAATCTGTCCCAGACATGTTCGATAGGGTTTATGTCTGGAGAACATGCTAGCCACTCTAGTCGAGCAGTGTCATTATCATGAAGGAAGCCATTCACAGGATGTGCACGATGGGGGCACGAATTGTTGTCCACGAAGAGGAATGCCTCGCCAATATGCTGCCGATACGATCGTACTATCAGTCGGAGGATGGCATTCGTGTATCGTATAGCTGTTACGGCGCCTTCCATGACCACCAGTGGCATATATTGGCCCCATATAATGCCACCACAAAACAGCAGGGAACCCCCACCTTGCTGCACTCACTGGACAGTGTGTCTAAGGTGTACATCCTGACCGTGTTGCCTCCAAACACGTCTCTGACGATTCTCTGCTCAAAGGTATATGCGGCACTCGTCAGTGAAGAGAACGTGATGCCAGTCACGAACGGTCCATTCGGCACGTTGTCGGGCCCATATATACCATGCTGCACGGTATAGTGGACCTCGCAACGGACGTCGGGAGTGAAGTTGCGCATCCTGCAGCCTATTGCGCACAGTTTGAGTCTTAACACGACGTCCTGTGGCTGCACAAAAAGCAGTATTCAACATGGTGGCGTTGCTGCCAAGGTTCCTTGGAGCCATAATCGGTAGGTAGCAGTCATCCACTGCAGTAGCCACCCACAGTTGGCCTGAGCGAGCCATGTCACTGACAGTTCCTGTATCTCCATGTCCGAACAACATTGCTTCGGTTCACTTCTAGATGCCGGGACACTTCCCTTTTTTGAGAGCTCCTCCTGGCACAAAGTAACAAGGCAGACACAATCAAACCACGATGTTGACTGTCTAAGCACGGTTGAACTACAGACAACACGAGCTGTGTACCTCCTTCCTGGTGGAATGACTGGAACTGATCGGGTGTCGGATCCCCTCCATCTAATAGAGGCTGCTCATCCACAGTTGTTTACATCTTTGGGCGGGTTTAGAGACATCTCTGAACAGTTGAAGGGATGTGTCTGTGATACAGTAACCACAGTCAATGTCTACCTTCAGGAGTTCTGGGAATTGGGGTGATGCAAAACTTTTCTCGACGTGTGTATATCGCATCCACAGACTCGTAACCAGATTGCGACCTATCAATCTAATATAGACCTGTGGGTACACTTCAGATCAGTATCACACTCTAGTCATATTTTATAGCCTAAAAGAAAGACAGAAACAGTATCTACAGATGCCAGTAATTAACTGGCTCCCTTTGCTTGTGGCCCGTTTCATTGGTAATAGTCTTCTGTGTTGCAAATGGTTTACGATGAAAAGTGTGTAGTGCAATTAGGTTGATTTTAGTTCAGGATTAAGTGTATTTTCTTGAGTAAAGAATTATACAAAATTCTTAATTTATTGTACCTGATACTTGTATAGAGTTGCAAGCAGAACTCTGGACATTGAAAAAGGCAGAACATGTAGCTTAGTAGGGTATGTGATCACAGTGGATGGATGTGCGTGCTCTGCAATATGTTATCAGGCTGGCCATAAGTTTGGAGAGCAATTCTTGTAATATGGAATTCCATGTCTACACAGTTGACAAATTACAGGATGGTCATCGGTTCATGTGGATGTGCTGCAAAGTTGAAATATGTCTTCCCCACACATGTTGGATTGCAATTAACCCTCACAATACCAGGAGGGGTGGGAGTGGGGAGGGAGGGGGGCAGGGGGAGGGGGAGAGGGCGGCTTTTACGCACCTTTTGAAAATATTGTAATCTAGTCACTTGATGATGATGATGATGAGTCCCATACTTCTTTCCAGAGCGTAAAGTCACTTACAGTATAGTTTATACACTACTGACCATTAAAACTGCTACACCTAGAAGAAATGCAGATGATAAGTGGTTATTCATTGCACAAGTATATTATATTAGAACTGACATGTGATTACATTTGCATGCAATTTGGGCACATAGATCCTGAGAAATCAGTACCCACAACAAACACCTGGGCATCGAGTCAAACAGAGCTTGGATGGCGTGTACAGGTACAGCTGCCCGTGTAGCTTCAACTCGATACCACAGTTCATCGAGAGTAGTGACTGGCGTATTGTGACGAGCCAGTTGCTCGGCCACCATTGACCAGACGTTTTCAATTGGTGAGAGATCTGGAGAATGTGCTGGCCAGGGCAGCAGTCAAACACTTTTTAAATTTTGAAAAGAATATTTCTTGTTGAATTCTTCTACCAGATTCCATGCACATTTTAAATTTTTCAGTTAAACTTAACCATGAAATTTAAATCCCAGTATAGCCATAATACTTTCTCAGTGAATACTGTACTCAACATATTTAGGTTCAGGGCCTTATTCGTGCGTAAACATCTCTTTAAATAGTACCTTGAGAATAAAAGTCAACAACAGTGAAATGAACTTTTTTCCCATAGTTGGTGGAAATACATTGATATTGTCAAGTGTGTGCTGAAGGGTGTTCTCAGGTTCTGGACCCTCCTTACATATCAATACATTTTTTAAAAGTATGTTGTTAATGTAATTCAACAATAATTAACGAATTTTTATTTTTTGAAGGGTGGAATATAAAAGTATCCCCCGTCCCACCTTCTCGACAATGCACATTACGGAAAATACCTCGGCCTCGGTAGGGTTAGAGCAGAGGAATGGGCAGGCTGACCCTTCTTCCACACGAGGTGTCTCAGCCATTCCGATACCTCGTGCGCCTGTGGCAGTTGACGAAGTTCTGCACGTCACCTGTAAAAATAAAGTCTGGGCCGAATGTTCTCCCGAAAAGACAAATGTCGAGAAGGAGTAGAGTGTCACGATGATGTCGACTGGCGAGTTTAACGTTCTCAAAGATTTGGAGGTAGTGCACTCGTGCAACATTATTTCTCCCCACACCATAATACCTGGATCAACAATGTCTCTGGCTGCATTAGATGTGGCCTCATATGGCAAGAAGTAGGAATATGTAATACAGCCAAAAACATTGTTGAATATGATGTTTTTCTTTTTTTTTGGGGGGGGGGGGGGGTATAATGTTGCACATAGGTTTGCTGTCCCCAAACATTTGAACATAGCACATTCAACAGTCAACATCACTGTGACACTTTATTCCTTCCCAACTTTTCTTTTCTTCCAGGTATCCATTTGGTCCCGACTTCATTTTTACGGATAAGAATGCACATGTGTACCAAAAATTAAAGGTGCGGGAGCTTTCAGAACGAGAGAATATTTGGCAAATGGCCTCTCCTGCCCATTCCCTCACCTCAAATTACATAGTGCACCTTTCGGATGTGCTGGGAGACGTATTATGGTGTTGCACAAGTGCCAATGGCCGTCCAGCTGTTGTTAACTGCATCGGTGGAGGAATAGAGCGCCCTACCACAACAGAACTCCTCACCAGTCCTGTGACCGACATGGGAGCGTGTCGCAGAGCACGCGTTGACACCTGTAGTGATCACACCCCTTATTAAAAACAGATTCTCACTTTTGTAGCATCCAGGGGACCTTCATAAATCACGGTGACTTTGGTGAAATTATTGTCTTCGAATGAAAATATCGTGTCAGTTCATCTCATAGTTTGTTTCTTTCAGCTGCCTTTAGTATTGCACTGTAGTAATTTTTATGTATGTTCAGAGTTCTACTGAGCTATGTTACTTGGCAGCAAAAGTTATGAAGGTGCACAATAAGCTCAAAAAACCCAACGACCATTGTTATTGGTATTGAGTACAGAATACACTTTACGTATTCCCATAGCAAAAAGTTAGAGATGAGTTCAGGGAAATGCATGTGAGGGACTTGGCATTCACTTCTATTTACCAACTGAAAGGAGTAAAGTACTTGATTTGGGACCTGTGACTGAACAAATATTCTGCATAAAGGCTTCCACATTGACAATAAATTAAATTGGTTGTGCCATCTTCTGGACTTGAGGAAAAGACTTAGTTCATCAACTTACACTCTGCATATTATAGCTGCAACTGCAAATACTGACTCAATGAAGGCTGCTTATTTTGGCTATTTATATTCGTTGTTGTCATATGGCATTATGTTTTGGGGCAATCAACCAATGGCAAATAAAGTATTTTTAAAACAAAAAATATTAACAGTGACCTCACAATATATCCTACCCCTTATGTCCTTTTTAGTTAAAAACCTACCCATGCACGAAACCAACAGTGATATAATGTCCCCAAGTATGATTATGTAGTTGTTTAGGATGCGGGAAACATGAACTATTAAATAGATTGTTGGGTAAATGTTGCATATAGAGAATATTTCAGAACTGCTGAATCACTGAAACTGTGTAAGTGATCACTGCACAGAGCATGTTACTATTTGACAGACTGTTGTGGGGAAATTAAAGTTTCACTAAACAATGAATGAGGATAATGGAAGGTTACGAGTGTGGAATTGTGCAGGAATGTGTGTATATGATTTAAGATTATGTTTCTTCCACTCTTGAATATATATATGTAACCTGACATTGCAGTTTATTTGCATATTAAACAGCAGACATCACAATTATTAATGTGATACTATATCACTGTCATAGAGAAGTACGTAAGACTGTTGTATCTGAGAAGTATGATTTATGAAAGTAAAATTCTATTCATTGCATTGCCTGTACAAATGAATACCAAAACATAAGTTTTATGTAAATTCGAAACATTGGTTGTATGTAACACTTTTTAGAACTGAGGAATCATTTACTCACATTGGCACAAGTCAGCAAATTTGTTAAAGAATAACTATACCATATTTAGTATATCTTTCATATGAGAGATTTTTGCTGCTCCTGTTTTGTTTCGATGGTCTCAGTGCACTCACGAATAATAATTATTTGCAAAAACCTGAAATTTACAGCTTCTTCTGTATCTTGGTAACAAATGCAATATTACATAAAAATTGATAAACTGCCTATGTAACACACTCACTTGGTATGCTCTAAGCACACATTTGCATGTACAATATCATGAAATATATTAAATTATTCCTTTCAAGATGACTCATAGAACAGTAGATGATATTGTGTTGTCATTGGTAGTTATCAATTTCAAAAAATCCAGGATAGACTGTAACAATACCAAGGAAGGAAAGTTGCTACTCACCATACAGCGGAGATGCTGTGTTTTAATAGGCACAAAAAATTCACACAATTATAGCTTTCGGCCATTAAGGCCTTTGTCAGCAGTACAGACACACACGCACACACAAGCGTGCGCATGCAACTCGCACACACGTCTGTAGTCTCAGAGAGCTGAGCCCACACTGGGAAGAGCAGCACTAGTGCATGATGGGAGTGGTGACTGGGTGGGGGTGAGGAGGAGGCTGGGGCAGGGAGGGGGAGGGATAGTATGGTGGGGGTGGCAGACAGTGAAGTGTTGCAGTTTAGACGGAGGGCAGGAGAGAAGGTGTGGAGGGGGGAGGGGGTAAGTAGAGCAAAGGAGAGAAATAAAAAGACTGGGAGTGGTGGTGAAATGACAGCTGTGTAGTGCTGGAAGGGGGCAGGATGGGTGAGGGCAGAGTCTAACGAAGGTCGAGGCCAGGAGGGTTACGGGAAAGGGAAAGTTCCCACCTGCGCAATTCAGAAAAGCTGGTGTCGGTGGGAAGGATCCCAATGGCACAGGCTGTGAAGCAGTCACTCAGATGAGCGATATCATGTTTGGCAGCGTGTTCAGCAACAGGGTGGTCCACTTGTTTTGTGGCCACAGTTTGTAGGTGGCCGTTCGTGTGGACAGACAGCTTGTCGGTTGTCGTGCCTACGTGTAATGCAGCACAGAGGTTGCAGCTTAGCTTCTAGATTGCACGACTGGTTTCACAGGTAGCCCTGCCTTTGATGGGACAGGTGATGTTAGTGACCGGACTGCGCTAGGTGGTGGTAGGAGAATGTATGGGACAGGTCTTGTATCTAGGTCTATTACAGGGTATGAGCCGTGAGGTAAGGGATCGGGAGCAGGGGTCGTGTAAGGATGGACGAGTATATTGTGTAAGTCCGGTGGGCGGCGGAGTACCACGGTAGGAGAAATGGGCAGGATAGTGCGCAGGACATTTCTGATTTCAGGGCAGGATAAGAGGTAATTGAAACTCTGGCAGAGAATGTAACTCAGTTTCGGCAGTCCCAGATGATACTGAGTTAAGAGGGGAATGCTCCTCTGTGGCCGGACTGTAGCACATTAGGAGGTGGTCGGAGACTGGAAAGATAAGGCACGGGAGATTTGCTTTTGTACGAGGATGGGAGGATAATTACGGTCAGTGAAGGCTTCAGTGAGACCCTCGGCAATGCTTGTCACTGCATATTCCACGACCACGGGTGGCTAGGCTGTACGGAAGGAACTCCTCAGTAGGGAAAGGGTGGTCACTGTCGAACTGGAGGTATTCGTGGTGATCGATTGGTTTGACTTGCACGAGGGTACTGATGTAGCCATCTTTGAGACGGAAGTCAACGTTGAGGACAGTGGAGCGAGGAGATCGTGTGAAGTGAAGGGGGAGAAGTGTTGAAATTCTGGACAAATGTGGATAGGGTGTCCTAACCCTCAGACCAGACCACGAGGTTGTCATCGGTGAACGAGAGGCAAGTGAGGAGTTGGGGATTGTGGGTAGTTAGGAAGGATTCTTAAAGATAGACATAAGATGGTGCCACATGAGTAAAAATTTTTGTGTGAAAACTATTACAGTTTTTTATTCAAACCAACTTTTATTAACATTCTACCTGTTTATTCTGTGTGTCCCTTGTATTTACTTCTCAGCACTGGGATGACATAGACAATTTCTCAACAAAGGGCCAGTTTGTGTTTATACTGTCACTGTTGTTGTGGTCTTCAGTCCTGAGACTGGTTTGATGCAGCTCTCCATGCAACTCTGTCCTGTGCAAGCTGCTTCATCTCCCAGTACCTACTGCAACCTACATCCTTCTGAATCTGTATTCATCTCTTGGTCTCCCTCTACGATTTTTACCCTCCACGTTGCCCTCAAATACTAAATTGGTGATTCCTAGATGCCTCAGAACATGTCCTACCAACTGATCCCTTCTTCTAGTCAAGTTGTGCCACAAACTCCTCTTCTCCCCAATTCTGTTCAATACCTCCTCATTAGTTATGCGATCTACCCATCTAATCTTCAGCATTCTTCTGTAGCACCACATTTCGAAAGCTTCTATTCTCTTCTTGTCTAAACTATTTATCGTCCATGTTTCACTTCCATACATGGCTACACTCCATACAAATACTTTCAGAAATGACTTCCTGACACTTAAATCTATACTCGATGTTAACAAATTTCTCTTCTTCAGAAACGCTTTCCTTGCCATTGCCAGTCTACATTTTATATCCTCTCTACTTCGACCATCATCAGTTATTTTGCTCCCCAAATAGCAAAACTCCTTTGTGTCTCATTTCCTAATCTAATTCCCTCAGCATCACCTGACTTCATTCAACTACATTCCATTACCCTGATTTTGCTTTTTTTTATGTTCACCTTATATCCTTGTTTCAAGACACTGCCCATTCTGTTCAACTGCTCTTCCAAGTCCTTTGCTGTCTCTGACAGAATTACAATGTCATCGGCGTACCTCAAAGTTTTTATTACTTCTCCATGGATTTTAATACCTACTCCGAATTTTTCTTTTGTTTTCTTTACTGCTTGCCAATATACAGATTGAATAACATCGGGGACAGGCTAGAACCCTGTCTCACTCCCTTCCCAACCACTGCTTCCCTTTCATGCCCCTCGACTCTAAAAACTGCCATGTGGTTTCTGTACAGATTGTAAATAGCCTTTCGCTACCTGTATTTTACGCCTGCCACCTTTAGAATTTGAAAAAGAGTATTCCAGTCAACATTGTCAAAAGCTTTCTCTAAGTCTACGTATGCTAGAAACGTTTCCTTAATCTATTTTCTAACCTCCTCAGATCCTCCACCGTCTAAATTTAATTTTACTAAAAAAAATTGAGTGTTATTTGATGTTATGGTCAACATTAGTAAGGAAACATTGTACTTTAAAAATTTTTTTGATTGGTTTTTTGAGAATCTGATGTGTCATATATGATACACTGGTACTGAAGGCAGACAATTATGGAATGAATGTATGTGACTCCATAAGTTATAACATAGATTTATTTCCCAAGTTTAATACAGGAACAAATTTCATTGTACAATATCAAAGTGTTAATATTTTTAAATTACATTATTTTAACATACGCTGATGTTTCTTGGTGAGTTCAGTTTGTGTGAAAATCTCAAAAACAACTTCTACCCTTCACGAGGCACAAATGAATCTTGTATTCTGTGCAGAAAACTCGTGCTCCAATACTTTTACATCCCGGTCGCCTACAGCGATGAGTCTTTTCATCGTTCGTGACCTCTGGCATGTGAATAGAACTGCTCTTTCGTTTAGCATCTCTCAGAATTGGTGCTGGAGGACTTTTTCTTTTCAAGGAGCTGGAAGCAGTATCCACTTCTTTATCTCCATCTGTAGATTCGTCATTAATATCAGATGTATCATTTCCTGAATGGATAAGCCACTCTGATACCTCAGTTTTAAATTGTAGGTAGTCCATCGCATTTTTACTTCTTTTCTTCAGTGAATTACAGTCTCTCTTGTACTCTATCCATGCTGCAGCACAAGCAAAATCAAAGAGATGCAGGATCATTTGCACTGTCCACTTTCTTGTTCTTGCATTTTGTCTGTAAACAGCAATGATACGACCCCACCAATATTTTCATTATATTTTTCAATAGCAAGAGGCCTCCTGATTTTTATGTATTGTTTGTCTGGCTTTCACCAAAGCCTGCACCGTCCTAGAGGCAATTTTCCTTCTGCAGATGAGGCAACAATTACAAATTTGTTGTCATACCACTTAATTCCTCCCCCCATGAACCATGGACCTTGCCGTTGGTGGGCTTGTGTGCCTCAGTGATACAGATGGCCGTACCATAGGCGCAACCACAACGGAAGGGTATCTGTTGAGAGGCCAGACAAACGTGTGGTTCCTGAAGAGGGGCAGCAGCCTTTTCAGTAGTTGCAAGGGCAACAGTCTGGATGATTGACTGATCTGACCTTGTAACACTAACCAAAACGGCCTTGCTGTGCTGGTACTGCGAACGACTGAAAGCAAGGAGAAACTACAGCCGTAATTTTTCCCGAGGGCATGCAGCTTTACTGTGTGAGTAAATGATGACGGCGTCCTCTTGTGTAAAATATTCTGGAGGTAAAATAGTCCCCCATTCGGATCTCCGAGCGGGGACAACTCGAGAGGACGTCGTTATCAGGAGAAAGAAAACTGGCGTTCTACGGATCGGAGCATGGAATGTCAGATCCCTTAAACCGGCAGGTAGGTTAGAAAATTTAAAAAGGGAAATGGATAGGTTAAAGTTAGATATAGTGGGAATTAGTGAAGTTCGGTGGCAGGAGGAACAAGACTTCTGGTCAGGTGACTACAGGGTTATAAACACAAAATGCAGGGGTAATGCAGGAGTAGGTTTAATAATGAATAAAAAAATTAGGAGTGCGGGTAAGCTACTACAAAGAGCATAGTGAACGCATTATTGTAGCCAAGATAGACACAAAGCCCACCTACTACAATAGTACAAGTTTATATCCCAACTAGCTCTGCAGATGATAAAGAAATTGAAGAAATGTATGAGGAGATAAAAGATATTATCGAAAACGGGAAGGGAGGCGAAAATTTAATAGTCATGGGTGACTGGAATTCGGTAGTAGGAAAAGGGAGAGAAGGAAACGTAGTAGGTGTTTATGGACTGGGGGGAAGAAATGAAAGAGGAAGCCACATCTGGTAGAATTTTGCACAGAGCACAACTTAATCATAGCTAACACTTGGTTCAAGAATCATAAAAGAAGGTTGCATACATGTAAGAATCCCGGAGATACTAAAAGGTATCAGATAGGTTATATAATGGTAAGACAGAGATTTAGGAACCATGTTTTAAATTGTAAGACATTTCCAGGGGCAGATGTGGACGGAGATGGGGCCTGCATAAACTGACTAAACCAGAGGTTGTACAGAGGTTCAGGGAGAGTATAATGGAAAAATTGACAGCAATGGGGGAAAGAAATACAGTAGAAGAAGAATGGGTAGCTTTGAGGGATGAAGTAGTGAAGGCAGCAGAAGATCAAGTAGGTAAAAAGAAAAGGGCTGGTAGAAATCCATGGGTAACAGAGGAAATATTGAATTTACATCACGGCTGCAAAATACTAACGCGAATTCTTTACAGACAAATGGTAAAACTTGTAGAAGCGGACCTCGGGGAAGATAAATTTGGACTCCGTAGAAATGTTGGAACACATGAGGCAATACTGACCTTACGACTTATCTTAGAAGAAAGATTAAGGAAAGGCAAACCTACGTTTCTAGCATTTGTAGACTTAGAGAAAGCTTTTGACAAAGTTGATTGGAATACTCTCTTTCAAATTCTAAAGGTGGCAGCGGTAAAATACAGGGAGCGAAAGGCTATTTACAATTTGTACAGAAACCAGAGGGCAGTTATAAGGGTCCAGGGACATGAAAGGGAAGCAGTGGTTGGGAAGGGAGTGAGACAGGGTTGTAGCCTATCCCCGATGTTATTCAATCTGTATATTGAGCAAGCAGCAAAGGAAACAAAAGAAAAATTCGGAGTAGGTATTAAAATCCGTGGAGAAGAAATAAAAACTTTGAGGTTCGCCGATGACATTGTAATTCTATCAGAGACAGCAAAAGACTTGGAAGAGCAGTTGTACGGAATGGACAGTGTGTTGAGAGGAGTATATAAGATGAACATCAACAAAAGCAAAACGGGGATCATGGAATGTAGTCGAATTAAGTCGGGTGATGCTGAGAGAATTAGATTAGGAAATGAGGCACTTCAAGTAGTAAAGGTGTTTTGCTATTTGGGGAGCAAAAGAACTGATGATGGTCGAAGTAGAGAGGATATAAAATATAGACTGGCAATGGCAAGGAAAGTGTTTCTGAAGAAGAGGAATTTGTTAACCTCGAGTATAGATTTAAGTGTCAGGAAGTCGTTACTGAAAGTATTTGTATGGAGTGTATCCATGTACGGAAGTGAAACATGGACGATAAATAGTTTGGACAAGAAGAGAATAGAAGGTTTCGAAATGTGGTGCTACAGAAGAATGCTGAAGATTAGATGGGTAGATCGCATAACTAATGAGGAGGTATTGAATAGGATTGGGAAGAAGAGAAGCTTGTGGCACAACTTGAAGAATAGATCGGTTGGTAGGACGTGTTCTGAGGCATCAAGAGATCACCAATTTAGTACTGGAGGGCAGCGTGGAGGGTAAAAATCGTAGCGCGAGTAGAGATGAATACACAAAGCAGATTGAGAAGGATGGAGGTTGCAGTAAGTACTGGGGGATGAAGAAGCTTGCACAGGATAGAAGAGCATGGAGAGCTACATCAAACCAGTCTCGGGACTGAAGACCAGAGCAACAACAACAAGAACAAAAATCATTTAATACTGGCAATTTGTCCATCACCACGAACAGAATGATCAACTGCACCCCGACCTGCCTTTTTATTTCTGCATCTGATTGAAGAGCGCTCGCACTTGGAACTTTACAAGACTGTACTGTCCCTGTAGCCTGACAGCCTCTGTCTGAGTGTAGACTAACTAGGCACTCAACCGACGTGAAGTATCGGTCCATATAAATTATAGACCCCTCAGGTAGCGTAGTTGAAAGTCTCATTACCACCTTTCCGCCAATGTTCAAGTGATCACAGCCTTCCAGTATACTGTCACCTTCCCCTTCATACATGAAAAAGTCAAGCGGTAATCCATCTGGAGACGTGGAAACGAAATTCTCGAGGCCACACGGATTAGGCTGTCCATGAATGTATTACCGCATCATTGTCTTGCCCCAGAAAGCAATAATCTGTTCATCAATGGACACCTGTGTCCTAGGATTTTGTTAACAGCCTGCTCTGACTGTGTTTAGCAAAGGACGAATTTTCCAATATTTATCTTTTGCTCTCATCACTAGCCTAATCATTGTCTGTAACTAGTTTCAGTGCATTTCTGATTGCAAAAAAACTGCTTCCTTGCCATTTTCCCTGCTACATCAGTCACTCTCGTCCTGAAAGCCCAATACATATTTAATCTGGGGTAGCCAAGGCATGACATCTTGACTGAGATGCCAAAAAAGTCATAATCTCTTGAAGAGTTGTATTTAGTGATTTCCTCGTATGAGAAAAAGATGATTGCTACAGGATGATGACAGCTCACAAACACCGCAAGGAATGTATTTAAGGAGATATTCTCTTGTCCACAGTGTTTCCCCTGGCAAACAGTTTCTTCAAATGCCGGTGCAGGTGGTGACGGCTCAAAGATGTCTGTATGGCGCCAGGGGGGGGGGGGGGGGGGGGGGGGGGGACACATTTCTGGATTTCTGTCTGCAAAACTGATCAGTCACAGTTATCTGAGAACTTCACATGAATCGTCATCACTTACACATCTGGTGCTAAAATCTTATCTTCAGCGCATTGTTCATTGCTGGATAAACATTCAAGTTCCGAGATATCTCCATCGAACTCCAGAGGTCTGTCCAACTCTTCATGGATCTGTGCATCTGACACTGAAGAAGTCAATAAAGGTTTAATTACTTTAAATGAAACAAAAACCCCTAATTATAATTACAGCATCAAACAATTAATGTAACATTTGTAAAATAAGACTAAGAATAATGATCGACTATTGCTCTCAATAATTTTTAGGACATGAATTCTAGTGTACACAGTAATACACATTCAGTTCCAATGTGTCCTATCCAACACACGTGTACAAAGCCTTTTGTAGTACAGAGATAAATACACTCCTGGAAATGGAAAAAAGAACACATTGACACCGGTATGTCAGACCCACCATACTTGCTCCGGACACTGCGAGAGGGCTGTACAAGCAATGATCACACGCACGGCACAGCGGACACACCAAGAACCACAGTGTTGGCCGTCAAATGGCGCTAGCTGCGCAGCATTTGTGCACCGCCGCCGGTCAGTGTCAGCCAGTTTGCCGTGGCATACGGAGCTCCATCGCAGTCTTTAACACTGGTAGCATGCCGCGACAGCGTGGACGAGAACCGTATGTGCAGTTGACGGAGTTTGAGCGAGGGCGTATAGTGGGCATGCGGGAGGCCGGGTGGACGTACCGCCGAATTGCTCAACACATGAGGTCTCCACAGTACATCAATGTTGTCGCCAGTGGTCGGCAGAAGGTGCACGTGCCCGTCGACCTGGGACCGGACCGCAGCGACGCAGGGATGCACGCCAAGACCGTAGGATCCTACGCAGTGCCGTAGGGGACCGCACCGCCACTTCCCAGCAAATTAGGGACACTGTTGCTCCTGGGGTATCGGCGAGGACCATTCGCAACCGTCTCCATGAAGCTGGGCTACGGTCCCGCACACCGTTAGGCCGTCATCCGCTTACGCCCCAACATCGTGCAGCCAGCCTCCAGTGGTGTCGCGACAGGCGTGAATGGAGGGACGAATGGAGACGTGTCGTCTTCAGCGATGAGAGTCGCTTCTGCCTTGATGCCAATGATGGTCGTATGCGTGTTTGGCGCCGTGCAGGCGAGCGCCACAATCAGGACTGCAAACGACAGGCACACAGGGCCAACACCCGGCATCATGGTATGGGGAGCGATCTCCTACACTGGCCGTACACCTCTGGTGATCGTCGAGGGGACACTGAATAGTGCACGGTACATCCAAACCATCATCGAACCCATCGTTCTACCATTCCTAGACTGGCAAGGGAACTTGCTGTTCCAACAGGACAATGCACGTCCGCATGTATCCCGTGCCATCCAACGTGCTCTAGAAGGTGTAAGTCAACTACCCTGGCCAGCAAGATCTCCGGATCTGTCCCCCATTGAGCATGTTTGGGACTGGATGAAGCGTCGTCTCACGCAGTCTGCACGTCCAGCACGAACGCTGGTCCAACTGAGGCGCCAGGTGGAAATGGCATGGCAAGCCGTTCCACAGGACTACATCCAGCATCTCTACGATCGTCTCCATGGGAGAATAGCAGCCTGCATTGCTGCGAAAGGTGGATATACACTGTACTAGTGCCGACATTGTGCATGCTCTGTTGCCTGTGTATGTGCCTGTGGTTCTGTCAGTGTGATCATGTGATGTATCTGACCCCAGGACTGTGTCAATAAAGTTTCCCCTTCCTGGGACAATGAATTCACGGTGTTCTTATTTCAATTTCCAGGAGTGTATTATTTCGTGGTTTTAAAATGCTCACATACCGAGCAGTAGTATTTGCTTCAAACATTATGCACATTAAGGCAGCGCAAAATGTAAATAACTTTACATAAATGGGTACTTACAATATCTCTACATCATTTTGTCCACCTTTTCTTGCACGCACTCGGGAAACAAAGCCTACACTCGTCACTTTGCGCGCCAGACTGCTGAAACTCACAGGAATCCATGCTGACATCTCGCGGATGTCTGCGAAACTACTTAGATGTGTGTCTCTGAAGTTACATCGGAGCTGTGGCTAAACAAAGTTCACCAATTTGGTGTGTCGTATACAACACGCGGGATCTGAGGAGGCTAAGATAAGTTGTAGGGTCAGTACTGCCTCACGTGTTCCAACATTTCTACGGAATCCAAACTGATCTTCCCCGAGGTCGACTTCGACCAGTTTTTCCATTCATCTGTAGAGGATTCTTGTTAGTATTTTGCAGCAGTGGCTTATCCTGATAACAACGTCCTCCTGAGTTGTCCCCGCCCGGAGATCTGAATGGGGGATTATTTTAACTCCAGAACATTTTACCCAAGAGGATTATTCAAGCTAAGACTATATCGAGTCTTCTCAAAAATATCCAGCATAAAGGTATTTTAAAGCTTAGCACGCAACTGGGATGCAGTAAATAATGGAACTGAATATCATCCCATACCTAAACAGCTCAACTGAGGAAAAGTGACGCACTGTGAGGCCATGTGGCACGAGGCCAAACTGACCGACAGCAAGTGCACGCACAGGACCGCGTACCAAACGGGCAGCGTGTCGGAGCGCAAGTGCCAGACGGTGACACGGGCACAGTACAGTGTCGTGTGGAATGCTGCGAGTAACTAGACGACTAGAATGATTGTTGAGTAATCCCTTACAAAGTAGTAGTCGTCTTCAGTTTTAAGACTGGTTTGAAGCAGCTCTCTATGCTACTGTATCCTGTGCAAGCCGCCTCCTCTCCCAATAACTACTGAAACCTACATCCTTCTGAATCTGCTTACTATATTCATATCTAGGTCTCCCTTTACGGTTTTTACCACCCACACTAACCCCCCCAATAATAAATTCGTGACCCCTTCTTCTAGTCTGGTTTAGATACAAATTTCTTGTCTTCCAAAATTCTATTCAATATCTTCTCATCATATATATCACGAATCCATCTAATATTCAGTACTCTTCTGCAGTACCTCTTTTCAAACGTTTCTATTCTCTTCTCATCTGAACTGTTTATTTTCCATGTTCCCCTTCTGTACGGAGCCACAATCTGTACAAATGCTTTCAGAAAAGAATTCTTAACACTTAACTCTACATTTCTTCTTCTTCTTCTTCTTTTCTTCTAAACACTTTTCTTGCTACTGTCAGTCTACATTTTATACCCTCTTTACTTTGGCAATCATCAGTTATTTTGCTGCCCAAATTGCAACACTCAACTACTACTTTTTGTGTATCGCTTCCTAGTCCAGTTGCCTCTGCATCACGCAATTTACAATTAACAGCATGCATCCCATTATCTTTGTTTTGCTTTTGCTGATGTTCATCTTCAAGCCAGTGCTTCCGTTTCTTGCAACTCAATTCTCGTAAATGCTGTTTTTGTACACATTGTAAATAACCTTTCACTCCCCGTATTTTACTTGTGCTATTTTCTGTTATTCGAGGACTTCCACAAGACCTTATCTTTTTACCTGTTGGATCCTCTGTTGCCTTATTTCACCACTTGAAGCTACCCATTACTCTTCTATTGTATTCTTTTCCACTGTTTCAGTTAAATGTTTCCTAATTCTCCCTACAAAACTATCAACAATCTCTAATTCTTTTAATTTATCCAGGTCCTGTGTCTGTAATGTCCTACACTTTTGCAAATTCTTGAATTTTAATCTACATTTCAAAACCAATTCTAAACAATATATTTAAAAAAATGCAAATTTGTAAAAACTACTCTTAATGCCAGTATAGTGGAGGTGGTCATTAGTGATGGGGCAAAGCTCAGATTAGGGAAGGAAATTGTCTGTGCCCTTTCGAAGGTCCCAGCATTTGCCTGAAGTAATTTAGAGAAATCACAGGAAACCTAAAACAGGCTAACTCAACGCAGGTTTGAACCGTCATCCACCCAAATGCCAGTATTGTAAAAGGTAGACCGTGGAAAATCTGTGTATTAAATGGCTGTAAAATGAATTCAATATAGCAACTACCTAACAGTTCTCAACCATTAACATAATTTATAAAAAGATTTGAGGTATGAGATGATATTCAGTTCCACTATTTACTGCATCTCAGTTGTGTTATAAGTTTTAAAACAAGTTTCTGCTTGATAATTTTTCTTTTTTTTTCTTTTTTTGGCACTATTTACCAGGGTGCTTTTTAATCCACTTGAGGTAAATGGGCGGCCGTTAGCTGTTCAATTTTTATATTATTCCATAGATAATTATATGTGGTCTGTTTTGATAACCCTATCAACATACAGAGATTTTGCCGACTTATCAGATACTATTGCTCATGACGAGTGGAATTTATTAGTATTTTATCTATTTCATAGTCCCTTACTAGGAATTTCTTTTTATTAGTTTTCCTCCTTTCTAAGTATCACAGAAGTATTCTATGTTATTTTAGTTTTGACATCCACTACTTAGCAAAAATGTGTCGTTTATAAACAATGTCTCATCCCGTTCTGTTTTTTCAGTACAAATGTGACTAGATTTTGTTAGTATGCTCACCCCGTACACACTTTTTCCATTTCCTTTGTGTTTTCTTGCTACCGGACGTGAGGTTTGTTTACCAGTCTGCACAGACTGCACTCGATGCCCCTGAAATGCTGCGAAACCTTTTGTGCCTACAAATGAAAGATTTATAGCTAAAGTTGCGTTATCTTTTGAGAATGATAAATTCAAGTTGTGGCTACCCCCAACTTTGAAGTTTGGCACAAACAAAAATACTCAAAAAACTATATTTGCGAGAGATTACAGCAGATTCGATTCTCATAACCTCAGTGACGGCAGCCACTCTCACCCGCGACGTCCCGCTCGCTATCACATGTGACACGCATCTGCCATCTGTCCCGCAGGTCGTATCCTGTACGGCTGTGCCTCTACAGGGTGAGCAAACTTCGCACCTCCACGTTCTGTGACGAGACGCGGATGTCCAGCACCTTGTCGCCTACTCGAAGTTTCTCAGTGTTTTGACTCCTTCCCGAAGGTGCTCACAACAGAAGCACGTCGACGATTGACCAGCTCTGCCATGTACGAGACGTTCGTTCTTAAGTGCTGAAGTGTAACAATCTATCATTTGACAAAGATACTTACATCAGTGGATTTCCTTATTTCATCTACATCTACATACACGTACACGTGCCACAGACTGCCGGATGCTGTGTGGTGGAGAGTACCTTCAAAAATGTGGTTCTCTAAATTTTCTCAATAGTCTTTCTCGAAAAGAACTTCACCTTCCCTCTAGGAATTCCAGTCTGATTTCTGAAACACCTTTGATTCTACCAGTAACAAATCTAGTAACCCACCTCTGAATTCCTTAGATGTCTCCCTTTATCAGATGTGGTAGTGATCCCAAACTGCCCAGATGTACTCGGGAATGGGTCGCATTAGTATTCTGTACACTGTTTTACAGATGGGCCACGTTTTCCCCAAATTCTCCCAATAAAGCCTAGTCTACAATTCGCCTCACCTACTACAACCCTTGCAAGTTGTCCCATTTCGTATAATTTACCGACATTACACCGAGACATTTAATCGATCTGACAGTGTCGAACAGCACACTATCGGTGCTGTATTCAAACATTACAGGCTCGTTTTTCCTACTTGTCTGTATTAACTTACGTTTTTCTACATTTAGACAGAGATGCCATTTGTCACGCCAAATAGAAATTCTGTCCGAGTCATCTCGTATCCCCCCCCCCCCCCCCCCCCGACAGTCACTCGAGTTTGCCGTGTATGTCACGGCATCAGCACCAAATGGCCAGATTGCTGCATGTGCTGTCCATCGAATTTATGTACAACAACAAAAATAATCAATTTTTCACCATGCAATGTAATTGGATACATAAAAAAAAAACTACTCAGTATGGGGCAGTAGGAGAACACATGTACAAGAAAAGGTTTTGTATATATGCAAGCTTTTGTAGCCTGTGGCTTCTCCTTGCGTCAGAAGGGTCGCAGAGGACGGAAAAGGACTGGCGAGGTTTAGGAAAACAGGTAGAGTTCGGAAAAGTTGGCCAGAACCCCAGGTCTGGGGAGACTTGCCAGAAGGGAGGAAAAGGAAAGGCTGATCAGCCTTTGCCAGAAACAGTGAATGCCAACAATGCACCCAAATTCAAATTACTGTAGAACTGTCCTTTTCTGCACATAAAAGATTTTCGAGTGATAGAAGACACAATCATACTACCTAACGTTTGAAACCGTACCTGATCGTTTAATAGTAACAAAATGCAAAATAATTTGTAAATAATACTTCAGTCTGATAATAATAATCATATGTTAACAGCTGTGATGTGGGATCTGACTGGGGTACTGTCAAGTGGGGGGTGCCCCAGGGATCCGTGTTGGGGCCACTCATGTTCCTTATTTATATAAATGATATGCTCTCTAGTATTACGGGTAACTAAAATATTTCTAGAATGAAATTTTCACTCTGCAGCGGAGTGTGCGCTGCCAGTATCTCGTCTCCTACCTTCCAAACTTTACAGAAGCTCTCCTGCGAACCTAGCACTACTGAAAGAAAGGATATTGCGGAGACATGGCTTAGCCACAGCCTGGGGGATGTTCCCAGAAGGTGAAAATTTCATTCTGGAAACATCCCCCAGGCTGTGGCTAAGCCATGTCTCCGCAATATCCTTTCCTACAGGAGTGCTAGTTCTGCATGGTTCGTGGGAGAGCCTCTGTAAAGTGTGGGAGGTAGGAGACGAGATACTGGCAGAAGTAAAGCTGTGAGTACTGGCCGTGAGTCATGCTTCAGTAGCTCAGATGGTAGAGCACTTGCCCGCGAAAGGCAAAGGTCCCGAGTTCGAGGGTCGGGCACACAGTTTTAATCTGCCAGGAAATTTCATATCAGCGCACACTCCGCTGCAGAGTGATAATCTCATTCTGGAAACGTCCCCCAGGCTGTGGCTAAGCCATTTCTCCGCAATATCCTTTCCTTCAGGAGTGCTAGTTCTGCTAGGTTTGCAGGAGGGCTTCTGTAAAGCTCAGAAGGTAGGAGACGAGATACTGGCAGAAGTAAAGCTGTGAGTACCGGGCTTGAGTCATGCTTCGGTAGCTCAGATGGTAGAGCACTTGCCCGCGAAAGGCAAAGGTCCCGAGTTCGAGTCTCGGTTGGGCACACAGTTTTAATCTGCCAGGAAGTTTAAAATATTTATGTTTGCTGATGACACTAGCTTGGTAGTAAAGGATGTTATGTGCAACATTGGCTCAGTTTCAAATAGTGCAGTACATGATCTCAGTTCATGGCTTGTAGAAAATAAACTAACATTAAATCACAGTAAGACTTAGTTTTTACAGTTTCAAACACATAATTCAACAAAACCTGACGTTTTAATCTCACAGAACTGGCATATGATTAGTGAAACAGAACAGTTCAAATTCCTAGGTGTTCAGATAGATAGTAAGCTGTCGTGGAAAGCCCAAGTTCAGGATCTTTTTCTAAGACTTAATACTGCCCCTTTTACTATTTGAACGGTATCAGAAATGAGTGATACTTTGACACGATAATTAGTCTACTTTGCTTATTTTCATCGCTTATGTCATATGGTATTATGTTTTGGGGTAACTCTTTCCATTATACAAGGATATTTTTGGCTCAGAAACGTGCGGTTTGGGCAATAAGTGGTGAGAGTTCACGAACCTCTTGTCGATCTCTGTTCACGAGTTTGGGTATTCTGACATTGGCCTCTCAATATGTATATTCCTTACTGCCATTTCTTGTTACCAATATTAGTTTATTCCCAAAATTAAGCAGCTTTCACTCGGTTACTGTTGTTGTTGTTGTCTACAGTCCTGAGACTGGTTTGATGCAGCTCTCCATGCTACTCTATCCTGTGCAAGCTGCTTCATCTCCCAGTACCTACTACAACCTACATCCTTCTGAATCTGCTTAGTGTATTCATCTCTCGGTCTCCCTCTACGATTTTTACCCTCCACGCTGCCCTCCAATGCTAAATTTGTGATCCCTTGATGCCTCAAAACATGTCCTACCAACCGATCCCTTCTTCTAGTCAAGTTGTGCCACAAACTTCTCTTCTCCCCAATCCTATTCAATACCTCCTCATTAGTTACGTGATCTATCCACCTTATCTTCAGTATTCTTCTGTAGCACCACATTTCTAAAGCTTCTATTCTCTTCTTGTCCAAACTAGTAATCGTCCATGTTTCACTTCCATACATGGCTACACTCCAAACAAATACTTTCAGAAACAACTTCCTGATACATAAATCTATATTCGATGTTAACAAATTTCTCTTCTTCAGAAACGCTTTCCTTGCCATTGCCAGTCTACATTTTATATCCTCTCTACTTTGACCATCATCAGTTATTTTACTTCCTAAATAGCAAAACGCCTTTACTACTTTAAGTGTCTCATTTCCTAATCTAATTCCCTCAGCATCACCCGATTTAATTTGACTACATTCCATTATCCTCGTTTTGCTTTTGTTAATGTTCATCTTATATCCTCCTTTCAAGACACTGTCCATTCCGTTCAACTGCTCTTCCAAGTCCTTTGCCGTCTCTGACAGAATTACAATGTCATCGGCGAACCTCAAAGTTTTTACTTCGTCTCCATGAATACCTACTCCAAATTTTTCTTTTGTTTCCTTTAGTGCTTGCTCAATATACAGATTGAATAACATCAGGGAGAGGCTACAACCCTGTCTCACTCCTTTCCCAACCACTGCTTTGCTTTCATGCCCCTCGACTCTAATAACTGCCATCAGGTTTCTGTACAAATTGTACATAGCCTTTCGCTCCCTGTATTTAACCCCTGCTACCTTCAGAATTTGAAAGAGATTATTCCAGTCAACATTGTCAAAAGATTTCTCTAAGTCTACAAATGCTAGAAACGTAGGTTTGCCTTTTCTTAATCTTTCTTCTAAGATAAGTCGTAAGGTCAGTATTGCCTCACGTGTTCCAACATTTCGACGGAATCCAAACTGATCCTCCCCGAGGTCTGCATCTACCAGTTTTTCCATTCGTCTGTAAAGAATTCGCATTAGTATTTTGCAGCTGTGGCTTATTAAACTGATAGTTCGGTAATTTTCACATCTGTCAGCACCTGCTTTCTTTGGGATTGGAATTATTATATTCTTCTTGAAGTCTGAGGGTATTTCACCTGTGTCATACATCTTGCTCACCAGCTGGTAGAGTTTTGTCATGACTGGCTCTCCCAAGGCCGTCAGTAGTTCTAATGGAATGTTGTCTACTCCGGGGGCCTTGTTTCGACTCAGGTCTTTCAGTGCTCTGTCAAACTCTTCACGCAGTATTGTATCTCCCATTTCGTCTTCATCTACATCCTCTTCCATTTCCATAATATTGTCCTCAAGTAAATCACCCTTGTATAAACCTTCTATATACTCCTTCCACCTTTCTGCCTTCCCTTCTTTGCTTAGAACTGGGTTGCCATCTGAGCTCTTGATATTCATACACGTGGTTCTCTTCTCTCCAAAGGTCTCTTTAATTTTCCTGTAGGCAGTATCTATCTTACCCCTAGTGAGATAAGCTTCTACATCCTTACATTTGTCCTCTAGCCATCCCTGTTTAGCCATTTTGCACTTCCTGTCGATCTCATTTTTGAGACGTCTGTATTCCTTTTTGCCTGCTTCATTTACTGCATTTTTATATTTTCTCCTTTCATCAATTAAATTCAATATTTCTTCTGTTACCCAAGGATTTCTAGCAGCCCTCGTCTTTTTACCTACTTTATCCTCTGCTGCCTTCACTACTTCATCCCTCAGAGCTACCCATTCTTCTTCTACTGTATTTCTTTCCCCTATTCCTGTCAATTGTCCCCTTATGCTCTCCCTGAAACTCTGTACAACCTCTGGTTCTTTCAATTTATCCAGGTCCCATCTCCTTAATTTCCCACATTTTTGCAGTTTCTTCAGTTTTAATCGGTTACTACTCGGCAGAAATCAAACCTGCATTTCGATTGGACTTCCTTAACTCTTGTGCAAAAAGGTGTGCAGTACACTACTGCATCCATTTTCAATAAGCTGCCACTCGAACTCAAAAATCTTAACAGTAATCCACGGTTTCAAATTGAAACTCAAGTGTTCCTCATGGGTCACTCCTCCTATTCTGTCCAAGAGTTCCTTGAAAAATTAAGCTGATTCTTATTGTATTGCTGATAGTGTTTACTTAAACTTATGAACAGACTTTTTTCAGGTTCATTAAGATTTATTTTTATCTGTTATTACTTTTATGTAGTAATTTCATGTACTGATGCTTCCCATGACCTTGCAGATTTGCTCCTCAATTGGTCCTACGGAACTTGACATGTAAATAAATAAAGTTAATGTTGTTCAAAAAATTCCTGATTGTATGTAATTTTCCAAAATAAAATGTTACGGAATTCTCGTGTGTGCCCTTCCGCAGGCAATATATCTCGAAGTCGGATTTGTGCATATCGACTGTTTTGTGGGGACTAACTCTCATCGCATTCACTCGTTACTGCCGACAATACAAAGAAGGAATACTATTTGAAACACACGTGCATTTCTTTTTGCAATTTTTAAAGATTAATCTCAGAAATGACCCTGCCTAACCTCTACCACAAAGTATAGAGATCATGAGGGCATTCCAAATGTTCCTATTTTTCAGGTGGCCAGTGCTCTTCTTCGCAATCGAAATGCACAGGTCCAACTTTGACATATATCACGTGCAATAACTGCCACGTTTTTTTATTATTCGATCTTGCACATTTCGACACTTTTTATGCATATTTTAAGCTATTTATATTGCAAATAATCTGTCCTCTAGCTATAAATAAACAAAAGAGCTCTCTGAAACTGAAATAATTAAAACATGCAGTTACTTAGTGACTGAAAGTGTAAGGTTACAAACAGGTCTCCAAGTCAAATATCCCATACAGAATATCGTAAATGTTACTGTGTTCAATTCTACAGAATTCTTTTTTGACAAGATATTAAAAGCTGTTAAAAGAAGTACACCATTCCATCAAAAAATTATAGATATTTCAGTATTTCGACAGATAAAGTTTCGAGTATTAATCGTACAGTGAAGTACACACCTGTCTGCACGCTATCATTTTCGAAAAACCTCTTTTTCGTACCTAGAGCCGTTTACAAAATAAAAGAAGTTTCTACGAGAACACAATTCACATTAAGTGCAAACAGAACACTGGGTGCACTGCACCCAACCCTCCAGCAGATATAAAATCTACGCAATGCATTTTTACCTCCACAAAAAACTTAAAATTGTGAGCAGTAGTTCACAAAATTTGCCACACAGTAACAGAGACGAATAACTGAAAGAAAGTCAGTCCTTTATCGAGCAAAGATATTAGGCTGTAAGATACGAAAGAATCCATTTTTTTCACTGAATAGTTTTCTTAATATCGGACGACGAGTATTTCAAAGCGACCGACACGTCTGCTCACGAGCATTGCTGACAATTCGTGGAATGCTCCAGGAATATTCGGTACAGGAAAGCCGGACCGTGTGGCAAAACCAGTACACAGGTAGCGGGCGGAATGCGGTTTCTCGGCACAGATAGCAGTACGAGGTGACAATGGTACCACGGAACGCAGCGACCTCGTCTCTAGCAGACGGAGGGTTTTTGTTTCAGTTACTCCCCTGGCAGTGCGCGGCAGATGGAGTCGGTCAGCAAAACCCTGACATCACAGCAGGTTCTGTACAGAGTCCGAGAGGAACCCCCGAGTGCTCTGTTCCGTAGTCCTTCCAGTGATGTCAAAGACGAGTGCCACAGAAGTACCGAGTGTAGCAACTGATAGCCGGTACTGGTCAGTACGAGTCCAGCTCTTGCTCCTGACAGAAAAGCTAGTTTCAAATCATTACATCTGTCCAGAATAAATAAAAGTATTTGACAAAACCAAAATATGGAAAGGAAAAAAAAAATTTTTTTTACTTATCTGTGAATACAAATGATAAAAGTGGAGTAAATTTAACCTACTAATACCGCAATTGAGTTTCGTCCCACAAATTAACGACATAGTGGGTGCACAAACTGAAATGTAGCCAATCACTGAAAACATTTATTTTGCACCAATATTATTTTTTTGAAATGTACATTACAGTGACAGACTAATATGCAGCACAGCCCAGTGTCTGCGGTTAGGCTGGAAGATGATACCGACTGTGAGTTGGCCGAGTTTAATTATTTCCATGACGCATAATGATGCGATTCGATAACACGGAAAAAGACAGCATCCGAGGAATTCCCGAGGAGCGATAACTAATATGTGACATTTCAGTTCCTCTCATTTTGTAAACACGGAAAGCAACAGTTTGTGAAAAATGAGCACGGGTCCATAAAATTAGTATATCTAAATGATTTTAACTGGTAACAAGGCAGCCCTTTACATGCGTTGCCAATGTAGTCTAACTTTACCTTACATCAAATAGTATATACGGGCATTTCTTAAGGGAGATGCAGCTCCCTTCCTGTGCAATTAATACTTTTTAATAAACTGGTACCACACAGTTGTCGCACGAGTGAAATATAGTATAAAACTTGACCGGAACAAACTACCACGAGGCACTGCATAAGACTGTGACGTTCTTCAAAAAATGTTTCGACACAAAGTAGCAGGGAATATTAAAACAAATGACATCAGTAAATCTGCAAGTAAGTGTTTATTTCTATAGTTACTGAAATGCAATTTAGACCTGTAGCTTATTTACTGGACAAGGCAGAAAACGTGCCGCATACTGCAGCCAAGGGTTCATTTTTAGAGTTCTGGCGTTCACAGTGAGTAAAACGTCTCCACACGACGAGAAGTCACATTATTGGAAATGGAACAGTTATTTCATAAAAATCTATCACAGCCCTCACAAATCTGTGGGAGACACGATTGCAATTGCCACTTTCTGCGTGCCCAATCCAAACGGAGCCCGCGTACAAAAATTGAGGAAACAAACACGATAAGGTAACACAAACAGTGCACAAAGATCACAATACTGCTTGTAACTTGACAAAAAGTGCTGGCACTTATTTCATTTGTTAACTGAATAACTTCCTTTTTATTCACTTTGTAAATGAACTTAAAATGGAAGAGAGCGAGTTGTGGCAAAATGATATGGGCTAGGGAAAGGGGAGGGAGGGAGGAGTGGGGGGGGGAAGGAGGGGGGCAGGGGTAAGTGGCATATTTAAGGTTCTATCCTAATTATATTGAACTTATGAAAGAAAAGATAATAATACAGTAATAGCAATAACAGTGATGTCCTTAAACTGAACGACTTCAGATTTATTCCTCCGAAGAAATTAAAAGGCAATCTAAATGAAAAATTATCACATATTTCAGTCACTTTCTGTTCCCGTTTGTCCAGTCCACACACACGCACGGCAATACGCACAGGCGGATGCGCAACGCTGCACAGTCGGCCCCCTCGTCACTGTGATGTTTCGGGTGCCTGGCAGACGGGCAAACTCCGTCGCCGCCGCCTCACCGCCTCCCTGCCCCGCCCCGCCTGCGGGCCCGCCGGCTGGGGGAGCCGCGCCCGCGCTACGCCCCCATCGGCCGTCACTTCTTCTTCAGTTGGCTGCATATCCACTCCAGGCCCTGGTACAACCTGCAACAAGGCGCTCACCTACACGTCGTGCTCTTCCGGAAAGGGCTGTAAAATTAATGATTGAATTTTGTACAGTGCATATCTGCTACCAACTAATGACATACCCGTTACTACATATTCGTTATTCGTCACGTCGTGTTGTGTTACAGAATATTCTCTGTAACACGGACGTCTAACAGGCTTAGCGCGTCGGGTGTATAATTACGAGTTTGCTTTTAAAGTATATTATTAAATATCTACCAAAACTAATACAGAAATCAAATACTAAGCTGACAAAACGTAGCACGAGAAACAGGACTCTGGATATCTTTCGGAAACATTGAGACGGAGTTAGAAGACCAGCTACTAATAAACCACATACCAGTAAATGACAACAGTAAAAATAGTGAAACAATTTTAATACTGAAGAGAAATTGTTAAATGCACGTTAAATGAAAAAACTGCTCGGCAAGAAATAACTCGTGAAACGGTAAAGTCTCATAAACACACACGGTCCACACATAATAAAACGTGTATCGATCAAAACAAAAGTAATATACTATGAGGCATTGGTTCGGCCACAACAACGTACACAAGTGAAACACTCTTAAGAGTCACTAAAAAAAAATCATAAAAGAAGAGAGAAGAACAGCTAGATGTACACTGCTGGCCATTAAAACTGCTACATCATGAATACTATGTGCTACATACGCGAAATTTAACCGACAGGAAGATGATACTGTGATATGCAAATGATTAGCTTTTCGGAGCATTCACACAAGGCTGGCGCTGGTGGCGACACCTACAACGTGCTGCAACAAAGAAAGTTTCCAACTGATTTCTCATACACAAACAGCAGTTGACGGGCATTGCCTGGTGAAACATTGTTGTGATGCCTCGTGTAAAGAAAAGAAATGCATACCATCACATTTCCGAATTTGATAAAGGTCAGATTGTAACCCATCGGGATTGCGGTTTATCGTATAGACACATTGCTGCTCGCGTCGGTCGAGATCCAATGACTGTTAGCAGAATATGGAATCGGTGGGTCCAGGAGGGTAATACGGAACGCCATGCTGGATCCCAACGGCCTCGTATCACTAGGAGTCGAGATGACAGGCATCTTAACCGCACTGCTGTAACGGATCGTACATCCATGTCTCGATCCCTGAGTCAACAGATGGGGACGTTTGCAAGACAACAATCGTCTGCACGAACAGTTCGACGAAGTTTGCAGCAGCACAGACTATCAGCTCGAAGACCGTGGCTGCGGTTACCCTTGACGCTGCATCGCAGACAGGAGTGCCTGCGATGGTGTACTTAATGATGAACCTGGGTGCACGAATGGCAAAACATTTTTTTAATGAAACCAGGCTCCGTTTACAGCATCGTGATGGTCGCATCCGTGTTTGGCGATATTGCGGTGAACGCACATTGGAAGTGTGTATTCGTCATCACCATATTGGCGTATCACGTGGTGTGATGGTATGGGTTGCCATTGGTTACACGTCTCTGCAACCTCTTGTTCGCATTGACGGCATTTTGAAAAGTGGATGTGTTACGAATCGTGGCTCTACCCTTCATTCGATCCCTGCAAAACCCTACATTGCAGCATGACCGCATGTTGCAGGTCCTGTACGGGCCTTTCTGGATACTGAAAATGTTTGACTGCTGCCCTGACCAGCACATTCTCCAGATCTCTCACCAGTTTGAAAATGTCTGGTCAATGGTGGCCGAGCAACTGGCTCGTCACAATACGCCAGTCACTACACTATGGTATCGTGTTGAAGCTGCATGGGCAGCTGTACCTGTACACGCCATCCGAGCTCTGTCTGACTCAATGCCCAGGCGTATCGAGGCCGTTATTACGGCCAAAAGTGGTTGTTCTGGGTACTGATTTCTCAGGATCTGTGCAATCAAGTTGCGTGAAAATGTAATCACATGCCAGTTCTAGTATAATATATTTGTCCAATGAATACCCTTCTATCATCTGCATTTCTTCTTGGTGTATCAATTTTAATGGCCAGTAGTGTATAAAAAACATAAAAAAGGACAAAGGAGGATAGTTCTGCACAGGAAGCTGGAGCCTATTAAGGGTACTACACACAGCAAGAGGATTTCTCTCTTTGGCCACACAATGAGGACACTATAAATCTTATTGACAAGTTATCGTGCGGGCATTTGTAGGATTCCCCTTGATCGGTCAGGGATGCAGGACACAAAGGAAGCAGCTACGCTGATAGCAGTCTACTTGTGGAGTGCACACGAGAGTTTTTTTAGGTTAGGCTGCAGTTTGAAGTGCTCTGTCGAACACTCGCCATCTGCTGAGTATGCACAGGGATGTCTACGGATTCATTGCAGGCCTACAGACAGTTTGTCATGCAAAATACTTTTGAGCACGTTTTCTGGAAATTGTCTCGACCAGCTAACTCGGCAGCCCACACCTGACAAATATCTTAGACCTCTTAGCTACAGAGAGGCCACGCCTTATTGACGAGTCAGTATAGAAATGGGGATTAGTGATAGGGAAGCCATTATGGCAACTTTGATTAAGAAAGTTAATAAATCAGTCAAGATGGCTAGGAGTGTCTTTCTGCTAGCTAGAGCAGATAAGCAATTATTAGCATCTCACTTAGACAGTGAATTGGCATCACTTAGTTCCAGTAAGATGGACGTAGAGGAATTACAGGCAAAGTTTAAGCAGACTGTAAATCGTGGTCTGGAGAATTACGTGCCTAGTGAGTGGATAAATGACGGAAAAGAACACTGTGGTGTAATAACGAAATATGGAAAATGCCGAGAAAGCAGAGGCTGTTGCACTCTCAGTTGAAAAGGGAACACACAAATGACAGTTAGCAGAGAAGAGAGTGTCTGAAAAGATCTATGCATGAAGCATAAGGTAACTACCACAATCACACCTTAGCAAAATATTTCATCTTACGTGAAATTGCTAAGCAGTCCCTTGTCAACCAGTCTGATCTAGCAGTTGAAGATAGCAATACGAAAGTCGAACACTGAAATTTAACGTTAAGAAATCGTTCACACAGGAGGAGTGTACATAAGTACCATCATTTGACCATCGGACAGACTCCTGTATGGATGATACAGTAATAAGCGTACACGGTGTAAAAAAACAACTGAAAGATTTGAAAACAAATACACCAATAGGACTGAACAGAATCCCAGTTCTAAATTTACAAAGAGTATTCTACGGCATTGGCCCCTGACCTAGCTCGCATTTATTGTGAATCTCTCACCCAGCACAAAGCCCAGGTGACTCCAGTATGTTAGAAGGGTAAAAGAACAGACTCGCAAAATTACGAACCGATACCCCTGACTTTGGTTTGCTGCAGAATCTTTCTTGAGACTGAGGAGCTTATGTCCATGAATCAAGGCGGCTTTAGAATGCATCACTGTGCAAAGCAGCTTGCCCTTTTCTCACATGATATACAGTGAATATTCCATATTTTTAGAATTTCGGAAAGCATTTCACACGGTGCCCCATTGCAGGTTGTTAACAAAGGTACAAGCATACGGAATAGGTTCAAGATGTGCGAATGGTCGACAATTTCTTAGGTTGTAGAACCCGGCACGTTGTTAACAGTCACTGTTCAGAGACGAGGGTACTGTCAACAGTGGCCCACGGAAGTGTGATACAACAACTGTTGATCTCTACATACATAAATGATTTGGCCTGGAGGGCGGGCAGCAATCTTCTGCCATTTGCTGATGAGGTTTTGATGTAGAGTAAGGCATTGAAATTGAGTGATTGTAGGAAGGTACAAGACAACTTAGACAAAATTTCCAGTCAGTGCGATTAAAGTAACGGAGACCACATATACAATGCTGGTGGAACCTATTTTTCAATACTGCTCGCACGTTTGGGATCCGTATCAAGTCGGATCGAAGAAAGACATCGAAGCACTTCAGAGGCGGGCTACTGGATTTGTTACTGGCAGGTTCGAACAACACACAAGTCTTACAGAGTTGCTTCTGGAACTCAAATCTGAATTCCTGGAGGGAAGATGATGTTCTTTTTGAGAAACATTATTGAGAAAATTTGAAGAACCGGCATTTGAAGCTGACTGCCCAACGATTCTACTGCTGGCAACATATATTGCACGCAAGGACCACAAACTTAAGAGAAATTAGGGCTCATGCAGAGACATATAGTCAGTTGTGTTTCCCTCGTTTTATTTGCAAGTGGAACAGGAAAGGAAATTAATAGTAGCAGTAGTACCCTCCGCAACACACTGTACAATGTCTTGTAGAGTATCTACGCAGCTTTAGAGCAAGAAGTATAGTAGAGAAATTGTGGAACCTAAAACAGCAAGTACGATGGATCAAGGAAATTAGAGACAGACAGGTGCTGACAGATGTGAAAATTACCGAACTATCAGTTTAATAAGCCACGGCTGCAAAATACTAACGGGAATTCTTTACAGACGAATGGAAAAACTGGTAGATGCAGACCTCGGGGAGGATCAGTTTGGATTCCGTCGAAATGTTGGAACACGTGAGGCAATACTGACCTTACGACTTATCTTAGAAGAAAGATTAAGAAAAGGCAAACCTACGTTTCTAGCATTTGTAGACTTAGAGAAAGCTTTTGACAATGTTGACTGGAATACTCTTTTTCAAATTCTGAAGGTGGCAGGGGTAAAATACAGGGAGTGAAAGGCTATTTATAATTTGTACAGAAACCAGATGGCAGTAATAAGAGTCGAGGAGCATGAAAGGGAAGCAGTGGTTGGGAAAGGAGTGAGACAGGGTTGTAGCCTCTCCCCGATGTTATTCAATCTGTACATTGAGCAAGCAGTAAAGGAAACAAAAGAAAAATTTGGAGTAGGTATTAAAATTCATGGAGACGAAGTAAAAACTTTGAGGTTCACCGATGACATTGTAATTCTGTCAGAGACGGCAAAGGACTTGGAAGAGCAGTTGAACGGAATGGACAGTGTCTGAAAGGAGGATATAAGATGAACATTAACAAAAGCAAAACGAGGATAATGGAATGTAGTCAAATTAAATCGGGTGATGCTGAGGGAATTAGATTAGGAAATGAGACACAAAGTAGTAAAGGCGTTTTGCTATTTAGGAAGTAAAATAACTGATGATGGTCGAAGTAGAGATGATATAAAATGTAGACTGGCAATGGCAAGGAAAGCGTTTCTGAAGAAGAGAAATTTGTTAACATCAAGTATAGATTTAAGTGTCAGGAAGTCATTTCTGAAAGTATTTGTATGGATTGTAGCCATGTATGGAAGTGAAACATGGACGATAAATAGTTTGGACAAGAAGAGAATAGAAACTTTCAAAATGTGGTGCTACAGAAGAATACTGAAGATAAGGTGGATAGATCACGTAACTAATGAGGAGGTATTGAATAGGATTGGGGAGAAGAGAAGTTTGTGGCACAACTTGACTAGAAGAAGGGATCGGTTGGTAGGACATGTTTTGAGGCATCAAGGGATCACAAATTTAGCATTGGAGGGCAGCGTGGAGGGTAAAAATCGTAGAGGGAGACCGAGAGATGAGTACACTAAGCAGATTCAGAAGGATGTAGGTTGCAGTAGGTACTGGGAGATGAAGCAGCTTGCACAGGATAGAGTAGCATGGAGAGCTGCATCAAACCAGTCTCAGGACTGAAGACAACAACAACAACAACAACGTGGTATGATCTAGAAAACAAAATAGATGTAACCAAGAAACTGAAAGTTCAAGACAGAATAACAACAATATGGAAAGGATAAATTGCTTCTCACCACATAGATTGGGGAAGGGGAGGGGGGGAGGTTGGGCATCAGTGAGTAGTAGTTTCATGGAGGTCTGAAATTGTGTAATAAGATTGTCGGAAGTTGCTAAGTCATCCACAAATGCCGGATGAATACAATGTGGGTATTTGTGCGCTGTGAGTTGTGGCACCTCATAGTATATACACAGTTTCTAAGAGTAACACGTGTCTCACTGTGTTAAACCACTAACATGAGATTATACCTATTGATGAGCAGACTGTAACAGCCATTTTAATTTTGAAATTTCAACAATTATACGAAATAATAGCTGTTACCCACAGTTGAGCTGGAGTATCAATAGTTTTGTTATGACGATGTGGGGTTAGTGATTAACTTATTTTATGTGCCATAACACCAGCTGCCCTTACATGTCGGTCTGTTTAGGTAAGCAGAGCTCTAAACAGTTAAGTCTGAAATGACAAACTTTCTTAATGCAGTTTTTAGTTTTTACGATTACTCACTCCGGGCTACCTCGCACCGTGTCACCAATCGTCCCCTCGATCATTTCCCAGATGCCTCAGCCAGAACATTACGATCACTGACCTACTGCAGATACGAACCTGTACGAGTACAGCAGAGTCACCTGGCGAGGAACGACTGCCAGTCGGACACACGGCAGTGCACTCAGTACCGGTGAGCGTGCCGTCTGTGTGGACGGCGGGGAAGGTGCGCGACCCGTCCGAGTTGCGCCGAGGGCAGATCGCGTCGGCACAGAGGCTTGGCTCTGGCATTTCTGAAACTGTGGGCTTTGTCGGGAGTTCGAGCAGTACAGTCTCGAGTGTCTCGAAAACGGAATGAAAATGTGTCCAGATGTGGGGTCGGACAGCTACCCCTCGTTAAAGGTGTCGGACGTCGTACGGTAGGCAGACCGGAAAATGGGACGGGCAGCAAACTGCGACCTGACGTCGGACACTATTGCTCGGCAGAGTACGAGTGCCTCCGACCACACAGTGCACCGATAACCCCAAACGGTGTACTTCCACAGCCGAAGACCTGTGTACTTGCTGATGTCGACACCCCAAAATCGCAACTATGACTGAAATGGGCACGTGACTGTCAGCACAGTGGTAGAGAGTTGCACAGCCGAACAATTTCACACTTCCTCCACCACGGGCACGATCCTGTCATCTACCAGGGAAACGGCCCCTCTGCACCTGTACTGTGGGATGGAGACAGTCTGGGGGTGGCCCATTTCACCCCGGGGGCATCTGTGGCTCTACTGGAGCTAGTGCAAAGCAGTGCGACGGCCGAGGAGTACGAGACTGGTCGCAGACCGCGTACGCCCCTTCGTGTCGATCCAGTTTCCCCGATGGCAGCGGCATTTTTCTCGGTGAGGTAACACGCCGTGTCACGAGGACAGGACTGTGACGGAGTGGTTCGAGGAATACAGTGGTGAGTTCCAATTGAATCTGATTGAGCACATCTGGGATGCGATCGAACGTGGTGTCAGAACTCATAAACGCCCTCCCGGGTATTTACGGGGATTAGGTGTGTGTGTGTGTGTGTGTGTGTGTGTGTGTGTGTGTGTGTGTGTGTGTGTGTGTGTGTGTGATGGTGCCAACTCCCTGACCTACCGTGGACTCTCACTTTTATCCGTGCCAACAGTGGAAATACCAGCTATCGGGTAGGTGTTCATAATGCTCTGGCTGATCAGTCTACAGGGATGACAACCTTTAGAGGTGCACCAAAATATACGGAATCAAAACATGGAAAAATAAAATCATAGATTGCTAGACAATACAAAGATGAGACATCGAATTGCAGACAGGCACTATGCAAAGACTGATATGTACAAGCTTTTGGCAAAAGCAGTCATCAGAAAGTGAACAACCACACCTCACACACACGACCACTACCTACAGTCGCTCCAGTCAGAAATCAACTGAATTGTACCGAACGGGAGTGACAAATCGTAGTGTGGCGGGGAAAGATGGGGGACGATGGGATACGTGCAGGACAGAAGGAAGGAATAGGCGCTGTTGCCAGAGTGTGCAGCGACTAGATCGATCGATTAATCGAAAGAGTTTACAGGACCGAGCGCCGAAGTCACCAGTCCCGTGATTCCAAAGTTAATCATAGAACAAAGAGAGACCACTAAAAGGGATAAAAGGTTAGATCAAAAAACTGTAAAGAACAGCGGTCTCACCACGAGGGAGTGGTCGCGGTACAAGATTACAGGTCGGGATTAATCTATGAAGTCTTGAATATCTTATTTGTATCTGTCAGTTGGTATGGAGAAATTGAGATCTTGAGCATTTCTTTATATAGTTCTGCATGATTAAATCCCGGCACTGTGCAAAGGTGTTATTTAGTTACATGCGATTTTTCTGATTACCATTAAAATATAATAACGATAAATGTTTGAGGTCATTTGGAATAATATTTTAGTAACTATGTAGATGATGTGACGCCATTCTTTTACTCTTGGGGGGGTTGGGGGGGGGGGGGGGTGTTAATTGTGCGTTTATGAATGGTCAGTGTCGGGATCAATGATTATGATTTGAGAAATAATTAATTTGACAAAGTTCAATTGTACACAATCGTGTAGGGGGAATTATGACCTTGTAATTGATTGTAGATGTATGCAGGTCAATTTTGTGACAGGCCAATAAGCATCGTGAGTGTGTCACAGTGTCAAGACTGCTTTCATGCCGCTGACTGCTTTAAACTCGCAAAAATACAATTCACGCGAATTCTTAATTATCGCAAAAGGGGAGAATATTTTATGGTTATCCCACTGTTGATGGGCCATGTAAGTTTAGATAGAAAGATCAATTTCAAAATTGAATAAAAATCCTGTTGATCGAAGTAGCCTAGCATTCCGAAAGGTCATACATGGTTATCAGCAGAAACAGTGTACTATTTTTCATGCACACGTTTACACTCTACATCGAGGTGTGGGTGATTTGTGGGTGCGAAATAAACATTTGAAAGCTTGTGATTGAATAAAAGGAAAGATATATAGAAGTTTATTCATACATTTTGTTATTTCACAAACAGTGATATTTTATTATAGTGGTGCAGAGCCTTATGTATTATTAATGTTGTGACAGACTGGTCATAAGTGCTCTCGTTACTAGTCGAGTTTAGGGCCTGATTAAGAGTAGCTGGTTCTTAGAGTCTCCAAGATTAAGTGATGAATAAAATCACACTTAAATAATGGTGCATCAAAACCCACTATCTTTTTACTATATTAAGCTATTCTGGAATCAGGTGGTAACGTCGCCGTGTAGTTGTGTGTTGTTGACAACAAATAGGTAAACACAAACATAAACATTTCTCACGCTCCGATATCGACGAGGGAAAGAAGAGACGATGACGACATGCACGTATACATACACAAACGGTATACGTGGCGCCTTACAATATGACACAACAACGTCACGGTATAGCGGGGTCCGAGACTGAGAAAATGTGAAAAGAGGCCCCAACCACAACTTACTGCCCCCGGCACAGGAGTAAAGCAAAGCCTTATACCTGGAAATAGAAACAACTTTCACAGAAGAAACTGAGGACTAGTGCAACTGTCTGTGAATCGTCTGCTAATACTAAAATTAAGAAACCTGGAAGACTAAACTTTGCACAAAGGGGCAAAAGAAAGGAGCATTCCACCAATATGTGGGATACTGTCAGTCTGGTACCACAGCCACATTGTGGGGTGAGTTTGTTACGCGGGAGGAAGCCCGATACGACCAGTGAGTAGACGGCACGAGACAGTGGACTTCTCCTATGAGGAGGGGAAGCAAGAGCGCCACACTGCAGTGGACTCCTTGACTGAGCAGAGTTTATTACTGAGAGCAGTAGCGCACCAGACGTCATTCCACTTTTGGGTAAAAAGAGATACGTCATAGATCTGCATATCTGTACCTGGAGGTACAAAAGGGAACGGAGGGTAAATATCGGCTTCTCTAGCCTAACAGTCAGCCATTTCGCTCCCTGGGACACCCACACAACTCGGGTCCCAGAGCGAGATAACCGAACATCTGGCACTGCCGAGGTAGAAGAAAAGGACACGGACGGCAGAGATCGAAGGCTGACGAGAGCAGCATCAGTTGATTGCCTGTAGACTGCTTATCGAGTCAGTATATATTTAAACACAGTGGAGGGAGGCCGGAGTAATAAAATGTAGTGCCCAGGCAACGGTTAGCAGCTCTGCTGTGAACACACTACAAGATCCCAGAAATAAACTGTGTTCTAAGCCAGTAGGAGCGTATCCCGCTTCATCTACCATTTTAGAACCGTCAGTGTAGAAGATAGTAGCACCCTGGAACTCTGCAAGGACGGAATGTACGAGACGCCAGAAGACTGTAGGGACGACACAGACCTCGGCACCATGGAATAGGTCAACCCTAATCCGTGATACAGGCACCAGCCGAGGGGAGGTACGGGGTGTATTCTAGTGAGTGGAGACGGTGATCCAGACAGATAAAAGTGAGATGCAGTCTAACCGAAAATCCCACCAGTGGGCAGTGATTAGGAGGGAGACATCCCTCGCTTGCAAAGAGGACAAAGTACGAGGGACTTTCAGGGAATTTGCAGACAGCAGTACGTAAGAAACCAGGAGTTGGCTCCGTCATATCTGCGGAGAGTGAATCCCCACACCTGCGAGGAGACTCGACGGGACTAGTGCGAAAGCCACCGATAGCCAGATGCACCCCACAGTGGCAGTGGAAAGAGCTGCCAAGCCGTAAACCTGTCTACCAAAATCTAGCCCGGACGAGACAAGAACGCAGTACAGGAGCAGAAGAGTCATGCGGTCTGCACCCTGAAATGTGCGGGCCAGGAGCAAGCGTTAAGCTTCTGTGTGCATGGTGTAGTCTTCAGGTGGGGAATATGGGTCAGCCACGTCAGCTTTTTATCAGAAATAAAGCCCAAAAAATGGAACTGTGCTATGAAATATGCTCACTATTTTTATATATTGAATTTAGCATATTTTGTGACAGTACTCACTTTTCTGTGGATGTTTATAAGATGATATTTGACTTATTTGTGTTGGCTTCAGTCGTATAGTGAAAGTATGCTGCTTCGTTGGCTGCGGAAATGTCCCAGTTCAATGCGTTTGTCTCATTTTTGGTGCTTCACATACCATTTTTCCGAATGTGCTTCCTTCTTGATGTTTATATAAAAAAGTAGTAGAATAACTCATATTAGCTGGTCACTTGCAAAATATTATAACGGGGACCTGTACGTTGTTCCACCGTCACACACCGAGTGTTCACTACTGACTGACTACAGTCAAAGACGACTCCAGCGTCAAAGACATTTCACACGACACATAAGCTTCAACTTGTAACCAGTCTCTTTGATATTATTTGTCACGTCTACTAATATTAATCAATATAATCTTTAACATATAAGCAAATTAGCATAAAATAAGGCAAATTACAATTCACAAAAAAATATTCTGACAAAAATATAAGAAAACATTTAGAACCTCCCTCATTAGATTTGGTATCGACAAATCCGGTAGAAAATAACATCTCCCAGATCCATCACAGCTACAATATCGAGGAGCCAGTCATCTAAATAAAGTTCCAGATTGAGGCCTACTGTGGGTTGTTGACAAAAATTCACAAACCACGTTTTTGAGGATGAAAAGCTGAGGGAGATGGTGACTTCGAGCCAGTGCTCGGCCGACGGTGCCAGTGGGGACTGCACCAGATGCAAACATCGTCGACATACAGTAACGGTGTGACCGGAGGTTACAAGCCTACTGGTGGCTATGAGGAAGAGTGCAACACTTAATACAGAACGCTGTGGGATACTGTTCTCTCGAATACGAGAGATACAGAGTGAAGTACAAACTCTAACCACCCGGAAGAACCGGTGGGATAAAAACTCACAAATAAAAATCAGAAGGGGATCGTGAATGCTGCAGTGATGTAAGGTAACTAAAATGTGGTTGCGCCAAACTGTGTCGTATGCCTTACGTAGGTCAGAGAAGACAGTAACACAGAGCCGGAGGTCAGTAAAGACCTGTCGGATTGCAGTTTCCGATCTGAGTAAGTGGTCAGTTACAGTTTGTCCTTTCGGAAGCTACACCGATATGGCAACCGAAGGGCCCGATGCTCGAGTACCCGAGATAATCGGAAGCTACCTGTCGTCTCTAGTGGTTCACAAACTACGATCGTCAGGCTAACTGGGTGGCACCTGTCTAGAGACACTGGATTCTTCCCCGCCTTAAGGATGGGGACAACTATACTGTCTCGCCATTGCGAGGGAAATCACCTGTGAGCCAAAGGCGGTTGAAGACCCCGAGTAGACATTTGTAACATCCAAGTATCGGATCATCTGGTTGTGGATAGAATCCGGGCCTGGGGCCGTGTCAGGTGAAGAAGGAAAAGCCTGCAAGAATTCCCGTTCAGTGAAGGATTCGTAATAGGGTTCAGCTTGGCGAGGGTTGAAACGGGGGGGGGGGGGGGTGTCTGTTCAACTCGGTGTTTCTGCTGGAGAAAGGTAGCAGGATAGAAAGAGGACACCAATGCCATCACAAAGCGCATCGCGAGGACCGACGGAACAGTAGACAGAGCACCTCGGAGGATAAGGCCACAGACAGTCGACTGTCGCCAGCAGCCGAGAAGGCAGATGAGCTCTGACTGAACCGGCAACGAAGGTGCGTACATTCCCACGCAGGAAACGTAGTGCTCCCAGGATTCCTTTTTACTCGGTTTAATAAGGTAACGAGCCTTAGCACAGAGAGGCTTAAAAGCCCGGACGTCCGTCTGACAGCTATGCCGGCAGCACGAAGAATAGTGGTAGTGATGCTGTTCGAGAGAGGGTCATCTAAGTGCACAGCAGACGTATATAAAGGCCAATTGGCACTGCAGAATGCCCGACGTGAAGGCCCGTCTGCCTGGCGGCGGCAGGGGAATGACAGAATCCCCAGAAAGTGGTCACTGTCACAAAGATCGTCACGGGGAAACCGACACCGGGAAGCCACGAAAGCAGGGGAGCAGATCGTGAGATCGAGAGCAGTAAAGGTACCACGAGCGGCACTAAAGTGGGTAGGGGAACCGCCGTCAAGGGGAGAGAAATCAAAGTCTGCAATATGTAGGTCGGGTAGAAGCCCCCTACCTGATGAAGTGGCACACCACCACAAGGGACGACACGCACTGAAGTTCCCGAGGAGGAGATGCGGGGACGGGAGTTGCTGTATTAAGTAAGACGGTTTGACATAAAGAACTGGGCTACATAGAGGAAGGTAGACACTGCAAACTGTTATTGCCAGAGTCGTCTGCACTCTAACTACTATCAATTACAGGTCGGTACAAAAGGGGCTCCGGCCACTGACGACATCGGCGCGAACCGAAGTGCAGACCACTCCAGACAGTATCCCGGGGCAGGCACGGTTCAGGCAGAACGTCCGATAACTGCGAAACGCCGGAAAGTGGTCGTCACAAAAGTGCCTTTCTCGAAGAATGAGGCAGAATGAAGGGTAGGACGACACGAGGCTTCATATTTGCAGTCGGTGACGATAATATCCAGTGCCGTTCCATCGGATTACAGTGTGGCGAGAGGCCAGGCGAGACATAAGCTAAGGGGAGTTCACACCAGTCTGTCAGTGGTCACCACTGACGAGGATCGAGCGACATCCATAAAAATTGGGCCAGATTCAGAATGAGGAGGAGCAGCAAAGCCCCCTGGGAAGCCTCGTACTTTGACTCGCCTTGCTGCTGCTTCTCCCTCAGCGGGAGCGAAGAAGGAAGTGTTACCGATAAGGAGGAGGAGAAAGCGATGTCAGGATCTGACAGAGAGCGAGTGGCTTCAGGGCCCCTCGGAGCGCGCGTCTTGCGTCCGACCGCGGGTTCCGTCCCGAGGCTGCCATGGAGGGGCGTTCCGAGAGGACCCCATCCCTAGCACGAGCCAGAGAAGAGGACGTCTTCCCTGGCAGAGGAGGGGAAGACGTAACAGAGGCCGAGGTACGAAAGAGATCTACAGAGTAAAGGCTGTCAAACTACTTCCAGGTCTGAAAGTAGCAGAGACAGTCAAGTATCGTTAGTTATTATTTCCCGAATTCTTTTTTCCGGTCAATTGGCAGAACTTACCTTTATAAGGAGAGACAGATCTCGACTCAACTTCACCGAACTTGTCGTCCACAAAGGAAAGGTGTTCGGCGGTGGCAGAAGTCTCACTGTCGGTCCCGTTACAGACCCGAACCGGAAGGCCGGTCCTCCTCCCGGGGGACAGAAAAGGAGGGCACGGCCAGGAAGGCAGAAACGAGAAATGAGACGGAACTGTCGAGGAGAAGGTGCGGCTGCAGAACGGCAGTCGGAGTGTTTGACACATTTTGTGTGACAGACGTCCACCACAGTATCGCCCAGTTCGAACGGGGTCACTGCGTCGGCCACCCGACAGGACAGTTTTCGCCGGGAGTTCCGGTGTCCCGAAAAGGTGGGCAACTGCTCCCAGGCTCGTGTTCACAGTGCAGGTACTGGCAGTGTGATCCCTGTGGTATCAGGCAGCACAGCCAGACAGGTACGTAACAGCCCTACCACACAGACCGGCTACCGAGCTGGCGACCTACTGAGGAGGTGAAAGGGCTACAGTGGGGAGCGAAGGGAATGGGCAAGAGCAGCCCACACCAGAGGCACTTCTACTCGCTCACGCTACAGAATTCAAATTTACAGATGGAGGTCAAACCTGTGAGAGGGATCAAAAAAGGAAAGCCAAAAAGTAAGGGGAAAAGCAACCAACCAAAACTGCAAGATGAAGAAAAGTTACGAGGATAGCCAGGCTGACATAAAGAACACCGAGACAAGTAAAGGAAGGAAGCAAAGCGAAAGGAAGGGAAAGTAAAGCAGCCCGGAAAAAAATAACGACTGCAATAGCTCGGGGACCGGTGCGCGCCACACACGTATCCACGAAAGAGCTGTGGGCAGCCCGGGAGAGGGGATGGAGATGCAAAGACTTTGAAATACTATACACATAATCTAGTATCCTGGAAGTGAGGAGTGCTTATGTAGCACACACAATTTTTATCAAATGCTTTGATGTTTCAGTAGTGTCTATGCTGCACACAGTATTTCATGAATTATTCACAGTGTAAAATGGTATCACAAAGCCAGGGTAATGCCAAAAAGGCACAGAGGGCTTGCTTTTGAGATATGGTATTGCATTTTTTGGTAGGGAAATTGGTATCGTAATCTACAGCACGTGGTCTCGCAGTAGCGTTCTCGCTTCCCGAGCACGGGGTCCCGGGTTCAATTCCCGGCGGGGTCAGGGATTTTCACCTGCCTCGAGATGACTGGGTGTTGTGTCATCTACAATATTGTAAGCGGTATCATATTTTACAGTTATGATGAAAGTAACACAAAAAGGCTGTTTTCATAATAGTATTAACTTTTCAAAAATTGAGTAACTTTAGGAAGTCAAGGGTATAAGAGAAAAAAATCATTTGTCTTCTTATTTTCTGCATCCAAGTTAAAATTTACTGATTGTTGAGTGTTAGTTTTAGTTTTGTTACCCCTAATACATTAATATTAGTATTACAGTTTTGTCTTAGTACAAGTGTTTTTCCTTTAATATTACTAACTAGTACTCATACAAAATTCAACAGCATAATTACATCTAACAAAATCTAAAATATTTTTTTTTTTTGTGAGAAGTAACCTTCTCAAATTTTTTTTCAAGATGCGTCAGTATTTGCTTTTGCCTTAAGGGTTTGCCAAGTATTCTTTTCACTTAACTTCAAATCAGTTAAGAGGTCATTTTGAGCTTTGTTTTTTTTTTTTTTTTTTCTTCAGATTCTGGGAGCCTTTGTTTAACCTGCAATTTTCTTACGAAATATTTCATATATGTGATTAGGGAACATTTGATTCTGGGAGCTGTGTCCACTCACAAAAAAAAATCATCGAGACCATGAGTAGTATGAAGAACCGTCGGACACCACCCTCCAATTCAGAGCACGCCAGACGCCTCTTTTACTAGCCTTCAACTATTCAGACCACAGAAAGCTACCATTTTGTAAACACTTGCATTACTGCACATTCTACTTTTCAAATTTGTTAATATTGTGCATGCCTGATATACTTTTCCTCGCACTGGAATGCAAGCGAAACTCTGAGGGGTGTGTAGCATGCAATAAGCTGTCTGGACCATGTACACACTAAAATTTACAATTTTATCCTTTTTTTTATCTTATTTGAAATGTTTTAAACTCCGACTGTATAATACGTCGTGCTAACACAATTAATTCTTAAAAAACAAATTTCATAAAAGTACTGTACTACAAAAAATATAATTTTTTGTTTATTTAAATACATGTTCATAATTGTTCTATTGCGCTATCAAGTGAATTTCATTTTCTGTACATTATTTTCGATTTGGTGTTTTGACCTTAGTACAACTATATCTTTACTGATGTACTGTGAATGATGTTAACTGGGTGCAAGTGTGTTTTATGCGAGAAGGAAGGAATGAGAAATATAAAGTTTTCTGGAGTTCCGTACAAATGGAACGTATTTCGTGGAGTGAATATTGTAATTTATGGCAGCAAGTGATCTACGACTATCAAAAATGAAAATTACATACGAGTCAGTTTGTCGTCTATGTTCTTTCAAGAAACACACCAATCTATAAGCTATCCAGATCTAGAAGAGAACCTGGCTTCCAGACAGAAGAAATTCAAGCTAGGGATTTATGGAGATCCTCACGAAACAAGATGAGTGTTTTTCTTTAAAACTACCACCAGACTCTGCCGATATTTGATTACTCCAGTTATTACAATTAATGGTCATGCTAGGTGCATTACAAGGGGGGGGGGGGGGAGTGTGTGTGTGTGTGTGTGTGTGTGTGGGGGGGTGGGGGGGGGGGGCGGGGGAAGGAGAGGAGCAGAGAAGGCAAAAGACCCACGAGTGCACCAGCAGATAGTGGCACAGAGTGAGTGTGAAGGGAGGCGAAACTGTAGGGAGGTGACAGGACAGAGGGGGGTGGAAACAGCAGAGCGGAGGGCATGGGTACGGTTACCGTAGGTCGAGGCCAGGAGAATTTCGAGGGTGGAGAACATGTTTTGAGGATAACACCCATCCAAGATAGTGAAGCAGCCACTGAAATGGTACATGTTACGTTTGGCTGCACCTAGTGCTACAGAGTGATCTGCTCTGCTGTCCGCTACAGCAGCGGCCGTCAATTTTGGTGTACGGCCGGTTGGTTGTCGTACCGGTATAAAAAGCCGTGTGACGATTGCAGCAGAGCTGTCGAACGACAACACTGCTTTCACGACCGCTGGCCCAAGAGCCGGACGGGTGGATCGGGCAAGTTTCACACTCCAGTCTCCCACACGGACAAGACTGTTAACGGGTCGAGATTGGGACGGATCGGGATATCGTGGCAGTTGCCCTGAATGTCGACATGTCGTTGTATTATGACACGGACATTCCTCTGTTTGAAAAATAAATGAAGTTTCAGACTCAAACCGACACAACGGGGTTGTTAACGATCTTACTCGCGATAATTACTAGTACAGAAACAGTCGCACTTGCAAAATATCGTTTACTTGAAAGACCATTTTCAGCACGTACGTCAGGCCACCTTCAGATCGACTGCTCCACTTGCCGGAGCTGGTGGCATGCCGAGCAGCCGCGTTCTGTCGAGACGACAACTGCTCTACAATAACTGAGCAGTTATCGCCTCGACAGTACGCAGCTGCTCGGAACGTCGCCAGCTTCGGCCAATGTGCAAAACTCGTCAGTTTAAATAAATGATATTTTGTGTTTGTGACTGTTTCTTTGTCAGAAAATTCCAGTTTCAGAATTTAAATTCTGAAAAATAATCCAACCAAATGCACTGAATCAGCAAATGTCACGGGATAGTGGGGAACAGACGGAACAAGTGTGTCGTACGTGCACCACACTTCCCCTGGACCAGCTGCAGTCGTATGGGAAATCCGAGAATGTCGTCGCGAGCTGACGCCGTCCGAACGGGGTACAGCGGTCAGTACACGACGGGTGAGAATTTAGATTTCGGCAGTGGTGCAGTAATTCAGCTCGACACGTTCCGCCACGTCCACAGAGCGTACCACGGACGACGGGCGAACTGACGGCTGTCCGGCTGCCCTCTACGAGTATGACCGGCAACGTCTGACACAGGCCCTCAGTAGTGACATTTTTACAATAAGAAAAAACTTAGTGTCATACGACTATAATATCATTGGCTTAACTCTCACAATTACACGGGTGTAACACAGGTCAAATCAGATAAATATCTGGTCAACTCACTCAAATACCTGGGTGTAAAACTGCAGATATATGAAACAGAGCGATTACGTAGGTTCTGTCGTGGGTAAGGCAGACACATACCCACTTTGGTTTATCGGTAGAATACCGAGTGATCTGCAGTCAATCTGCAAAGGAGATTTGTAAGCAAGCGACCCATCCTATACCAGACAGGACTGACAGAAGATACCGAAAGTATACAGAGAAGGACAGCACAAATGGCCACAGGTTTGTTTGACCCGTGGGAGAGTGTCACAGAGGAACAGAACAGGAATACTCTCAAAGATATACGTAACTATCTTGAGAAAGTCTATCAACAAAGTTTCAACAACCAGCTTTAAAGCATTACTCTACCGATATACTACAACTCCCTAATTATCACTGACACAGTGATCGTGAGGATAAGATTATAATAATTACTGCACACACAGAGGCATTCCGACAATCTTTATTCCCACACTCCACATGTGAACAGAACAGGAAGAAACCCTAAAGACCAATACTACAGGATGTATCGTCTGCCGTGCACCTCACAGTGGTTTGCACAGTATAAATATAGATGTAGACGGGCAACAGTGTAACGAACCGAGGCACAAATCGACACAGGACACGCTAGACAAACTCCGAGTGGACAACCTGTAGCAATACAGGCTCCGCAGTATATGGGAGCCAGCACCGTGCACAGGTGCCACTGTTAACCGACGTCGTCTGGCACGACAGCTCGTATTTATCACCAGGGACCGACATCGGAACAGTGGCGTAACACGATACGGTCGCACGAATTACAATGTTGCCCGCACCGTTCCCACGGGAGACACTGTGCAGACACATACCACACGAATAGACAGATACCGCCTGCCGTGAAGGTACAGTTTGAAGCTGCGGTGTGTGTGTGTGTTACGGTCCGGATCACATTTTCCCAGTTCCGAATGGCCCACCCAGTTATTCCGGAACCGACTCCAGACGGTCGGCGGTACATCGAGCCACTCCGAGGGCACCTCCACCCGTTTTGCCTTCCAACAGCTGGACAGTACTGCAGTGTTTCGAGATAATGTGTCGCCACATTGCTCCTCTGTTACCGGGGAACACGCACCGAGGGAGGGGGGGTCAAAGACCGGGAGCGAGCCGAGATTTGAACTCGATGTATCGGGGACGTCACAGAACGCGGGCTCACGCCGCGGATCCTGCACCCGGAACACATCGGAACGGACAGCTGCTCTACACACAATTCGACGTCAGCTGCTTCCGGAGGAGTATAGGGGAATCGTAGACTCAGTTCCGCGGTGTCTCACTGCAGTCGCAGGGTCGGAGGCAGCCCCGTGTAATATTAGGTACCTATCCCGTGACAATATTAGATCCCGTGAAATTTTCGAATTTGGTGTATTGTGGGCAAAACGACCGACATAAATAGAGCCACAAATTTGGAAATGGCATCACACTTACCAATAAAAAATCTAACTCTCAATACAAAATTGAGACATTACAATGTGATGATTAAAACTGGGTGCCCTATTCCTCAATGCCTTGCATTAACAAAGCCAAACAATGACAAAGTGGAAGATTTCATTTTATGACCACGTAAACAATATGGATAAAAAGAAGCTGACAAAAAAATTTCACCTTATATGACAACAATAAAAGAAACCAAATTTCACAGTTTGTAGAAGGTAAGAAAGGTATGCAGGATTGGGAATAACTGACAGTGACACGAATTGAAAAAAAGAGCAGTGAGGAGGGACACAGAAGAAAGAAGAAAACAACAGAAAGCAAGAATGAAGAAATGTTGGGAAGGAAAAATTAGTGTCACGAACCATCTGCTGGTTCTCAGTTGACTACATCCAAATACGACAACAACAACAACAATTTTAAGGCACCGAGGTAATTCAGTAACTGCTGAAATGTGGAAAACTGGAAATGCTGGAACAGTCAAGAAGCTACATGGAGTCTTTCAGGAAGTCTGGGAAACAGTAGCTGTATCAAAATATTGGGAAACAGCATTAATTTCTCCAATCTATAGAAAAAGAGGTAAAATTGACACCAACAACTGTAGATGAATTACCATTCTTCCAACAATTTAGAAAATTCTGTCAAAAACATTTCAAAACTGGCTGGAAAACCAACTAGATCAGCAATTAGGAGAGTACCGAGGAGGTTACCCTGTGTAAAACGAATTTCAAATATGAAATTTATCATCAGGTATATAAGAATGAGAGCCAAAATCAATTATATTTCATGTGTAGTCTTCAAAAAATCATGTGAGTCAACCGACAGTGAAATATTGTTCAACTCCTTAAAAGAGTTTGCTGCTCACAACAAATCACTGGCAACCATAAAATACACACAAATAAATACAAAATGAAAAATTATAGTTTTAGGAGAAACCTTAAATATTTTTGAGATGAAAACTGGTCTAAGACAAGGTGGCGGACTGTCCCCATTGCTGTCAAGCTGTGTACCAGAAAAAGTAATCAGGGAATGGAAAAAGAGGACAGAAGAAGAAGAAATTTAAAATATTTTGAATCCACAGACCGGCTCTTTTGCAGATCTTTTCATCTCAGCTGAAACTATAGAAATGCAACAATATAGATAAGTCTACAAAAAACAAGTTAGGCAGATCGATGTAACAGGCAGCTATTTAACGGGCAGCTACTCACAGAGGACCAGTGTGACGTGTAATTATCTCACGGCAGTGAAACTTGGTCAATATTCCAATTTTGGCCACCGGGTGCAAATCTGGCGCTGTGAACGCAAAAAAGACACACGGAATAGTTTCCGTCGGGAAAAGGACATGGGCAGAAAAAGACAAACACGTGAGAAAGGAACAACATTGATTTTATAATTAAGTGCCGCATCCACAATTTGTTCAATACGAGCACAGACGTAGCCAGGAGACGGCGCATCAGCGAAATGACACGTTCAACAGTTGCTCGCAATGATTCCGGTGGAATATAAGCGACGTGTTCCTGTATATTGGCCTTCATTTCTGGTACAGACTGAATGTGTCTCGGGTAAACATGTTCTTTTAGATATCCCCACAGCCAAAAATCACACAAATTCAGATCAGGTCATCTAGCAGGCCACACATCTGGAAAACCTACGGAGATAACACATTTGTGGAAGGCTGCATGAAGCAGATCTGTTACTGGGCGAGTGACACGAGGGGTTGCCCCATCTTTCACAAAAACAAAGGTTTCCACACAGTTGCGCTCTTCCAAAGCACCGTACGAGTTGGTCGATAACATTCAAATTTCACTGTACACCTGTCAGGGTCTCTGGTTTATTCCCTTCAAAGAAGAATGGCCCCAGAATGAAGGTGCTCGTCGATACACCCCACACTGTGAGTGCAATATTTCTTTGCGCACAATATGCGTTTCAACAATAGCCCCAATTTGGCAGTTCTGTGTCTCACTGCACCCTGTAGCGAGAAATGTGCCTCGTCACCCCACAGAATATTTCCTGGACACAGACTGTCAACTTGGACGCTTGACAGAAACTGGAGCAAAAATGCAAAACGTTGCTGCAGATCGTGAGGTTTCTGTTGCTAACCCGTCCGGATCTCATTGCTCGCAACGTGTCCGGTGGAATATAAGCGAGGTGTTCCCGTATATTGGCATTCAGATACGACAACTACAGCCAGTGAAAACACACAACCGGCCTTTGCATACTGTCAGTCACAGGACGTACAATTCTCGTGACACTCAGTAAGAACTAGTACTATCCAGAGCACATGCTGCACTGTCAATTAAAGTGACAGCAATCTCATCAATAACTTCCACCAGGGTAGCATCCCTTCCTCTTCCCAGTGATAAACTGAGCTCACCCGTGTTTTTCGTACATATAAAACAATTTCACTAACTGTGCACAGTCTCCCATCTCGACAGCATTAAGCTTGTCAAATGACAGCGTAGATGTCATCGTCTCATACAATGTACAGTGCCAAACTTGGACATGGTGGCCAAAGCAGAAACTAACTGTTTTTCCAGTATAAATCAGTTATGCACTAACACCTTATAAATCTACAAAGTTTTGCTGCCATACGATAACTATAGCCCACATGTATCTCCATGTGTAGCTGTACACTAATTGCAACCACGCAGTACACGTTTTGAAAAAACAGACTATGTGACAAACGTGAAGGAGGCACCGAAATACGCAGACGCTGGGGCACAGAATTTGAATACGTAGGTGAAATAATGCAATCAAGTGCTTTGGGCAAAGAAGCTAACTTAGCAAGGACAAGGAAAATGGATGCAGCTTTTCAATTAACAAAAAACCTGCGTAAGAAATCTTTATCCATAAATATGCACTGCATTACAACACTCAGACCAGAATGGCTTTGTGCTTTAGAATGCCTGTAGTTTAAATTCAGCTAAATATTTGATTGAAACGGTAAAGAAGGAACGGAAAAAATCCTGGGATCAATGGAAAATGGAAATTAAGAAGTAATGAAACAGTAGGATGAGTATTAGACAGTGAGGAAGAGAACAGTTGTATTCTATGGATATCTAGGACAGCTAGAAAGAAACAGAACAAAAAGAAAATAATTTTTTTGACAGAAACCCAATAACAACAATGAGGTGAACCAAACACATTAATGCAGATCAGAGGGAAATGGAAATAATGGAGGAAAGAGGAAAGTTCAGAGCGAAAGTAAAGATTTCAGGGCTTCCAGGAGAAAACAAGTTACAAGACGGGCACAATGTGGACAGAAGAAAAACTGAAAACCATAGAACAGGAATCAAAAACAACTGGAAAGAAAAAAAAGGAGAAAAGAAACAACACTTAGTTATTCTATGTAGTCCTCAATAGGCCAAACCCATATATCTGTCCTAACAATAAATCTGTAAAATTCTCGGGTCTGTTTGCCCGAACACACTTCTCCAAACATACAAGATTATTTTCATGGGGGTTTCCGCAGGTAACTTGGGGCACATTACAGGCTTTATTTCACCAAAATCAGAGAAAAAGAGATATCCTAATTGAATGTTTTATCCATACAAACATCAAATTTGAAAGTTTTCACAAGTAACCTGGTGGACTGATGTCAATTAAGTTGATTTTAATTTTAATAATCAACAGCCTCAGTTGCACCATTTACCTAGAATTTACCAGGGTTTCAGTCGGGATAATCCAACCTTCTTCAGAATAACAGTAACTACTGTTTGTCCATAGTAGACATCGTCAAGCTAAAATTACAAATCCATAAATTATCGTCAGACTGTAAAACTTATTTAGAACTGCAGCCACTCGTGGTAATTATGGGGGAATTGCAGTAGGAAAAAATTCTTCTTAAGGGGTCATTCCATGTCAAGCCATCCAGGCCTTTGATACTCATTATGTAGTTGTGAATTGAGATTTTGTGTACTGATTTTGTATCTAATATCATGAACCTTTGTTAATTTTTTTTTTCTTTATATACATTCTGTTGGTAGTAATTGCTGAAAATTTGATGCTATACATTACTTCAATGCAAACTGTAAAAACCTGAAAATTGGCTGCAATTTTAAAAAAAAAATTGGTATGCTAGCAGCCCCCCCCCCCCCCCCCCCAGACTAGACACTGCAGCACGGAAGACAACTTCAGACGTGCAGTCGTATCGCCTCCAAATGCCCTCCACGCACAGACTTCTTCCGACAAATGTTTTCCCTCGTATTTTTCCTTCAATGACGAGTCATAATAGCTGGTATCTTTTGTCTCTTATAACATCTCCTCAATATTTAATTTTTCTTTGTTTTACAGTACCAATAGTTCTTTTACATTTTTCATCCTACAATAGACTACTTCGTTTGAAATTTTCATCCCCCAAAACGTCCGTAAGAAACGGCAATACAGACATTTCTAAAGTGTTATATTTTCTTCCTCCAGATATCGATCGACGGGCCAGCTTTCACATCGACAGAAAAATCGAGAACTAGTAGCGACAAATCATTTACGTGTTCAGTTGCAGACAGAGACCCGATCTTACAAAAGGTTTCTTCGTGCTACTAAATTGGCTACTGGCTTTTTATACTCCAGACTTTATCTCTTTCCTGCAGTCACGCTGCTCGTCCATCTCAGGGCCAGAGAACATCGTGGACAATACCTGTCATACCTTAGTTCCCCGTACTGACGAGGTTGCCCGGACTCTTCTCCCAGGTAAGACTACAATTTAGGTCTCAGACAGGTCAAACTCGCCCCACACTGCCATACTAAATTATCTGTTACGTGTCGTACTGCAGGTAGACTATTTGTGACAACAGTTTCACCCGCATACTCAGTAAATCGTTAACTGTTAAGCTTACGACTCGAACCGAACTACTGTAGCTGTATCTTCATCCATTCGACCTAAATTGTGTCTCATGTTACAATTGACCAACTTTGTTTCTATTTGGAGGTGCGGTCTAAGACTTTTCTCTCGTCCCGAATTTCGAGTCTCAAATTCCAGGTGCGGCTCAGATTCGGAAAATCTTTTTTTTCCTCGATTTCGAGTCTCATTTTTCAGGTACGGCTTAGATTCGAGTGCAGCTCAGTTTCGAGTAAATACGGTAAACATTACACAGGTAGATCGAGTAAACTAATTAAGAGGTGCAACTGCGGAGGAAAGACCTGAGGAAGGGATCGGTCAGTAGGACACATCCCGAAGCACCGAGGGACCATCAATTCGTTAACAGAAGGAGGTCAGAAATATACCACTCCGCTATTCAGGACCCGGCACCGACCTCTCGGCGGAAACTGCTACCGACACCTGGGAATGACAGACAGGAGGGGTCCCAGACTCGGGAACATGCGAGAAGAGGAGAGGGAGAACTGACCCTTCTCCGGTGAGGGCGCAGCAGGACTGGATCTGCCACTGGTGGTGCTTGATGGAGGTGAGGTCGAGCAGGCGGGAGATCTCGGCTGCCGACATCGAGCCGCGCAGGTCCTGCTTGTTGGCGTACACCAGCACCGCTGCCTTCGACAGCTCCTCGTGCTGCAGCATACGGCACAGTTCCTGGCGGCACACGCCGATGCGCTCCCGGTCCGTCGAGTCCACCACCAGGATCACGAACTGAAACCAAACGTGCACTAGTCTGTCACGGCTGCGACTGAGGTGGACGTAATTTATGCCGACCGAATAAAAATGCCAAACTGTAATTACAAAAATTTGATCGACATAGAAATGTTACACAGTCAGTATTACAAATATTAAAAAGAGCCGTCGTATTTATTGAAGGCAACTATTTACTGTCACAAGAATTTATTTCACTGACATTGTCTCAACTTTTCTTTCTGAACAACATTTACAATTCCAGAAAATAAACTAACTTTACATATAACTGTAAAGTACAATTTTGTCATTTTCTGGAAGGCTGCACAAATTTATAGATCTTCACTGACTTCCTAGTTCTTTTTCTCATAAATTATTCCTTTATTTTGACCAGACGAGTCAGCAAATTGACAAGATTCTTTCCGTGCATGCAGTGTTGGCAGGACAAGAAACAAGGACCTAACAAAGAACTTGTATAAATGGTTTAGTGTTTTGAATAAATTAATCATACAGATTTAAATTGAAATATTTACCATATTTTATAGACTGTACGACATTCTATTTCTTCGAAAAACTGCCTCCAAAATTCGGGTGCTTCTCATACTCTAAATTAATAAAAAAAATGCCAGACAGTTTGATTTGAAATTTCCACCAGTCTTAAAAATGGCCATATATTCGATGCCACAGGAAATCTCTCTCTATCTGGCAACACTGGATTCGACTGGCAGCAGCAGTGCACCGATGCAGACAGACAGACATAAGTTGCGTGGATTCACGAGCTCGCTAACACTGTCTCCCTCCTGGCTCACCGCCACAAACCCTGCACACTGTTTTGCCTACCGATGTGTCACTGCAGTCTACAGTGACAGTGAACTCTAATAGAAAGTGAAGTGTGTTATCGATGACAGTACAATATTTTTATTAGTAACTAATTTCGTAATGGAAAAAAATGAAAGATTGTGTGATGCGGATTATAAATTGAAAGAGGAAAATGGAAACAGAGCAACCGAGTGGCACTTTGGCCCTCTAGCAACAGCAGAAACTATTCGTGACTGGCGCACAAGTAAAGAAGAACTGAAAAAAATGAAAACTAAATGTGTAAATAGGAGACTGAATGCAAAATGGCCAAAACTACAAGTTGACTTATTGAAATGGATTCGAGGATACTGTCAAAATGGCATTAGAGTTAATACAAAAATGATTCGAGCGCATACTCTTAAGTTAGAGCTACAGTGAAACTTAACAGAGGTTAAGAGTGAAGTTTGTTGATGCTACAGGTTTATGAAGCATCACAGACTCGGCATACGAATCAAAACCAAAATATCTCAGAAAATGCCACAAGAGTATGAAGACAAAATATTATATTTCCTTCACTTTATTATTCAACACTGAAAGAAAACTACTGTGGAACTAAGCCAAACAGCGAATTATGGACAAAACTTCTGACATTTGCTGTGCCGAGTAACAGAACTGTTGCCATGAAAGGTGCTAAAACTGTAACTATAAAAAACAAGTGGACATGAAAAAATACACTACACTGTTGTCCTTTCATGTTGTGCTGGCAGCACTAAACTTAATCCAATGATCAGTTTCAAGCGCAAAACAAGGCCAAAATCTTCTGAAATTCAATCCGGTGACAGTGTTCACGTACATGACAAGGGTTCGACGGATGAGGTGTGTACAAAATTACGTATTAGCGAAGTGTCGGAGAGAAGGAAAGGTGCTTTATTCGAGAAGAGTTCTCTTCTTTTGTTGGATAAGTTTAGAAGTCATTTGAAAAATTCTTTGTAAGAGAAACAGACAGGGAAGTACAGAGCCTGCTGTTATTTTGGGAAGACTTACTTCAGAACTGCAACCTCTCGATGTCTCGATAAATAAACCATGTAAAGGGCATGTATACGAGTGAGGAATGGAACAAATGGATGACTGATGAAACCGATCATGAATTCACGCCAAAGGAAGCTTTAAAATGACCTACAATCTAAGAAGTGTGTCAGTGGATAAAACAGTAAATGGTCTGGAATGAGAGAAGACATTGTTACATCCTTCAAGCAGTGTGGCATAAGTAATGCTCTCTATGGCAGTGAAGTCAGTCATATATATATAGAGGACGACGACGAAGAAGGGGGTGAGGATGAGGAGGAAGAAGAAGAAGAAGAAGAAGAAGAGTTCAGATGACAATTTCAAGAGATTTTAAAGAGCGGTTTACTTTTATAACGAAAGAATTGTTTTAGTGTGGCTTTGCAACCTAACAATAAAAATGGTAAGGCTTATTTTAAAAAAAAACTTGCTTAAAAATTAACATGCATATTTTAGTCTGTCTAGTCTAACAGGCCGTAAAATACAGCCATTGTCAATCTAGACGGAGTGGAGGAAAAAGGGGGGGGGGGGGGGGGGGCAAAAAACCCATGCAAACCCAATTTCACCCACCAGATGCTTTCTAAAAGCATTTGTCCCAATGCCGTCTGCAACACTTTTATTCTGTCATGCAGACAGTACACTTTGAAGTGAGGCACAACGTTTCCACACAATTCTTACCTTACAGTGCTCAAGAAGGAAACAGGACAAACGAATGGGTCATGGTAGATAGCACTTAACTGCTAGTCCACGAAAGGTGTGGTTCTGAGTTACTGAATGTTATATGTTTGTTTAAATTTGTGCATTGCAAATAACAAAGTACAGGGCTATTACAAATGATTGAAACGATTTCATAAATTCACTGTATCTCCATTCATTGACATATGGTCACGACACACTACAGATACGTAGAAAAACTCAAAGTTTTGTTCGGCTGAAGCCACACTTCAGGTTTCTGCTGCCAGAGCGCAGTGAGACAAAATGGCGACAGGAGCTGAGAAAGCGTATGTCGTGCTTGAAATGCACTCACAGTCAGTCAGTCTTAACAGTGTAACGACACTTCGGGACGAAGTTCAACAAAGATCCACCAACTGCTAACTCCATTTGGCGATGGTATGCGCAGTTTAAAGCTTCTGGATGCCTCTGTAAGGGGAAATCGACGGGTTAGCCTGCAGTGAGCGAAGAAACAGTTGAACGCATGCGGGCAAGTTCCACGCGTAGCCTGCGGAAGTCGACGAATAAAGCAAGCGGGGAGCTAAACGTACCGCAGTCGATGGTTTGGAAAATCTTACGGAAAAGGCTAAAGCAGAAGCCTTACCGTTTACACTTGCTACAAGCCCTGACACCCGATGACAAAGTCAAATGCTTTGAATTTTCGGTGCGGCTGCAACAGCTCGTGGAAGAGGATGCGTTCAGTGCGAAACTTGTTTTCCGTGATGAAGCAACATTTTTTCTTAATGGTGAAGTGAACAGACACAATGTGCGAATCTGGGAGGTAGAGAATCATCACACATTCGTCCAGCAAATTCGCAATTCACCAAAAGTTAACGTGTTTTGTGCAATCTCACGGTTTAAAGTTTACGGCCCCTTTTTCTTCTGCGAAAAAAACATTACAGGACATGTGTATCTGAACACACTGGAAAATTGGCTCATATCACAACTGGAGACCGACAGCGCCGACTTCATCTTTCAACAGGATGGTGCTCCACCGCACTTCCATCATGATGTTCGGCATTTCTTAAACAGGAGATTGGAAAACCGATGGATTGGTCGTGGTGGAGATCATGATCGGCAATTCATGTCATGGCCTCCACGCTCTCCCGACTTAACCCCATGCGATTTCTTCCCGGGGGCTTATGTGAAAGATTCAGTGTTTAAACCTCCTCTACCAAGAAACATATCAGAACTGCAAGCTCGCATCAACGATGCTTTCGAACTCATTGATGGGGACATGCTGCGCCGAGTGTGGGAGGATTGATGTCTGCTGAATCACTAAAGGGGCACGTATCAAAACATTTGTTAATGCCTACAAAAACTTTGAGTTTTTGTATGTGTGTGCAAAGCATTGTGAAAATATCTCAAATAATAAAGTTATTGTAGAGCTGTGAAATCGCTTGAACCATTTGTAATAACCCTGTACTTATCTGAAACTTTTTCTATAAACTGTTGCACTTTTTTTTAGGTATGTGATCTGCCACATGGGTAAAAAAGTCAATAAAGCCTAGAATTTTTTTTACTTGTAGCACTGTCCCCAAATTGTAGGTTACGCACTGTCATAATCAAAATGTACCCAGAAAAATACTGACAGCAAATATCTTACATCAGAGCATAGTGTAACAGAAATGCTAAATACAAGGAAAAAGCTATTACAAAACCATTCATAAATTCACTACATCAATTGTTCTGTAGTGATTGGATTAATCTACCAATTGTTTCCAAATTCGTGATTGAATATGAGAGAATTAAATTGTCATAAAACTCAATTCAATATGCATAAAACACTCAGGGAAAAACTGAGGTATTGTTAAGTGTAATCATAACACTAATACATGATTTGGTCCATATTATTATCTTGTTGACTTTAAGGTGGGAGTAATTGCCTGTCTACCTCTATTTCGTAATGACACGTTTAAAAAGTCTGTATTCACTTAATGTCTGATCTTCATTGACATTCTCACCTGCTTCCTACTTCGCTTTCTGTATTGGGTGGTGGTGGTGGAGGATACGTCGGTACTGAGCGCAGAACAGTATAACCGTCAGTGCCTACGCGATAACAGTTTGAGGCAATTGTCGGTAAAATACACTAAACAGGAGCACAAAACAGCACGGAAACTAAAAGTAACAAAATTCGCAAAGCTATGTGTGCCTACACGGAATCACGAAACAAAGTATAGTGCCAATATTAAAACATTAGCTAAACAGGAAGAATGTCGTAGGAGGAGTTAAAACAATACAGCAGATGGACATGGCTGGCTGACTGCAAGAATAAAAGAAGGATGTTGAACCCACTCTGCAACACACTCAAACCTCTAATCTAGAAGCTTATGCCACAGTCCATACACGTAAGAAAATTTTAAAACTTGAGCCATACTCATCTCATCATTAGCTGCAAATATTGGCTTCTGCCTTCGCATCACAATACGAAACGCTCTGCCCTCGCATCACGGTGTTAAAATTGTCTGTTAAAATATGACGTGCAGAGATCTGCATTCCTCATCCCATAACTGCACAAACTTCCTACGGAGTGCAGAAACGACAGCCTGCAGGGGAACAGGACACTGAGCCATATTCTGCTTTCTGCAGCCTTCATCGGCAGCCTGATCGGCCTGTTCATTTTCCCATATCCCTACACAACCAGGCACTCAGCATAATGACACCTGCTTTGCCCACCATCGGAGCAAGTATATAGTCGGTCGTATACCGTATTAGTGTCAGGAACTCATTTCTGAGAGTATTTGTATGGAGTGTAGCCATGTATGGAAGTGAAATATGGATGATAAATAGTTTGGACAAGAAGAGAATAGAAGCTTTCAAAATGTGGTGCTACAGAAGAATGCTGAAGATTAAATGGGTAGATAACATAACTAATGAGAAGGTACTGAACAGAATTGGGGAGAAGAGGAGTTTGTGGCACAACTCGACAAGAAGAAGGGACCGGTCGGTAGGACACGTTCCGAGGCATAAAGGGATCACCAATTTAGTATTGAAGGGCAGCGTGGAGGGTAAAAATCGTAGAGGGAGACCAAGAGATGAATACACTAAGCAGATTCAGAAGGATGTAGGTTGCAGTAAGTACTGGGAGATGAAGAAGCTTGCACAGGATAGAGTAGCATTGAGAGCTGCATCAAACCAGAAATGGAATATACAGTGTACTATTTTTCTTAAAATTTGTCAACTCTATAATAAGTCTGGGCCTCTGTAGGAGCCAATGTGGAAATCCGCTCCAAACCTGTTGTAAAACATTAAGACCTCCTCCTAAAGGCAATTCTGTGCGCGAATCCCATACGGCATAATTGACTGTTACGAAAAAGCCTTTCTGATGGAGGCCGAGCAACGGAATGGTATGGTATGCACGTGTGTACGGTACGAACGGTATTCTAGAAGCCTAGTGCAACGTACGTAGCGGCCGCCTGATGCGAAGTGGCGGTCCACCAGCCTCTGCACAGAGGTTCGGTACGGGGCCTGTTCTGAATGCCCTATTGGCCGACCGGATCCCTTCACAGTGCACCGAGCCCGACACCTTCAAACAGGAGGGTCTCAGACCCGTACACCCATAATGTAGCCGAGATCGACAGAGGCTCTGTAAAACCGGAGCAGACGAGTCCTGTCTGCTTCCCTCGTAAAGTGGCCAAAACATTTTAAAATACTTACAGCCTTAAGAGGGACTTTTTTCAGGTTCTCAATATGTGGGAAGTGTGTAAGTTTACAGTCAAATATGATGCTCAGAAACATTGCCGTGTCTTTAAAATTGAGACCAGTGTTCCACAGCCTCAATTCAGTAAAGTTTAAAATGGAACGAGAACAATTAAAAAGAACACACGCGGACTTCTCGGTCGAAAACTTAAAACCGCTCTTCTCCACCATTTGGCCGAATGTCAAAGAGTTAGTCGCAGCTGACGAGCTGTCGTCGAAAGGCTGGAAGGAGAACAAAGCACGAGGAAGTCGTCAACAAACAGAGAAAACCGGATGGGACTTTTCACTACTGACACAATGCTATTAAAGCTACGGCAAAGACAGTCACTCTCAAAACACTGTCTCGAAGAATAGCAGTATCCCACACGTGGCAATCCTACATGACGTCGCTGGCTCAGTATCTACAATACTGTAATGAAAGGACAGAATAAAAATGGGAAGCCATCCACGAAATCCCCATTTGTGAAGCAGCTCGAGAATAATATGCCTCCGAGTAGTACCGTACGCCTTCTCGACGTCAAAAAATATACCCGGAAGGTGATGCCTGTCCAGATGCTTCTTGTACAGCCACCTACAGGGCGGCTAGGTTATCGAAGGTGGAACAATACCGTAAGCCTTTACAAATGTCTGCCTGTGTCTGTGTATGTGCAGATAGATTGTGTGTGTCCGCGCGTGCATACCTGTCCTTTTTTCCCCCCTAAGGTAAGTCTTTCCGCTCCCGGGACTGGAATGACTCCTTACCCTCTCCCTTAAAACCCACATCCTTTCGCCTTTCCCTCTTTCCTGATGAAGCAACCGTTGGTTGCGAAAGGTTGAATTGTGCGTGTATGTTTGTGTATCAACCTGCCGGCGCTTTCATTTGGTAAGTCACATCATCTTTGTTTTTAGATATATTTTTCCCATGTGGCATGTTTCCCTCTATCATATACATAGCTTTACATAAAAAGTATCATATAGAGCAGTTGTGCAGCATAATGGTTACAGTACAAACCTCATAGCAAGACAACATGGGCTCAAACCTTGCTAAGAATCTTTATCAAATTAATTTGGTCATTATTTTTATTCTAGCAGTGGGTTCAAGTTTAATTTCTGTTCAGTTGTCACATTTTAATCACCGTGTTAACTTTTTTGATAGCTCTTATTTCTTCTTCCCATCATTCTTTTTCCAGCTGTGAACTTGCATGTGAATGTAACGAATTACTTTTTCTTTGTCTACTATGATATTTAAAAATCTGAAAATGCTGATCTACACGGTAAAAAACGAAAGATGAAATAATCTATTTATATGTGCAATTTTATCAAAAATGTAATTTTTGCTACACAATGATCATCATCTTGGACAGTAATTGTGTTACAAACATTTACTACACTACGGACAAAATAATGCAGATGAAGATTTAAACGGAAACAGTGATTATAAGTAAAACAAAATTTAAGGAAAATAAGAAATAGTAATATCGAATAATGAATGCAGTAACATGGTCGAAAATATACAATGATGGAAGAAGTAATTAATGTTAGTGCATGGACATAATTAAAATAACATTCAGTAAGATGCCAAGTAGAAAAAGAATCGTACAAAGAAGAAAATGAGAGCAACTGAAGAAACTAACAAGGTGATTAAAATGATGTGACAAAGGAATAGAAATAAAAAAATCCATTTAAACTAATTATCTGAATAAAACTAATGATCAAAATTATTTTGATGAACATTCCAAAATAAAAAATTTCGCAGCACCTGACGAGATTTGAACCCACAAACTCATGTATTTGAGGCTTGCACTTCGATTACTACACTACTGTGTAATACTTCTTTTTTTAATTATTGTGGAAACTTTTTCCTTGTCAATTATTCACAAACAAGGGCCTGCAATGTCAATCATCTGCAGCGTATAACACCTGGAACCGGGTCAACAGAAGCGTCTGATTTCACCTGTCTCATTTTAGCCATGACGCAAGGGTGTTATGTATGACATCATTATGGTGTGGAGTTGGTTGTATTCGTAGATGTCATCTTGTGTCTGTTGGTGATAAGTAATTTGTTTTGTTTTTTGGGACTGTTTGTGGTAATGTTGTGTGTATTTATTGTGTATTGAATGTCTTAATTTACACAGGGATGTTTGACTTTTGAATTTATGTTGTAATTTTGGTTTTTGTAGTTGTAGGTTTTTTCATACCAATAGTTGTGGTCGACCTATAAAGGTCAAGGGTAATGACAGATCCAAATTTTTGTAGTTTTATATGTAGGTACTGGTGTTTTGGCATCGTCAGCCGTAGTCAAGGGAAATGTCTGACTCCAATTTCCGTAATTTTTGCTGTAGGCGTTGGGGTCTTGGACTCGTCAGCTGCGGTTGACCTATATAGGTCAAGGGCAGTGTCCAATTCCAATAGATTTTGTAATTAATTTTTTTGTTCGTCTTTTGGTGTGTCTTGGAATCATGATTTTTTTTCCTGTTATATTTAGCTTGTCCCCTCCCAAAAATATGTGCGTCAAAGCAGATGTGTGGAAATTGACACTTCTGTAATCCCCTGGAATCTTAACCTACATCAGTGCATAGACGGTTTCAGAAAGTCCATCTCCCATCAATGGGGACCTCTCCTTGTTAGCATAATTTATTAAATTAAAAAAAAATTAATGTAAAAATACTTAAGTGCAGCCTGTAATTTTCATTACAGAAATAAAGCAAGATGACTAGTTTTGGTTGCTTTCTACAACCATCTTGATATCATTTGAAGAAAAGAATATAATACACCTTCAAAAAGATCATTAGCTACAGTCACGCAATGATATGCAAGCATATAATGGATAACAAGACTATGGCAGTCTGCAGTTCAAAGCCTCATCATGAGTGAGCCACTTTATAACCCACACCACAATGCCTCCGCTACTTGCACCTTGCGAGTTATGGTTTACAATCTGGCTCACTCACCATGAAGCTTTTAACTGCATACTGCCATAATCTTGTTCGTGGTACGAATGCATGTCATTGTGTGACTAACTAATGATTTTTTTGAAAGCATATTCAAATTTAATGATCTGAACGATCTACAGACGGTTGTAGAAAGGAAACGAAGTTAGTCATCTCACTTTAACTGTACAATGAAAATTACAGCCTAGGCATTAAAAGTTTTCTTACTCTTTTTTGCTTCAAAAATGCAGCACCACATTCAAAATGTTTACTGTCGCTTTTGGCAAATCTACTATGAATGTGAGAAGAGTTTACATGAGGTATAAATGATTCAAAGAGGGTTGAGAAGACATTTAATATGATGGCTGCGCTGGTCATCCTAGCAAATCAATTGCTGATGACAATGTGGAAGAAGTAAAGAAGTTCGTTCTCGAAAATTTCCGAATCACCATCAGAGAGGGTGATGATGATGTTGGCATAACCTTTAGCTCGTGCCCAGCAATTTTTTCGGATGTTCTGGACATGAAATTGAAGACCCAAGACTGAAAAGAATTCAACAAGTCTGATCACGTCTGAAAGTTCTTCTCACCGTTTTCTCCAATTAAATGGGATAGTGAATCACGAGATCCTGTCTTAACGTCATATGGTCAATAGGCAAGTTATGCTCCACTTGTGTGGAGCAATCCAAAGGAAACTACTAGAATTGTGGCAAAACCACTCGCGCTCACACCCAATGCTTGTTCGTAATTTTTTTTTTTGGGGGGGTGGGGTGGGGGGTGGAACAAACCTATTATGTTGGCTCAGACACCGTATTTCCCAGGCATGCCCCCTGCAGCTTTTTCCTATTCCCAAGGCAAAAAATTGTGAAAGCATGTCATTTTGCCACCACGGATGACAGAAAAACAGAATCACTGAAGGAGCTGAATACTATAACAAAACATGAGTTCCAGAAATACCCCCAAGATTGCAAAAATTGCTGCCACAGGGGTATTACATCTGCAAAGGTTTGCTGTTGATGATGATGAATAAATATTCTTTAAGAAAAACAAAAATTCTCATTACTTTTTGACCACATCCCATATCTGAGGCTACAGTACACATTAGTCTATCATGGCTGTAGTATTTTTGTGTTGAGATTTGTTGGCTTTGCCAACGCACAACCAAAATTTCACATTACATCCTATTCTACACTACAGGTTAGTCTGTCAGCTCGTCTAGATCTCTCTTTTTTCCCCCTTCTCCAGTCACTAAAGAAATATGAAAATCAGTACTAAATACCCAACCTTAAAATTCAAAATAATCAAAGTGAAAGTTTATTCTGCCATCCACCTCACAGAAAATAAATGCAATAACTTTGTATCCTCTGCAAAAAGAAATAATTAGATTCAGCGATTTTCACTTCCTATCGTACATTATCACCCAACTGGCTAGGCCCGACATCAACGTTTAGTTAACGTCAGCACACAATGCAACATACACTTTCACTATGAGTGATATTTAGCTGCTTGCAATCAAATTACATAAGTTATGAAGGTGGTGCATACATTTTGAGAGCTATTTATAAACAGTATAATGTAACGTCACTGTGAAATGAGTATTCTGACAGTGCGGTCGGCAGGCTCACCTCCGTATTGGCATAGTAGGTGCTCCAGGCGGCGCGCAGGGACTGCTGGCCACCCAAGTCCCACATGATAAAGTGGATGTTCTTCCAGACCACCTCCTCGACATTGGAGCCGATTGTGGGACTCGTGTGCACCACCTCGTTCATCAGGTACTGGTACAGGATCGTCGTCTTGCCCGCATTGTCCAGGCCCACCATCACAATCTTGTGTTCTACAAACCACACAATCTCAGTTTCCTTTGATATGGCAGTCTATCACTTACAAATGAATGCTCTCTACAATAAGTTGAAAAACATCTCCTTTTACTTTCTGTGTAATATTAGTCATCATAATAAAATGAAAATAAACATCTCTATTGCACAGACATAAAAACATACAAGGAAATATTTACGGGATATGACACGTGATTGGCAATGACCTCGAGGGAAGCGTCCCAGCATTTGTCATATTATTTTGGGAATCCTCAGAAAACCTCAACAGAGACGGTTGAAAAGTGCAAATTCCATCAGTCTGAATATGAAGTACACTGTCTCATTCGGTCGGTATAATGTTCTTTCGATTACACACAATTTTCACAATTTTAAACAATACACACAGCAACATCTAAACTCAAACATATAAAAAAAAAAATCAGAAACACCATGTATGTAACATAACTCACTTCAATTAAGATACTCTACCAATTGCTTGAACTGTTTACTATAGAATTCCTGCTGCTGACTCTCTGAATTCATTGTTTTTCAGTGTACCAGGGTGAAGAGCAATAATGGTTTGTGTGTGTGTGTGTGTGTGTGTGTGTGTGTGTCAGTGGGCACATGCGCAAGGGAGGGAATGCATTTGAGTGGCACATGCTAAGCTACAATTTTAACGCTTTAACCACTTTTGCTCTGCCAGTGGTCACTGCTGGACAAAGAACAAGCTGCAAGTGGTGACATAACATTCCTGTTGTTTAGGTGACGTAAGTACTTCTGTGATAGTGTCAACAATAGAAAGGTGATAACTGACCGGCCTATCTCCATGGAAAACTTTTCCAAGCTCGCAAACGCAACAAATCTAACAGTAGAGGTCTCATATCTCTTCACGTGTTGTAAATACTATCAACCTGTTTGAAACAGGAAAGAACATGAAATACGTCAAATCAAAATGGAGAAATAACAAACAGAAAGAACCCCATTAAATCCAGTTACAAGAGTAGTGGGAAACATCTTGAGTACATCACATTTTAAAAGAATCTTGGATTAACACCATGAAGCTGTGTGAAATGAGAATCAGGTAAAAACAGTCTCAGGGAAGATACATTTGTTTGAAGGGTTCTGGGAAAGCCCAGTGCATCTCAAAAGATAACCACACATGCAAGATGCTAGTGTGACCAAATTTTACATTATTGTTGTGTTTGGAATCCTTTAAAGTAAGAATGAAAAAATCATTAAACTAATTTACACATGCACTGACGGAATTGTTGCAGGCTAATGTAGCTCTTATGCAATTTTAACAAACACGCTTGGGGAACTTAAATGGGAAAGCTTGGAAGAAAGAGGACCTGTGCCTTATTAATTAACTGGGTCAATCCAGGTTACACGCATTCAAGAAACACTGTGCAACAATTTTGCTGTCATCCCTTAACATCTCACAAAGGAATTATGAGAGTAAGATCAGAGAGCTTACACAACATCTCCAGGTGCAGGTCATTTAACAGCTGACATGCAACCACTACAGCTGTTACCTGAGCACGAAAAAAAAAATTATTTAAATATCTAGAATGTTACAACTAGAAGAAAAAAAAATGAAAGATGACAAACTGAGAATGCTGGTCAAATACGGATATAAAATAATAACAAAATAGGTAATACAAAATTGCCTAACTTGCCACTAGCTTTGATCCCATAAACAATGTTGCAAGATCAAACATGACAACAAACATCTCAGGCAGTTACTAATTTAAATAACTTAAGCAACTTTCGTTAATGGATAAAACAAACTATTGTGATGACATGAAAACATGATCAGCATTCTGACAAAATTGTGCTAAGTACTAAGGGTGTTTCTTTCCGTGTACTTACGCTAATGTTTATAAATTACTAGTGCATGACGTAAAAGGTGTAAAGAAGTGCTGAACGTAACCCACAATAGTTAACAGCTGGTGATATGTAGCTAACTACTACTCATAGAGTAAAAATAAACAAACAGTGTGCCAAATGGCTCTCTTTCCCTTACCTTCATTTCCAAACAGGCTCCAAATTTTAGAAAACAGCAGCCCCATTGTTCTATCACGCAGGGTTATACAAAAAAATGGAACTTGATAAACAATCACCAGCCTATTGCCATCGCAATATGGTACGTCGACGAAAAACCACGTAAACCGTTATAAAAATACTCACTTTCACTCAATGCCACTGGCGACTGGTATCTCTCATACATCAAACAAGTACTATGAACTTACGTAAATTTAACAAGTTACAGTTTCTAACCTAACATGATAATGAATTAACCATAAATAAAGCTGGCAGGCACTATCGATTCCAACACCTTCTTTACTTGTCGGACACGGAATTGCCATTTACTCCAGTTTCCACAACCTATGTGTAAAGTAGGCCATTTGTTACAGTTAAATGACCATGAAACATGAGGTCTGCGAAAAGGTGTTGTACTATCTATAAAACGGCTTATACATCACAGAATCGTTAGCATAATAACAATGTCGATGACTTCTTGACGCTTAGAGCGGTGACTAATAAAGGCTTCATATGGTGCACTTAATCTCATTTAAACGTCACTCTCCCAGTAAAAAATACTATCACTCCCACAGCCTTTCTCTTGTTGATTCTCACTGTGACGTCACGCAATCAGATTTCGCTTGCACATAGGAAGAAACCTCTGATTGGTCAAGGCCGCCAGCATTGTGCGACTAACGTTATCGATAACGAATGCGGAAGAGAACTATCGATACGGTAGAATATCGAATGAATAGTGAGTTCTGAGTTGTGAGTATCGTCGTTATGTCGGTGGAAGGTGATGAATATGAGTTGTATCCTTTTGTAACAACAGCGAAGGCTCATTAATTGATTAAAGTTATAGAGCTCTGTTGTAGAAGTGTAGTCAACTCGTGTACTGAAAGTTGGACCTGCCAATGCGATTATGTGGCGCTACGTTGTTCGGTAATCGGAATCGGGCCGAATGAATCCCTTGTTTACATGTTGGCATTCAACTCACAAATCATGTGCAGCAATTACAGAATGAATTAATGTAATTTATTTCCATGATAAAGTAGTTCTTTTTCCTTAAATAATGCTCTGCAGACAAGTCGATATTCCGTTTCTAGCGAAACGACACGCTGAAATAGCACACAAGGTCCTAAGAGTGGATCTAGAGCCTGCCAGAAGCAAAGTGAAAAAGATTTTTTCTATCAACGAAAATGTTTTATCTATGTGAGTTCCCTTTCTTCGAAGTTAGCAGGACAATCATTACCATGTTTCGTTTACGGTGAAGGTTATACTGTTACTTTTATTTTGCAGTAAAGTGAGGGCGCCAGAAGTAAGGAATCTGAGGGTGTGCATGACGAATTTTTTCGAGAGTCTCCTCTCAGTAGTTGAGACAATTGAAGAATTCGGGGAAGAAAACAGTTAAGACATTAACACTGAAGAGGTGAGAGGGAATAACATCTTCAAATAGGCCTATCCTATTTATAACTTAAAAAAAAATCTCTAGCGTTTGTTTAGGTTTGTTCAATTTTAGTTAGTTATTAATAATTTTATTCTAATTAAGCTTTGATCATGTTGTGAATGAATATTACTTTCCTTTATTATTAAACAAATGTATATGAAATTTTATTGTTCACGTTTCTGTGTAATATGGACAAAGAAAATCTGTATTTCTTGATATTGTGTAGCTCTTTTACTTGCAAAACTTTGGACCTATCTTCTGGAGGAGATGAGGTGAACATTCACCTTTTTATGAGCAAACATTTCGAAGACATACACAAGACTATTGTATGTCACTGTTAAACGTACATTGATGTATTTTTCATATGTGCATTTTAAAACGAAATTTAGTTACTGTCACATGTTTGTCACCTAAATGCATACCTTATGTCAGCAGGAAAAGCTAGCAGTTGATAATTGTTCAGCCTTTCCATGAGGGATGTATAGGACATTATAGGCTATATATTTTTAAAACCTTGGCTCCTTTCTGGAATCCAAACTTTTATTACTTGGTAAAAAAGATCACTGGGCGATTTTAGTAGTTCACTGTTATTCTCTGCAAAAAAAAAAAAGCAAGATTTGTGTGATTTATGTACACATTAAAACTAATGTAACTAGTACAAGAACTTGAAGCCTCAAAAACTGTACATAGCACATCTTAATGTAGGGCCATTTATAAATTTAAATTTCTGAAACAATAAATGTTATGCACAGGACAGGTAAAGTGATGGACAGGATGTGCCTGATGATTGTCCCTCCAAAATTATATTAAATGCTTTCCAAATGGCTAAAACTGTATAAAGTGGCAGTAGCAACAGAAATAAAGCTGCAGTGTAATGTCTTAAAAACAGCTGAAAAACTAAATTAAACCATAGACACAAAATTTGTTGTAAAAGTTATCAAACTTGAACCTCCCCCTTCCCCTGTTGTACAACAGGAGAATAAATTATTTTCAACACTTGATCATTCCTGTAGTATGTTCAATCTATTTACGGACACCAGTTACACTGGCCTGGAACATGTGTCTGGAGCAATGCTGATGCTCTGACTGCTCGAACCACTTCACTAGGATAATTCTTTTCCGTCGTAAGTCACAGCAACTCATTTCCCAGATGCATTATCTGTGTTGACTTGTACAGCAGTCATTAATATCAGTGCTATTTTGAATCTCAGGAACTTGACAGCGTAATCATCTTACTCTTCCTAAGAGTAAATTTCATATATTCTTACTCGGTTTTAGGGCTCTGTACCTCAATTGGTAAAAGTGGAGGGTCAACAGAAGCATCCGATCCCACGCGTCGGCTTTGACCCGTGACATAAGGGTGTTGTCGTGTGTGACGTCATGGCGGCACAGAGTTTGGTTTGTTAGTGTTGCGTGTATGTAGAGGTTGTCGTGTTGTGGTTTGTTGTGCTCTCTCGTGATATGTTCAGGGTTTTCGTTTGTGTGATGTAATGGGCTCAGTTTGCATTTGCACATTATCTAGAATTGTTCGGGTGTCGGTGTGTTTGTAGCGGAATTCGTTTCAGTGAGTTAACGATTTTGTGTGAAGGTTAATTTAGTGTTGTTCGCTGTACGTCATGTGGTAATTTTAGTAAAATTAATCGGTTGTTGTTTTTGTTCAGGAATGGATATGACAGATAAAATTAACAGTGCGCAGGTCAAGGGAAGTGTTCGATCCCAATGTGTGGCTGTGTATGTTGGTATTGGTATCGGGAGATGTTCCTGATCTATATAGGCCAAGGGAAGTGTTGGATTCTAATTTATGGGATAGGGAGCTGCTGTTGAGCTATATAGGCCAAGCAAAGTGTCCAATTCCAGATGATATTGTGTGTAGTGGTATTTGAGGAGTTTTGTGATGTCCTTTTTTTTATGGGAGTGGGTGTCTGAATTTGTGTATATTTAGTTTGCCCCCACCCAAAAACACCCCATTTCCCGCACCTGTCTCGTTAGTGTCATTAGGCTTTTTGTGGAAAGTGTGTGTGTTTGTTTTTCCATGTATTTTTGTCCTCATAATGTGTACGTAACGACTTTATATGCGCCATATTGGAATCGTGGTTTATGGTCGTTTCTGCCATATTTGTGACGTCATGGGTCAAAGCAGATGGACGGAATCGGACGCTTCCGTATTTCCAAAATGAAACCCATTTGTGTAGGTTTGCATTGTCGTCATCCTGTCTGTTACGAACCCTTTTTTTTCACATGAATGGATGGGTGTGTCTGGTTAAAATTTGTCACATACTAAAGCCTACACTTCCTTGGCTGTGTAAAATATTTAACGTTGTAAGTCACTGCAGTCAAAGGTACAGCCATTTGTGTCACATACTTTGACGATCTAACTCGCTATTGGGTAGTTCCCATTGATGTAGCATCACAAAGTTGAGGAATTAGCAAGGTTTCACGATGCAAGTAAAAGAAAAAAAATCTGAAAATTGGGTATTTGCAGTTATGTCACAAAAAAGGTGATTTGTTATCTATTTGTCTGCCCGTCTGTGAAGACCTGTTTTCCTCAGGAATTGAAAGCTGCATTGCATACTAAGACATATGCTAGATAATGTAAGAAATTGAAGCTCACTCAGTGCAATCAGAAGACATGGCCATTTGCGACACGTATTTTGATACTCGCAGACTCTTACATAAAAACTTATAGGGCATTTCTCACTGACCTAGAATCGTAAAATTTCACAAGAAGCAAGGTTTCACAGTACAAGTCAAGGGGAAAAAATCTGAAAATTGTTAATCAGTAATTATCACATGAAAAAATATTTTTGTCTTTTTTATTCATCTGTCTGTTTGTTCTTCTGTTAACGCTCCTTTTTCTCAGGAACGGGTAGACTTATATATTTTGACACTCGCAGAATTGCTTGTCAAAACTTCCGTTTGACCTTGTAACATGAAATTTGGCGAGAAGCACGGTTTCACTGTACAACCAAAGGAAAAAAAATTCAAAAATTGTTAAATTGTAATTATTGCATGTAAAAATTCTCTCTTTGCCTTTAGCACCAGCATATTCAGCACCCATCAAAAGCATAATAGAAAAGTGTTAATGTTTGCAAACATAAAATGATACCTGTATGTACACTGTAGTTGTGTTGTAGTAAGTAAATGGAGAATATTTTATTAAATCTTCTGTCTCCTACAGATCCCCTACTCATTTCCTTTTATATGTCCAGTCTAGTCTCGTGAACTATCATAGAGATCTTTACATAGTTGATTCCACAGATGGCTGAAGTGCCTATATATCATTAAATTTGCAGAGAACCCTCAGTGTACAAGTCATACACACACTTGCGCCCCGCTTCCCCCCTCCCTTTTCTTTTTTAAAAGCTCCAAGTTATATTGTCTGATAAAGTGGCTGGACTGAGGTCTGGGCACATTTGACACTGAGCCACTGCTTAGAAAGCGTTTGTTCATCTTTTAGTGCTGTTTCTGTACTTATTAAAAGAATTGAGGTACGTTTTATTTCTTCTTTTGCTCTATCAAATAATTCCTGGTGGTTAGACACTGTACTGGCGAGACATCACTCATTACGAACCTGTTTTAATGTTTCCATCAGTTGATCTTTCTCTGCGGGAATTTGCAAAAGAGAGAGTGGGGGGGGGGGGGCAGTGGAGCTCTGCACTAGTCATGTCTTGAATAGCATGATGGGCTCACAACAAATTTATTTGTAAATTTGGATGTTGCCGCATATTTGTCATGTGTAAGGTGGTCACTACTGCAAAAGACTGCTCTGTAATTCCAGTTCAAGCACATGCACTCAAGATAGTCACTTGTTTGTAACAGTAATGTGCTGACTGTATTTCGTACTGGGAAACCAATGAGTAGTCTGCAGGACATTCTGTTGCAGTGGTATTTGGATTTTTCTTTTTAGACTACACATCTTGAAAATTGTGTGTGTGTGTGTGTGTGTGTGTGTGTGTGTGTGTGTGTGTGTGTGTGTGTGTGTGTGTGTGTGTGTGTCTTGAATACTGTAACCTGATCTTTAATTTCTGAACTCATTTCGTGGAGAGGATCACTTTCTTTCAAAAGGACTATCTTTTTATTTCTCCTCTTCCACTACGTCCATTTTACAGACTGGTTACTGGCAACTGAGGAACTGATAAAGATCAGGGATATTATCAGAAATAAGACACACTATTTATAGCCTCTAGCAGGTAATTAAAGTTAGCATGATATTGAAACACATATACATTAAGTGGAGTATCTGAAACAGCCAGTACACAAATGGGATGAAGCTTGTAAAAGAGAGACTTCTTTATGACAATTTCTGTTTCTTGTTTAAAGACTTCAGATGCCTGTTTAACAGAAAGCAACATATACATCTTCTGGTGAACCTCGAGTTTCCCTGTTTTGAAGTTATTTACAGACTTTGTGCCTTGTTTTCCTGCTGATTGCATAATAATTAAAGGTGCATCTCTAGTAAGTTAGTTCCAATGAGCAATCAGTAAAACAAAAATGTTGCTAAGTAAAAAATTGTAATATTTACAATATTATGAAAAAAAAGATTGCTATTGACCATGTAGTGGAGATGTTGAGTTGTTGTTGTTGTTGTTGTTGTTGTTGTGGTCTCCAGACTGGTTTGATGCAGCTCTCCATGCTGCTCTGTCCTGTGCAAGCTTCATCATCTCCCAGTACCTACTGCAACCTACATCCTTTTGGATCTGCTTAGTGTATTCACCTCTTGGTCTCCCTCTACGATTTTTACCCTCCACACTGCCCTCCAATACTAAAATGGTGATCCCTTGATGCCTCAGAACAAGTCCTACCAACCGATCCCTTCTTCTAGTCAAGTTGTGCCACAGACTTCTCTTCTCCCCAATCCTATTCAACACCTCCTCATTAGTTATGTGATCTACCCATCTAATCTTCAGCATTCTTCTGTAGCACCACATGTCGAAAGCTTCTATTCTCTTCTTGTACAAACTATTTATTGTCCTAGTTTCACTTCCATACATGGCTACACTCCATACAAATACTTTCAGAAACGTCTTCCTGACACTTAAATCTATACTCGATGTTAACAAATTTCTCTTCTTCAGAAACGCTTTCCTTGCCATTGCCAGTCTACATTTTATATCCTTTCTACTTCGACCATCCTCAGTTATTTTGCTCCCCAAATAGCAAAACTCCTTTACTACTTTAAGCGTCTCATTTCCTAATCAAATTCCCTCGGCATCACCCGACTTAATTTGATTACATTCCATTAACCTCGTTTTGCTTTTTTTTATGTTCATCTTATATCCTCCTTTCAAGACACTGCCCAGATAAACACAACACATTACTGCTAAATAAGTAAGATTATAGCCAAAGGGGTTCTTCTTACATAGACAACACCCACCCCACGCCCAAATGCTACTCGCACCCATGTGACACTGTCTGTGGTTGCCGAGGCCAGACCTGGCAGACAGAGACAGTGGTCACGTGTGTGCAAGTTGTGTTTGCATGAATGTGCTCGTGTGTACTGTCTACTTCAGGAGCAGCCTTTGGCCTGAAGCTTACTTATTTAGCGGTCTTTTTGTTGTGCCTGTTTGTAATTCAGCATCCCCACTATATGGTGAATAGCAATCTATCCTTTTCATAACATTGTCATTATTCCAGCCTGGATTTTCCTTTGTTTGATATTGGAATATTTACATAGGTTCACTGGCTACTTCTCAACATAGTTGCTATTGTCGAGACATCTATCGTAATGGTGGATCGTCAGTTATGTGCCACAGGTGTTTGCCGCCAATGTCGAGTGTCACAAAGTCACTTCTGTCTGCAGCTCAATGTCTTCGTGCAAACATTCTCCTACCAGAAAAAAAACTTCACCAAATGGAAGAGATGAGTCACTTGGAGTGAGGTCGAGACTGTAGTGTAGGAGGTCAAACACCTCCAAACGGATTCAATACATTTTTTGTGACATCGGATGTACGAGATCTTGCGTTGTAATGAAAAAGCTTAAAGCCTCTCAGCAACGTCCCAGATCTCTCATTCTGGATTGCAGTTCTCAGATGTCGATGTCTGTCTATGCCTATCGGTATTTTTGGCCTCCCCTCGTGATGAAAACTAGCACTGGATGACATCACATCAATCCCAGAAGCCTGTGTACACAACGTTTTGACAAAGATTGCCCCCTTTCGAATTTGATCTTCACAGACGCCAATGTATGGATTGTCATTCTGTTTCCGGTGTGACGTGCGGTACCTGCATTTCATCCCCAGTGACGACACGTATGAGAAAGTAGTCACCTTTCTCTGCTTACCGCTGTAGGAATGTCAGTGCTGTGGCCAGACATATGGTTTTGTGTTCACCTGTCAGTCACCTCGGCACCTATCTCGCACACACTTTATGAAAACTGAGTCGCCGGTAGTCAATTTTGGTCGACAGCAGCGTCTGGAGCAACTGACAGTAAAGTTCTGAAATTGTGGAGTGCCGGTTTGGCACAATTGCGTTCTGCACATTCTGTTGTCACCGGACAGTCAGCCACTACGGCCTTTGTTGCAAGTATCTGTCCATCCTCCAGCGAATTCTCCCCCCCCCCCCCCCCCTCCCCCAGGGGGCTCACGGTCCTTTAGTGAGTATGTATGTGGCAAGTACAGGGCCCCGAGCTATTGCAGCCTTCCTTCCTTTTCCGGGCTGCATTTCCTTTCCCTTCCCCTCCTTCCCTGTCCTTGCTCCTTCCCTCCACCCTCTCATCTCCCTCTCTTGGTGTCCTTATTTATGTTGGCCCCACTATCCTCCTTGTTATGTTTGCTTTGCGATTTGGCTTTGTTGAGTAATTACCTCATCCTTTTGGCATCCTTTGGCCCACTCTGGGGTTTGACATCAATCACCAAATTTCTATTCCGTAGTATGAGCCATTTGGGGAAGAGCACCTTGCCTTGTGTTTCCGGCATGTGCCCTCCTAGTTCCTTCCACCTTTTCCGTCACATTGTTGACTGATGCTAGGGTGCATAGCCAGCACGGTAGCCAGCCCGTATGGTGGGGTCGCTATGTACCCTTTTGGTTGAGCCCCCTGAACACACAGGGATCACACTTCTGATACCTGAGCTGTGACCTCCTTACGCATGCCTCGGAGTGGTTGCTCGTCACCCTGGAGCATCGGAACTCCCGGCAATGGCCGCCATGCCAGACGACCCGTGCTGTGGCTGGGTTGCACCTGTGAGGAGAGCCCGTGATCTGGGTGGGTGGTATTGGGGCGGACGCTGTGCAAATAAAACGCATGCAGGTCCAGAACTCTGGTCGTTCTTCTACAGCCGTCTCTGTGAATGGAACCGATTATTTTAGTGCTGCTTCTTCTGCCCCTTCGGCATTCCTTTCCGTGGCTACACCCTGGGAGGAGGGTCAGGCTTGTCGGCTAGGGGCAAAACCTTTCCCCCACTACCTGGTGTGCACCAGGACTGATAGGGATACTTTCACCAATACCAAAATTTATTTTTTGTGGAACACATTGAAGACTTGTTTGGCGAAGTGGACTCTCTGAGCAAGATGCGGCCAAGTTCATTGTTGATCAAAACTGCTTCAGCTACCCAGTCTGTGGCCCTTCGTGCCTGTGACCATCTTGGCACAATTCCTGTGTCCCTTACCCCCAAATGTCTTTGAGGATGGTTCGAGGTGTAATTTTTCACAGGGACCTCCTCCTTCAAACTGACGAGGGTCTTAAGGACAATCTAGGATGACGGGGTGTTCACTTTGTGTTCGGCATGTTCAGAAGGGCCCGAAGGACAATCGCATTGATACTGGTGCCTTTATCCTGGCCTTTGAAGGGGACAACCTCCCTGACAAGTTCAAGATTACGGTTTATCAATGTGACCTGAAGCCGTACATCCCACTTCCTATGAGGTGTTTTTAAGTGCTTACATTTTGGACACACGCCTTCCCACTGTTCGCATACCCGTCTCTATGGTGACTGTGGACGTCCGTTCCGTGAGGGGAGTTGCTGTGTTCCGCCTCAAGTGTGTGTTAATTGGCGTGGCAATCATTCTCCACATTCATCAGATTGCCCTGCTTATAAGAAGGAAAAGAAGATACAGGAGTATAAGTCCCTCGATTGTCTACCCTACACTGAGGCTCGTAGGAAGTACGCACGTCTTCATCCTGCGTTAATGACATCTAGCTATGCTTTCGTTGCCTCATCACCCCTTCCTTACCCTAGTCCCGAACCCCTCTCTCCCCCCCTCGCCTTCGGTTCCCACACCCATCCCTCCGGGTGCCGCTCCCCCTCCCCCTCCCCAGCTGGAGAAGTGTCCCACATTTTCGGCAGCGCCAGTCGAGGGTGACCCTCTCGGGACCCCCTTCCCAGCACCTTCCAGGCCAGAGGTCTACTGCCACACCGACGACCACGAGAATCACAGTCTGTGGCCTCCCAGGTCACCTGCTCTCTTTCTGTTCCAGATCGTGCTGCAGCTGGCTCCTTTTCGCAGCACAGCCCTCCTCTATCTCAAACAGAAAAGAAGAAGAAACGTAAGTTCTGGGACAAGGAGCCCCTGGTGTCACCACATGTCTCGTCCCCACCTTCACAACCTGACTCTGACCTGCCGTTCGTGGATGTCGCCTCTCCTTGTCGGTGACGGGTGGTGACCTGGTGGCATGACTGACTTTAGCTTGTTCGACCCCCTTTTGAATCATCATTCTGTGGTTATCCAATGGAATTGTAATGGATATTACCGTCACCTTCCGAACTTGATATCCCTTATTTCCTTTTACTCTGCAGCTTGTGTGGTTCTACAGGAATCTCATTTTTTTGGCGATCACTCACCGGCCCTCTGTGGGTTCCGTGCTTTCTGCCGAAATCGGGTCATTCCCCCGCTGGCCTGTGGTGACGTTTGTACGTTGGTCTGTACTGATGTTGCTAGCACGTGGATTCCTCTTCAAACCACGTTGGAAGCGGTTGCTGTTAGGGTCCACCTGGCCTCTGGAGTCACAGTTTGCAGTCCTTATCTCCCTCCTGTCAGGACTCTTCCACCTGCTGCCTTAACTTCTCCTTCTTCAGCAACTTTCTCCTCCCTTCCTCCTCCTTTTGGATTTTAATGCTCTTCATCCCTTGTGGGGTTGTGGGCAGTGCATTTCCATCTAGTCAGGGTCTTCCCATAAACCAGTTTCTTGCAGACCACACGACCTGTGCCTTCTTAATGACTGCTACCTACCCATTTCAGTGCCTGTCATCGTACCTTTACTGCCATTGATCTATCTTTCTTCTCCCTCCTCCCTTCATTACACTGGTCGCCACACTTTGCAATAGTTACCATTTCCCATCAATTCTCTTGCTACCTTCGCGCTCCTCGACGGACAGGTTACCTCTCTGGTCTTTCCGACGCACACACAGGTTGTTTTTTTTTTTTTCCTCCCTCTTTGTCAGGTTATATTGATATTGTCCTGTGTGACGTGTTTGATGCAATTGTTAGTGCTGCTAGCCTTGCTATCCCACACTCGTGTGGACTACTTCGCTGCCGGCAAGTCCCGTGGTGGAGTACAGCAGTTGACATCAGTGATTGCTGTCGAGCTTTGCGACGTCTTGAGACGCACCCATCCACTGTCGATCTTATTACCTTTAAACACCTTCACACCTAAGCCCGTTACTTACTCAGACGGAGCAAAGGGATGTGTTGGGAATGCTTTGTTTCTTCCCTCGGTTCTACTGTCCCTCTGTCACGGGTATGGGCTACATTTCGCCCTCTCCGAGTTTGCCATAGACAGTCTACCCTCGTGAGCCTTACCCTGCCAGATGGCCTTTGCACGGACCTGTCAATTCTCGCGGAACATCTTGCGACACATTTTGGAACAGCATCAGCCTCCTATCCGGCTGCTTTCCTTCACCAGAAAGAGCGGGCCGAAGCTTCTGCCTTTTGTTTTACCCCTTGTCAGTCAGAATCTTAAGACGAACCTTCTACTGAATGGGAACTTCTTTCCACACTTTCTTCTTCTCACAATATGGCCCCTGGCTCAGACTCTGTTCGTAACCAGTTGCTTTAATGTCTTACTACTCCATAATAGCAAAATCTTCTCCAGGTGCTTAACCGTATTTTGCTCCAGGCTGACTTCCCTTCTCAACGGAGGGATAGCATCGTCATTCCCGTCCTTAAGCCTGGTAAGAATCCCCCGTTTGTCGAAAGCTATCTGCCAATTAGTCTGACAGACGTTATTTGCAAATTACCTGAACGGATGGTACCCCGTTGACTCGATTGGGTCCTCGAATCTCGGAATCTATTGACCCCCTTACCAGTGTGGCTTCCGAGAGGGACAGTCTCCGATCGATCATTTACTTTGCTCGGAATGCGCAGTTCGCCACACTTTTTCCCAGCACCGCCATTCGGTTGTACTTTCGACCTTCACGAGACCTGTGACACGGCTTGATGGCATCACATCTTACTTACACTTCATCAGTTGGGCCTTCAGGGCCCACTCCCGATTTTTATCTGCCAGTTCCTGTTCTGGCTGTCGTTCAGGGTTCGGGTTGGTACTGTTTATAGTTCTCCACGGACTCAGGAGAATGGCATACCACAGGTTTCCGTATCGAGTGTACTTCTTTTCCTCATTGCTATCGATGGACTTGTGGCTTCCGTTGGTTCTTTGGTCACCCCTGCTGTGTATGTGGATGATTTCTGCATTTGGGTTAGTTCCTCTTCGACGGCCTCTGCAGAGCAGCAGCTCCAGGGAGATATACAGTGTACCTCTGTGTGCACTCTCTCCTTTAAAATCGTGGGTGGTCCACTTCTGTCACCATACTACGATCCACCCCGACCCGGAGCTCTTCCTCGATGCACGACGATTACCTGTGGTCCCACAGTTTCATTTTCCGGGTCATCTTTTCGACAACAAGCTCACTCGATTGCCTCGTATCATCCTTCTGAAGATAGGATGTTTCTGTAAACTCAATGTCCTTGGCTTCGTTGCCCACACCTCTCGGGATGTGGATCACTCCACTCTTCTCCCCTTGTATCAATCTTTAGTGCTGTCTTGCTCGGACTACGGTTGTCAAGTTTACGACTTGGCTGCTCCTTCCACACTGCACCTCTCAGATTTGCTAACCGTCGTGGTATCCGTTTGGCCTCCGGTGCCCTCCCTACTAGCCCTGTCGATAGTCTCTCGGTTGAAGCTGGGACCCCCCCCTTTCTGTTCGATGGTCCCAGCTTCTGGTTTCTTATGCAGTTGCTGTCTGTTCCTGTCTCACTCATCCTTCCTGTTCTATCCTGTTCCCAGATCAAGGACGCCACCCGTCTGATTGCTGCCCTCAAACGGGTTTACCGGTTGGGCTCTGCCTTGTGTCTCTTCGCTGTGATTTTCAGCTTCCTTCCATGTCTTCCTACCCCCCACCCGACCCCACCCGTCTGCCCGCCGGTTAGTTCCTCGGCCCCCAATTCGGATGGATTTCTGCCGAGGTCTGAAAGATTCCATTCACCTGCCGATGGTTTTCCGTTGTTTTTTTCCTCTGAATTTTATGGGAGTTTCAGGTTGCTGCTGTTTTTTACTCGGATGGTTCTAAATCGGCTGATTGTGTGGGATATGCCTTCATGTTCTGTGTTGGCACGGAAAGTCATCTCCGGCCAACTACATGTGAGGTGTTTACTGCGGAATTGACGGCAATTTCCCAGCCCCTTACCTTTACTAAACACTCCAACTCGACCGTATTTTGTTGTGTACACACTCGTGAGTGGCCTTCAGGTGTTTTCTCCACCATCGCTAGGTCTCGTCCGTCCGTGACAGTCTCGCTGATCTCCGCCGCGCCGCTTGTTCCGTCGACTTCTTTTGGGTCCCTGGCCATGCGGGTGTCCTAGGTAACGAGCTTGCTGATCGTTTGGCTGGGGATCAGTCACTTAACCTCCCTTCTCTGTAACCCCTCCTGCGGTGGATTTACGGCTTTGTATCAAATCCCACTTCGCACAATCGTGGACCGACTCTTGGGGGGGCTACCTCCCTGTCTAATAAACTTCGTGCGATTGAGGTGACACCTGTCCCGTGGCGTTCTTCCTTCCGCCTCTCCCGAAAGGACTCGATCGCCTCGTGTCGTCTCCGCATCGGCCGTACCGGGCTGACCCGTGATTTTCTTTTGCGTAATGAGCCGCCCCCACTTTGTGGTTGTGGATCCTTCCAGTCAGTAGCCCACATTTTGGTGGAATACCCCCTTCTTTTGGCTCTGCGTACTAAGTACAGACTTCCCCAAACTTTACCTTTAATATTGGCGGACGATTCCTGGACGGTCGAACTGGTTCTCAGCTTCCTCCGTGAAAGTGGTTTTTATTTTCAGTTCTAAGGTTTTTAATCTCCCTCTGTCGTAGGGGCAGTGCGGTGAGGGTTGGGGTGTCCCCCGCTGTAAGCTGTGTTAGGAGTTTCCCGACCCCCCTCCCTGGCCGAGATCCTGTTTTCTCTCCCTTTACTCTGTTTTTATCGCTTTTTAGATTTGGTTAGTCTCCTTTTACAATATGCACTTTTACATTCTAGCGGTTGAACACTTTTGAATAGTAGGTGGTCTTGCCTGTACTGCTCTAGAGGTGGGATATTTCCTGCCTCTGGCATAGCCGTGGGTTTGCTCTCTTGCTGACTTCTCTCATATTGTTTTTACCATTGACGACACGACTGCACTTTGACGTTTTTTAGCCTTTTCCCTTTTATCATTCTGACTTTTCTGAGATGTCAAACTGTCTGACTGGATCACATTTGAAACAAGGGACTGATGTCTTTGCTGTTTGGTCCCTTTGACCCCAACCGACCGACCAATCCCTCACCCAATTCCCTGCACCGTCATCTGATCGTACTGCTCCTCGTGATGTCGTGTCCGTACACGTGGCACAATTGGTGACAGATCTCTGCTAGTGTGTTTTCGAGCATGCAAAAATTGGAAAACTGTGCATACTTCGCAGTCGGCAAGAGACAGTATTGGAGCAGCCGTTTCGTCCTAGGATCCTGCAGTAATCACTACCGTTCCTCTCTACTCCTGCACAAACATGTTCCTATCTGACTATTTGTGCCTTATTAGGAAGTGATTGGAAGTTATTTTCTGGATGCACCTTATACTATTTTTAAGTTAATTAGTTAGTTTCATGTTCCACGGATCATTTGCACGATAAACCGTAATGACGTAGAACGAGTCATTTTACATTCGTATCAGAAATTAATTTGTAAATACGGCTATGTGCTGAACGTCTGTAGGTTTTCTTTGCCTTTTTAACTGTTATTAGAGTTGTAAAACTACCTTAGGCTACCATACACTACCATAAGTAAGCATAGGTTGTGTTAGTTTTCGTGGTAGCTCTGGTCAGTTGAATCTGTAACCGCATTACCTGTACATTAGGTGCATCGCATACCTGTCGGGTGTTACCTTGTAACGGTAGCTTTCTTTAAACTTGCCATAAGTGTTTTACTAGCGTCCGCTGCAAACCACAAGCGGTAAATGATCTAGAAAGTGAGTGAGGATGTGTAAAGGGCTGCATAAACTATAGAACATTTATGTTCTATGTAGTAATCCTCCAGTCTATTGCTTAAAAATAAACAGTGTTTATAGTAAAATCGAACTTGTCAGCGTTTATTCTGATTTTGATCGAAAATTGTCAGTTTGATATGTGAGACGGAGGGATGTTGTAACAATGAAGAAAACAGATTTATCGCACAGTGCTAGAAACTGTAATATACTCTGAACACCCGCAAAACAAAAATATATCGAAAATTGCTTCAGTACTTCGTGAGACTCATATAAAAACTGTTTCTGTTACTCGTAAACAGTCTTCACATTTGTCAGTGACAGGGAACTCGTACCTCTGATCGCTATGAAGAACACTCTGTCAAGTGCAAAATAACAACATTAATTATATACATTTTTTTATGTTTGTGCACATATACTGTACTCTGAATCAAAAGTAATTGCTTTGGTTACGTAAAAGTGCAGAAGATAAGGGATCAACTAATTTTCATTACGTATAAAATGCAATTTATATTCTGTGACAAAGTAAAATGCTCAATGAATTTATATTCTGTGATGAAGTAAAATGCTGAATGGGCTAACACTGAATGGTGTGTGCTGAATGGGCTAACACTGAATGGTGTGAAGTTCTAATTACGTGCAAAATGAAGAACCAAACAAATAAAAAAAAAAACAAAGTGAAGTTGTCTGCTCCTAGTTTCTCTCTTAAACATTTATTTATGTTTTTTTTTTTTTATTTTTTTCCATACCGGTGCCACCAATATTGCCAGTAACCCTGCCATTTACTACTTCATTTATCTACTGTACCAAAATTACCAAACAACAGTTTTGCTAGATTTCGATTCTAGTTGTTGTTATTGTTATTAAATATACAAATGTGAGTTAGTAATTCCTAGCCACCATCTTTTACACATTACAGTAATAAGAAATCTTATACAGAATAGGAGGTGGTGTCAAAGAGAAACTCAAATTTTTCTTTGCTGTCTGTCAGACTCTGTATTTGATGCGACACATAAAACTGGCCCGTCATGTTGTTGTTGTTGTTGTCTTCAGTCCTGAGACTGTTTGATGCAGCTCTCCATGCTACTCTATCCTGTGCAAGCTGCTTCATCTCCCAGTACCTACTACAACCTACATCCTTCTGAATCTGCTTAGTGTACTCATCTCTCGGTCTCCCTCTACGATTTTTACCCTCCACACTGCCCTCCAATGCTAAATTTGTGATCCCTCGATGCTTCAAAACATGTCCTACCAACCGATCCCTTCTTCTAGTCAAGTTGTGCCACAAACTTCTCTTCTCCCCAATCCTATTCAATACCTCCTCATTAGTTACGTGATCTATCCACCTTATCTTCATTATTCTTCTGTAGCACCACATTTCGAAAGCTTCTATTCTCTTCTTGTCCAAACTAGTAATCGTCCATGTTTCACTTCCATACATGGCTACACTCCAAACAAATATTTTCAGAAATGACTTCCTGACACTTAAATCTATATTCGATGTTAACAAATTTCTCTTCTTCAGAAACGCTTTCCTTGCCATTGCCAGTCTACATTTTATATCCTCTCTATTTCGACCATCATCAGTTATTTTACTTCCTAAATAGCAAAACTCCTTTACTACTTTAAGTGTCTCATTTCCTAATCTAATTCCCTCAGCATCACCCGATTTAATTTGACTACATTCCATTATCTTCATTTTGCTTTTGTTGATGTTCGTCTCCATGAATTTTCATACCTACTCCAAATTTTTCTTTTGTTTCCTTTACTGCTTGCTCAATATACAGATTGAATAACATCGGGGAGAGGCTACAACCCTGTCTCACTCCTTTCCCAACCACTGCTTCCCTTTCATGCCCCTCGACTCTTATGACTGCCATCTGGTTTCTGTACAAATTGTAAATAGCCTTTCGATCCCTGTATTTTACCCCTGCCACCTTTAGAATTTGAAAAAGAGTATTCCAGTCAACATTGTCAAAAGCTTTCTCTAAGTCTACAAATGCTAGAAATGTAGGTTTGCCTTTTCTTAATCTTTCTTCTAAGATAAGTCGTAAGGTCAGTATTGCCTCACGTGTTCCAACATTTCGACGGAATCCAAACTGATCCTCCCCGAGATCCGCATCTACCAGTTTTTCCATTCGTCTGTAAAGAATTTGCGTTAGTATTTTGCAGCTGTGACTTATTAAACTGATAGTTCGGTAATTTTCACATCTGTCAGCACCTGCTTTCTTTGGGATTGGAATTATTATATTTTTCTTGAAGTCTGAGGGTATTTCGCCTGTCTCATACATCTTGCTCACCAGATGGTAGAGTTTTGTCAGGACTGGCTCTCCCAAGGCCGTCAGTAGTTCTAATGGAATGTGTTGTCTACTCCGGGGGCCTTTGTTTTGACTCAGGTCTTTCAGTGCTCTGTCAAACTCTTCACGCAGTATCGTATCTCCCATTTCGTCTTCATCTACATCCTCTTCCATTTCCATAATATTGTCCTCAAGTAAATCACCCTTGTATAAACCTTCTATATACTCCTTCCACCTTTCTGCCTTCCCTTCTTTGCTTAGAACTGGGTTGCCATCTGAGCTCTTGATATTCATACACGTGGTTCTCTTCTCTCCAAAGGTCTCTCTAATTTTCCTGTAGGCAGTATCTATCTTACCCCTAGTGAGATAAGCTTCTACATCCTTACATTTGTCCTCTAGCCATCCCTGTTTAGCCATTTTGCACTTCCTGTCGATCTCATTTTTGAGACGTCTGTATTCCTTTTTGCCTGCTTCATTTACTGCATTTTTATATTTTCTCCTTTCATCAATTAAATTCAATATTTCTTCTGTTACCCAAGGATTTCTAGCGGCCCTCGTCTTTTTACCTACTTTATCCTCTGCTGCCTTCACCACTTCATCCCTCAGAGCTACCCATTCTTCTTCTACTGTATTTCTTTCCCCTATTCCTGTCAATTGTTCCCGAAACGCCCTCCAAACAGTTGTGCAAAAACTAGCCGTTTCCTCTAATGTAGCAACACTGTGTGGAACTAAGTTCTGGTGTAAGGCAGCTGCAACCGCAGCCAATGGAACTTGTAGAAAGCATATAGATCTTGTAATTAAATTTTTCCGTGAGACATTTAAGTCTCTTTATTATCATTGATAATATATAAGGGAAAAATGTATTGAAGTTTGTTTCGGGGAGGGCACTCGACTTAGGTAGTTTGTGCAGCAATGTTGACCATCGTGCTGTGGTAATGTAACGGTTAACATTTCTGCCTAGCAAGCAAGAAGACCTGGGTTCAAGTCCTGGTTGCAGCACAAATTTTAATTCATTTTATCTGCTTCGATCATTATTGTCGAAAGCAGTTGAGAAAAAGGCTTCATTGTGTGAAGCCAGGTTAATGTGAGGGTCTAATAATGCCATGGCCGTTACCCGAGCGTGTTGCCTTTGTTGAAGCATTAATTTGCACCAGATGTTTTGTGAAAACAAAGAATTTGTTTCAGGAGAAATTTCCAGGACGTCCTGTACTAGCAAAAAGCACGATACAGGAATCGATTAAAAAATTGCGGGTTGTGTGATCGGCTCAAAATGCTCCCAGGAACAGACCAGTGCGTGTCTGCTCACCTGAATTAGAGAGACAGGTGCAGGAAACAATGACAAGAACTCCTCATATGTCGATCGGGAGATCGAGTCGACAGGTTCATGCGAGTAAAAGAAATTTAACGTTTTTTTATGGGGACTGAAGTTAAAACCGTACTGGAGAACTGTTGTGCTTAAGAACTGAAGAGCCTGACCTGCAGAAAAGGGTGTGTTTCTGTTCGTGGCTGTTGAGAAATATTGACAGTGGTGTCTCGGTCCCACTACAGCTCTTCGAGAGTGACTAGGTGTGGTTCCACCTGTCTGGGTACATAAATTCCCAAAAAATCTACTATTAGTTGACAGAAAACCCCCACACAATCCGTCTGGTACCCGCACATAAGGAGATCTGTGTTCGGTGTGTCATTTCCACCACATGGGCTATGGGGTCCGTATTCTTTGAAACAACAGAGATCGGTGACATGTATTTGGGAATTCCGGAAGAAGTTTGTTCAAACTCGACGTAAGCGGAGTGCCAGTTACGTTAGTTGACTTTATGGGATGATACGTGCCACTCTTGTGTAACTTACCAAAATATTTTAGTTGTGGCATCGTGCACCCCTTTTGTGCAAAAGACCATCTGAATGTGGAGTAATGAATGTCATTTTTCCTTCTGGTATGTACATCATTATTTCTTTTGATCTGTAGTGGATTATCTACAACATGTTTCATGAGGGAATAAATATACTGTCTAGCAGTTGTCAGAATGCTCAGCTCCTTAAACAGGCATCTACAAGAAGAGTGTGGTCAAGCACCACTTACTATTCTTATGGCACAATTTTGCGCAATGAAGAGTTTCTTTCTTAAATATGAGTTACTGCACCTCTCGTAACTATAATTTATCGTAGATCCCTCAAACAAAAAAATGTGCTCAGTTATCAGAAAAAGGCGCAGGTCACATGTGTATACAAGAAGGGTAGTAGAAGTGACCTACAAAATTATCAGCCAATGTCCTTGACATAAGTTTGTTGTAGAATCTTAGAACACATTCTGAGCTGAGACATAATGAGATATCTTGAAGAGAATGACCTCCTCAATGCCGACTGGCACGGATTCCAAAAACATCGATCCTGTGAAACCCAATTCGCACTTCTATCACGTGACTTAATGAAAGCTATAGATCAAGGCAGTCGGATAGCTGCAATATTTCTGGATTTCCAAAAAGCATTAGACTCGGTACAACATCTATACTTATTGTCAAAAGTTTATCGTGTGGGGTATGAAGTGAAATTTGTGACTAGATCTACAGGTAGGAGAGTGCAGCACATTATCTCAGATGGAGAGTCGTCGTTAGGTGCAGAAGTTACTTTTGGTGTGCCCCAGAGAAATATGTTGGGGACCCTTTCTGTTCGTGTTGTATATTAATGACCTTGCAGACAATATTAATAGTAAGCTCAGACTTTTTGCAGATGATGCAGTTATCTATAATGAAGTACTGTCTGAAAGAAGGCACATAAATATTCACTCAGGTCTTGAAGATTTCAAAATCAGTATATTCTGGATAAATGGCAGCATCATTTGTAGGTATTGAAATTCTGTATTTTACAGCTGTGCTGAAAAAACAAAATCTGATATGAGTATTTTAACAAAAATGTTGCCCTATTTGTAACCACTATCAAAAAATGCAGAAAGAGAATAATATATAAAAGTATACAGATTTTTATACACGCTAAATTATTGGAACCATGTAAGCCCATATCATAATAGCACAACATTTTTTATGAGGTGTAACATGTCTGCAATTATTGCTTCCGGTAGATATGTTCACTTTTATTGCATACAATATTTTTTAAATTTATAGAAGAGCCAGTCTTTTAACATTAGCAGTTGCCAGTCCAATGTACAGTGTGGTTGTAGCTTATACACCCAACTAGCTACACTCCGTATTACGAAAAAAAGCGTCAAAGGTCCTCTTTCATTCCAAAGCGTAAAACATGCAGACATCAAATACAACAAATACCATCAGTAGAAAAAGCAAAGCTTACATAAAAAATAACCTTAAAATCGTGTGATGGTTTTTTACCATCAGAAGTCATTGCAAAACTTCAAATCACAGTAGCGGCATAATAAAAAAAAAAGAATAAAGTTATGCCCTCCGATGTAAAGTAAAAGATAAAATTTTATAGGAATATACCTGACATAACAGCACGTAGTAATTTATTAAAAACAAATACAGAAAAGTTAACATCAGAAACAGCCTTTTTACATTTCCAAAAACATCGATTAAATGTAAAAACATTTTTTACCATGGGGCGACAGCCCTCTTATCATACATGTACCAGATCTGTAATACAGCATATTTTTCACATGAGCAGCTGATGTTAAATTTCAATAATGACGAAGTGGGTGACTGTTGTAACTTCAATGAATATCCAGGCATATGCAAAATATACTTTGCATCTAAAAAAAAAAATTATAGAGATCTCCATCCTTATAACGACTGCAAATTCAATTTTCTTGTGCAAGCTGTTAAATTTAGTCATTATTTCATCAATTTTGGTACTGTTTCCTTTAATTAATAAAAATGTAACAACAACATATCTGTAGTAATAAACTTTCTTGCTAGCAAGTTCAGAATAATCGTTGAAAAATTTCTGTTCAAGGTAATCAATAAAATTATCAGCCAGGAAACCTGAAATTGCACTACCCATACATAATCCATCTTTCTGAACATATATTTTTAGTCAAACGTGAAATTATTGTATTTTAAGCAGAAAGAAAGGCAATCTGTAAATTCTTCAATTTCTTTCTCAGCTAAGCCTCCTTGTCTTTGAAAGTTGTCAGTGACAATCTCGAAAGTGTTGTTCACAGGGACATTTGTGTATTGGTTTATAGTGTCCAGTGAAAGAAATGTCCTATCGTCTGTTATCTGTATATCCTCAATAATTTTGTTAGCTCTATACTTTTTTTTACTGAAAACTGCCAGTTAAATTTATAATAATTCTTAAGAAATTACAGCCATTTCCTAGCAATCTTGCTCAAGGAGCCTTCCCTCTCATCTACAATTGGCTGTATCGGATTTTATTCCTTACAAACCTTAATTTGTTTGCTCAGTTTTGGTGCACAAGGGTTTGTTACATTAAGAAACTGTGCTTCTTTAGGCGAGGGAATTTCGTAGTATGTCTCAAGTTTTTCTATTAACTTTTTTAAAAATATTTTTTATGTCATTTGTGGGATTCCTATTGCCACTGTCAATCACATTTTTCAGAAAAACTTTAAAGTTTTCTTGATATATTCATTTTTGGAAACTATAACCGTATTCCCTTTACCAACTTTCGTGATAAAGACCCCATCGTCTACTAGCTTATTATTGACTGCTTTCACTAATTTTATCTGATTTATGGGTTTGTCCATTGTCTTATTAGATTCTTGCCTAACCACTTTGAGTTGCCACTGCAATTGTATTTTGCTCAATTCTAGAAACTGAGCGTGTCTAATGCAAACAAAATGAGTCGACATGTTTTCGACATCTATTTTCCTAAAATTCTCATTAATATTATACTTGAGCCCTTTATGTAGCAGTGCTTCTTGTTTGTCAGACATAATTTCAGTTACATTTAAAACACTAGGATGAAAACTAAAACTCAGTTTACACACCTCACCAGGAATGTGTGACTGCCCCATTAAGTTTAAAATCCCTCCCTCACCTCCCTCACCACCCTCACCTCCCTCCCTTCAACCACACGTGAGCTATGTGCTGGACATCCATCATGTTGGAAGTACATAGCCATTCTGTCATGCACTAAAACATCTTGTAGTAACATCGATAAAACATTACGTTGGAAATCAGCATACATTGTACCATTTAGATTGCCATCGATAAAATGGAGGTCAATTATCCTTCCTCCCATAATCCCGCACCATACATTAACCCGACAAGGTTGCTGATGTTACACTTGTAGCAGCCATTGTGGATTTTCTATTGCCCAATAGTGCATATTATGCCAGTTTATGTTACCGCTGGAGGTGAATGACACTTTGTCGCTAAATAGAGGGATTCCCTACTCCCAATTTACTTTTGTTTTCTTTACTGCTTGCTCAATATACAGATTGAATAACACCGGGGAGAGGCTACAACCCTATCTCACTCCCTTCCCAACCACTGCTTCCCTTTTATGTCCCTCAATTCATAACTGCCATCTTGTTTCTGTGCAAATTCGAAATATCTTTTGCTCCCTGTATTTTACCCCTACCACCTTCAGAATTTGAAAGAGAGTATTCCAGTCAACACTGTCAAAAGCTTTCTCTTAAGTCTACAAATACTAGAAACTTATGTTTGCCTTTCCTTAATCTATCTTCTAAGATAAGTCATAGGGTCAGTATTGCCTCATGTGTCCCAACATTTCTACAAGCTCCAAACTGATTTTCTCCAAGGTCAGCTTCTGCCAGTTTTTCCATTTGTGTGTAAAGAATTTGCATTAGTATTTTGCATCCGAAGCTTATTAAACTGATAGTTTGGTAATTTTCTTACCTGTCAATACTAGCTTTCTTTGGGATTGGAATAAATATATTCTTTTTGAAGTCTGAGGGTATTTCGCCTGTCTCATACGTCTTGCTCACCAGATGGTAGAGTTTTGTCAGGACTGGCTCTCCCAAGGCCGTCAGTAGTTCCAGTGGAATGTTGTCTACTCCGGGGGCCTTGTTTCAACTCGGGTATTTCAGTGCTCTGTCAAACTCTTCATGCAGTATTGTATCTCCCATTTCATCTTCATCTACATCCTCTTCCATGTCCATAATATTGTCCTCAAGTACATCACCCTTGTATAGGCCCTCTATATACTCCTTCCGTCTTTCTGCTTTTCCTTCTTTACTTAGAACTCATCTTCCATCTGAGGTCTTGATATTCATACAAGTGGTTCTCTTTTCTCCAGAGGAGCTTTAATTTTCCTTCAGGAAGTATCCATCTTACCCATAGTGATACATGCCTCTACATCCTTGCATTTGTCCTCTAGCCATCCCTGCTTAGCCATTTTGCAGTTCCTGTCAATCTCATTTTTGAGACGTTTGTATTCCTTTTTGCCTGCTTCATTTACTGTGTTTTTATATTTCTCCTTTCATCAATTATATTCATATTTCTTCTGTTACCCAAGGATTTCTACTGGCCTTCATCTTTTTATCTACTTGATCCTCTGCTGCCTTTGCTATTTCATCTCTCAAAGCAACCCATTCTTCTTAGACTGTATTTCTTTCCCCCGTTCTTCTCAATCATTCCCTAATTTTCTATGAAACTCTCTACAACTCTGGTTCTTTTAGTTTATCCAAGTCCCATCTCCTGAAATTCCTACATTTTTGCAGTTTCTTCAGTTTTACTCTACAGTTCATAACCAATAGATTGTGGTCAGAGTCCACATCTGTCCCTGGAAATGTCTTTCAATTTAAAACCCGATTCCTAAATCTGTCTTACCATTACATAATCTATCTGAAACGTTTCAGTGTATTTAGACCTTTCTCATGTATACAACCTTCTTTCATGATTCTTAAGCAAAGTGTAAGCTATGATTAAGTTACGCTTTGTGCAAAATTCTTCTAGGCAGCTTCCTCTTTCATTCCCTAGCCCCATTCCATATTCACATACTACTTTTCTTTCTCTTCCTTTCCCTACTATCAAATTCCAGTCCCCTGTGACTATTGAATTTTTGTCTCCCTTCACTATCTGAATAATTTCTTTTATCTCATACATTTCTTCTATCTCTTTGTCATATGCGGAGCTAGTTGGCATATAAACTTGTACTACTGTGGTAGATGTGGGCTTCGTGTCTAGCTGAACTACAATAATGTGTTAGCTATCCTCTTCATTGTAACTTACCTTCATTCCTATTTTTAATTCATTATTAAACCTACTCCTGCATTACCCCTATTTGATTTTGTATTTATAACCCTGTATTCACCTGACCAGCTGGCCGGGGTGGCCGAGTGGTTCTAGGCGCTTCAGTCTGGAACCGTGCGACTGCTCGGTGGCAGGATTGAATCCTGCCTCGGACATGGGTGTGTGTGATGTCCTAAGTTTAGTTAGGTTTAAGTAGTTCTAAGTTCTAAGGGACTGATGACCTCAGAAATTAAGTCCCATAGTGCTCAGAGCCATTTGAACCATTTCACCTGACCAGAATTTTCGTTTCACCTGCCACTGAACTTCACTAGTTCCCACTATAACTAGCTTTAACCTACAAGCATTAAACTGGGGCACTTCTCCCAGGGTTTCCTTTTTTTTTTTTTTTTTTTTTTTTTTCCTCAAGGAACTTTTGAAAACTGAGTTAACCATTTCAGCTTTTGCTACTGTCAATTTCAGTTCCTGTCTCATTTGCAAGTGCTCGGATACTACATATGGCCAGAATTTACTTGGGTTTGGTGAAAGTTTGACAGTATTGTGCTACGGTAATCGCTGGAGACCTCACGCATTGCTCTGTTAACGGCCAAACGTGATTCAGTCAGCATCTCTCTCTCCGCAGGCCTGTGCTTTTTTTTTTTTTACGCCTATCCTCAGACCTCTGCATTCTGTGACAAGTCACTGTTTTAAACACCTTTGTCACTTCTTTACTGTTTCACCTTTCTTCAGTGATTTTTCATAGATGCTCACCATTAGTGTGTGAACAGCTGCCAACCTTTTCATTGCAGAAACACTAGTCACCTGGTGTCCTTTAAAGTTGCTTGTGTTAGTGGGTTTTCCCATTTGCACAAGAATGATTCCCCATTTGTATCTGGTATAATTACGTACTTTGCTCACCGTGTTGTGAGCTACCGAGTGGCATTCAGTGTCGTGGTGGTGATATTGTGACTCAGCATTATATTATTACCTTGTACTATTAAGTTGAACATTATGAAAAAGAATTTCAAAATAAAGCAGAACTCTCTTATTAGCAGACAACAGCTTACCTGTTCCTCAACATCAAACTAAAAATCCAAATTCCTGAAAAGATGGATGTCTTATTGGGAAATACGCAGGGATAGTATATCCTTCACTAGCCCAAAGTGCTGTACATTTCAGTAATGCACAGTGTAGGCCGCGGCCTGTTCCAGTGTGCATCCGGCCGAGAGCCATGCCCGAGCACACCCCGGCACCGACACCGGCGCGTGCCGTCTACGGGTTCGTCTTGTACCTGGCGTCTGTGACGTCGGCTGCACTCTTCCTGCTGTGGGCGTACGTGCCGCCGGACGTGGCATCTTCGCTCGGTCTCAGGTACGGTGTGCCGTACTTTCGGTTGAGCCGAGCTCGACTGGGATAGTTTGATCGCGGCTGCAGTAGTGCGACAGCCTCGTGTAGTTTGGACGTACCCTAATAAATGAACAGAGAGAGAAGTGTGCCAATGTAGTTGGTACACTTTTCTCACGCATGTAAACAGTAATGTGTACAGTTGTATTAGCAGTTGTCTATTTAAGGAGATAGTAATAGTAATATTTTTTTAGTAGTGGAGAAAGTAGTTTTCCTTCCATTTTATGTTTATTTGCTGTACTATAGATTCTTCTTTTTTTCTGGTGGTGTTATAGTATTAGGAATTTTTTCTATGTAGTGTTTGTCTGTACCAGGTAGTAATAATTACCATTTACACTGTTTATTAGACAAAGCAGTCTGAGGTCACTGAAAAGTGGTAATTGTGCTGGTTATGAATGAATGTGTAAAAGAATATATGAGGGTCGCTCCAAAAGAAATGCACACTATTTCTTTTAAATTGATCCTTTATTCTACTTGTTTGAAAGTTTTACAGCATGTAGATACATCCTTTACAGACATTATTTTCATTTCCCCACATAATTTCCATCCCTCTCAACTGCCTTACACCATATTGGAACCGGCACCTGTATATCCGCATATTAAAATTCTGGACCAACCTGATGGAGCCACTGTTTGGCAGCATGCACAAGGGAGTCACCATCTTCAAACCTTGTTCCACAGAGAGTCTTTCAGTTTCCCAAAGAGATGATAGCCACACGGAGAGAGGTCAGAACTGTAAGGTGGATGTTTCAGTGTTGTCCATTTGAGTTTTATGATCGTGTCCACGGTTTTTTGACTGACATGTGGCCGTGCAGTGTCGTGCAACAGCAAAACATCCTGCTTTTGCCAATGTGGTCGAACACAAATCGGTCGAGCTCAAAGTTTCTTCAGTGTCGTCACATATGCATCAGAATTTATGATGGTTCCACTTGGCACAATGTCCACAAGCAAGAGTCCTTCAGAATTGAAAAACACCTTAGCCATAACTTTTCCAGCAGAAGGTGTGGTTTTGAATTTTTTTTTCTCAGGTAAATTTCCACGATACCGCTCCGTTGATTGCCTCTTCGTCTATGGTGAAAAATGATGGAGCCATGTTTCATCACCTGTCACAATTTTTCCAAGAAATTCATCTCCACCATTCTTGTACTGTTCCAAAAGTTCGCAGCATATCGTTTTTCTATTTTCTTTGTGAGCCACTGTCAACATCCTGGGAATCCACTTGGCACAAACCTCTTTTAACGCCAACACTTTTAATATTCTGCAAACACTTTCTTCCGCTATCCCAATGTAGTGTGACAATTCGTTCACCGTGATGCGTCTGTCAGCAGTCACCAGTTCGTTAACTCTCTGCACATTGTCTGGAGTGTGTGCAGTACGAGGCCTGCCGCTGCGAAGACAATCCTAAATATTGCCGTGCCCACATCCGTCACGTAACCTGCTTGCCCGCCGACTAACTGTACTGCGATCGACAGCAGCATCTCCGTACACCTTTTTCAATCTCTTGTGGATGTTTCCCACTATCATGTTTTCACAGCACAGGAATTCTATGACAGCACATTGCTTCTGACAAACGTCAAGTGTAGCAGCCAACTTGAAGACATGCTGTGATGGCGCCACTCACGGGAACAGGTTTACCTAAGTTTTAAAACAAGCAGAATCAAAACTGTGTTTTTACAAAAATAGTGTGCATTTCTTTTGGAGTGACCCTCGTAAAATATTGTGCTTACTTGATAATGTTGCTGTTAGTTATCTTTATAAGCATTCAGTGACACTCTGCATGTTTCCTATAGACTTAAATATGCTGCAGTAACACTCATAAGTGAAACTAGAGAAACTAGATACAGACAAATAATTGCAGACCTGTATCACTCGTTCCAATCTTTGCAGAACTGTTTCAGAAAGTGGCCTGTGGTAAGATAACACCTCATTTAACTGTGCAGAACATATTAACTATTTCGGAGTTCAGCTTTTATAAAGGATTGTCCACACAGAAAGCAGTGCAAGACCTCACAAATGAAGCGCTAGCAGAGCTAAACAAGAAAAATTATCTTGTTCGTATGTTCTGTGACGTTGACAAAGCCTTCGATTTAATAGGTAACACAATTCTGCTTATAAAACTGATGTATAATGTCATTAATCACACATGGGTGGAATCTCATCTCTATAACGGAAAGCAGTGTTCCCATTGAGACACTTATCGCAGACACAAAAATATCAGAATGGGAGAACATAATGTGTGGGGTGTTTCTGAGCTATGTAAATGATTTCCTATTGACATTAGAGGACAATTCAGAAACTAAGGTTGCTGATGACATAAGCATACTAATTAAGGTTCCAGACTCAACCCTAAAAGACACAGCTCGAATGATAGCCGAACTGGCATGCAAATTGTTAATAGCTAACGTTTTAAGTGGTAGTCTCACAAAGACTCAAATTACACATTTATGAGCATATAATAGTGACCTTCTAACGCCAGAATTTTAATGCTAACATGAATTTGACATCAAAATAAAAGTTTTGCTTTACTGAATAAGTGACTTTCGGTGTAGATCACAAAGAACAAAAATGTAGACATACCGATTGTGGTAAGGATATTTTAGAATCGAATAATTTTTATAATAATGAAGATGGAGAATTATATAAATTCGAAATAAGAAACAAAGCTAAAACAATGATGAACAAACAAACTTAACTGGAGGTTGGGTTCCATTGGGGACCGTGTGCTGTTTGTATTACGCAACTGTTGGCCTTATTAAACTCTCTACCAAACAGTTTACCATCCGCAACAACAATTTTATTCTGATCAGCTTTGGTACCTTAATTGTGTTCATTGCAAATATTATGTGAGATAACATATTTTTAATAGCCTTCGTATCAGTTCTCTTACTAATTTTATACCTAAGCTCTTCCCTTAACAACAATTTCTCATGTGTTTCACAAACAGCATAGGAGGTGCACGACTGTCCCACTATGTTTAAAATCTTTTTTTTGTACTTTTGCCTTACATCATTTATCGCTTTTACGACAGTATCGAGCACAAAATTGGACAGTGGATCAAAGACTATTGGGAAAACTAAATTAGCTAAGTCAAAGAAGGGCAGCTCGTTTTGTGTTTTTGTGAAGTACGGGAGAGACTGCCACGGATACAGTACACAAATTTAGGTGCAGTCATTAAGACAGGATCTTCTCATGAAATTTCAACCATCGAGCTTGTCCGTAGAATGTGAAAATATTTTGTTAGCACTCACCTACCTTGGGAGAAGTAATTGTTGTAATAAAGTAAGAGAAACCAGAGCTCGCAAGGAGAGATTTAAGTGTTTGTTTTTACTGAACGCTGTTTGAGAGTAGAACGGTAGAGAAGTAGCTTAAGGGGGGAAGCCACATTGGGAGGCTGTTTAACGCTGACTTTTTGGAAATTTTAATCAAATTTTGACAACATTTCATTCATATTTCGAACAGTTTTTGTGAATTTTTTTGAATAATTTCAGCCAAAAATGACAAAGTTACGCTGTGTTGTCGGCTAAAGGTTGTGAGTATAGTTCATATGTGTGCTGTGTAGCCATTCAGATTTTCATCTGAAATCAAAAAGGTTTAGATTTGACATTAACTTATTTTCTAAGAATATGAACCTCAGTGCAGGTGAAAATAATGAAAATTAAAAATTTTGTCGGTGTTGGGACAATTTACTTAGATTTTTATGTTTTTTTTTTTACTTCTAATTATTCAAAGAAAAATACCCTTAAAATGATTGTATCATGTCACAAGTTGGCACATATAATTTGAATTTTTATGAAAATGATGATATAAGTTTTTATAATGATCAGTTCTATACTTTTTGAGTTAGACTGCACGCAAATGTGAAAAAAGGCATTTAGAGATAAACGCGTTTGAAAAATAAATTCTTGGAAACTAGAAATTCGAGGAAGTTAACAATAATGTAAAATGCTTACCAATTAATCTGCAATTCCAGTACCGTATAGTAATCCTTCTTCCTCATAGGCTTCGTTTTGCGCTTGCAGCAGTGCTTTCTGAGCTTTCCGACCTTCCTTCGATTCCAACGAACTACGTCGATTCTGTGGGCTCACATGCCGGTCATCCATTTGTTCTGCATAATTGAAGCTTTGCGTGCCTACAATAATTCCTACCTTGTCCGTGACCATCAGGAGGGACGAATTTCCTTCATTGAATAAGCCCACTGCTAAATACGGTGCCAATTCAATGACTTTTGTTCCGGAGTTCACGTGTTTGAACTAATCACCAAATAGTGAAATTAAAACTTCCATTCACATTTTGTGTGTGGCCACATAAACATCTCTCCAGTAACTCATCCCTTGATAAATCATCATATATTGGAAGAATTTCATTCTGTACGTCGGGGTGCAATGGAGTAGGGTGTGCTTCACGTTCCATTCCAAGGGCTGTTCATTTGTGCCACTCACAAAAGTTGTCTTCTCCCTCCGGGAAATACTCATGTCGAGGATTTTCAGCCGTGGAAGTCGTACGATAGTATGTCGCCATAATTGCTTTTTTGACATCTTGCACACTATCGAGGTGTCACCTACAGTACTCGCATATTGTGTACGCCAGTTAATTTCCCAATAGAACCTGACCTCGAGAAGATTGTGCCTAGCCCGGCACGTGCAGCGTACTTTTTTTACCCACGTCAGAGTCACACTAGCAGCTACAATTCGGCACATGTTGACAATGCCTTTGAATCGGTAGTCCGTAATTAGTGCTGAGCATTTTCACTAATGACTCTGCGAGTTTGCCTTTTCCACCGAGCTTTTTAGTTTTTCGAATGTTTTGGAGCATAGTCCCCATTCTTCTGGACTCGAGCTTGTACCTAATGTGCACTCGATTCTATGCTTGTAAAATCTAAACAAATGCAAATTTTACTTCGAAATTTTGACAGCGTATTCTTGGATAGTTGAGCTAACAATTAGCCCAATAAAAACAAGGTGTTTTTGAACCTTCTAATGTGGTTTCCCACCTTGAAGATGGTTTGATGAACCCCCTGACAGGCACTTAATTGTGAATTGTAGAGTCATCATGTAGATGTAAATGCGTTATATAATTGTGCACTAATCACTTTTTTGTTGAATAGAAGTTTCTAATTTCACTCCCGTCCACCCCCGGTAGCTGAGTGGTCAGCGTGACAGACTGTCAATCCTAAGGGTCCGGGTTCAATTTCCGGCTGGGTGCAGATTTTCTCCACTCGTGGACCGGGTGTCGTGTCGTCCTAATCGTCACATTTCATCCCCGCCGATGCGCGAATCGCCGAAGTGGCGCCGAATCGAAAGACTCGTACTCGATGAACGGTCTGCCCGACGGACGGCCCTAGTCACACGACATTTCCATTTCGCTCCTTACCCAAACAACTTCGCATTTTCTCCTAGCTAATTTTCTAGTATTTAGTCCACTGTCGAAATGTGCCGAAGTGTTATTGTTAGTGTGACTCCGAAGTGGGTAAAACTCGAAGTCCGTTGCACATGCCGGGCTAGGCAGAATCTTCTTGAGGTCAGATTCTATCGGGAAATTAACTGGCGTACACAATATGCGAGTACTGCTCGTGACGCCTCTACGGTGTATTCGGGTCGAGTTGGGGTACCGTAATTTAGCGTCTCTGCCGCAGCTACCTGCCCCAGCGCTACTGGGCCGTCGCCCTGCCGGTGCACCTGTGCGTCGGGCTGGCACTGTTCGCATTCTTCTTCTACCCCGGACTCGGTCTTGCGATGACGCCCGCCCTCTCGGACCCGCAGACTGTCGGGGACGGGAGAGGCCGCGGAGCGCGGAACACCGCCCCCGCGCCCGGTGCTGTACCCCCGGTGGGAGATCTGCACGTCTCCGAGGTGAGTACCTGCCGCGGGAGACTGTAAATGAAGTGTACGCATTTTACGAGTACGTAGTTTGTGACAGAGCGGGTCTGAAAGGAACGGGAGGACAGAGGAACTTCTCGGGAATAGTCGTCTGTCCTTCACTTCTGGTTAGTCCCGTTTCCACGTCGGTCTCATCCGTTTTCGACCGGTTATTAGTCGCTCTCTCCTGTTCTGCCGTTCTTTGTTCGGTTGCAGTTCCTTTCATTTTTTTACGTTCACACGTTCTCGTACAGTTTCAGACGGTTCTCGAAATTTCGCCTTCAGTTCTGTGTGCACTGATCCGTGTCCGTGACAGGTAAGGTCATTTTGTTTGGCCACACCCTTGGAACTTCCAGCCAAAGTTTAATGTTAAATTTATTGTCTTCTGTGAACTGTCGTTGTAATTTGTATATAACTTATTAATTAATATGCTTCAGAAATTTTATATTAGTTAAATAATCTGACATCACATTTACACTGAAATAATTCCTCTTCTTGTATTCGTAAATCTAACATTTCCGTCTCTGGAAGTGGAGTTACTACGAGGGTAATCCCAAAAGTAAAGTCTCCTATTCTTTTTATAAGTACATAGACCTGTTTATTTCGACAGTGGTTTACACCTTGAACATTTAGCTATTTTTCAACGTAATCACCATTTCTGTTGGTGCATTTTTGTAGACGCTGTGGCAGTTTTTGTATGCCCATGTCGTACCAGCTCGCCGCCATGCTGTTCGGGAAGCTATGGACTGGTGTGATTGTTGCTTGGTCTCAGGTGTAAAGTGGTTTTGTCACCCATGACAATTGAGTCCAGAAAGTTGTCCTGTTCGGCTGCAAGGCAGTGAAGAAATGAGCGGGAACCATCAACTTGTTACTGCATGTTGTAATGTAATCAACCGACGGAGATAAAATTTATCTCGTGCAAAAAGTACAATGCCCACAGTAAAGATTTAAGGTAATTTCATTATGTTGCCAGAAAATGTTTAATTTTTTAAATTATGAATATTTTATTTTATGATAAACAATGGACTTGTTTAATATATATATTAGTTTATTAATGTCAGTAGACCAAAGAATCTAGAATGCAGGAATGTCTGCAACTTCCGGGCGCATGTTGGGTTGCCCGCCACTACTTTGTCAGTATTAGAGGGAGACGGACGTGCTTATGTGACAAGTGCAGTATAACGGATTTAGATTATCAATGTTCATAGTGAAAATAATGTAGTTCCTAACAAAAAGTACGAATAAATATAATTTTTATCTGAAAGTATTTCAGATGTGGTGGTGTTTTTCAAATAAGAAGAAAACCCAGGCAATGCTTGCTGGAATGATTATTTTGCAGACAAAGCTAAGAGAACCCCCGTTGAAAGATGGGATCTGAAGTGTAATCTTTCAGCGGCTACTAAAAAATAACTCTTGCTAAAATTGTGCTGGAACTGGTCATATTATTCTCATTCAAAAACACCTGATGAGTGTGTGGTCCTACCACAATATACCATGTAAGACTCCACAAACAATTAATCAGTTATCTAAGAAATGAGAAAGATAACAACCAGTGCAATGTGGTCCTCAGTCAGCATGCGTGGCACGCATCTTGTGCACACTTTCCGGTAGTTCAATGTTTCGTTTCTGTTAAAATGCTGTGTGTGGTGCTTCGGGAAACCTCAGGAACTGACGTAGAGAGATCATTCACGGTGATCCGCCGATCTATACGCGTGCTTTGCTCGACCTTCAACACTGTCTCCTCAGAAATTGACGGTCTCTCGCTCATTAGTTCGTCGTGAATTTCAGTCTGACCCGTTGCTAACACTCTACACCACTTAAGAACATTTTTGACATCCACACACGACTCACCATACACTTCCATCACTTGTCGATGGATTTCAATTGCTGCAGTGCCCTTTGCATTCAAAAACTAAATAACTGCGCGCAATTTGCACTTGGTGGTAACATCTGACGGGAGATCCATTCTCGACGGCTGCCGAGCCGAGACTGAGCGCCTCGGTGCGGTGTGCGCATGTTTACACACAGCGTGTGAAGCAATCTTCATAACAGTGTGACCAACACACACATAGTTCTGTACTTATAAAAAAAATAGGAGACCTTACTTTCGAAATTACCCTCTTATGTAGATTCACTAGTTCAAAATCCTTTATTCAAGCAAATTCCAGTGCACCACTTATTTATCTCTGTCCCTGATGATGGCTTAACAGCTGCAAACTGGTTTGTGAAATAAATAATAAATACTGTAGAATATTACACCAGTGTTGTGTGTGTTTTCATTCACAATGTATAAAATTTTATACCACGAACCAATGGAAAAGTCAATAAATGCACTTGTGTGATCACTTTGTCTGCTGTCTGTCCGTCTGACTGTTAAAAGCCCTTTTTTTCAGGAGAAGGTAGACATATCAAGCTGAAATTTGTTTCATACTGAGGTCTGTGGTCCTTCAGCAAAGTAAAATGTTGAAGTTTCTAAGTCTGTGCTGTTAAAAGATATGGCTGTATCTGTCACACATTTTGATACTCTTGAACCTACTTGTTACAACTTAAGAGTACTTCCAGTGGGTGTAGAATTGTAAAGCGAGATTGCCAACTACAAGTAAAGGAAAAAATTGAAAAATTATTGATTTGCAGCTATCTCACGCAATATTTTATCATTTGTTACCTGACTTTTCGTCCATCTGTCAACACACATTTTTCTCAGGACTGGATAGACATATCAACTTGAAATGTATGTGACATACTAAGGCCTTTGGCCCCTTGGTGGTTTAAAAAGTTAAGGTTCTAAGTTATCAAACAATGGAAAGTCCAGGTGGAATGTAACAATATGGGAGAAGGAAAGCTGATACTCACCATATAGTGGAGATGCTGAGTCACAATAAAATGTGTAGTTTTAGCTCTCTGAGACTGCTGACATGTGTGCAAGTTGTGTGTGTGTGTGTGTGTGTGTGTGTGTGTGTGTGTGTGTGTGTGTGTGTCTACTGCTGACAAAGGCCTTAATTGCCGAAAGCTATGATTGTGAGGATCTTTTTATTGTGCCTATCGCGACTCAGCATCTCCGCTATATGGTGAGTAGCAACTTTCCTTCTCCTGTATTGTAAGGTTCTAGGTTAGTGCTATCAAAAGATCAAATTGTTTGTGTCACATTTTGATGCTCAAAACCTACATGGTTTTGCAGTTAAAGTAAAGGGGAAAAAACAGGAAATTATTAATTTGTATTTGTGACACATTGTCGTTTGTTGTGCAACTTCAGACTTAACATCAAAACATTCTCAAAAGCCTCAAAAGCAATCAGTGTCGCCCCCGTGTCCCGTACGGCGAGGCCGAGAAGATCTGTGGGGCCGTGCGACCTCCCACATTCACTACACCTTTTGCTTTGACGTTCGAGAAGCCTATTCCATCAGCCGACACTTTTACACGAAGGGATATTGCTAGTGTCGGCACTAGTTCCTGTGTTTGTAACTGCATTTGTCAAGCTGCAGTTGTTTCAGAGCCCACAGCCGCCACCCGGAGAACATCAGAGAAAGCTACAGTTGCCACAACTGCGGTGCTCCCGGTACCTCAAAAGACAGAGCCCGGTAAGAAACCCGGCACTGCATGTGCCTCTGCTGCGGTATCTCGTAGAAATTACTCCCAGATCGAAAAAGCAAATGGGAAGCTTCCACTTGAGGCAAAAACGGGCACGAGACCGTCAGACCGTATTGGTGTCACTCGACGCGGCAGTTCTAGTGCTTCTCCTCCGGAGCTGACGGATTGTGAAGTCTGCTCGGGGCGACCGTCTCACCCCGACACTGTACCTCCACCTGCTGTGGGCTCCCCAGTCCGGTGGAAAGATGGGGTGAAAGTGCAAACCCCGTGATAAATGGCTCTCGTACTAAAGTGGAACGTAAACGGGTCCAGAACTCGTGAGAAGGAACTGAAACCCCTGGCACGGGCACATTTCCAGTGCTTGTGTTTACAGAATACCCTGTGCTACCGGGCTATAACCTCCACAGAATGGACAACCTGACTCGGCCGAAAACTGAGGGCGGGGTTGCCCTGTTTGTCAGTAACGCACACCACTCTTCGGTTGCTGACCTATGAGCAGTAGCCGTTGCTGTTTGTGTGGGTCAGTATATGCTCCCTATATTTACCTACACAGCAACAATAAATTCTGAGAGGCTCTCACACCTATTATAACACAGCTTGCCCACCTGTTTCTCTTACTGTGCGATTTTGGTGCCCTTAACGTATTACGAGGCTCGAACTGTATTTGCCCCGGGGAGCAGAGAACCTCGTGATGTTTTGGGAGCTGTGCATCCTCGACGGGGGCATTTCCACTCGTTCCTCTGCCGGAATCGGGTCGTCCTCGGCCGTCGACCTCACTTTCTGCTCTCCCGCCCTCAAAGACAGTAAAAAACGACTGGTGACCTTCATTCCGGTGACCACTTCCCGACTGCGGATCCGCCTACCGGACAGAGAATTGCTCGAATGGGAGCCGCCGAAATGTGCGGTCGGCAGAGCTAATTGGACGCCGTTCGGCCGGCTGGCAGTATCCAAATGCCCCCACAGTGTCCGGCAACGGGTGCACCGCCTCACGTGTCTGATCTATCACCCCACCAACTTGCCCGTCCTGATGTCTTTGGGCCGTTTCAGGTGACCTGTACGGACTGACGAGTGCTGTTGGACAATCTGGGACAGGCGTACGGTGCTTCGACAGTTAAATGCTACCCGACGACCTCCCAGTTTTTTGATTTGCGAGAGCCGAAGCTCGATGCGTAATTGACCGGAGTAAGTAAAGGTCGTGGTACTCGTTCCTGTACTCCACCAACTTTTCTACTTGTTCTACAAAAGTATTAGAAGCCATCTGGAGGATCTCTGCTATGCAGTTATTTACCATTAGCAGTGGTGCTGCAGTAGGGGTGTCTCGGGACAATGTCCGGAGGCATCACTCGGATGATGACAGAGCATTTTGCAGTTACTACTGCCAAGGCTAGCCAGGATCCGGCATTTGACCGCTATCCTGTGTATGCAGAGAGGGGCAAGTTAGACTCCAGATTCCACAATTCTGAATCTTACACCTCTCCTTTCTCTTCGTGGGAGTTGGAATCGGCACTGTCTTAGAATCGTCATTCTGCACCCGGTCACAACCGCACGCTTAAACATTCACTAGCAGCATCAGAGGAAATCCTCCTCTGATGTTTTAGTTTGATATGGCAGACGACCCATTATCCGAACTTGTGGAGAGAGGCAATATTGATACCTCGCCTTAAACCGGGAAAGAACTGCATATATTTCAGTAATTATGAGAGTGTTGCATTAACGAACTGTGTAGGAAAGACCCTGGAGCGAATTGTTAACCATCACCCAGTCTCGTTGTTAGAGACCGAGTAACTCCTTAGCCACTCTCTGTGTGGATCGTGGAGGTTTCGGTCTGCTTTTGATGACCAGACCTGCTAGACTCAGCCGTTCAGCAGACGTTCATATGTAAACATCGTTGTCTCAATTACAGTGAAGAGACAAAAATGCTGGTACACCTGCATAATATCGTGTAGGGCCCCGCGAGAACGTGAAGTGCCACAGCGTGGTGCAGCGTGGACTCGACTGATGTCTGGAGTAGTGCTGGAGGGAATTAACACCGTGAATCCTGCAGAGTTGTCCATAAATCCGTAAGAGTATGAGGAGTGGAGATTTCTTCTGAACAGCACGTTGCGAGGCATCCCAAATACTTTCAATAATGTTCATGTCTGGGGAGTTTGTAGGCTAGCAGAAGTGTTTAAACTCGGAAGAGTGTTCCCGGAGCCACTCTGTAGCAATTCTGGACGTGTGGGGTGTCGCATTGTCCTGTCGGAATTGCCCACATCCGTCAGAATGCACAATGGATGCGAATGGATGCAGATGATTGGACAGGATGCCTACATGTGTGACATATGTCAGTGTTGTATCTAGACATGTGAGGGGGTCCCACATCACTCAAACTGCACACGTCCCACACTTTTACAGAGCCTCCACCAGCTAGAACAGTCACCTGCTGACATGCAGGGTGCACAGATTCGTGAGATTGTTTCCATACCCGTACACATCCATCTGCTCGATACACTTTGAAATGAGACTCGTCCACGCAGGCAGCATGTTTCCAGTCACCACCAGGCCCACGTCTATGTCGACGGGCCCAGGCGAGGTATAAAGCTTTGTTGTGCAGTTACCGAGAGGACATGAGTGGGCCTGTGTCTCCGAAAGCCCGTATCCGTCACGTTTCATCTAATGGTTCGCACGCTGACACATCTCGATGTCCCAGCATTGACGTCTGCAGCAATTTGTGGAAGGGTTGCACTTCTGTCACATTGAACAAGTCTCTTCAGGTGGTGATGGTCCCATTCTTGAAGGATCTTTTTCCGGCTGCAGCAGTGTCGGAGATTTGACGTTTTACCCGGATGCCTGATATTCACGGTACGGAATTTTTAAATGGGCTCCACAAATATGTAACTGTCTTCACGGTCAGGCCTAAACGGGGGGAGTCCGTCGGTTCTTCTGTCGTTTCTCCAGATCGTGTCCTCGAAATTCGGTCACCTCCAGAGTTTACTGTATTTGATACCGAACTATCTGCTTTCTTGTGGGTGCTGGAGCAGACGAGATGGGCTGTGACTGCTAAATTTGTCACCTCTTTCAACTCTGATTGCCCTTCTGTAGTGGTTAATAAAAAAGAAAAAGAAAAGAAAAGGTGGGAAGAAATTGTGAATAAAAAGGGGTTTTTAAAATCGTTAATGACCGTGAAAAAGGGAAAGAATGAAATGCAAGTCGGACTTTGTATTACAGAAAAGTTATCGGACTTAGTGATTCGGAAAAGCTATTGTTGGGGTGGTCCTTGTGGCGTTTCTGAGCAAACTTCAAACCAATTTCCACTACAAAAATTATGTGAAAGAGAACAAAGAATAACAAAATGTGATTAACAGGGGGAAGTGGCGTAGAGAAGAGTTCATTCTTTACCATGTTGACATGTCTTCTCTTGTGCGGCGTCCAGGTCTTGTTCTCCAAAAATTTCCTGTTTCATTTCTGCATGAAAAGACGTAGCTGCTCCGAAATTTTGCAATCGTCCAGGAATCACTAATTTATACAAATCAGAACCATCTTGGTATTGAATGCAATTTATTTTACGTTGCTACTTCCATCCTCTGAATTTCATACCAACTTGCACAATACGTCTGCACATCAATGAGTTTTTTCGTCTTAATCTGACCACGACTAGCTAATAAGTAAGTTAAGCTTCTGCTCTCAAAGACAAAAAGCAGGTAGAAAAACAAAAAAAGTTACAATTTTAGTACCTCCATTTTCATATATATTTTCCCTGTCGTCGAGCGCTCATACAGCTGCGACGGTATAATTTATATCTGAGGGAACGAGTGTAGTGCAGCGAAATTGAAAGTCCCACTACACTTAAGTCTCTGCAATTCTTGTGTCCAACTGATAAAATAATCCGTAATATCCAATACTCCCTCCTCTGGCTACAACAGTGAGGAAGGATGTGTACTTCTGCCGGATGCCGGGACACACGGGTATTATGTCAGGACTCTCAGGTATTGCAGGGAACGAAAGGGCAGAAGTAGCTGCCGAGGAGGTGTGTCGCAATCTTCAGTTACTTCGGTGTGCCGTCACCATGCACGCTCTCGCCCCGCTGTCGAGGTACAGTGCCGTGCGTCGACGGGAAGGGGAGTGGCCAAAACTTACGGGCGACGAGCCCCGTATCTAGTAAAGCATACGACGCAGCAGTGGCGTAGCTCCTTCCAGCCACACGGGCAGAATGTAGCTCTCCGTACTCATCTCCTTGTAGGCCACAGGTCTGTGATGCACGGCTCGTTGCACCGGCGGCTAGAGGACCCTCAGGGTATGGTGCATGTGGCGTGCAGATCACAGTTCACCACATTTTATTACATTGTGTTTTATTTTCTGATAAGAGGGCGGTCAGATTGCTGCCAGATCTGCCCTCTATTTTATGTAACGTTTACATAAATGTGGTGTGAGGTTTAAGGTTTCATGATATGTCCAACTTGTTTCATAAAATTTTAGGGAGATGTTCCCAATGTGTTAACAGGGTAAATGGCTCACTCACGTATTTCGCAAGTGGTCAGTCAGTCACAATTAACTTTGCATTTGTTTTAACTGTTCTATGGTTTCACATCTGTTTCAATCTCAGGTATAGTACCTTTTACCTTTCCTCAGTTGTTTTCAGGCATGTGATATGTGTGACTGTGTGGCTCAATGCAAATGTTATCCCTCATTTTGTCCAACTGCTCTATTGTCTTCCTTTCAAACTGTCTCTTCTTCACTCTGCATAATTTATCTGCTCTTTCCCTCCTCTCTCTCCCTCTGATCTTCTGCAGCCAGTCTCATTTTCCTTTGTAGTATTCTCTGTCTTGCCTCATTTCTTTCTCAGATTACCATTGTGCATCTAACCGTTTCACCGTACTTTAGTATTCTGCCCTCCCCAATACTCCTCCCGCGGTTACAGTGACGGTTGTTTCCAGTATCCCTCATTTAGTTTCCACATTCCCTTCCTTTTGTGTGCCATTTCTTGCCTCGATAATGACTTCTAATTTCTTCTTCTATTCTTCTGGTTGTTCTTTGATTCGGAGACTTTCTCTGTTTGTTTCACTTTTCCCCCTACTATTTTTGTTTCACTTTTCCCCCTGCTATTTTTGTTTCTTGTCCTATCTATCTTCTGTCTATATTTGAGTCACATCAAGGACTGATTTGTCTCCATCTGCCCTTCTACAACTACAGACTTTCATAATGTCTGATGTTTGCATTTATGTACAGGATCTCTAGAAATTCCCATTACAGACTTCTACGACTTGCAGAGGGGAGCGACTACATAATATTTTGAATAGGAACCCACGTCCGGATACGTACTGTTTCCATTCTACGACAGTTTCAGTTCAAATGTGTATTGTGTACCCATCTGCCGAGGGGAAAGAGTCAAGTCCCGGAGTTGCTCGTCCCGGTATGCAGTATGATGGACAGTACGACACGTACTGCGTAAGATGGTCACCCGACAGTACTCGACATCTGCCTCGCTGCGAGACCTGTTTGATGCCAGTGTGTCTCAGACACAGATCTGCTGGCACGAGATCTGGCTGCTACACTAGAAATTGAAGAGAGACCAAGTGGGATGGAGAGTGTGTACCCAGAACACGCTTCATAGGTACAATGTTTTTAACAGTGTCGGTGGTTGCTGCAATTAGCCGCTGTTGTATTGCGCCAGTGCCATTCTGTACGTACAGTATGCTGGTTTCTTTTTTGATTTGGAATAATGCAAACACATAATGTTGTGTTAATACAAACAAATATGTGTATTTGATACATGGATGTTTCGTTATGTTTCCTTTTGAATTTTTACCTATCATTTGTTCCGTGTCAGACATAATTCAGTTCCTCAAGTGGAAGTGAATGAGTTAAACATATGAACTGAAAGTGTGGAACAGAAATGGTACGTTTCTGGACAAGGTTACCTATTCAAAATATTATGTACTAATTCCCCTCTACAAGTCCTAGAATTTGTAATGAGGAATTCCAAACATCATCTATAATCACGCAGTCTGTCTGTTCTTTTGTAACTCTGTTTGGTGAAGCCTGTTCTTCATAATACCTTTCATCGAATGTCGTGTGCTTTTTATCGTCGTCTCCTTACTGTTGACGAAGCGTATTGTGCTGCGTTAGGAGCTGTGTGGAAGTTAGGACCAGAAGTAAACACGTGTAAAACAAAGTGCATAATGATGGGAGATCTTGGTGGGGATGGAGGAGACACTACAATTTAAAAAAATGGGTAAGAGTACCAAAGAATGAAAAAGTTAAAATACGTAGGCCTGATAATAACAGAAAATAATAGTTCAGCACCCGAAATTCAAGAAAGGATAGCAAGTTCAAAATGGTCCAATGGCTCTGAGCACTAGGATAGCAAGTGAAAACTGATGTTACGGCTGAAGGAATATCACACAGCACTTCTCGATAACAGGGGCACTGCTATTTCGTATTTATTCTCAAATATCGTACCCTCGGCTCTCACTAACGCACGAGTGCAGGTCGTGACACACAGAAGTTTGTGTCCGGTCGTGATTCGTACACAGGTAGCCGAAGCAGTTAAGCGACTGCTCGCATAGAGAGGGAAATCCACGTTCGAATCCTGGTGCGGCATAAATTTTCATTGCTGTCATTCCGATATACAGCTGATGGTGGTTCATATTTGCAGCTGCAGATACATTTCCTGGTGTAGTTATTCCTTTCAGAATACATTGAAGCCCAAAAATGTTAGTAGGAATCCAAAAATCAAAATATATTTTACTGTAGTAATATACGGATCAGAAGGTCAGGTGACGACTGAAAAGGAGGAAGGCAGGTTATTGAGATGGGAAACGGAAGTTTATGAGAGAGATATTTGGGACAGTGTGTGAGGCTGGAGAACGAGAACAAAGGCAGGATTACGGACGCTTTCCGGACACACGACTACTGTAGTGAAATGACCGAGGAAGAATGAGGTGGGCCGGAAGCTCGAAGTGTTAAGGAAGAGCTTATACAGAGAAGGAGAAGAGAGAGACCCGGGGAAAGGTGGCTCGAAAATGAGGAGCAGATTGTCAAAGGAATTGGGGAAGGAAGGCAGTGGACAGAGAAGAACGGAGGTGTGTGACTGAGGAGGCAGAGGTCGTACGAGGCCCGTAGCGCCGAGCTGTAAGTGAGACGCAGATCTGCTGCAGCAGGACCGAAGCTGTAGGGAAATAAGAAAAACTGAATAAAAAGTAGATTGCTCTGCCTGCCAATTTTTTCTTCATGTTTGGTGTGGACTTAGGTGTGGTAAATGTGCAATCCTATAGTGGAGGAATCTTCACAGAACTGGAGCGTGCAGAGGGGGGCAGCGTCCGGCTGTCACGTGTGGTCTGTTACAGGTGTGCCGCCACCTGTACCTCGGGGGGCAGAGCGGCTGACAGCCGGGGCATGGAGCTGGGGCAGAGGTGCCTCGCCGAATGGTGTCCTGCGTCCTGAAGTTTGCCAGATGAGAGGAGCTTCAACTGCTGGTGTTGTTGTGTGGTGGACTCCTGTGGAGCTGAAAATATTGGCACGTGTTTATGTTTAGACGAAGGTGTAAAATTGTTCTAAAGGCTATTGATAAAGGTTGTCTTGTGTGTTAATGAATAAACTATCTTACATTTTTTCTTCAAAACTACATTATTTCTTATGGCTATGCTTTTGACCTCCATATTGTGGTGGGTGCATTTCTCCATTTCAGTGACACATTTCAAGTTAAGATATCCTCTCACTCGGTACAACCGGAAATCTGTTTCATTAATCCTTTAACATAAAACCCAGTTATTTCATTTTTATTATTTTGTCTGAAACTTAAAATCATCCCCCCCCCCCCCCCCCCCCAAAAAAAATAAACCTTATATCCCTTTCAGCACTGATAGTTATTACGTATAAAAGCCAGTTGCACTGCCCTGTAAATTTACAGAGCACCTGACAACGGCAAGATGCCGAAATGGCTTGTGAATTAATATATATAATAAAAACAATTTACAGAGCACTTCAGCTGACTATTATTCATAATCACTGTGTCATTAAGACATATTTTGCACTGTGGACCCCAAAGAACAAAAGTTACGATAGTTAAGTGTCTGGCCACGAGAGAGCATCCACTCTTACATATGTAGCTGGGCTGTCGTGTTTTGGTCGAGGTGGCTGCTGCCGGATATCGTCTTTATAGCGTGCAGCTTTGGACACTCGACAACAGAACGTGTACTTTCAGCCTGCGACGGGAGGAGTTAAATGAGGTGCTGTGAATTGTGTAACTAAACTGTTCACTGTCTGTCAGTGTTCGGCATGCTGTCAATGACAATTTTATCACCTACCTCAGCACGGCGTCTGTTCACCAACTCGCTTTTCTGCAGTGTAGGTACTATGTAGACGACGTTAAAAGCAGTGTTGAAGAAAACTACCGCCCATACTTACGATTGTAGAGGTCTCAAAAACTCGGTAGCTGAATATCCAGAAATATCTTATACGAAAAGTTCAGGTGGAGGGCAATTGCTTCATCTTTATACAAAAATGTCTAAATCTGGTAAAATTTCCTTTATTGCCTCAAGAGGCAAAACTAAACAGGTGGCAGTCAGTGTCCCTGTCCTCCTCCCCCTCCTCCTCCTCCTCCTCCTCCTCCTCCTCCTCCCTCAGCTGCGCCATCTGCTATGCATGCAAGACAGCCGGAAATGTACCACACGTCCAACCCGAGTTCCTACGCGATTCTACAGTCATTCATCTGCTACAATATGATTTTCACATTCAGTTGTTTTCAGTGGATTTCCTTAAAGGAACATGCTCACCAATATTGTTCAGTACTTAAGAATACTGAAATATGCCATGTGGAATTCTTCACAAAGGTCGATAGTTCCACACGCGGTTCTCTCTACGACAAACACTTCAAAATCTTCCGTACTTGACAAAACTATTCATAAATGCATCTGCTATTCGGGCAATATAAGCCAAACGCGAAATGCTAGCTTCTTCATTTTACACACAACTCTTTCCCACACGCACAACGTGACCTTCCCGCCCGACAGCTAGTCCACGACTGCCCTGAATGCCACTCCTGACACTGCCTATACTACTTGATAGAGCAAGGGAAAACTTTACTCTGATTGGTTGATCAAAATGAACAGCTGATCGGATCAATCTTCCCAGATCATATTCGCACTGAAACCGTTTTACTCCAATTAACATTCGCAGATGCATTTATGTAATTTTGTGCTGCAAATATTAACAAAATGTTCAACGAAACCAAACGAAAGAAAAACCAAGTTTTGAAATAACTTTAGAAAATCATTATCCTGCAAACAGCTATTATGGCTGCCTTCTTACAAAAACAAGTACTCTTGGACATGTCGTCAGTAAATAAGGGGAATTACAGCTTTCGTTTCTACAGTTTGCAGTACTTTTCCCATGAGAGATTACATCGTGCTAGAATATAATATTGAAACTTTTTGTAAGTTCATCATACACACTCTGATTTATTCTCGTTTACACACACAACAAAACAAATAATTATTAAATACATATTGACTTACTGAAACTTGTATTATGAAAACTAAAAATGTTGAACGTTATTTAAGTGTAAAAAATCTAACACATTGACCTAACCTTTTGTAAGCTTCTGTAGCAATTTCTATGAAACCTAACCAATATTGGTCATGACAGTGTCAGTTTTGTGAGTTTTACATAGTTTGTGGTATCTTTAAAAGTATTCCATTTAGAAAGCTGAGACTTTATTAACAGCTTCTTTTCAATAACATAAAGTGTTTCCAAAAATCGTATCTAAATTGAACCATATTTAGTTCTGTTTATTTAGAGTCTTAGGGGCTGAAATATTATGTCGCTGGCAGCGATGCCAAAATCTATTCCCACAGTCGGCTGATAGCAGGTGAGTATAGGTCACGTGTAGGAGCACACAGCTACATATGCATTCGCCAATGGCTCCGAGTGACGGTAGCCCATATAAGTAGCGTACTGCAGTAAAACTATTGGGAATTGACTCGTGACGTTATGAGCCCCTCTCTTATGTTATTGTTATGCAGTGCCTTGAAAAAAATGATGGCAATAGTGATACTGAGTTTGACATTGAATTTAGCAGCTCAGAAAGTGAAGAATAATACGATGTTACTTCACTAAATACTGGAAGTCACAACAGTTCATCAGTCGAGCGACAAGTGCTCAGTGGTGGTACGAGATAAGTTCATCCATTGTGCTCCAGCCAGCACCTCAGAGATTTATGTTCACGGGAAACCATTTCAAAATACACTGACACCGTTAGACTTCATAGCTATACAGAAACTAAAAAAATGACTTCAAACTTTGGGATATTTTAGTCAAAGTCCAGTGTACGAGTGTACTCAGGATTTTATTATTGGTGGTCTTCAAAATATTGTGACTCATTATTTTGAGCTTTAAAAGCTATGTTTATACTCTGAGATGACAAAAGCCATTGGAACCTCCCGATAAGTCAGACGTCCCTTTGTGCAGTATAGTGCAGCAGTGTGACGTGGCACAGACTCGAGAAGTCATTGGAAGTCCCTTGCAGAAATATTGACCCACACTGCTGTCCGTAATTGCATAAGTGTCGCCGGCGCAGGAGTTTCTGCATGAACAGACCTCGCATTTGGGCCTCGTATGTATTCGACGGGATCCAACTCAGGCAATCTGGTTGGCCAGATCGTTCAAATTGTCCAGAATGTTCTTCAAACACGTGACGAACAATCACGGCTGGATGACTCGGAGCATTGTCGTCCGTAAAAATACCTTCATCGTTTGGGAACGTAAAAACCTCTGAGTAGTGGACATAACCGTTCAGTCAGTGGTCAGTTCATTTGGGCCTAAGGTCCCGGTCCATTCTGTGTAAATGCAACTCTCACAGTTATGGAGCCGCCATCAGCTTGCAGAGTGTGTTGTTGACAATGCGGGTCTGTGGCTTTGTGGGTTCTGTCACACATGAACCGTACCGTAAACTCGTACCAATTGAAATTGAGACTTCTGTAACCGAGCTACGTTTTCCAGTCATCTAGGGTCCAACTGATCGAGTCACGGGTCCAGGAGAGGCACTGCAGGTGGTGATGTCTGCTACTGTGGCCCATTAACGTGAAATTTCATCACACTGTCCTAACGGATACATTCACCGTACGTCCCACATCGATTTCTGCAGTTATTTCACGCAGTGTCGCTCATCTGTTTGCACCGACAACTCTAAGCGAATACCGCTGCTCTGTTATAAAATGAAGCTCATTGGCAACTGTGTTGTCCATGGTGAAATGTAATGCCTCACATTTAGTATTCTTGGCACTCTCGACAGTGTAGATCGCAGAAAATTGAATTCACTAACGATTTCTGAAATGGAATATCCTATATGGGTAGCTCCCAACTACCATTCTCTGTTGAAAGTTTATTAATTCCAGTTGTGTGGCTGTAGTAGCATTGAAAACATTTTAACACTAATTGTCTGAGTACAAATGACAGCTCCGCCAATGCACTGCCCTTTTATATCTCGTGTGTGCGATACTACTGTGACCTGCATGTAGGCACATTGGTATCCCATGACTTTTGTCCTGTCAGTGTATGTCCATATATGAATGTTTTTAATTAATAATGAAATGTTACATTTTGGAACATAATTTGACCCCTGAGGGAGCCCACAGTCCTTTTGTGGGTACCTGTGTGACGCGCACGGGGCCCCGAGTTTTTGCTGTCTCCTTCTTTTTGAAGGCTGCATTACTATCCCTGTTCCTCTCCTTCCCTATCCTTGCTCCTTTGTCCCTGCCCCCTCCTTTCCCTCTTAGTGGACTTCTTTATGTCTTCCTGGCTATCCTCCTGGCTTTGTTTTGGTCTGTGCTATTGTTTAGTTTGCTGTTTCCGTGTCCCTTTTGTCGTTTTTGGTCCCCTTGGGGTTTGACCTCCATTTCCAAAATTTTCTGTTGTGAGCGATATAGGGATGAACTCCCTACCTAGCTTCCATGGTGTAGGTTCCTCTCCTCCTCCCCTCTCCTTTCCCTTTGCACCCTGGCTGCCCTCCTGCAAGGTCACCAGCACGGTAGCCAGTCCGTGTGATGGGGCGGCTAAGTACCCAATTGGCTGAGCCACCTGAAACCACAGGGATCACACTAATAGTGCCAGAGCTGTTAATGCCTCGTGTATGCACAGGAGTGGATGTTCATTGTTTTGGGGCACCAGAACTCCCACCATGCCAGATGACCCTTGCTGTGGCTGGGTGGTGCCCACGGGGCGAGCCCCTGATTGGAGCAGATGGTACTAGGGTGGATGCCTTTCGCATGAAGCGACAAAAGCTTCACCATCCTGGCCATTCTGTGGCCGTCTCTAAGAGTGGTAGCAGATGTGACAATCCTCGTTATGATCCTTCGACTGCCCCCTCCCTGGCCACACCCTGGGAGGAGGGGGAAGCTCGCCGGCTTGGGTTGAAACCTTTCCCTCGGTGCCTGGCTTGTACCGGGATGGATGGTGGTAGTTTTGCCACGACCAAGCCTTTGTTTTTCGTAGAGACGATTGAAGATAAGTATGGCGAAGTTGAATCGGTGAGTAAAATGCGGTCCGGTGCTTTGTTCATCGAGACATCTGTAGCCCAATCTGATGGCCTGCGTGCTTCTGACCATCTCGGCGACGTCCCGGTCTCCGTCACATCCCACCAATCTTCGAACTCAGTACAGGGCATTATTTTCCACCGAGATCTTCTTTTGCAAACTGACGAGGAGCTCCGTGCTAACCTCGAGTGGCGAGGAATTCATTTTATCCACGGTGTGCAACAAGGTCCTCCAAACAGTTGCGTCACTACAGGTGCCTTTATCCTGGTCTTCGAGGGGGATGTCGTCCCAGAGAAGGTCAAGGTAATGGTGTATCGGTGTGATGTAAAACCTTATATTCCACCATGGATGAGATGTTTTAAATGCTTAAGGTTTGGACACGTCTTCCCGCTGCACCACTGATCCCCTTTGTGGTAAGTGTGGGCACCCCCTCCATGAGGGGAGTGCCTGTGTTCCTCCGCCAATGTGTGTAAATTGTAATGGACAGCATTCTCCATGCTCGCCTACATGCCCGGTGTTTGTGAAAGAAAGGAGGATTCAAGAGTACGAAACCTTAGATCGCCTCACCTACACTGAGGCTCGTCAAAAATATGACCGGCTCCATCCCGTGTCTGTGAACACTACTTTTGCTTCAATTACATCCACTCCTCCTCCTCTTCCCAGCCCCACCCCATTCGCCCCATGCCTTCTGCCTGCTCCTCCCCCCTCTCCCACTCCCCCTCAGTACCCATACCCACCCTTTGGATGCTGCTCCTCGTCCCCTACTGGAAAAGTGCTCCCTTCCTTCGGCAGCCACCGGTACTGGAGCTTCCTCCCGGGACTCCTCTTCCCGGCACCCCCCTTAAAGTCTGTCTACTGCTCCACATCTGCAGTGTGATCCGTGCCTGGTGGGGGCCAAGATTGCCCGGTGTAATTCTGTGCCTGCCCTCACTTAAGTCTGCCCATCTCTTCCTTCCCAAGAGAAGATGCAGAAACATAGGAACAAGGGTGAGGCCCTTCTGGTACCCCCTGAGATGCAGCCTTCCCCTTCTACAGTCAATGAACCAACAGTCTGACCCCACCTATATGGATATTACCCCATCCATATCGGTGACGGATAGCGACTCTGTGGCGTGACCAACTCCGGTCCATTCACTTCGACTTTCGACTCCGGCTTGAGAATCCTCCAGTGTAATTGTAATGGACCTTTGCGTCACCTTCCAGAGTTGCAGCCCCTTCTTTCCTTCTACTCTGCCACTTGTTTTGTGCTCTAAGAGACCCATTTTGTCAGTTTTTACTCATCCACCCTTCGTGGGTTCCACTCTTTCTGGCGGAACCGAATTGGCCCCTTGTGGGCTTCTGGTGGTGTTTTCACCTTGCTCCGCAAGGACATTGTTAGTAAATGGGTTTCCCTCCATACCACTCTGGAAGCCATTGCTGTCAGGGTCAATCTGGCCAGTCCACTCACGATCTGTAATCTTTACCTCCCACATCCCATGCCCTCACCACTCTTCTTCAACAACTCCCTTCTCCCTGCCTGTTATTAGGGTACTTTAATGCCCACAACCCTGTTTGGTGTAGTCATACTACTACTGCCCTGGGCTGGACAGTTGAAGCTGCTCTGGCAGGGCTTGACCTCTGTTACTAAACACAAGCTCTCCCACACACTTTAGTGTGGTGCATGGCATTTTCTCAACCATTTACCTCTCCATCTGCAGTCCCAGCCTTCTTCTCTCCACTCTCATGTGATAGCCACCATTACCTGATTGTTTTGACCTTCCTTCAATGTCTCTCGCCCCGTCAACCTCCCAGGTGTGCCATATCTAAGGATGATTGGGGTGCCTTCTCCTCTGCTCCTATCCCTCCTGTATTGCCGCACGATATTGGTGATTAATCTACTCAGACTTTGACTGCCTCCATCCTTTAAGCATCTGTTTCAGCAATCCCTTCTTCTTCAGCTTCCCCCACCGGAAGATGGTCCCTTGGTGGATTCCGGAAATTACTGCTGCCATAAAAGACAGACAACGTGCTCTTTAACACTTTAAGTGGTACCCTTCTACTGCTCTCCTTCTGGTCTTTAAATGACTCCACGCCCGGGCCCACTACCTAATTATGTGTACCTGCCATTGGTCACCACACCCCCTCTGCACAAGTCTGGGCGTAACTCCGGCGAATTTTTGGCCTCCGTCCTCCCACCAGAGTTGCGGGAATTTCTGTGCGTGGTGTTGCCCTTACCAATCCGGACTTTGTGGCAGAAAATTTCGCTCAACACTTTGGTCAAGCTTCGGCATTGGCTCAGTATCCGCCCACATTGCTTTCCCTGAAAGAGTGTTCAGAACGACTGCTTTTGTCTTTTGTTTCTCGCTGCTCAGAACCATATAATGCCCCATTTAGCGAGTGAGAATTTGCCGGCGCCTTCGCCCTTTGTCCTGACATGGCTCCTGCACTAGATTGGATACATAACCAAATGCCCCAACACTTATCAGTGACTGGCCATCGTATATTGACCCACTTCAACTGTCTTTCTTGTCGTTCTTTTCGGGTCCAAGTTATCTCCTCCTACAGCTCTCCCCAACTGCAAGAAAATGGGGTACCACAGGGTTCCGTGCTGAGCGCCCCTCTCTTTCTCATAGCCATTAATGGTCTAGTGACAGCTGTTGGGCCAACAGTGTCCCCCTCTTTGTATCCCCCTGCGGGTTTGGGGGTTAGAATAGGCCCGCGGTATTCCTGCCTGTCGTAAGAGGCGACTAAAAGGAGTCTCAAGCTTTTCGGCCTTATATGCTGGTCCCCTGTTGGGTTTGACCTCCATCTCTCAAAATTTTCCGAAGAGTGAGCCGATTGGGGAAGGGCGCCTTACTTGGTGCATTGTGCCCATCTTGCGATCAGACCTTTCGCCAGCTTATACACCGTTGAACTGCAGTCCTGTCCGCTCTCCATCTCTTGGGCATGACTTTTTCTGCGTGCAGATAACACCTTGCACTGTGCAGTGCCTCTTTCTGCACCGACGGCGACCATGGACCACATGTTACCTAACATCCAGCACAGTAGCCAGTCTGTTGTGGTGGAGCCGCCATGTACCCTGTTGGTTGTAGCCCCCTGACAACACAGGGATCGCTCTACTGATGCCTGCGCCGTTAACTCCCCACGTATGCCAAGGAGTAGATGCCTATCCTCCTGGGGTATCGGGACTCCCGGCAACAGCCATCCTGCCAGGTGGCTCTTGCCGTGGCTGGGTGGCGCCCGTGGGGAGGGCCCTTGGTCGGAGTAGGTGGCATCAGGGCAGATGACCCGCAATGAAGCGTGGTACATCGTCTCTCGCTGGTGGCCAGCCGCCAGCAGTCTCTAAGCATTCTCGGGCTCAGTTTAACGCTCAGAAGTACGATCTGAAAACGTTCCCCTCCCTGGCCACACTGTGGGAGGAACATAAGTCTCAGGATGGCAGTAGCAGTTATTCGCCCCGCTTCTTAGTTTGTACGAGGGTTGATGGGGAGTCTTTTCTCTCTACAAAGCCTCAGTTCTTCGTCGAGCATTTAGAGGACAAGTTTGGGGAGGTGGAAGGCTTGTCAAAAATGCGCTCTGGGTCAGTCCTGATACAAACGGCATCCTCTGCCCAGTCACAACGGTTACTCGCTTGTGACAAGTTGGGGGATGTTGCCGTTACAATCACACCCCATAAGAGTTTAAATATGGTACAGGGAGTTATTTACCATAGGGATCTTCTTTTGCAGTCTGATAAAGAGCTGCGCGCCAATTTAGAGCGCCGAGGTGTACATTTCGTCCAGCGCGTTCATCGGGGTCTGAAGGAAAATCAGATTGCTACCGGTGCCTTCATCTTGGCCTTCGAAGGGGATACATTACCGGAAAAAGTCAAGGTGATGGTCTACCGATGTGACGTTAAGCCCTATATCCCTCCCCCGATGCGGTGCTTTAAGTGCAGGAAGTTCGGCCATACGTCTTCTCGCTGCACTTCCAGCCTCACATGTCGAGATTGCAGACGCCCATCACATCCCAATACTCAATGTGCCCCGCCTCCCATCTGTGTCAACTGCGGGGAGAATCATTCACCTTGCTCGCCAGACTGCCGAATTTTCCAGAAAGAGCGTAAAATCATGGAATACAAGACCCTGGACCGACTAACCTATACTGAGGCCAAGAGGAAATACAACCGACTCCATCCTGTGAGAATGACATCTTCCTACGCTGCTGCTACAACACCTGTGCTAGCCCTGTCTGTTTCTCCAATTGTGGCCGGATCGATGAGTAGTAAAACTCCTCCTGCCCCCTCGCCAGTGGGGGGCTCTACCCACCGGGTTGTTCCTGCGCCACCTACCTCAGGAGCAACACCATCCCACCCATCGGGGACGTCCGTCCCCACTTCTAAGCCGGAGAAGTGTCCAACTTCTTCGGCTTCTAACGCTCGCAAGGGGTCCCTTGGGTCCCTCCCTTCCCAGGTTTCCGCCAGCGAGAAGCCTGACGACCGACAATGGCGTAAGTGCCCGCAATCAGCTGATCGTAGGGCTTCACGATCCTCCTCCGTCCCAGAGACTGAATCAGTGAAGCCCTCCCAGCTGGTGCGACCCAAGGAATGGTGTGAGAAACCCAAGAAGAGCTCTCAGCTCAAGGAACTCGCGGTGGCAGCCATCCTGCCGCAACCTTCCAGCTCTGCATCTGAGGATGTGGTGGAGATTCTGGCGTCCACTGAGGACCTCGATCTCGCCAGTCCATCAGACACCATGCAAAGCACTATCACAGGTGCTAAATCGGAGGCAGCAGGTGACCCAGCGGCGTAATCTCCCTTTCCAGTCCCGTCAAGCCTTTCTCAGCCATGGACAACACCATCCTCCAGTGGAACTGCAGCGGTTTCTTCCACCATCTGGCTGAGCTCCGCCAACTTATCAGCCTTCACCCTTTCCTCTGCATTGCTCTGCAGGAAACTTGGTTTCCGGCAATGCGAACCCCCGCCCTCCATGGCTATCGGGGTTATTATAAGAACCGGGCAGCTTATGAAAGGGTGTCTGGTGGCGTCTGCATCTATGTCCTGAACTCTCATCACAGCGAGTCTGTACCTCTCCACACACCTTTAGAGGCTGTCGCTGTTCGGGTGTGGACGCCACAGGCTGTTACCGTCTGCAGTCTTTACCTTCCGCCGGATGGTGATGTCGTGCAGCATGTCCTGGCTGCTCTGATAGCTCAATTGCCTACACCTTTCCTGTTACTGGGCGACTTTAACGCCCATAACCATCTGTGGGGTGGGTCAGTGGCAACAGGTCGAGGCGCCATCGTTGAGCATTTATTGGCGCAGCTCGATCTCTCGATCTTAAATGATGGTACCTTCACACACTTAAGTGTGACGCATGGCACATACTCCGCCATTGACCTTTCCATCTGTAGCCCTAGCCTCTTACCGTCTGTCCAATGGAGAGTGCATGACGACTTGTGTGGTAGTGACCACATTCCGATCTTTCTGTCACTGCCACAGCGTCAGTCTTCTGGGCGCCCTAGCAGATGGGCTATGAATCAGGCTGACTGGGACTTGTTCTCCTCCACTGCCGCTATTGAGCCTCTCTTTAACGATGCCATTGATGCAGTGGTTCAATCGGTCACCACCGGCATCGTTACTCCCGCCGAATCTGCCATTCCCCGTTCTTCTGGGTCCCTTCGGCGGCGGACTGTGCCTTGGTGGTGGCCTGAGATCGCTGAAGCGATTAAAGCTCGCCGGCGGGCGCTCCAGCGTCACAAGCGACATCCCTCAATCAACCACTTTATCGCCTTCAAACGGCTGCGTGCGCGAGCCCGCTGCATTATCCGCCAATACAAGCAGGAGTGCTGAGAGCGGTATGTGTCCACCATTGGCCTCCATGTCACTCCATCGCAGGTCTGGGCCAAGATTCGCCGCCTCTGTGGCTATAGGAACCCTGTCAGTGTCCCTGCGCTCTCACTGAATGGAGCAGTTTGTACTGACTCAGACGTCATTGCAAACCGCTTGGCAGAGCACTTTGCTATGAATTCCGCTTCTGCCAACTACCCCTTGGGCTTCCGCTCCATTAAGGAGCGGATAGAATGTCGGAGTCTTTCTTTTCGCACTCACCATCCTGAATTGTACATTGTTCCATTCAGTGAGTGGGAATTTCGAAGTGCCCTCGCCGCTTGTCCTGATACCGCTCCTGGGCCAGATAGCATCCACTCTCAGATGCTGAAACACCTTTCAGTGGACTGCCAGCGACTCCTCCTCGATCTTTACAACTGCATGTGGGTCGAGGGTGAGGTTCCGTCTCAATGGCAGGAAAGTCTTGTTGTCCCCATTCTGAAAGCAGGGAAGAACCTTTTGGAGGTGGACAGCTACCGTCCCATTAGCCTCACCAACGTTCTTTGCAAGTTGCTTGAACGGATGGTGAGCCGGCGCTTGAATTGGGTACTGGAGTCTCGAGGCCTTCTGGCTCCGTCTCAGGGTGGGTTCCGTAAAGGCTGCTCCTCCGCCGACAATCTGGTGAGCCTGGAGTCGGCCATCCGTACTGCCTTTGCCCGCCATCAGCATCTGGTTGCTGTCTTTTTCGACATGCGGAAGGCGTATGATACGACATGGCGTCATCACATCCTTTCTACGCTTCATGGATGGGGTCTTCGGGGCCCTCTGCCGATCTATATCCGCAATTTTCTGTCGTATCGTACCTTCCGCGTGCACATCGCGGCCTCATATAGTTCCTCCCAAGTCCAGGAGAACGGTGTGCCACAGGGTTCTGTTCTCAGTGTGTGTCTGGTTTTAATAGCTATTAACGGGCTAGCTGCAGCCGTGAGAAATACTGTCTCCGCTTCCATGTATGCTGACGACTTCTGCCTTTACTACAGCTCTATTGGCATTGCAGCTACAGGGCACAATTCGCACGGCACTGTCTTGGGCTGTAGCGCATGGTTTTCAGTTTTCCGCACCCAAGACCTGCGTTATGCATTTCTGCTGGCGACGCACTGTTCACCCGGAGCCGCGGCTTTATCTTGACGGCGAGCTTCTTAAAGTGGTGGAGTCACATAGGTTTTTTGGGGATGGTTTTTGATGCCCGGTTGACTTGGCTGCCTCATATTCGGCAGCTTAAACAGGCGTGTTGACGGCATCTAAATGCTATGCAATGCCTGAGCCACACCAGGTGGGGCGCCGACCGATATACTCTCCTACGGCTTTACCAGGCGTTAATCCACTCCCGTCTGGACTACGGGAGTCTGGCTTGTGGCTCAGCATCCCCATCTGCGTTGCGGGTGCTGGACCCAATCCTCCACAGCGGGATACGCCTTGTCACCAGTGCCTTCCGAACCAGCCCTGTGGACAGCATACTTGTGGAGGCAGGTGTCCCTCCACTGTGGTTACGACGCCAACAATTACTGGCTGCTTATGCTGCCCATGTTTTTAGCTTGCCCTGGCATCCAAATTATCGTGTCCTCTTCCCACAGTCAGTCGTTGATCTGCCAGAACGTCTGCCCCGGTTGGGTTGTCCGATCGCCGTATGTGTCAAACAGCTTCTTTCCTGGCTTGGATGTTTCCCTGTTCCACCTCCTTTCCGGTCCCCTATGCGTACACCCCCGTGGTGTGTGCCTCGCCCTTGCCTTCAGCTCGACTTGGCACAGGGCCCGAAGGACTCAGTCCTCCAGAGGCCTTCTGACGCCGTTTTTATTCCATCCTGGCCACGTATCAGGGCTCTGGCGTTGGCTACACCGACGGTTCGATGGTTGCTGGTCTAGTCGGTTATGCACTAACTCTAGGGGACCATTCTGAACAACGTTCGTTGCTGGCTGGCTGCAGTGTTTACACTGCTGAGCTGGTCGCCATCTTTCGTGCCCTAGAGTATATCCGCTCCTGCTCAGGTGAGTCCTTCGTTATCTGTAGCGATTCCCTGAGCGGTTTACGAGCTCTCGACCAGTGTTTCCCTCGTTCTTGTCTGGTGATGGCTATCCAGAGTCCCTGCATACTCTCGCCCGCAGCGGCAGGTCTGTGGTCTTTGTTTGGACCCCAGGCCATGTTGGTATACACGGCAATGAAACTGTTGACCGCCTGGCGAAAGAGGCCACCAGTGCGCCATCTCTGGAGATTGGCCTCCTGGCGGCTGATTTGCGGGCAGTCTTACGCCACAAAGTTCTCTCGTATTGGGATGCTGAATGGCGCGGTCTGACCACCCCTAACAAACTCCGTGCCGTCAAGGACACGACGACTGTGTGGTGGTCATCCATGCGAGCCAACCGCAGGGACTCAGTCGTCCTTTGTCGGCTCCGCATTGGCCACACCCGACTCACGCACAGTTATTTACTGTGTTGTGCGGATCCCCCTCTTTGTCGTTGTGGGGCGTCCTTGACGTGGTCCATATTCTGTCGGAGTGCGCCCTTTTAACTGTGCTCGGGCAGACTTTGGCAATGCCTGACACGCTCTCTGCTCTTTTATCAGATGACTCTGCCATGGTGGACTTGGTTTTGCGTTTTATTCGGGCAGGGGTTTTTATCCTTTAATCTGAGTTTTTTAGTTTTGATTCTGGCTTTTAGCCTCTGAGTTTTTAAAGTGTTCTTGGTGGTTGGCTTTTCCCCTTATTCTCTACGGTCGGCCAACCACCGTCACACTGTGTTTTTTAAGTTGTTTTGTCTGGTCTCTGTCAGAGTATTTCATGTCCTGTTTCGTCTGCTGTCTTTCGTGTTGTTCGTTTTTTATTCTCTTCGTGTGGTTTTAGTTTTTATGGAACAAGGGACCGATGACCATAGTGGTCTGGTCCCTTTAATCCCACAAACCAACCAACCCCTCTTTGTATGCTGACAATTTTTGTATCTACCTCGCCTTCTCCATAATAGGCGCTGCAGAACGCCGTCTACAGGTGGAAATCTGTCAGGCTTACTCCTGTGTGCTCACCCATGGCTTTCAGTTTTCAGCGGCCAAGACTTGTGTTATGCATTTCTGCTGTCACCGTACAGCCCATCTCTATCCAGAACTGTTGCTCAATTGCCAGCCCCTCAAGGTGGTGGACACCCATCACTTCTCGGGTCTGGTCTTTGATGCCCAGTTGACGTGGCTCTCTCACCTTCGGCAGCTGAAGAGGACGTGCTGGTCCCATCTCAATGTTCTTAGGTGTCTGTGCAATACCAACTGGGGTGTAGACTGCTCTGTTCTCCTGTGATTGTATCAAGCGTTGGTCCAGTCTCGTTTAGGCTATGGAATTCTTGTCTGTGGTTCTGCATTGCCTTCGACACTGCAGATACTAGACCTCATCCGCCACTGTGGGGGTCCGACTTGCGACTGGTGTCTTCCGGACTAGCCCCGTACTAGCACCTTCTCGCAGAGGTAGGAATTCCGCCCCACTGCTAGTTTCACTCCAGCAACAGCTGATATCTTGTGAGCTCCACATTTGCTGCACCCCAAAGCACCCTAATTATGGTCTCCTTTACCCACAGACGGAGATCCCCCAGCCACAGCGGTGGCCACAATGTGTGCTTACCATGGCTGTCCGCATTCAGTAGCTCTTTTCTGAGTTCCAGCAATTGCCTTTACGATCTCTCATCTCCGCTCGTGCACTTACCCCTCCACGGTGCGTTTCTCGGCCGCAGCTCTGTCTTGATCTCTCAGTCGAGTCAAAGGATTCTGTTTCTTAGTTGGCTCCTCACCACAAGTTCTCCTGTCTCCTCAATTCTTTTCAGGGTTCAGAAGTGATCTATACTGATGGCTCCATGGTTTCTGGCCACACTGGTTTTGCTTACACCTACACACGGCACATGGAACTTTGCTCCTTGCCAGATGGCTGTAGTGTTTTTACTGCAGAATTGGTAGCCATCTTGAGCGCACTGGATCAAATCCGCTCCTGCTCAGGACCTGGGAGAGAGCCTCTGATTGGAGTGGGTGGTAACAGGGCAGATGCTATACAAATGAAACACATATGGGTCCAGAACTCTAGTCGTTCTTCTATGGGCGTCTCTGTGGTGCTTCTTCTGCCCCTTCGGCCTTCCCTTCTGTGGCTACCTCTGGGAGGATGGTCAGGCTCGTCGGCTAGGGGCAAAACCTTTCCCTCACTATCTGGTTTGCACTGGTACTGATGGGAATACTTTCACCAATACCAAAACTTTATTTTTTGTGGAACACATTGAAGACAAGTTTGGCGAAGTGGACACTCTGAGCAAGATGCGGTCGGGTTCGTTGTTGATCAAAACTGCTTCAGCTGCCGGGTCTGTGGCCCTTCGTGCCCATAACCATCTTGGCACAATTCCTGTCTCCATTACCGCCCATCAGTCTGTGAGTATGGTTCAAGGTGTAATTTTTCGCACGGACCTCCTCCTTCAAACTGATGAGGGACTTACGGACAATCTAGGAAGGTGGGCTGTTCACTTTGTTCGGCATGTTCAGAAGGGCCCAAAGGACAATAGCATCGCGCATTCATACTGGTGCCTTTATCCTGGCCTTTGAAGGGGACACCTTTCCTGAAAAGGTCAAGATTATGGTTTATCAATGTGACGTAAAGCCGCACATCCCACCTCCTATGAGGTGTTTTAAGTGATTGCGTTTTGGACGGGTCTTACCGTTGTTCGCAGACCATTCTCTGTGGTGACTGTGGACTGCCACTCCATGAAGGGGGTTCCTGTGTCCCCCCTCCTCTGTGTGTTAATTGTCATGGTAATAATTCTCCACTGTCACCAGATTGCCCAGTATATAGGAAGGAAAATAAGATACAAGAGTATAAGTCCCTTTATCGTTTAACCTACACGGAGGGTCATAAGCAGTATGCAGGTCTTCACCCTGTGGCTATGATATCTAGTTATGCTTTAGTTAAATCTTCACCCCTTCCTCCCCCCTCCCCTGCGACTCCCACACCCTGTCCTCCAGGTGCTGCTCCCCGTCCCCAGCCGAAGAAGTGTCCCACATCTTCGGCGTCTGCCAGTCAAGGGTGACCCTCCTGGGATGTCCCTTCCTGGCACATTCCAGGCCAAAGGTCTGCTGCCACGCGACAACCGCGAGAAACACGGCCTCTGGGGACCCAAGGTCACCCGATCTCTTTCTGTTCCAGATCTTGCTGCAGCTGGCTCATTTATTCCGCACAGCCCTCCTCGATCTAATACAGAAAAGAAGAAGGAACATAAGTCCTGGGACAAGGAGCCTCTGGTGTTACCAGAGGTCCGATCCCTAGCTTCGCAACCTGATTCTGCCATGTTGTTCATGGATGACGCCCCCTCCTTGTCGGTGATGGATGGTGACCTGGTGGCATGACTGGCTTTAGCCTGTTCACCCACCCCCCATCCCACCCCCATTTGAATCATCATTCTGTGGTTATCCAATGGAATTGTAATGGATATTACCGTCACCTTACAGACTTGAAATGACCTTATTTTGTTTTACTCTGCAGCTTGTGTGGTTCTACAGGAATCCCATTTTACTGATGATCACTCACCGACCCTCTACAAGTTCTGTGTTTTCTGTTGAAATCGTGTAGGCACCTCTGCGGGCCTCTGGTGGCAATTGTACATTGGTCCATATGGACGTTCCAGCACGTGGATTCCTCTTCAAACCACATTGGAAGCAGTTGCTGTTAGGTTCCACCTGGACTCTGAGGTCACGGTTTGCAATCCTTATCTCCCTCCTGACAGGACTCATACACCTGTTGCCTTAACTGCCCTCCTTCAACAACTTCCTCCTCCTTTCCTCCTTCTTGGGGATTTTAATGCTCATCATCCCTTGTGGGGCAGTGCATTTCCATCTAGACGAGATCTTCTCATAGACCAGTTTCTTGCAGACGATGACTTGTGCCTTCTTAATGATGGCTCCCCTACTCATTTCAGTGCCTGTCACTGTACCTTTTCTGCCATTGATCTTTCCCTTTATTACACTGGTAGCCACACGACGACCTTTGTGATAGTGACCATTTCCCGTTGATTCTCTCGCTCCCTTCCCACTCCCCGATGGATAGGTCACCTCGTTGATCTTTCCAACGTGCCGGTTGGCCTCTATATACTGCACACATCATGTTTTCTCCCTATTTGTCAGGTTGTATTGATGACGTCCTACGTGATGTGTCTGACGCGATTGTTCGCGCTGCTAGCCTTGCTGTACCGTGCTCATCTGGACCATTTCGCCTCTGGCAAGTCCCAGGGTGGAGTACGGCCATTGCCATTGCATTTCCATCCTTGATCGCCTTCGAGCTTTGCAACACCTTAAGAGGCACCCATCTGTTGCCAACCTTATTACCTTTAAACAACCTCATGCTAAAGCCCGTTACTTAATCAAACAGAGCAAACGGATGTGCTGGGAAAGCTTTGTTTCTTCCCTCAGTTCTACTGTCCCTATGTCACGGGTATGGGCTCTTCGCACTCTCTGAGGTTGCCATCGGCAGTCTACCCTCCCAGGCTTTATCCTCCCGGATGGCCTTTGCACGGACCTGTCAATTCTCGCAGAACATCTTGTGACACATTTTGCATCAGCATCAGCCTCCTATCCAGCTGCTTTCCTTCACCATAAACAGTGGGCCAAAGCTTCCCCCTTATGTTTTATCCTTGTCAGTCAGAATCTTACAACATACCTTTTACTGAATGGGAACTTCTTTCTGCACTTTCTTCTTCTCACGATACGGCCCCTGGCCCAGACTCCATTCATAACTAGCTGCTTCAACCTCTCAGTGCTCCACAATGGCAAAATCTTCTCTGGGTGTTTAACAATATTTGGCTCCAGGGTGACTTCTCAATGAAAGGGTAGCATCATGGTTCCTGTCCTTAAGCTTGGTAAGAACCCCCTGTTTGTCGAAATCTATAGGCCAATTAGCCTGACAAATGTTGTTTGCAAGTTACTTGAACAGATGGTAGCCCGTTGGTTCAATTGGGTCCTCAAATCTCGGGTTCTATTGTCCCCTTACCAGTGTGGCTTCAGAGAGGGTCAGTCTCTGATCGATCATTTACTTCACTTGGAATCATCAGGCTTTTTCCAGGACCGCCATTTGGTTGCAGTATTTTTCGACCTTCACAAGGCCTATGACACGGCTTGATGGCATCACATCTTACTTACACTTCATGAGTGTGGCCTTCAGGGCCTACTCCCGATTTTTATTCGCCAGGTCCTGTTCCATCTGTTGTTCACGGTTCGGGTTGGCACTGTTTATAGTTCTCCACGGACCCAGGAGAGTGGCATCGCACAGGGTTCTGTATTGTGTGTACGTCTTTTCCTCACTGCTATCGATGGACTTGTGGGCTCCGTTGGTCCTTTGGTCACCACTGCTCTGTATGTGGATGATTTCTGCATTTGGGTTAGTTCCTCTTCTATGGCCTCTGCAGAGCAGCAGCTCCAGGGAGCTATTCAGTGTGGCTCTGCGTGCACCCTCTCACTCGGGTTTCAGATCTCTCCTTTAAAATCATGGGTGGTCCACTTCTGTCACTGTACCACGATCCACCCTGATCCAGATCTCTATCTCAATGCACAACGATTACCTGTGGTTCCACAGTTTCGTTTTCTGGGTCTTCTGATCGACAACAAGCTCACTTGCGTGCCTCATATCAGACTTCTGAAGGTAGGATGTTTCCATAAACTCAATGTCCTTCACCCACACTTCTTGGGGTGCAGACCACTCCAATCTTCTCCGCCTTTATCGGACTTTAGTGCTGTTTTGCTTAAGCTATAGCTGTCAAGTTTAGAGTTCGGCTGCTCCTTCCACACTGCATCTGCTGGATCCAGTCCACCATCATGGTGTCCGTTTGGCCACCGGTGCCTTCCCTCCCAGCCCTGTTGATAGTCTCCTGGTGAAGCTGGGATCCCCCCCCCCCTTTCTGTTTAGTGGTCCCAGCTTCTGGTTTCTTATGCAATCACTGTCCATTCCTCTCCCACTCCCCTAAGGGGGCTCAGCATTTAGTTGCTGGGTATGGGCTTGGCGACCCTGGGGTCCCTGAGCTGGGGGCTGGCAAGCGCCACCAGTCCTCAATACCGCAATACGTAAGCTCTGAGCATGCTTCAGCGACCACTGTAAGGTGTAACGGTGGAACGTTGTACGGTACAGAGCCCGGGGATCTTGGCTTAACTGCCTAGGTCGCGACGATGGTATAAACCTCTATAAAAAAAACCTCAATCTCAAGGTGTGCTGCGTGCCGAGGAGATGCATGGCTGTTGAGGTAGAACAGATGCTAGTGGGCGACCTCTGGGGAACCTGCCGCCCCCCAGTTGTATTAGGCTTACCCAGGCAAGTGGGGTACTGTCTGGGTGGACATTACTTCCCCTAGCTCCTCGTGGGATCACCATGAAACGAAATACAAACAGTGCATAAGCACGAGTCTCTCAGAAAGGAAAGTTCAATGCTTTACAGTATGACCCCCAATCGTTACCTTCCCTGTCCACACCAAGGGAGGAACAGCGGTCTAAATTACCTGGTGAGACGTATTCTCCTCGATTTCTGGTTTGCAGCCAATCAGATAGGGACTCATTTCTGACCACAAAACCTCAGTTTTTTTGGAAAATTTAGAGGACAAGTTTGGAGAAGTTGAGGGCATATCTAAAATGAGATCTGGAGCAGGTCTGACGACGAGCTCCGCAAATCTGGAACGCCGTGGTGTCCACTTTGTACGACGTGTCTTCAGGGGACCTAAAGATACTAGGGTCCCCACAGGTGCCTTCACCTTGGCTTTCGAGGGAGACACCCTGCCCGAGAAGGTCAAGGTGATGATATATCGATGTGATGTTAAGCCTTACATCCCTTCTCCCATGCGCTGCTTTAAGTGCTGGAGGTTTGGGCATATGTCATCGAGATGTGATGTCAACCCTACCTGTCGGGATTGTGGATGTGTCTCCCACCCCAACGCGCCGTGTTCGCTGCCCCCTGTTTGTGTTAACTGTGGACAGTAACATTCACCTTACTCATCAGACTGTGCAGTGTATCAAAAAAGTACGGAAGATTATGGAGTATAAGGCTCACTTACACAGAGGCTAAACGCAAGTACGACCGACTTCATCCTGTGACGTTTGCCACAGCACCTTCGATGCCGCCATCCCTGGCGATGAGCCCCCAAGCTCAGCCGCTTTTTGTGGGCCCTCCAGCCCGGCCATCTATTCCTGCCTCTCAGATAGTTTGAGGAACACCCTTTTCCATCTCCTGTTATCAACATCAGGAATAACAACCCCTCCTTTGGGGACTTCAGTCCCCAACTCTGAGCCGGAGAAGTGCCCGCCTCCTCCGTCTCCCCTAGCTCGTAAGGGATCGCTTGGTGCCCTCCCTTCCACAGTTACTGCCCCTCCGGACGTCAGCCAGTGGCTGAAAAAGCCACCACCTGAGGGCCGTAGGACTTCCAGGTCTTCCTCAGTCCATGATACTTAGTCGGAAAAGCCCACCCAGTCTGATAAACCAAAGGACGAACGAGATCCTACCAAAAAGAAGAAAAAGCAAAAGGAGAAGGACATAGAGACAGAAAAGTTCACCACTGCACCTGAAGATGATGTGGAGCATCTAGCGTCCCCTCAGGAGCTAGATGTTGCTCGACCTGCAGCTCCTATGGAAGTTGATCAGGCAACATCGCAATTGGTGGCGGCGAGCGCTTCTAAGGCATAACCTATCCCCCCGAGGTTCTTTCATGTCTTCACAGTGAGATACCATTATCCTTCAATGGAATTGCTGTGGTTTCTTTCACAACCTTGCTGAGTTGAAACAGCTTTTGTGCCGCTTCCCTGCCTCTTGTGTGGCCCTACAGGAAACCTCGTTTTGTGTTCGGCAGCCCCCCTCCCTCTGTGGCTACCGAGGTTACTATAAGAACCGCATAGAATATGACAGTGTGTCTGGCGGTGTCTGTGTTTATGTTCTTGCCACTGTTCCTAGTGCCCCAGTGCCACTTCACATGGCTCTCGAGGCTGTGGCTGTTTGAGTCTGGACAGGAATGGAGCTTACCATCTGTTCCCTCTACCTTCCCCCTGATGAGGTTGTCCCTCTTGCTGACCTAGCTGCCTTGTTCGCCCAGCTGCCCCTGCCATTACTCCTTTTGGGGGACTTTAATGCCCCCCACCCTCTATGGGGTGGGGCCCAGACCTTGGGCCAGGGTAGGAACGTTGAGGCTCTCTTGGCACAGCAGGACATTTGCTTCCATAACACTGGTGCTCCTACATATTTTAGCTTGACTCATGGCACATACTCGGCCATTGACCTCTCTCTTAGTAGCCCAGATCTTCTTCCATACCTCAGTTGGAGGGTCCACAACGACCTCTGTGGTAGTAGCCACTTTCCTATCCTGGTTTTTCTTCTTCAATCCCAACTCCCTGACCAGCTGCCATGATGGTCTCTTCGTGGAGCTGATTGGGCAGCCTACACCTCAGCTACTATGGCCATCGCTCTGCTTCCTGGTGACATTGATTTGGGGGTGGACAAGGTCACTATGGCCATTGTTTCTGCTGCCAAGGCAACTGTCCCCTGCACTTCCAGTCCCCTAAGGCGCGGTATTCAAGCTGCTGTTTCTACTCTCACCGAGTGTGGTCGTTCAGCGACATTTGTCTGGACCCCGGGCCACATCGGCATTCCAGGAAACGAACGTGTCGATCGGTTGGTCAAGCAGGCCGCCACTTCGCCACCCCTGGAGCTCGGTCTCGTGGAAAGAGACCTCTGGTCAGCCCTACATCGCAAGGTCTGCAATGTCTGGAGCTCTGAATGGTCTTTCTTGAACACGCCAAATAAGCTCCGCGCGGTCAAGTCGTCCACGGCCGTATGGAACTCATCCTTGAGGGGCAGGCGTAAGGACTCAGTTGTTCTCTGCCGTCTCTGAATTGGACATGCGTGGTTGACCCACAGCTATCTCCTTCATCGTGAGAACCTGCCCAAGTGTCGCTGTGATGCAGGGCTGACAGTGGTCCATCTTCTGGTGGACTGCCCCCTTTTAGCCCCCTTGCATTAGTCCTTTAATTTACCAGTTGCAGTTCCTTTAATTCTCGGTGACAATGCCTCTATAGCTGACTCAGTTTTACATTTTGTCCGTGCAGCTGGGTTTTATCACTCGCTCTAGTGTGGGCGCTCTCGCACGATTTCTCAGGCTACACCCACTCCAGTGACTATTAATTGGGCGGACTTAACATCTATGGTCATCAGTCGACTTTTAATTGTGCCGTGGATACCAAAATAGTGTCTTTTAAGGTAACAAGTTGTGTTGGTACCTCTATGAACGCTTTCCAGGTGGAGGTTCTTCGTTTGTAGTTGAGTGGTTGACCCTTTGCTGACCCATCAACCACTGTAGTCTGTTTTACTCTAGTCAACTATTTGCTCTGCCCCTTTTAAGTGTCCTCTATTTTGTGTTACTGTGGTGTTCATTTTAGCTCTGTACCCCTTGGTGTTCCCTTCCTCTGGGTGCAGAGGTTACGCTTTTACTGTATAGGCCTTTTACAAGTATGTCTGTTTTTAACTGGTGACTGATGACCTCGATGTTTAGCCCCCATCGAACCCCAAAACCAACCAACCAACCTCTTCCACTCATCCTTCCTATTCTATCCTGTTCCCAGACCATGGACATCACCCACCTGATTCCTGCCCTCGGGTGGGTTAACCGGTTGGGGTCCGCCTTGCATCTCTTCGCCATGATTTTCTTTGTCCTGTCTCCCATGCTCCCTCCCCAACATCCCTCCCTTCCCCCCCTCTCCTCCACCAGTAATTTTCTCGGCCCTGAATTCGGTTAGATCTTCGCCGAGGCCTAAAAGATTCCATTCCCCCCATGGGTTCCGTTGTTTCTTCTCCCGAATTTTATGGAGTTTTGGGTTGCTGTTGTTTTTTACACTGATGGCTCTAAATCTGCTGATTGTGTGGGATATGCCTTCACGTCCTCTGTTGGCACGGAGAATCATCTGCCACCTACATGTGGGGTGTTTACTGCAGAATTGATGGCAATTTTCCAGGCCCTTACCTTTATTAAACAGTCCCAACACAACTGTGTTTTGTTATGTACTGTCGCAATGAGTGGCCTTCTGGCTATTGACTGGCGTTTTTCCTGCCATTCCTTGGTCTCAGCCATCCGTGACCGTCTCGCTGATCTTCACCGTGCTGCTTTGTTCCGTTGACTTCCTTTGGGTCCCTGGCCATGTGGGTGTCCCAGGTAATGAGCGTCTGATCGTTTGGCTGGGGGAGCAGTCTCTTACCCCCCCCCCCCCCTCTTCTCTGTGACCCCTCCTGCAGTGGATTTATGGCTTCACATCAAATCCCACTTTGCACAATCATGGGCCAACTCTTGGGAGGCTACCTCCCTGTCTAATAAACTTTATGCGATTAAGGTGACACCTGTCCCGTGGTGTTCTTCCTTCTGCCTCTCCCAAAACGACTCGACCACCCTGTGTCGTCTCCGCATCGGCCATACTAGGCTGACCTGTGGTTTTTTTTTGTTTTTTTTTTTTTCTAATGAGCAAACCCTGTTTGTGGTTCTGGAGCCTTCCAGTCAGTAGCCCACATTTTGGTGGAATGCCCCCTTCTTTTGGCTCTGCATGCTAAGTACAGACTTCCCCACACTTTACCTTTAATGTTGGCTGACAATTCTCGGATGGTCGAACTGGTTCTCAGTTTCCTCTGTGAAAGTGGTTTTTATTCTCAGTTTTAAGGTTTTTATCCCCTCCCTGGCCGAGATCCTTATTTCTATCCCATTTACTCTGTTTTTATCACTTTTTAGACTTGGTTAGTCCCTGTTTCCCATACGCACTTCTATGTTCTAGCGGTTGAACACTTTTAAATAGCAGATGGTCTTGCCTCTACTGCTTCAGAGGTGGGATATTTCCTGCCTCTGACATAGCCGTGGGTTTGCTCTCTTGCTGACTTCTCTCATATTGTTTTTACCACTGACGACACGACTGCACTTTTACGTTTTTTAGCCTTTTCCCTTTTATCATTCTGACTTTTGTGAGATGTCAAACTGTCTGACTGGACCACATTTGAAACAAGGGACTGATATCCTTGCTGTTTGGTCCCTTCAACCAAAATCAGCCAACCAACCATACGGCTTGCAAGGGGAAGGCCTCAGAGACAGCCCGCTCAAATTTGGCAGGTCGCTTGTGTACAACTCAAAATGAAGGACTCCCAAGATATTTCAGCTCAACGCCCTCCCATTTTAGAGAAAATTACCCCTAAAGATTATGACGAGCAGTCGACTCAAAATTGGCGGGATCGATAGATAATTGTAAATAGAGCACTTTTCATTATCAGGTATGGGGTGCATAAATGCATACTTTCCAGAAGTCAGGGAAAGAAACTTTTATAATTGCCACTTCTGTATCCACACGACAAATGCTTTTCGATGAGAGCGCCGATAGCACAATGGCCAAGGTAACTGACTGCGAAGCGGAGAACCCAGGTATGAATCTCGAGGAAACTAGCGGATGTTGTTCTTCTCATTTGTATTTCTCCATATCCTAATTGATAGGAATAGGAGGTTTAATAAAGAAAGTAATTCAGTAAGGAATGATAAAAAGGTAGGCAAATAAATTTCTCAAACATCTTGGTATAGTAAACAACTAATATGTTACTCCTGGTCACTTTACAATGACTACTTCAGTCACTGTTTCATGTCTTGACTTTTCTTCAAACAGCTAGATGGTTAGTACTTGTTATATAAACATATGCAACAAATATACTCACACCACCGAGAACATCTAATGAATGCAATATTTCAACAGCTACACTGTTCATTCCAAAGAGTCGGTGGAAAAAAGAACTTCATTTATATTTAAAAACAAGTCTTTTACGGAAATTTAATTTTGATGCGTAGCTCGCATATATCATTACGTGAAAAATCTGTGCTGTAAGTTGGCTATTAATTAAGCTGTGAATAGTTGTTGCATCCTGCAATTGTGCCACTCTGGTAGGTTTCCAGAAGTACATTGCAATTCTGAAGGTTTGAAAATAGTTTCTAACCTGTGGATATACATAAACATCACACGGCTGGCACACAAGTCTGCAGTTTGGCGGTATTACTTTTACTGTGCACGTCAGTTGGGCCTTGTCGCCTATAAATTGGAGTATTAGTTTGTCCATCCCAGGAACCCAGTATTTGACAAAACTTGTTATCAGCACTGTATGGTCTTAAAACATTCTCAAGAAATGTTCTGTAAATCGCATTTGTCCATTTCCCGGATTTAGAGCAAGTAATGTAAACATTTATCAATGAGTCGCTTAAGCAAATGACCTCTTCTATAACCTGAGGACCACATGTAACATTCGTTTCTTGTAAACACCGGAAAACCTCGGCAACACTTTTCCAGAGGCTGTGATGGCATATTGCGCCACGTACGACCGTGTTAGTTTCTTTTATTACCAACTGTGACAACGGTTCGTTTTTCTCCCGTACGCGATAACGTGCGTCGAATGTTCACCCGATACTCGCATCCTGCTCGATCGCTGTGATCACATAATCACGATTAAAACCTGTGTGCCGGACAGAGACTTGAACTCGGGATCTTTGCCTTTTGCAGGCAAGTGCTCTACCATCTGAGCTACCCAAGCACGACTCACGTCCCATCCTCACAATTTTACTTCTGCCAGTACCTCGTCTCCTACCTTCCAAACTTTACAGAAGCTCTTCTGTGAACCTTGCAGAACTAGCACTCCTGAAAGAAGAGATACTGCGGAGACATGGCTTAGCCACAGCCTGAGGGATCTTTCCAGAATGAGATTTTCACTCTGCACCGGAGTGTGCGCTGATGTGAAACTTCCTGGCAGATTAAAACTGGGTGCCAGACCGAGGTAGAACAGTTGCCCACGAAAGGCAAAGATCCCGAATTTGAGTCTCGGTCCGACACACCGTTTTAATCTGCCAGGAACGTTTTATAACAGCGCATACTCCGCTGCAGAGTGAAAATCTCATTCTGGAAACATCCCCCAGGCTGTGGCTAAGCAATGTCTCCGCAATATATGTCTTCCAGAAGTCCTAGTTCTGCTAGGTTCGCAGAAAAGCTTCTGTGAAGTTTGGAAAGGGGACGAGGTACTGGCGGAAGTAAAGCTTGAGGACGGGGCGTGAGTCGTGGTTGGGTAGCTCGAATGGCAGAGCACTTGTCCGCGAAAGGCAAAGGTCCCGAGTTTGAGGCTTGGTCTGACACTGTTTTAATCTGCCAGGAAGTTTCATATCAGAGCACACTCTGCTGCAGAGTGAAAATCTCACTCTGGACGACTAAAACGGGTCGTAAGTGACGCCGTTTGCAGGATGTCAAGCCAAAATATCTTAGTCCGTTTTAGGTTGTACACGAACGACCAAATCGGTTGGCCATGTCTGAGACCTTCCCCTCGTTAGTCGACAGTGAAATGATTCTTGTAAAATCTAAGGCAGAAGAGCATCATACACACAAGGAGGCAATTAATGGGGCAGAAGGAACAAGCTGGCAGGAAACAAGCCCAGGTGGTGACAATCACGAAAGACACGTGACGTGTTAATAAAATTGCATTAAAATAACATTTCAGAAGCAGTAACACAACAAAATGGCAAAAAAGAAAAGGAATCTAAGCAAATGACGAACAAAACTGTGACGTGTGTTGGAGGAGGACAGTGACAGGTGGCATCTTTGAAGAAAATAACATCTCAAAAGAGCACGTAAATCTCGATACAGGTGCTGTGTGAATTGGAGAACAGGCCAATAACCATAAAAAGAGTAGCTGTTTTCAAGCTGTAATTGACCGTTAAGAATAAAGTCCCTATAATAGAAATTGTACTTAAAAATTTGAAATTCCTCCAGCAAGTCCAATCTAAAATTATGCTCTTCCCTGTGTAAAATACCCGTCTTCCAATTTAATAGTGGGCTGTTATTTCTTCTTCTGAGTAAGACACGTTTATATATTTCGAAAACTAGGTGAAGGTTAGAATAAACTATCAGTGTTCAACCGGTCAGCCGTACAATCCCCACTGTATCCGATAACACTGAGAGTGCAGAATCCCACCTCGATACGATATGAGAAAGAGTCTGACATCAAATGCAAACCTGTGACTCCATTCGAATGACAGAAAATAGAGGACGGAACATAACAGTATAACGAAAGGGTAGTTTCTTCTCACTGTATAGCAGAGATATCGAGTCACAGAAAGGCACTACGAAAAGAATGTCAGAAATTTAGCTCTCGGCTGGGCCCTATTCTGTATCGTTCATACCGATCGGTGTAGTAGGTTAGTCTCGGTACTGGCATCATTTTCGGTTCTTCATCGACATATCCTATTCAGTAAGCTTCTGAGACTTGTTACCGAACGGCCCTCCCACTGATTTTACGGCGATTGTACCGAGAAGTTTTGTATTTCGGTCTCGTCCTGTCGATCGGTGAGCTATGGTTTATGTACACCTGTAATTTGTTATCTTAAACATATTTAGCGGTTTTAGCTTTAGATTTAGTGATTGTGCTACTAAAGAATCACCAGAGGACGCATGTGGTTGGAAAGTGAGTTCGTAATAGACTATTTTCCTTTGTTAGAAATAAGGTTAGGTTCGGGTATTATTGTGAATGATTACATAAAAAAAAGGTTTTCGGTCAATATTCTCTGAAAATACGTGTTATTTTTATGCAAATAAGAGTTTAAACATTATTGAATATCAAGACACCGGCTCCGCTTATGTACATTACATGTGTGACGTTACTAGTGCCTTTGTGTGATTTTTCCCACAAATGGGTTGGTCAGTAATTATCGAAACGTGTTTACAACTTTCAAGTAACAATGAAAAGCAATTAAGTGAAACCTGATATTGGAAACCTTCCAAACTATCACGCATTTACGACTTACGCAACACCATTTGGCAACGAAGTCCGCCTATGTTCCTCTTTACAATACTAAAAGAACTGAGGAGTGTATGCATGTTGTGTGGCGTGGCCAAGTGGTTAGCGAGCGGGAATGCGATACGAAAGGTAACGGGTTAGCGCCTGGGCGGATGCCAAAAATTTTTTTTTCCTCTTTATGTATGCACCACGTACTGAGACATTGTTATTCGTGTAAGGTTTCTCTGCAATATTCGTTATTACTTACTTGTAAGAGCGCACTTCCTCAATAATGATTTCGAGATTTCTGTGTGTCTAAAATACGAAATAATTCACCCTTTTTTGTCCGAATATGTAGCGATTTCCGACTATGCAATTAGACAGGAATCTAAGAGCACAGCTTAAGTTACTGGGAATGTAACTAGCAGCAGTCATCTTGCTTGTCACAAGTATTTATCGGCGATCGAATACTCAACCACAGTAGACAGAGATGAAAGATCTCTGTCGTAATATTTTTAGACTCTAGCACCATACACGAAACATTTTGATTCATGAGAGGCATGTTATAAACTTCGACGAAGTGCAGGAGCTCTCGAAAATGTGTTTTCTTTTTTTTTCAATTTGGTTTTTAAGACCCAAATCGTTGACGTATCATATATGGAAGACATTCTGTTTACCTTCTTATTCTTTGAAACTCACAGAATCATTTTTTTGTGTTTTTATAGATGTACTAGTACAATGTGGTACGACACACTATTCCCAACTCATTTTCTGAAACGTAAAATCCAAAACACGGTGTCAGTGTGAATGAGAATCTATCTATCTGTCTGTATCCAAATCCCGCTCCAGCTACTGCCGGGTCTGGGTGCTGACGAGTCCTCTCCATTTGGCTCGGTCCTTTCCACCACTTTCCTTCCTCCACTTGCTGCCAGGTCACACCTCTCCTTTCAACAGATATTCTCACTCCCATTTTCCACCGTGTTCTTGGGCGCCCTCTAGGTCTTTTCCCATCCATCTTTAGTTCTTCCATAATTTTGGGGAGTCTCTGCCCATGCATCCTCTTAACATGCCCATACCATCTTAATCTCTTCCTTTCAATTACTTCTCTCATACTTTCTTGTTTGAGGTCCTTTCTAATCTCTACATTCCTTACTCTGTCCATTCTTGTTTTTCCATTAACTGCTCTGAGAAATTTCATTTCTCCTGCTTGCTGTCTGCTCCAGTCCCTTTCTATCATTGTCCATGTTTCTTCACCATAGGTGACAATAGGGATGTAATAATTCATATACATAAGGAGTTTTACTCTTTCTGACACCTCATTATTCCAAATCAGATGTTTTATTGTTTGGTAGAAATTGCCTTCCTTCTGTAACCTCTGTAGATATTTCACTCCCTAAATAAGTTAAACTTTCTACCACTTTGAGGGGCTCTCCATTCAAGGTAATATTTCCATTGATTCCTTTCTCCCTTCCAAATACCATTACTTCACTCTTATCTTTATTTATTTTTAATCCATACCTTTTCATTAATTCCTTCCACGCATCAAGCAGTAACTGTACATACCTCTTTATCACCCCATATTACCATATCATCTGCAAAAATCATCTTTTTGTCTTTTTCTTTTACTATATCTTTAACTGCCCTATTCATTCCCTCCATCACAACATTAAAAAGCGCAGGAGGTAGAATACTTCCTTACTTAAGTCCTTGTCTTATTTCGAAGTATTCAGAGTTCCCCAATGGTGTTCTAATTCTACAATTGTGGCATCTGTACGTTGTCTTTATAACATTAATGTATCCATCTTCTATATCTATCTTCTTCAGTTCTTCCCAGAGTGTTTGCCTGTCAGCTGAGTCATATGCCTTTCCTATGTCTATAAAAACCATTATCACCCTTTTGTTATACTCCCAACTTTTTTCCATCAGTTGACAGATAGAAAATATCAGGTCGATCGTGCTCCTTCCTTTCCTGAACCCATGCTGTTCTTCACTCAGCTACTTTTCTGTCTTTTCACTTATTCGATTTAGTAAAATTCTTTCAAAAATCTTGGCTGTATGACTCATGAGGGTTATTCCTCTGTAGTTTTTACAAAGTCTTTTATTGCCTTTCTTGAAGATGGGAACAATGTCTCCTATTCTCCAGTCGTCAGGTATTTTACTATATCTCCTCACGCTTGATAGTACTCTATACAGCCACTGCATTCCCACTGGACCTGCTGCTCTTATCATGTCCACTGATACTTCATCAGGTCCTGGGGCTTTCCCCCCATTCATCTTCTTCACAGCTTTTTCCATTTCTTCCCGTGTAATTTGTCCTAATTCTGCTTCCCAACTTCTCTCAATTTCTCCATTATTTGTTGTTTCTTCATGTACCTGCTCCTCAGCGTTTAACAGCTTCTCAAAATGTTGTTTCCAGAGATCTTTTGTATTCCCTGGATCTTCAATAATGGTACCGTCCTCTGTTTCCATCTTTACTGGTACTTCAGAAGCCTTCCTTTTATTTTTCATCATTTTATAGAACATTTCCTTATTTCTCTTCACATCTTCTTTAAGTTTTTTTGTAAACTCTTCCCATGCCTTTTTCTTTGCTGTTTCCAATATTTCTTTGCACTTCTTCTTTTCCTTTATATATCTTTTCTGGTCTTTGTCATTTTTAGTTTTCCACCATTTTCTCCATGCTCCATTTTTTTTTCTAACTGCTTGGATTGTGGTATCATCCCACGAACTTGTCTGTCTTTTTTTTCCTTTCCAGATGTTCTGCCACATACTTTTTGTGCTGCTTCGACTAAAGTGTCTTTGAATAAACTCCATTCTTTTCCTACATCGCAGAAAACTTCTTTTGGAAATTTTTGTTTTATTAATTCTCTGTATTTCTCAGCACATTCACTCTCCTTCAATTTCCAATCCCGTATCCTCATCACTTTCTTCTGTTTTCTATTTTTCACACACTGATTCATTTTCCATTGTCCCACCAGTAATCTATTGTCTCCATCTGCACTCACACATGGAATTACCTTCACATTTGTTACTTTCTCTCCCCATTCACTATCTACTAGAATATAATCAATTACACTTTTCGTTTTTCCATCCCAACTCTATCTGGTGATAACATGACTTTCTCTCTTCATAAACCAGCTGTTTGCTATTTTCATTCCGTTCCTCTGGCACAAATCCAGGAGTCTTCCCCCTTCTTCATTACTGCCTCCATATCCAAAACATCCCAATACTTGCTCAAATCCCTTTGTGTCTTTGCCTACCTGTGCATTAAAATCTCCCATCACTATATTAGCACTCTCTATATGGTTTTCTAACACATTTTCAAAGTCCATCTTCTCTTCTTCGCTACATCCCACTTGAGGTGCATAAATCTGGATTACTTTTGGTGTTTGTTTTTTGAATCTCAGGTTTAAGATAATGATCCTGTCTGATATATATCTCACATTTTCAATACAGCTTTGTACATTCTTATTCACCATCACTGCCACACCATTTTTCCAGATCTGTTATTCCCACTCCAGTACAGTTTTCCTCCTCCTCTCAAATTCTTCTCACCTTTTCCCTTCCACTTTGTTTCGCTTAATCCCAATATCTCTAACTTCCTCTCTGTTAGTACATCTGTAATTTCTTCCATTTTTCCATTGAGGGTTAATATATTAAGGGTGCCAATATTTATTTTTTAGTCCAGTTGGTTTCATCTTCTTGTACTGATGAATATCATCAGGTCTCCCATCATTTGCACCAGTACTTGAAGAAGCAGTGGGGTCAAATCCTGAGTGGTTCGTTCTGAGGCTCATCTGTGTTTTGAAAGCAATATATGAAGACTTTCCTACTGGCTTGCTAGGCGTAACGCAAGGAAGGATTTTCTGTTGAGGTTGTCTCCCTTAGCCTTTGGAGTTTATCCTCCACCACGAGGCAGTGGTTCCCTTCTCATTTAATCCCCAGAAAGGAGGGTTGCCTCATCTACCAGCTACGCCGTTCCAAAGTCTTTCTTCTCCGTCGTCGCTGCCATTTAGGTCTTCACCCGTAACCCTGAGCATGGGTTCTGTGTTATACCCCACGGGATTGTGAATGAGAATAAGATGACATAATGCAGCATTTATGAAAATCTGCAGAATACAGTGGAATACGCTATCGTTATTATGCATGCATGAAAACATGCAGTCAGAGAAACTGTAAATTTTTTTATTAATTTCAGTTGAGAATCATGGAAATGGATATAGTGCGCCTGATACTCTTTGAGGAGGCAGGAGCGATGAAAGCAGACACGTCAGCTCGATGGAATGTGGCGTCATGCATTACGGCAACGTAAACGCAGTTTTCGGTACTCGGAAGAATAGCGTGGCTGCATCGTTTGCTAGCCGCTTTGCGTTCGTGGGGCTGTGCGCGCTGCAGTGCGCATGCGCGGATGTGCGGCCGCTTGCTTTTGACTGGCTTGCGCGATGCGAACAGCGCTTCAGTTCTGTAGAGCCGAACGGTATCGCTGCCGAAATGCGTACTGAATAATGCAGAGGCTCTAATTCGAGTAATAGACCGTTCAGTGCTCTTGAGTACCGAAACGATCGGTACAATCGCGGAAAGATACATAATAGGCACCCTGACGAGGCCTCTATCAAAAACAGACGATGTGCACCCGCATGCACACTCACGCAGACACAGCTCACACGGATGTGGCCGCAGTCTCTGATAGCCGGAGGTAGGCTGTGAGCAGTGGGACTTGTGGGAGAGGCGACTGGGTGGGCTTGAGGAGGAGGCCGGGGTGGGGGGGGGGGAGAGTGGCGGCAGGGTGGGGACGGCAAAGCGCTGTTGGGAGCGTGCAGGAGACGGAGAGTGGGGCAGCTGGGTGCAGTCAAGAGGTCAGACGGAGAGCGGTCGCCTCTCCCACAGTGCTCTGCTGCTCGCAGTCTACCACAGACTGCAGTCACGTGTGTGCGAGATGCGTTTATGTGAGTGTGTATGTTGTCTATTTTTGGCAGAGATCTTGTCGGCCAAGAGCTAATTTCCCGACAGTCTCTTTGTCGTGTCTTTTTGCTACTCGGCATCTCTGCTGTACGACTCTTTTCGTTCGTATAACTGTTACGCGCTATCGATCTCTTGGTAGGAGAACAGTCAGCGATGTGGTGTGAGTCAGAGTATTCGACAGGCTTCCACGTAACACACAGTAAGAATTTTGTTTTGTGGTTTTAGGCCGCACAACTACAATGGTCATTAGCGCCCAGACTAAGTTAGGAATGCACCGCAAGGCACAAGGTTAAAACAGCAACTAAAAGGGACAACACCATAAAAGACGTATTAACAGGCATAGGATTAAAAAAACAACAACATAATCATACGTCCTTAGACAGGTATGTCAAGTTGATAAAACGAAGAACGCGAGCAGCTGATCCTGGGTCATCCGCTAAAATGGCATCCAGAGTACATGGCAGGCCAAGATCAAGACGCAGTGTAGTAAAATCCCGACAGGACGTTAAAATTTGGCGGACCGTCAGCAATTGCCCACATGGGCAGAATGGCGCCGGCGCTCCTGTCAGCAGATGCTGATGGCTGAACCGGCAGTGTCCAATTCGTAGCCGGGCCAAAACGACCTCCTCCCGCCGAGGAGGACGTGAGGAGGACGTCCAAACCGCGGGAAGAGGTTTCAAGGCCCGAAGCTTGTTGTCCATAAGTGCAGCCCAATCAGCATGCCACAGCGATAAAATGCGCCGACAAATGACCCTGCTACAATCTGATGAAGGGACACAGCAAGAAGCCGTCCGAGGATGGAGAACCGCAGCCTTGGCTGCGGCATTTGCTGCTTCATTCCAAGCGTTACCGACATGGCCAGGAACCCACATAAAGCTAACCGAAGAACCGCCGTCCACCAGCTGCTGAAGAGAGAGTCCACGAAAGGGTGAACCGGATACGGATCACTGAGGCTCTGGATGGCGCTCAGAGAATCGGAGAAGATGACATAAGCAGAATGTCGGTGGTGGCAGATGTAAAGAACAGCCTGGTAGAGGGCAAATAGCTCAGCTGTGAAGACTGAACAATGGCCACGTAGCCGGTATTTGCCCAAACAATAAAAGAACACCCGACCCCGTCATTGGTCTTAGAGCCATCTATATAAATGAAGGTCATATTAATGAACTTCCAACGAAGTTCGACAAAATGGGAGTGGTATATTGAACCAGGGGTAACCTCCTTTGGGAGCGAGCTGAGGTCAAGGTGAACGCGAACCTGAGCCTGGAGCCAAGGTGGCGAGTGGCTCTCGCCCACTCTAAAGGTTGCAGGGAGTGAAAAATCAAGGTGTTTAAGGAGGCGACGAAAGCGATCTCCAGGGGGTAGCAGGGCAGAGACATACAACCCGTATTGATGGTAGAGAGAGTCGTCAAAAAAGGAACGATACAATGGGTGGTCGGGCATTGACAGTAGCTGACAGGCAGAAGGACAAAGCAGTATATCGCGCCAGTAGGTGAGTGGCAATTCACTGGCTTCAGCATGAAGACTCTCGACGGGACTAGTATAAAACGCTCCGATCGCAAGACGTAAACCCCGATGTTGTATGGAGTTGAGGCGGTATAAGATGGACGGCCGTGCAGAGGAGTATACGAAGCTCCCATAATCCAGCTTGGAGCGGACGATCGACCGATATAGGCGAATTAGGACGGTTCGATCTGCTCCCCACGACATACCACTGAGAACACTGAGGACATTCAGAGAATGATACAAAGGGCAACAAAATATGACACATGTGCAGACCAGCTAAGTTTCCTGTCAAATGTAAGACTTGAAAATTTTTTTGTCTCCACGAATGGGAGAGCAACGACACCGAGTCGTAAGGACGTTGGGAGAAACTCCTTGTAGCGCCAGAAGTTAATACAGACCGTCTTCTCGGCAGAAAAACGCAAGCCATTGGCGACACTCCAAGAGTAAAGACGGTCAAGAGAACGCTGAAGACAGCGCTCCTGGAAACATGTACGCTGCGTGCTGCAGTAGATGGTAAAATCGTCCACGAAAAGGGAGCCTGATACATCAGCTGGGAGGCAATCCATTATTGGATAGATCGCTATGGTGAAGAGAGCGACGCTCAAAACTGAGCCCTGTGGCACCACATTCTCCTGGCGAAAGGTGTCTGACAGGACAGAACCCACACGTACCCTGAACTGTCGATCCATTAAAAAGGAACGAATAAAAAGAGGGAGGCGACCGCGAAGGCCCCATGTATGCATGGTGTGGAGAATGCCCACCCTCCAACAGGTGTCTTAAGCCTTCTCCAAATCAAAGAACACAGCCGCGGTCGGGCGCTTCCGCAAGAAGTTATTCATAATGAAGGTCGACAAGGTAACCAGATGGTCAACAGCAGAGTGGCGCCTACGAAATCCACATTGTACATTGGTAAGTAGGCGTCGAGATTCGATCAGACAAACCAAACGAGAGTTAACCATTCGCTCCATCACCTTACAGACACAACTAGTAAGCGAGATGGGTCGATAACTGGAAGGCAAGTGCTTGTTCTTCCCCGGCTTAGGAATCGGTACAACAATAGACTCGCGCCAGCATGTGGAAACATGTCCCTCAATCCAGATCCGATTGTAAGTACTAAGAAGGAAACCTTTACTCGCAGGAGAAAGGTTCTTCAGCATCTGAATTTGAATAGAATCAGGCCCTGGAGCAGAGGACCGTGACCGGGCAAGTGCGTTTTCGAGTTCCCGCATGGTGAATGGGGCATTGTAGTTTTGTGGCCTAGCCTCCTCTGCCTCTTTTCAGGGGAGGATGGCAGGGTGGTAATGAGCGAAGCTCGAAACCTCTGCGAAAAATCGGCCGAAGGCATTGGAGACATCCTCAGGGGCCACAACGATGTCATTCGCGACCGTCAAGCCAGAAACTGGTGAGTGGACCTTAGTGCCAGAAAGCCGGCGCAGGCTACCCCAGACAACAGAAGAAGGAGCACTGTTGAAGGTGCTTGTGAAAGCAGCCCAGCTGGCTTTCTTGCTTTCTTTAATAATACGACGACACTGCGCACGTGATCGTTTATAATTGATACAATTCGCCACCGTAGGGTGGCGTTTAGTGGTGCGTAAAGCACATTGACGAGCACGTAAAGCGTCTCTACATGCTGCGGTCCACCAGGGGACCGGTACGCGACGTGGAGAAGAAGTAGTGTGAGGGATGGAATATTCAGCAGCAGTCAGAATGACTTCTGTGAGATGTGCGACCTGACTACCGCAGGTTGTGAAGGTTTGATACTGACAGGTCGCCCTGGAAGAGAAGAGCCCCCAGTCTGCTTTGGAGAAGTTCCAACTAGTTGAGCACAGAGAGAGGTTATGATCCAGGAGATGGATAACACACGGGAAGTGGTTGCTTGAATATGTATCAGAAAGTGCATACCACTTAAATCGGCGCGCAAGTTAGATAGTACATATAGAGAGGTCTAAATGGGAATAGGTGTGAGATGTGTCCAAAAGAAAAGTAGGGGCGCCAGTATTGAGGCAGACAGGATTGAGCTGGTCTGCTAACAGGGAGCCCCTCGGACAGAATGCTGGAGAGCCCCAAAGAAGATGGTGGGAATTGAACTCTCCAGTTAACAAAAATGGTGCAGGTAGCTGAGCAATAATTTGCATCATGTCTGCCATGGTAACAGCAGACGACGATGGAGTGTAAACGGTACAAATGGAAAATGTAAAAGTTGGGAGAGTAATTCGGACGGCAACTGCCTGCAGGCTGGTGTGCAATGTGATGGGAACGTTGTAAATATCATCCTGAACCAGCAACATAATCCCTCCATGAGCCGGAATACCTGCCACAGGGGGTAAGTCAAAACTCACAGAGGTGTAGTGTGCCAAGGCAATGTGATCGCATGAGCATAGCTTCGTTTCCTGGAGGGCTACGACCAGCGGGCGGTGCAAGTGGAGCAGCAATTTCAAGTCCTCTCGGTTGGAGCGAATGCTGCGAATATCCCAGTGAATAAGTGCCATCGTGAGAAGAAGAAGATGCAAGAAGGGGTCATCTCGAAGGCCGCTGAGGGCCCGGCTTCCAGCGAGCACTGCCGCCGCTATCAGTAGACGGACAGTCATCGTGCATTGGTTCTATAGGTTCATCGGCCATCTTGTTAAGATGGCCGGGAGGGGGAGCTTCCTCCGCCGGTGAACGGCGAGATGTTTGGCTACCAGCGGTGCGGCCAGGCGAAACGGATGACGGCCTGGGGCGGCAACCGCTGGGTGGCGCTGGAAAAGAAATGCGCCGTGGCGGAGAAGGAGAACTGTACTTCCTATGAGCCTTCTTGGGAGGTCGTTTTATGGAAGTATTGGTCGATGGCTGAGTGTTCGAGGTACGTAGGAGGTCTGCACGAGACGGTTCCTTCTTGAAGGCCCGTGCATATGACTTCAGGGTCTTCACCTTGGCAGAAGCTGATAAAGGTGCTTGTGTCTGAGGGCTGACAGGAGGAAGAGGAGACGTCGACCTGGCGATCTTAGCACTGGCCGAATGGACGACCGTAGTGCTGAAGGTCAGATCGCATGTCTGCGTCGCCACCTCCCTGGTAGTCCGAGGAGAGGCGAGGACAGTCCTGTATTTCCCCACTGGGAGCAGCGTGGGCTTCCTACTAGCAAATAGCTTGCGAGCAGCCGAGGTGGACACTTTCTCTTTGACCCAAATTTCCTGTATACAGCGTTCTTCCTTGTAGATGGGACAGTCACGGGAGGATGCTGCGTGGTCACCCTGACAGTTCACACAACGAGGAGAAGGAGGTGGAAAGTCACCCTCATGGGCATCCCTGCCACAAGTGACACATTTAGCCGCGTTGCAACAAGACTGGCGAGTGTGATTAAAACGCTGACACTGGCAGCAGCGCGTAGGTGTCGGGACATAGTGGGAACAGAAATAACCTCGTAGCCCGCTTTGATGCGCGACAGCAGCTGAACACTATCAAAGGTCAAGAAAAATGGACATCCGTCACGCCCTGCTCAACGAGGAAAGACTGAATCTCCTCATCAGTCAATCCGTCGAGTGATCTAGTATATACCACACCACGGGACGAATTCAAAGTGCGGTGAGCCTCCACCCGGACAGGGAATGTGTACAGGAGTGTGGCCCAAAGCAGTTTTTGTGCCTGAAAGGCGCTCTGAGTTTCTAGTAACAAGGTACTCTTACGCAACCTGGTACAAGACTTGACCGATCCGGCTATGGCATCTACGCCCTTCTGGATAACGAAAGGGTTGACAGAGGAAAAATCCTTTCCGTCCTCAGATCGAGAAACTACGAGTAACTGTGGGGCAGGCGGTAGTACTTTTGTCACTGGTGGCTGGTCAAGTTTCCGTTTGTAGGCAGAACTCGAAAGAGAAGAAGAGAAATCCATTGCGGAGGAATCCTCCATGACTGCCAGCATCTCCGATGGCGCCTCCTTCCTTGTGGGGACACTCTCAGATGGCACTCCCACCTTAGGTGATTGTTCACACCTCAGGTCACACCTCCCGAGAAAAGGAAATCGGCAGGGTCGGAAGGTGTCAGCTCAGGCAATTACCCCTCCCTGGGCCTGGCCTTTACCAGGGGGTATGTGCGTGCCTTACTTGTCTACCCAGGGCGGGGAATTACGAATTACCCCGTCACCGCCTACGTGTGCGAATGCATGGGTTGGCCTTCAGGCACGCACAGGGAGGAAAGAAGAAGAGGAAAAGAGAAAGGAGAGAGAGAAAGAAAGGACAGATTGTCTCAAATGCCGAGGCGGAGACCAGAGAAGGCAAAGAGGAGAAGGCAAGGATTAGAAGGGAAGGGAAAGAGTAAGTAAGACAGTGAGATGGAGAAGAACAAAGAAAGAAACCAACCAAAGGAAGGAAGAAACCAGAAGAAGTGAAAAACCAAAATGAGCGCAAATATAGGTCGTGGAACCGTCCGTCTCCGGACGCAAGCGCTAACTACCCCCTTGAGGGGGAGGGACTCCTTTTAGTCGCCTCTTACGACAGGCAGGAACACCTCGGGCTTATTCTAACCCCCGGACCCGCAGGCGGGAGCGTGAAATTTGGAATTCGACCAGGTGAAATACAAGCCACTCATTGGAACTAAAGCCCAAGCTGTGATAACAATAAACCGTTTCCATAGGCTCGATATTACTTGTGCTTTAGACAGTTGAATTTAACCTAGAAAATTTGAAAGTTTGACACTGAAAACAGCTTCTGCATCCTCAGTTACATTAAATAGCTGCTTTTTGTCTTTTATACCCATTATAACAGTGGCTTTTCCACTATACACTGTTGTGATTACGAAGGCTTTTCCGGCGTATATATATATATATATATATATATATATATATATATATATATATATATATATACTAATCATTTCCGCTCCTAAAGGGAGGTGGATGGGCCACTGGAGAGCTTATTGCTCTAATGGAGCCAGAGATGAGGGTATTTATTTTGCTTTTCTTTATTTAGGTTGAACTTACTGCTAACTTACATATTAATTACAGTTTTTCTTAAGTAGCTTTTGTGTAGCTTTTGATAATACGTAATTGTTTTGTTAACTTAGAGACTAATTACAATTTTTCAAAAAATAAATATCTAGCTACTGTTTGTAATAAGTAATTACGTTTTCGTTTGCCTTTACACTATCTTATAAACTAGTAACATTTTACTCAATATGGAAATTTAGAATTTTGACAGCGTCTTATTGAGTTACTTTGTTTTGCTGTTTTGGTTACAGTCGACTTGGCCAGGTTTATGGTGGTGGGCGGTCGGGGTTCAGCGCCTGGAGGTGGGGAGGGGTGGGAGTCTCATTGCTCTGTGTGTGCAGTTATCTTGCGTGCTCGTGTTGATGTATTGGGTCAGGGAAGGTGTGGAGGGTGTTGTTTATGATTGTTCTGGGTGGGTAGGTGTATTTGTGTTTGGGTTTGTTTCTGTGTTGGGTTCTGTGGGTGTATATTGTGTGTAGGTCCATTCAGGAGGTGAGGGTGGTTTCCCCATAGCGGGCTCTCAGGTTAGCTAGTCTTGATTGTATAGGTGTTAGTTTTGCTTCCTCAAAGACCTCTTGTCTAGGGGTGGAGGGGGGAGTCGAAGGATGCTGCGTAAGATTCGTCTCTCAGTGCGGTAGATTCTTTTGGCTTGGGTTCTGGAGATGCAGGCGAGGGGGGCTGCCCCGTATTCGAATAGTAGGCGGACGAACGTTTTGTAAGTTTTTATAGCTGTCTTGTCGTTACAGCCTATGAATTTTCCTTGTATTCGCCTTATGAGGGATTGGCGTTGTCGGACTGTGTTCGAGGTCTCCTTTACGTGGTTGCTCAGGTTCTGGTATTTGTCTAGATGGACGCCTAGGTATTTGGCATGGGAGGAGAGGATGAGCTGGGTGCCCCACAGCGTGAGGGAGATGTGGTCAGAGTTTTGGTTGGTCTTGTTGTGAATGTTACAGTGATTGAAAAGGATGAGTTGGGTTATGGTGGAATTGGGTTTAATGCATCCAGTCTTCTAGTTCGGTAAGGTAGGTCGCTGTCTGGTTGTTGATGGTGTTATCGAGGGTCCTGAGTTCCAGTAGGCTGTGTCGTCTGTGTATAGTTGGACTTGTTCTGATGTTCTTGTCGGGGTGGGGATGTCGATGGTGTAAAGGGAGTAGAGCAGGGATGAGATAATCCCGCCCTGAGCTGCTCCTGCGTCGGGGCAGGAGGAGGATGAGGTGGTTTGGTTGGTGTGGATTTGGCAGCGTCTGTCGTGTAGGAGGCTTTGGATTAGTCGTACTGTCTGAGGTGGGAAGCCTGTCTTCAGCAGTTTGTATAAAAGTCCGTCATGCCAGATTCTGTCGAATGCCTGCTCGAGGTCCAGGAAGACAGCGAGCGTGCACTGTCCAAGGTTTTGGTGTCTTGTGATGTCTGAAGTGAGTCAGAGAAGGGGATCATTGGTGGAGTGGAGTTTGCAGAAGCTGGACTGGAGGTGAGGGATGAGTTGGAGTTTGTCGGTATAATGTGTGAGTATGTTTGTAATTATTCTCTCAAAGGTCTTATGGAGGACATCAAGGTGGGATATGGGGTGGTAGGATTTGGGATCTGATTTGAGTTTACCTGGTTTGGGGATCATGATGACTTTAGCGGATTTCCAAGCTGTGGGGCTGCAGTTGTGGGAGAGGCAGAAGTTGAAAAGGAGGGTGAGGAGGGGGATGATAGTGTTGAGGGGGCAGTTGCGGAGGAGTAGTCGTTGTATTCCGTTTTCGCTAGGGGCTGAATTACTGTATGAGAAGATGGCCTTTTTTACTTCTCTCTCAGTGATTGCATTCTGAAGTTTAGTGTCGTCTTCTGAAGGGGCTGTGGGGGGACGAGTAGTAGAGGGAGTTCTGTGGCGACTGTGTGGTGGAATGGTTCGTTGAAAAGGGGGTCCTCTGGAAATCTGTGGGTAGTTTCTAAGATTATTTTGAAGGCTTCTGCTATTTGAGTGGGGTCAGTGGTGGGGGAGTTGTCTATGTTTAGTTTGAAGGTCCTGTCAGTGTTTTGCCCTGTGAGTGTCTTGAACTTGTTCCAAAATTTGCATCCAGGTCTGTAGTCAAGTTTGGAGCAGGTTTTGTCCCATTGTTTTTGTCGGTGTTCAGCGGTGAGGCGCTTAATTTCGTTGTTCAGTTTGTTCCAAATTGTTTTAAGGTCAGGGTTTCTGTCTTTGTTGAATTCGTGGTAGAGCTTTCTTTTTTCTCAAATCAGTCTGAGAATTTCGGGGGGTAGGTGCGGTTTGAAAAAGGGGATGAGATTGGTGGGGATGGCTGTGTCGATGTCTGTCTTGAAGGTGTCTATTATTTTGTCATTGATGTGATTAAGGTAGTCAGAGTCGGTGATGGCTAGTAGGGATAGCAGGTTATTATTGATGGTCTCCTTGTGCTTTGACCAGTCAGCTTTGCTGTAGAGTTTTATCGTTCAGGAAGTGGGAGCTGGTTTTTTTGTAATGGTTTTAGGGCGCAAAACTGCTACAGTCATTAGCGCCCGGTCTGTGACTGAGGAAAAGGTAAAAAAACGAAACTGGAAACCAGCTGCAATGAGAACGAAACTCAAAAAAATTGGAAAATCTAAAAACAGAAGGAAGGCTTAAAAAACCACTAGAGGAGGGGGTTGGTTGTCACCAAAAAGAGCTTCAAATGACTGATGTCATCTCACTAGCACTAATAAACTCGAGAACACGATCGGCTGAGCGTGTGTCATCTGCTAAAATGGAAGATATATCAGGCGACAGCTGTAGCTGGGCGCGTAACAGAGTAAAATAGGGGCACTCAATTAAAAGGTGTCTTACTGTCCACAGCTGAGAGCAGTGGGAACAGAGAAGGGGAGGATCGCCACTTGAAAGATATTGTTGTTGTTGTGTTCAGTCCTGAGACTGGTTTGATGCAGCTCTCCATGATAATCTATCCTGTGCAAGCTCCTTCATCTCCCAGTACCTACTGCAACCTACATCCTTCTGAATCTGCTTAGTGTATTCATCTCTTGGTCTCCCTCTACGATTTTTACCCTCCAGACTGCCCTCCAATGCTAATAGTCGATGGCTAAAAAGACACTGCCCTATCCGGAGTTTAGTTAAAATTACCTCCTCCCGACGACTTGTTTGGAAGGAAGAGGTACAAGCACAGGGGAGAGCTTTCACGTCCCGCAATTTATTATTGGAAAGTGTCGACCAATGTGTGTGCCATAAAAAAGCAACATGACGACATAAAACACTCCGTATATCGGCGAAGGGAATCATGCGAATAGCTGGCCGAAGAAGAGTGACTGCAGCCTTGGCCGCTATATCTGCCGCCTCATGTCCACAGATACTAACGTGTCCAGGGATCCAGAGGAACGTCACCGAGACGCCCCACAAGTGGAGCAAGCGTAGGCAGTCCTGAATCCGGTGGACCAGAGGGTGGACAGGGTAGAGAGCTTGGAGACTGAGGAGAGAGCTGAGAGAATCTGAACAGATAACATACTGTATCCGCTAATGGCGACGGATGTATTGGACAGCCTGGAGGACAGCGTGAAGCTCCACAGTATAAATCGAACACTGGTCGGGAAGCCGAAATCGATTTGGGGTGTCGCCAACAATATAGGCACTCCCTACACCGAACGATGTTTTTGAACCATCAGTGTAAATAAATGTGACTTTCTTCATTTGTGCACATAGAGCAGAAAATGCCAGACGATAAACAAGTGAAGGGGTACCATCCTTGGGAAACTGACAAAGGTCACGGACCAGGCAGGTCCGGGGACGGAGCCAAGGCAGTGCTGTACCCCAAGTTGTCAAGAAAGTTTTAGGAAAGCGGAAGAAAGGAGAATGGAGAAGTTGACAGAAGCGGACTCCTGGTGGAAGTAGGGAGGCATACCCTAAACCCAAGGAGGCGTCGAAAAAAAATGTCATGGGCCAGATTAGCAGGCATGGAAGACAGATGGGTAGCATAACGACTCAGAAGGACAGCTGGCCGATTGGACAGCGAAGTTTCAGCAGTCTCAGCATAAAGGCTTTCCACAGGGCTGGTGTAAAAAGCTCCACACACTAAACATAATCCACGGTGGTGGATAGAGTCGAGACGCCGAAGAATAGACGACCGAGCAGAGGAATAAACCATGCTTCCATAGTCCAAAACCGAGCGCAGTAAGGCGCGATAACTTCCATAGTCCAATTTCTAGCGCACTAAGGCGCGATAGAGGCGGAGAAGGACCACTCGGTCCGCTCCCCAGGGGGTACCATTCAGGACATGGAGGGTGTTGAGGGATTGCAGATTGCGAGCCGAAAGATAGGAAACGTGGGAGGACCAGCAAAGTTTACTGTCAAACATAAGACCCAAGAATTTAGCGAAGTCCGAAAATGGAAGGTTGACAGGTCCTAGATGTAAGGAAGGAGGAAGAAACTCCGTACGACGCCAAAAATTAACACAAACGGTCTTACTGGCAGAAAGGCGGAAGCCGGTTTCGATGCTCCAAAAGTGGAGGCGATCGAGACATCCTTGAAGACGTCGTTCAAGAAGGCTGGTCCGTTGAGAGCTGTAGTAGATCGCAAAATCTTCCACAAAGAGGGAGCCAGAGACATCAGGAAGGAGACAATCCATAATTGGATTTATAGCAATGGCAAAGAGTATAACACTTAGCACGGAGCCCTGGGGTACCCCGTTTTCTTGGGAGAAAGTACGGGAGAGAGTAGTGTTCACAAACTCTCTAAATGTGCGCTCTTCCATAAATTCGCGAAGAAAAATGGGCAACCGACCGCGAAAGCCCCAAGAGAACAGTGTGCAGAGGATGCCTGTCCTCCAACAGGTATCGTATGCTCTTGCCAGATCAAAAAATATTGCTACTGTTTGGCGTTTCCAGAGAAAATTGTTCATGATATAAGTGGAGAGAGCAACAAGATGGTCAACTGCAGAACGATGCTTTCAGAAACCTCTTTGGGCAGGTGTTGAAAGACTGCGGGACTCCAGCCACCAAGCTAAACGGCAATTCACCATATGCTCCAAAACCTTACATACACTACTCGTGAGAGAAATGGGACGATAGCTAGAGGGGAGATGTTTGTCCTTTCCAGGTTTCGGAACAGGAACGACGATAGCTTCTCGCCATCGTCTGGGAAAAGTACTGTCGGTCCAAATTCGATTATAAAGCCTAAGGAGGTAACGCAGACTATGGTATGATAAATGCAGCAACATTTGGATGTGGATACCATCCGGTCCTGGGGCGGAGGAGCGAGAAGAAGAGAGTGCATTTTGGAGTTCCCGCATGGAGAAAACAGCATTGTAGCATTCGTGATTTTGAGAGGAGAAACAAAAGTTGCACTTCCACTGCACGTTTTTTTAGGAGAAACGCTGGCGGGTAATTTGAAGAGCTCGAAATGTCAGCAAAGTGTTGACCCAATGAGTTAGAAATTGCGATGGGGTCCACTAATGTATCATGCACGACAGTGAGCCCAGAGACCAGGGAGAAACTAGGCGCGCCAGATAACCGTCGAATCCGGCTCCGAACGTCTGAGGAGAGAGTGAAGGTGTTAAATGAGCTAGTAAAGAAGTCCCAGCTTGCCTTCTTGCTATCGCGGATGACGCGACGGCATCCTGCACGTAAGTGCTTATAGCGGATACAGTTGGCCAAAGTAGGATGGTGTCTGAAAACGCGAAGAGCACGTCGCCGCTCACGTACTGCGTCACGGCCTGCCTCGTTCCACCAAGGAACTGGAGGGCGCCAGAGGTGCGAGGTATTGAACGTTCCACAGCTGTAAGAATAACATCTGTAATATGAGTGACCTCATAGACGACGCTAGGAAAGTGACGGTCATCGAATGTCGCTACAGACGAAAAAAAGTGTCCAATCGGCTTGGACAAACTACCAGTGTCGCGGGCTCATATACGGCAGTTATGGTTGCAGTCGAAGGACACATGGAAAGTGGTCACTCGAGAATGTATCAGCAAGGGTGAACCATTCAAAGCGCCGAGCTAGAGGAACAGTAACGACCGGTCCAAATGAGAGAAATTTGTCGTGGAGGCAGACAAAAATGTAGGGTGCCCAGTGTTGAGGTAAACAAGGTCCGCTTGGTGGAAGACGTCTATCAATAGTGAGCCACGCGGACAAGGCTGTGGAGATCCCCAAAGCGGATGGTGGGCATTGAAGTCCCCAACCAGCAAATATGGGGGTGGAAGCTGACCAAGAAGATGAAGGAGATCAGCTCGTGCCATTGGTGTGGACAATGGAATGTATACAGTACAAAGAGAGAAGGTGTATCCAGAAAGGGAATGACGGACAGAGGCAGCTTGGAAGGAAGTGTTTAAGGGGATTGGGTGATAATGGAGAGTATCATGGAGAAGAATCATGAGTTCTCTATGTGCTGGAGTGCCTTCAACAGAGGGGAGATCAAATCGGACTGACTGAAAATGGGGGAAAACAAAGCAGTCGTGCGGACAAAGCTTTGTTTCTTGAAGACAGAAGATGACAGGCGAGTAGGATCGTAGGAGGATCGACAATTCATCCAGATTGGCTCAAATGCCGCGGATATTCCGATGGATAATGGACATAGGGTGGCCAGAAAATGGAAGAATGGGACCAAGGTTGCCCTCAACTCAACGACTGCTCAGAGCTTGCGACCAACAGTGTCGAATGGCATTCAGACAAAGGCAGAAGATCCTGAACCATAGGTTGTTCAGGAGCAGCTCCTGCCACCAGCGATCGGCCGGTTGATCAGCCGCCAGCAGTGTGCCTCGGTGACACAGAAGATGGCCGAGGGCGGTTACCGCCAGGTGGTGCGGTAGATGAGACACGCCGTGGCGGGGAAGGAGAGGAACTGGGTTTCTTATTAGCCTTCTTGGAAACAGTATGTATACATGGAGGAGGAACAGATGGTTGTGAAGTTGGGGTACGTAAAAAATCTTCACGAGTAGGCTCTTTTTTTGGAAGTCCGGGTGTCTGACTTTTGGGCTCTAGATTTAGAAGAACCCAATGAAGGATGAGCCATAGAGTGAGCAGGCGAAGTGGGGAGGTTGAACTGGCGATCTTTGCGCATGCCGATCTGATGTCCTTGGCACTAAAGGTGAGATCACAAGTCTGCATGGCCGCCTCCTTTGTTGGCCGAGGAGAGGCAAGGACAGTGCTTTATTTACCTGTCTGAGGCACAGTGGGCTTTCGACTGGCGAATAATTTTCGAGCAGCAAAGTTCGACACCTTTTCCTTCACTCCGATTTCCTGAATGAGCTTTTCGTCTTTGAAAATGGAGCAATCTCTAGAGGAAGCTGCGTGGTCACCCATATAGTTGATGCAACGAGGGGATGGAGGTGGATAAGCACCCTCATGGGCATCCTTGCCACACGTAACGCATTTGGCCGGATTGAAACAGGACTGGCTGGTATGATTGAACAGCTGACACCGATAGCAACACGTAGGGTTTGGGACACAAGGGTGAATGGAAATTCTCATAGCCCGCTTTTATGTTCGATGAGAGTTGAACTCTGTCAAATGTCAAGAAGACAGAATTGGTTGGAACGATGTTCATGTCAACCCTTGTCATGACTGTGAACAGCAGTTACGCCCTGGTCAGACAGGTAGTGTTGATTTTCCTCGTCGGACAATCCATCGAGGGAGCGCGTATAAATGACTCCATGTGAGGAATTTAAAGTACAATGCACTTCCACCCAGACAGGGAAGGTGTGTAGCAGTGAAGTACGCAGCAATTTTTGTGCCTGGAGGGCACTGACTGTTTCTAACAACAAGGTGCCATTCCGTAATCTGGAACAAGACTTTACAGGACCTGCAATTGCATCGATACTTTTCTGAATAATGAAAGGGTTGACTGTGGAGAAGTCGTGACCTTCGTCAGACCGAGAAACAACAAGCAACTGTGGCAATGATGGAAGAACTGTCTGTGGCTGAGACTCAGTGAACTTACGCTTGTGAGCAGACATAGTGGACGATGAGGAAACCATGAGGAAACCATTGTGGAAGTATCCCCCATGGTTACCGGCGTCTCCGATGGCACGCTCGTGCCTTGTGGGGGCCCTCTCTGAGGGCACTCCTGCCTTACATGATGGTTCACACCTCAGGTCACACCACCTGTGAAACGGACGGAGGGACCAATCGGCACTTTCGGACAGTATCAGCTCGGGTAATCACCACTCCATTGGCCTAGCCGTTACCAGCGGATACGTACGTGTCCTACCTGTCTACCTGCGGCGGGGAATTACTCGTTACCCCGTCACCAGCTATGCATGGAAATGCGTGGGTCGGCCTTCAGACACGCACAGGGATGAAAGAAGAGAAAGGGAAAAACAAAGAAAAGGAAAGGGAAGAAGAGAGGTCTCGAACGCCACAGCGGAGAAAAGGGTAAAGAGAAGAGGTAAGGAAAAGAGAAGGAGAAAGGAAGGATGAAGACTTGCAATCAGAGAAAACGAAGAATGTGTTACATTCTCGAGCGTTTGTCTCTGGATGTAGGCACACAACATACTCCCAGAGGAGGAGAAAGGGAAGGAAAGAGGCGGAGGTGAGGGGGGGGCGAAGATGGGGGATTACGAAGGATGCGGAAAAGGAAGATATGCAGCCTCCAAAGGAAGGAGGGCCACATTAGGTCGGGGTCCCGTGCTCGCTGTGCACATATCCACAGAAGAGTTATGGACCCCCAGGGGGGAGGGGAGCTGGGGGAGGGGGATTGATGGTAGTGGTGCTGAAGAGGATGTATAGGTGAGGGCTGGTTAAGGTGTCACCTACTGAATACTGGGTGATGGTGTCAGAGAGGGAGGGCTGTATAGGGTGTGATTGGGGAGGCAGCAGCCTTTGTGTCCTATGAAGGTGAAAGTATTGATAGGAAGTCATGTTGCGTTTTCGGTGGTGAGGAAGTCAAGTAGGTCAGTTCCGTTGTGATTTTGTGTGGTGTCTCCAAGTAGTTCGTGCCTTGCATTAAGGTTGGTTAGGAAGAAGAATTCTTTAAAAGTTGTTAGGTAGCGGAGGAAGGATCTTGGATGTGCTGTGTTTGGTGGGTTGTATAGGCAGGCTATAATGAGGCATCTGTGTCTGGGGCGCGGCATGGATATCATGACTGCCTCTAGGTGTTGATATTGAGGTGGAAGTGGGACCTCTTGGGTGGCCAGGGTTGTCTTGGTGTATATCGCAACTCCGCCTCTGCCGTCAGGTTGGTATTTGGCATAATGGTCATAGTTGCGGTTTAGTCTCATGTTGTCAGTGGGTTCGGTCGAGGTCTCTCCTAGTCCAAGGATATCTATGTCTTTTCTGCAGAGGCAGTCATTGAGGAGTGCTTTGCGACTGTGGAGGCCTTCTATGTTAACAAAAAGGAGGTTGGTGTGTCCTCTATTGGGGTGTGATGCCATGATTGGGGTTAAGGAGGGGGGGATGGGGGTGTTTATATTTGTTACTTAGCCCCTCAGGGCTTGTAAGTATGCTGTTTCGGTTACCGTCATCATGAGGTTGTTGCCCGTTTGGTTGTACTTTAGGTCCTTATGGAAGAATTTTTGGGCGAATTGTCGAAGAGTAGATATGATGTCTTGACGTCGGCCTTGGGAGGCAAGTGTAAAGGTGTTGGTTTTTAGAAAGTCATCAATGAGAAGGTGAGGTCCTTGGGTAGTGGGGGTGTCAGCGAGGTGGAGGGGGGCTTGAATATGGTCGTTTTCTGCTTGTTGGGGGCGGTTTTTGCATCTGAAGGAGCAGGAGTTTGGGCCACCGCAGTTGGCGCAGATGGGGGTAACAGAGGGGTCTAGTTCGCAGGATCAGAGGGGATGGTCCTTGCCACAGCAGCTGTATTTGTGTGTTGATGTCCAGTGTTCTGTTCTGTGATTGAACTGTTGGCATCTGTAGCATTGGATAGGCAGGGGATTAGGTGGGTTAGATGGTTCCACCCTGTGGTGTGATAGGAATATGTAGACTCCATGTTCTAGCATGAAGTCAATGTCTCTCTGATTGTTTGAGATGACTCGAATCATGGGCCAAAGTTGCCTGTCTTACTTGATTTGATTCTCCAGGCATTCAGGACAGGGATACCCTGGCATTGGAGTTCGGATTTGACATCTTCAGGAAGAATGTCAAAGCCGAAATCTTTGATTACTACGCTGACTCTGGGGGGTTTCAGTTGGTGAGGGTGGGCCGCAGTTTCCGTAAAGGTTTTCCTCTCCACTGTCACCCTAAAGTTGAGGAGTTTCCTGAGCTCTTGTTGTAGCTGGTTCTGGCTGATGTCTTTGTAAGAGGTTAGTTTGGCCATCCTGCCATCTCTGAATACGTTGAGGGAACCATTGAAGTGTCGGAAAGAGGGAAGGTGTTCCCTGAGAGTTTAGAGGGATAGAGTTTTGTTTGTGGAGTTGTCTGGGAGGCTCTTGAGAAAGTATTTGGAGGGAGCAGAGGATATGGTGGGTTCCTGGTTTGGGGAGTGGGTGGGAGATGATGATGTGTTGAGGAGGTGATATGGCCGGAGGGCTATAGGAGAGGGGATGGGTGGGTTGGAGACGCTGTTACGTTGAAGCCTGGAATCTTCTGGCTTGGTGTCGTTTTTTTTGGGGGGGGGGGGGAGGAAGGGGTGAGGGATATATCTTCCAGTGAGGTGTGGTGTCTGGAGAACTTTTTCTTTGCTGTACTCTTTGCCATCCTTCCTCTTGTAGTTGTTGGCTTTCCTGGGAGGAGTCAAACTGGAGAGCAGGGTCAAGATCTAGGATGAAGGATACCCTTTGAGTCTTTGAAGATGTGGCAGGAGTGGGGTAGGCTGAGGTTGCTGGTGCTGCGTTTTTTGGAACGTCCATGTTTGTGGTTGGGGGTTCGCCTTTGTCCTTGGGTTGGCGAGATTGGTATTTCGGCATGCCAGGGGAGAGGGGGAAGAAGGGAGTGGTGTGGAAGTGTGGTCGCACTAGAGTATGGTGGACCTTCGCCCTCTTTGTTAATACCTCCTGTGATCTGTGAGGGATCGAGGATCTCCACAGGAGACAGGGTGTCCTACACTTGCTCCACATACGCTGCAGACAGGTGCTGGCCGCTTGGATTCTGTTCAGCTTGAGGTGGCAAGCCACTGGGCCCTGGCACGGTAATTGCCCTCACCGTTTTAAGGGGAGGTGCGACACTGTTGTGTGCTGTGGCTGAGACAGAAGTCAGTGGCCCAGATGTAGAGCGAGTGTTCACTCGGCAGTGGCAGCTCAGTCGATGAGTTACGACAGAACGCGTCCTGTCGTGGAACGTTAATGATTGCGGCACCCTGGGCGTGAACACGACATTGCTTTTGCGTGAATCGACAGTTTTGCTACACCCCGTGTGCCGCCGTCGTTGCACAGAGTTGTGAGGGGTGCCAGCCTGCCTCCCTCTGTCGGCGGTGGAGAGCCGTACTGCGCTATAGCAACCGCTTCGACGTTGCTGGATGCGTGTGAGGAAGCGGCCTCCTCTGGCTGCCGGTGCTGGCGGCACGCTGCTCAGCGGCGTGCGTAGCACGGCGCCTGAGCTCCGCACGCTGCGGCCGCGAAACCGCGACTGAGCGTGCTGCGCCATGTGCGTCACTCCGCCAGGCGGTGAGGGCAGCGTGGCGCAGCAGGTCCGCACGCTACGGCCGCCGCCCGCTGACTGTGGGCGCTGCGCAGTGCTGTGCTGGACTCGGCGCCGCGTGCACGGGGTGGCGGGCAGACTGGCCCGCTTCGGCTGCGCCCCGCCAGCAGGTCTTCACTCCGCGGCGTCCTGACTGGGGGTGTGATTTGTCGGCCTTTAAAGGTGGGAGCCCCTCCAAGCTCGCACAAGCATGGTGGCCAACTCAAGGTCTACTGTCACCTCTGCATTGTTAGTAATTATAATCGAGGAGATTGCAGGAGCGAGGAACTGCGATGTTATCCGTACAACTGGTTAAGGTTACCCATTAATACAGGTACAGCTGGGTGATACAAGTGGACGAAAAAAGATTGACAGAATCGAGCTTGAAAGAACAGCGGTTTGAAGGGCAGACAAAAAAAAGTGCCAAGGCAAGTGCCAAGGGAAAAAAACCTCTGCAACAGTGTTAGGTTGGGTAGTAAGGGCAGTAGCGGTTTCTTGCTATCTGCAACAGATCGTGCAAGGTAAGGTTATGTTAGTGGTTGGGTATGGTGCATCAGTACCATAGAGCAATGCCAGATTGTGATGAAACCATCAGTCCTGTCGAGTAGGTGAGCGCTGCAGCTGCTGGCGCCAATGTCGTCTCCTGGGCCAGCTGCTGCTGCTCCTACGTTGCCGCGTGTTCCGGTTGCTGCACCTGGGGTTGTACGGATTCTCCTCGGCTGCTGCAGTGGCTTCGTCCCTGTAACAAGGAAATTAGTGCGGCGACGCGCGCTTCGCCATTACACCCTGTGCTGTGCCGTGTCGCCAGTGACTTGGCACAGCTTCGTGAGGCCGGTTGCTGTACAGCGGCAGCCTGCCGTCATTTGGCGTCATCCTCCGCTACTACACGGCGCAGCTCTGCCGCATTTGAGCCTCGAGGAGCTCCGTTCGTTCGGTGAGCTGCGCCACTTGAGCTTCAGATAAGTGGGCGCCGCTTTCTCGCATATCCGCGAGAAGGGCTGCATGTTTGGCTTCTCGGTCCCTCGCGGGGCCGCCCCCTCGGCGGTCGGTGTCGCAGTAAGGGCTACGGTTGTCTTCTTTGAACCCCTCACCTGCGGTGCTGCTTTGGCAGGCAGGGACAGGCACGCGAACGTGCTTCTGCGAGGTCGCAGGAGTGTTCGCAGGTACTACTGCACCGGGGCCTCGGGCGAAGACTGCACGCAGTTGCCTCGAGGCCTCTGCCTTCTCTGCAGCCGCGGCGGCTTTGAGGGCTGCCGTGCCTCCTTCACGGCGGCGCCGAGTTCGAGGCCACAGTTGTTGTCAGGGGCGCGAGCTGCATGCCCACTGCCCGTTTGCGGGCGGTCGTCCCCGCCCCTGGCAGGTGGAGCTGCTACTGCCCCGTCGCTCAGCTGCGCCGGGCTGGCCTGCGCCCTGCGTCATTTCCGGCGTCGTCTTCTCTTCTACCGCTGTGTCGGTGCGGCCGCGGCCGCCTCGCCGCCCTCGGCGCCGTTGCGGCTCGAGAAAGCCGGGCAACCGCGCGAGCTGGCGACGTGCGGGCCGCCACACCGGACACAGGTCGGCGGTCGCAGGCGCGGCTGTCGTGCTCGCCTGAGCGCTCGACGCACCGCGCCGCGTTCCGGCAATACTTCGCGACGTGGCCCTCGCCTTGGCACCTGAAGCACTGGGGCTGGGGGTCCGTGGCGGTCGGGAGAGCCTCTGACGTCACCGGGAAGCCCAGCAGCTTCCGCAACTCGAAGACGTCACTCACGTCGTCGGCCGTTTGGACGGTCACGGCATAGAGCCTTGCGGTTGCATTACCGAACCCCGCTCGCAGCAGCCCTTCCCAGACGGCTGCCTCGTCACAGCACCGAGGTAGCCCCCTGAGGAGTGCCTGGGTCGTCTTCACCCTCCCTACGGAAGGCGCCTTCTCACGCGCCGGCGGCCGCCGACGATGTGGCCAGCCACAGCGACCTTGATCGCCCTGTGGTCGGCCAGGTTTGCAGCTGCCGGCGCAGACCAGCCAGCCCGTGTCGGCAGACTCGTAGACCACCCCATTCCGAGCACAATGCGTCACGGTGTCCAACAGCGCTGTCCACCCGCCTTTGCACTTGGCGTACAGACGGGGGACAGGCCGCGACTCGTCCTCTCGGGAGTTCCTCGCACGGTCGGCAGACTCTGTGAGTTGCGCAACCGAAGGACCCTTCGTAGCGGCAGGTTTCCTCTGCCCGTACTTCTTTTCCGTGCTGCGAGGCGCTGAACACGACAGTCTGTAGGCGTTGTGAAAACAACACACGACAATCTGCTTTCCGCGGCGCCCACAGCACAGAAACCTCTTCACGAGCTCTCAACGAGTAAGTGTAGCGCGCAACACTAGAGATGCGCTCGCCTCGCTACCTCAGTGACTTCTCGGCGCAAGCGGCGGCCCCTATACAGGGTGTTACAAAAAGGTACGGCCAAACTTTCAGGAAACATTCCTCACACACAAATAAAGAAAAGGTGTTATGTGGACATCTGTCCGGAAACGCTCAATTTCCATGTTAGAGCTCTTTTTAGTTTCGTCAGTATGTACTGTACTTCCTTCATTCCGTACCATGTACAGTGTGTGCAGGCACTATCAGCAGCTGATTGGCCTACACGGGTACACTTCTGTGAATGGTTCATCCGACAATGTGTCTATCCTCATTTCAGTGCAAATGTTCTCTTTACGTATGAGGCTTCATTCCGACGTGATCAAATTGTAATTTTTCACAATGCGACATGTGTGGGCTGACGAGAATCCGCACGCAATTGTGCAATCACGTCATCAACACAGATTCTCTGTGAACGTTTCGACAGGCATTGTTGCTGATGTCTCGAATGGGCCCCACGTTCTTTCACCTACGCTCAATGGAGCACGTTATCACGATTTCGTACGGGTTACTCTACCTGTGCTGCTAGAACGTATGCCTTTACAAGTACGACACAACATGTGGTTCATACACAATGGAGCTCCTGCACATTTCAGTCGAAGTGTTCGTACGCTTCTCAACAACAGATTCGGTAATCGGTGGATTGGTAGAGGCGGACCAATTCCGTTGCCTCCATGCTCTCCTGACCTCAACCCTCTTGACTTTCATTTATGGGGCATTTGAAAGCTCTTGTCTACGCAACCCCGGTACCAAATGTAGAGACTATTCGTGCTCGTATTGTGGACGGCTGTGATACAATACGCCATTCTCCAGGGCTGCATCAGTGCAACAGGGATTCCATGCGATGGAGGGTGGACGCGTGTATCCTCACTAACGACATTTTGAACATTTCCTGTAACAAAGTGTTTGAAGTCACGCTGGTACATTCTGTTGCTGTGTGTTTCCATTCCACGATTAATGCGATTTGAAGAGAAGTAATTAAATGCGCTCTAACATGGAAAGTAAGCGTTTCCAGACACATGTCCACATAACATATTTTCTTTCTTTGTGTGTGAGGAATGTTTCCTGAAAGTTCGGCCATACCTTTTTGTAACACCCTGTATAAGCCACAGAAGGCTGACAACGCTTGGGCGAGGACGTGCCGTAACTGCTCTCTAGCACGCAAGTAAACATACTGCACTGCCAGTGGTGGAAACAGGCGAGATCGAGATATCGCTATCAAAAATTAAAAATTATTCCTACGATCGAAACACAGACCGTTGTTTTTTAATGTCTGATGACGCCATGAACCATGGACCTTGCCGTTGGTGGGGAGGCTTGCGTGCCTCAGCGATACAGATGGCCATACCGTAGGTGCAACCACAACGGAGGGGTATCTGTTGAGAGGCCAGACAAACGTGTGGTTCCTGAAGAGGGGCAGCAGCCTTTTCAGTAGTTGCAGGGGCAACAGTCTGGATGATTGACTGATCTGGTCTTGCAACATTAACCAAAACGGCCTTGCTGTGCTGGTACTGCGAACGGCTGAAAGCAACGGGAAACTACAGCCGTAATTTTTCCCGAGGACATGCAGCTTTACTGTATGATTAAATGATGATGGCATCCTCTTGGGTAAAATATTCCGGAGGTAAAATAGTCCCCCATTCGGATCTCCGGGCGGGGACTACTCAGGAGGATGTCGTTATCAGGAGAAAGAAAACTGGCGTTCTACGGATCGGAGCGTGGAATGTCAGATCCCTTAATCGGGCAGGTAGGTTAGAAAATTTAAAAAGGGAAATGGATAGGTTAAAGTTAGATATAGTGGGAATTAGTGAAGTTCGGTGGCAGGAGGAACAAGACTTCTGGTCAGGTGACTACAGGGTTGTAAACACAAAATCAAATAGGGGTAATGCAGGAGTAGGTTTAATAATGAATAGGAAAATAGGAATGCGGGTAAGCTACTACAAACAGCATAGTGAACGCATTATTGTGGCCAAGATAGATACGAAGCCCACACCTACTACAGTAGTACAAGTTTATATGCGAACTAGCTCTGCAGATGATGAAGAAATTGAAGAAATGTACGATGAAATAAAAGAAATTATTCAGATAGTGAAGGGAGATGAAAATTTAATAGTAATGGGTGACTGGAATTCGAGTGTAGGAAAAGGGAGAGAAGGAAACATAGTAGGTGAATATGGATTGGGGCTAAGAAATGAAAGAGGAAGCCGCCTAGTAGAATTTTGCACAGAGCACAACTTAATCATAGCTAACACTTGGTTTAAGAATCATGAAAGAAGGTTGTATACGTGGAAGAACCCTGGAGATACTAAAAGGTATCAGATAGATTATATAATGGTAAGACAGAGATTTAGGAACCAGGTTTTAAGTTGTAAGACATTTCCAGGGGCAGATGTGGACTCTGACCACAATCTATTGGTTATGACCTGTAGATTAAAACTGAAAAAACTGCAAAAATGTGGGAAATTAAGGAGATGGGACCTGGATAAACTGAAAGAACCAGAGGTTGTACAGAGTTTCAGGAAGAGCATAAGGGAACAATTGACAGGAATAGGGGAAAAAAATACAGTAGAAGAAGAATGGGTAGCTCTGAGGGATGTAGTAGTGAAGGCAGCAGAGGATAAAGTAGGTACAAAGACGAGGGCTGCTAGAAATCCTTGGGTAACAGAAGAAATATTGAATTTAATTGATGAAAGGAGAAAATATAAAAATGCAGTAAATGAAGCAGGCAAAAAGGAATACAAACGTCTCAAAAATGAGATCGACAGGAAGTGCAAAATGGCTAAACAGGGATGGCTAGAGGACAAATGTAAGGATGTAGAAGCTTATCTCACTAGGGGTAAGATAGATACTGCCTACAGGAAAATTAAAGAGACCTTTGGAGAGAAGAGAACCACGTGTATGAATATCAAGAGCTCAGATGGCAGCCCAGTTCTAAGCAAAGAAGGGAAGGCAGAAAGGTGGAAGGAGTATATAGAAGGTTTATACAAGGGCGATGTACTTGAGGACAATATTATGGAAATGGAAGAGGATGTGGATGAAGACGAAATGGGAGATACGATACTGCGTGAAGAGTTTGACAGAGCACTGAAAGACCTGAGTCGAAACAAGGCCCCCGGAGTAGACAACATTCCATTAGAACTACTGACGGCCTTGGAACAACCAGTCCTGACAAAACTCTATCAGCTGGTGAGCAAGATGTATGAGACAGGCGAAATACCCTCAGACTTCAAGAAGAATATAATAATTCCAATCCCAAAGAAAGCAGGTGCTGACAGATGTGAAAATTACCGAACTATCAGTTTAATAAGCCACGGCTGCAAAATACTAACGCGAATTCTTTACAGACGAATGGAAAAACTGGTAGACGCAGACCTCGGGGAGGATCAGTTTGGATTCCGTCGAAATGTTGGAACACGTGAGGCAATACTGACCTTACGACTTATCTTAGAAGAAAGATTAAGAAAAGGTAAACCTACGTTTCTAGCATTTGTAGACTTAGAGAAAGCTTTTGACAATGTTGACTGGAATACTCTTTTTCAAATTCTAAAGGTGGCAGGGGTAAAATACAGGGAGCGAAAGGCTATTTATAATTTGTACAGAAACCAGATGGCAGTCATAAGAGTCGAGGGGCATGAAAGGGAAGCAGTGGTCGGGAAAGGAGTGAGACAGGGTTGTAGCCTCTCCCCGATGTTATTCAATCTGTATATTGAGCAAGCAGTAAAGGAAACAAAAGAAAAATTTGGAGTAGGTATTAAAATTCATGGAGACGAAGTAAAAACTTTGAGGTTCGCTGATGACATTGTAATTCTGTCAGAGACGGCAAAGGACTTGGAAGAGCAGTTGAATGGAATGGACAATGTCTTGAAAGGAGGATATAAGATGAACATTAACAAAAGCAAAACGAGAATAATGGAATGTAGTCAAATTAAATCGGGTGATGCTGAGGGAATTAGATTAGGAAATGAGACACTTAAAGTAGTAAAGGAGTTTTGCTATTTAGGAAGTAAAATAACTGATGATGGTCGAAGTAGAGAGGATATAAAATGTAGACTGGCAATGGCAAGGAAAGCGTTTCTAAAGAAGAGAAATTTGTTAACATCGAATATCGATTTATGTATCAGGAAGTCGTTTCTGAAAGTATTTGTTTGGAGTGTAGCCATGTATGGAAGTGAAACATGGACGATAACTAGTTTGGACAAGAAGAGAATAGAAGCTTTCGAAATGTGGTGCTACAGAAGAATACTGAAGATTAGATGGGTAGATCACATAACTAATGAAGTATTGAATAGGATTGGGGAGAAGAGAAGTTTGTGGCACAACTTTACTAGAAGAAGGGATCGGTTGGTAGGACATGTTTTGAGGCATCAAGGGATCGCAAATTTAGCATTGGAGGGCAGCGTGGAGGGTAAAAATCGTAGAGGGAGACCGAGAGATGAGTACACTAAGCAGATTCAGAAGGATGTAGGTTGCAGTAGGTACTGGGAGATGAAGCAGCTTGCACAGGATAGAGTAGCATGGAGAGCTGCATCCAACCAGTCTCAGGACTGAAGACAACAACAACAACAACGACGCCGGGTTCCAAGTCTTACTTAAAAGGTAACCCTTGTCTCTATTAATAAGATTATCAGATAAACGAATCTCTATGGATTCTTTTAAAACACAGGCCCAATAGCGAGATGCAGGGGCAACCATTTGTGTCTCGTCATACAGCATTCTGTGTCCCTCGGTGAGACAGTGTTCCGCCACTGCAGATTTCTCAGGCTGAAGCAGCCTTGTGTGCCGCTGATACTCAACACATCGGTCCTGAATGGTCCGGATTGTCTGACCAATATAAGCCTTGCCACAGTGGCAAGGGATCTCGTACACGCCGGGCTTCCTCAAACCCAAGTCATCTTTAAAAGAGCCAAGAAGCGCTCTAATCTTGGCTGGTGGATGAAAAATACTTTTGATATGATATCTTTTTAGAATTCTTCCTATCTTCGAGGAAATGCTCCCAGCAAAAGGTAGAAAAGCCACCGATTGGCAGGTATTTTCTGGTTGTGAGGCGGAGGTCCAAACTGAAAAGCACGACGGATCTGTTTATCTGTATAGCCATCCTGTTTGAACACAACCTTAAGATGGTCCAATTCTTGTTTCAAGCTTTCTCCATCTGAAATGGCATAAGCTCTTCATGCCAACCCCGTATGCTGGAACGATGGATGACAGCTAGAAGCATGCAGTTAACGGTCCGTGTGCGTAGGCTTTCGATAAACAATGTGTCCCAGTGTCCCATAGTCCTTTCTGTACACCAGAACATCCAGAAACGGCAGCTTTCCATCACTTTCCACCTCCATGGTAAACTTGATGCTAGGATGCAAGGAATTAAAATGGCCTAGGAGGCGATCAAGAGCTTCTCTCCCATGAGGCCACCTGGTGTTATCAGACATTAAAATACAACGGTCTGTGTTTCGATCGTCGGAATAATATTTAATAGCGATATCTCGATTTCGCCAGTTTGCACCCCTGGTGGCGCGGTATGTTCACTTGCGCTAGAGGGCAGTTACGGCACCTTCTCGGCCATGCGTTGTCGACCTTCTGTGGCTTGCGCTGTGAAGTGAATTCCGGCGAGACCGTGCACCAGCACTCTCACTTGAAGATGGCGACCAGCTGGACCGCGGAAATATTGTGTCAAGATGACGTTATGATCCGGCTGCACACCCGAGAAGAATATTATACACTGTTGTTTGCCGTGCAGCGAACGAGAATTATCGATCCTCGAACCTAGATATTGAAACAGTTTGTAGAAGGGTGGGTCAGTGAGGAGCGTTTTCGATTTGCTTTTGACCAGGTAGTCACCCAATATCTCGCTTCGTGTCAGGTGTCGATCTGTATGTAATTTGATTCTGAACACTAGGCGAGGGGTCCGGGTCTGCACAACATTTATTTTCCGTGTTTCTATTGAGATCGTAGTTAGACTGGAACTACTTTTACTGTGTGAAACAAAAACTGTTAATTCACGAGTAAAGTGGGAAGTGAGTGCGAAGTTAAGGCTATCAGATGCTCGTATTTACCAGTCTGTTTCTGACATTTATTGGATGACTATATCGGTAGATAATTATTCGTCACAATATTGTCAAAATTAATTTCTAGTTCATTTACTTTAATTCCTTTAAACATCCAGTGATTAGCCTTTCAGAAAGTTAAGTAGTAATGTTTATACATCATCAAAGGAAAAAAAATATTCACAAGTGGCAACCAAAATAACTAACATCTCAGCTCCTCGCCCATGACAATTAACTTAATGAACGCACGGAATTATGTACTAACTGCACTGACTTAATGGTACAGACTAAATGTAGACACGACATAGCACAGTGATTTAACTGATCGAATGCTTGCCCACAAGTGACTCATGAACCTTACGTGTCGAACACTCGGTGCAGGTGGCCTCTGGCTTGGTTCAAATGGCTCTTGAGCACTTTGGGACTTAACTTCTGAGGACATCACTCGCCTATAACTTAAAACTAATTAAATCTAACTAACCTAAGGACATCACACACATCCATGTCCGAGGCAGGATTCGAACCTGCGACCGTAGCAGTCGCACGGTTCCTGACTGAAGTGGCTAGAACCACTCGGCCACAGCTTCTGGCGTGTGAAGGTGTGTGGGACAGGTCTCGTGTGTAGGTCTACTACAGAGATCCTTGCCCTCCGTCTAACCTCCCGACCACACTTAGCTGCCCTATCCTCTCTCCACCTCGTCCCTGCATGCTCCTGCAAGCAGCATTTTAACATTCCCCACCCCTACCGTGCTACCATCCCCCACCCTGCCTCGGCCTCCTCCTTACCCCACCTGGTTGTCCCTCCCATCATGCACCACTCTCATAGTCCGCAGCTTGTGGTCGTGCAGTAGCGTTCTCGCTTCCCACGCCTGGGTTCCCGGGTTTGATTTCCGGCGGGTCAGGGATTTTCTCTGCCTCGTGATGACTGGGTGTTGTGTGATGTCCTTAGGTTAGTTAGGTTCAAGTAGTTCTAAGTTCTAGGGGACTGATGACCATAGATGTTAAGTACCATAGTGCTCAGAGCCATTTTTGAACCACTCTCATAGTCTAGCTTCAGCTGGCAGAGACTGTGGTCACATGCATTTGAGTGGCATTTGCACACGAGCGTGTTGGTGTTTGTGTGTGTGTGTGTGTGTGTGTGTGTGTGGGGAGGGGGGGGGCGGTTGTGTCTTTTTGACAAAGGCCTTGTTGGCTGGAAGCTCATTTTGCGGCAGTCTTTTTGCTGTGCCTGTTGGCGACTCAGCATCTCCACTATATGGTGAGCAGCAACTGTCCTTTTCGTAATAATGTTACATTTCGTCCTGGATTTTCTATGATGCATGCATTGTATTTACAGTAGAAAACAAAAAGGGAAAAAGTTGTATGAAAGGAGTGGAACTGTAATGGAGACAACTAAAACACATTGCAATGTTTCAAGACCTCTGTAAGACTTAGTTATCTGCATTATACAATATTCTGGCTGCTTGCCCTGTTGTGGGAAGAGAACATTTACTTCAGGTGCAATGCCCTAAAAAAATAATTCCATAAGGCAATATAAAATGAAAATATCCTAAATAAACCGAGACCTGTGAGGGTTGGGGCTTCTCTCTTTATTGTCTCCAGGTAGTAATTTTTCTGGAAAACCATAATCCTCAGGGAATTACATTGTACCTGCAAAATCAGGAAAATTTCAGGAAATTTTGTGTTTGTAACCTAACAGTGGATTTTCATTTTATTGAGCTTTATAAATCACAAATTTTAAAATACTTTTTATTTCAAAGCGTGTTATTTGAATATTATTCCATATAAAATATCAACATTTAAAAAATGCTGTTAAAAAACAGCCAAGATGAAAGAAATGTCATTATTGTGCGATGCTCAAACATCTTTTGGAAAATGCCTTTCCAAGACTGATGACTGAAATACTAAAATACTCCTCTGTGATACAAATAAGGTGGAGATTGAGTCAAAAACTAAATCACTGAAGACTTAGGACTATCATGGATATGATGGAGTGCCTAGAAGAATATTAAAGTACTCTGCTGCCCATGTTAGCCCTGTACTTAGCCATATTTGTAAGTTTTCCTTCAGCAATGGTCAGTTTCTTGAATGATTAAAGCACTCAGAAGTAAAGGGAGAGAGGGATAATTTAGACAATTGTAGACTTATTTCTATACCAACAGTGTTTGCTAAAGTTATTGAAAAGACTGTGTGTAAGGATAATTGATCATTTTATATCACATATTTGCTATCAAATGCATAGTTCAGCTTTAGAAGTCAGTTTAAGTGATAATGCTAATCTTCCTTTGTCTGTGGGCTTCTGGATGGATTAAACAAAAGGTTTCGAACGCTAGGCAAATTTCTTGATTTAACTGAGGAGTTTGATTGTGTTGATCACAAACTATTGCTCAGGAAGTTCGACCATTAAGGAATATGGGGAATAGCTTGCAATTGGTTCACCTCTAGCTTTAGTTGGTTCACCTCTAGCTTTAGCAGCAGATTAGAAAACGTCATCATCCCAATGTTGATAATGGCAGTGATGTGGGGTCTGAGTGGGGTACGGTCAAATGGTGGCTGCCCAAGGGATCAGTGTTGGCACCACTCATGTTCCTTATTTGTATAAATGATATGCCCTCTATTATTACGGGTAACTCTAAAATATTTTTGTTTGCTGCTGACACTAGCTTGTTAGTAAAGGATCTTGTGTGCAACATCGGCTCGGTTTCAAATAGTGCAGTACATGGCCTAAGTTCGTGGCTTGTAGAAAATAAAGTAACCTAAATCACAGTAAGACTCAGTTTTTGCTTTTTATAACACACAATTCAACAAAACCTGAAGTTTTAATTTCACGGAATGGGCATGTGATTAGTGAAACTGAACAGATCAAATTTCTAGGTGATAAGATAGATAGTAAGCTGTCGTGGAAAGCCCACGTTCAGGATCTTGTTCAAAGACTTAATACTGCCATTTTAACTGTTCGAATGGTATCTGAAGTGAAAATTAGTCTACTCTGCTTATTTTCATTCGCTTGTGTCGTATGGTATTATATTTTGGCATAGCACTTTCCATTCTACAAGGATATTTTTCGCTCAGAAACGGGCGGTTCGGGCAATAAGTGGTGTGAGTTCACGAACCTCTTGTTGACAGCTGTCCACTAGTCTGGCTGTTTTGACACTGGCCTCCCAATATATATATATATATTCCTTATTGTCATTTCTTGTTATCAATATTAGCTTATTCCCAAGAATAAGCAACTTTCACTCTGTTAATACGCGGCAGAAATCAAACCTGCATTTGTATCTGAGTTCCTAAACTCTTGTGCAGAAAGGTGTGCGGTATACTGCTGCATCCATTTTCAATAAGCTACCACTAACATTCAAAAGTCTCAGCAGTAATCCACGCGCTTTCAAATCGAAACCGAAGAGTTTTCTCGAGGGTCACTCCTTCTATTTTATCGAAGAGTTCCTCAGGAAAATGAAGCTGATTCTTATTGTATTGTTGATTGCGTTTACCTAATCTTATGAACTGACTTTTTTTGGATTCATAAACATTTTATTTTATGTGTTATATTTAGAAGCTGTAATTTCATGTACTGACACGTTCCACGACCTTGGAAATTTGCTTCTCAGTTTGGTCCCATGGAACTAGACGTGTAAATAAAGAAATAATTCCCCCCCCCTTCCCCTCCCGTTCACTGTTAATTTCTCCGGAGCTCCTTATGACATCTTCCTTCCCGTACCTGGCATTCTTAGGGATTTTCAAAACCGTTTTTCCGAGGATGGGTAGAAGTATCAAGTTGACATTTATGTGACATACTAAGTTCTACGGTTCCCTGGCAATGTAAAAAAGTTAAGCTTTTAAATCAGTGCAGTCAAAATATATAGCCATTTATGTCACACATTATGAAACTTGCTAACTCACTCATCAAAAGCTATGGGGTACTTCATGCTAGTCTAGAACCCTGAAATTTGCAATTATATCACGCAGCAAAAAAAGTCATTTGTTATCAGACTGTCCGTCTGTGCATCTGTCTGTTAACCCTAGGACGCCCAAGCCTTTTTTTCTAACTTGGATGCCTAAGGGGGGGTTCGGCGAGCCCACTCGTATTAAATAGGTTTACTGACGAAAAATTACAACTTTCAAAATGGTTTATGTATTTTAACTAAGGCATCGGTTTATAAATGTTGTTAATTGTTATAAATATTGGATTGAGTGAATAAAAAATTGACATATTACAATACAAAATGCAGATACATATACATATACAATAGACTACTCTGAATCCTCAACTTCAAGGCAAGAGACACACTTCACAATTTTTTCAGAATGTGTGTTACACACATGTTTATGACAGTGTCCACAACACTGTTCTGGTTTACTTAGATTGTTGTACTTCTGCTTCTTTCTTTTAGCTTTTCTTACACAAATAGTGCACCGACCTTTTCCTGCAGGAGGCTGACGTGCTTCTGTTGTCACTTCTTTGGTTTTCTTTTATAGTATAGTCTCCATTAATTGAACAATTTGGTTAGATAACTCTCTTTCATTGGCACTTCTTTCTTCTACCTGCAATTTCACTAGTTCCATCCCAGCTTGGAGAAGATAAAGTTTATGTTTGTTGTGTTTCTTTTCATTCCATCTTGGATGTTGCTGGATGAATATGGTGGTTGCACTGATAGCACAAATGTCGATGAGAGAGTAAAATGCAGATAGAGGCAATCTCTTTGTTCCCCTGTTGCAGGTGTACATACGCGCCATTTGATCAATGGTATCAATTCCACCTTTAGTGGAATTATATTATGCATTTATCTCGGTTTTATTCTTTTCTCCTCCAACAGTGCCTTTACCTTGGTGCATTGTTGACAACATCAGTAAGTTTTTACTTGGTTTCGTATTTTCTGTGTAGGACACCAAAGCTACTGGAGGCCTACGTGTTGGGAACTGCACTAACTCACTGCAAGCTTACAAGATAAATTACAGGTGACTGACATCAACAATCACTTCCTCTGGAAGTAAACCGATTGTTGTGAATATCAAGAATACCAACCAACAAGAAACTAACTTGCGTTGTTGTAGAAACGAGAAATAGATACGAAATCCTACTGAGGGAAATTTTCTATAGCATGGAAGCCTAAGGGGGGGGGGGGGGGGGGGGTGGAAGGTTGTTGGACCCATAATAAGTTTATTTATTTTTTCTTTCAAAGCAGGAATTTTCTATAAACTATATTGACACTAATGTTTCATAAAATAGCCAACAAACAATAACTCAAAGGGAATATGTAGTATTAAAGTTACTTGGGCAAAAGCAGGGGACATAAAAAAAATTGTGGGTTCAACGCCCCCTTAGGCGTCCTAGGGTTAAGACAGCTTTTCCTCAGGAATGGTTAGACGTATCAAGTTGAAATTTGTGTCACATACTAAGGTCTACGGTACATTGGCAATGTAATGAACACCAGCTTGTAGGCCAGTACAGTCGAGATACAGCCATTTATGTCACACCCGGACAATCGGGATGCTTCCCAAGAAGAAAGGTTTCACAGTATAAGTAACTTTTCTGTGTCCATCAAGTTGCACAACGTGTGTATCTGACTTATGATAACAGAGGTGTCGCAATTCGGCAGTATAGTGAGATGGCCGCAACAGGAAGAGTAGCAGGAGCAGCATACATTGTGGACCTGCGAGTCCGTCCTCTGGATTCACAAGTACTGATTAACTGACCAGTTTGAGAAGAACAGCTACAACTCGGTCATCGAGATAAACGTCACGCACGAGATGTGCTCTTTCGTTTCGGTATATCAGTTACGTGCTCTGATATCACGTCGTTTTGTGACGGATGTGTTCTTGGAAAATCACATCGCAAAATGTTTAGCCATTACAGGGATCCTCCACAAACTGTCGATGAGTTGACTCGTGCAGAAGTTAATGGACTAATGTTTGTTGACTCTATACCTAAATGGTTTTCGTTACTATGTGATTTTCAAAGATTATTCTCGTTTCGATCAGATGTACTTCATGCGAAATAAATCAGAAGTGGCTGACAATTTGAAAACGTTTTTGAAGGAGTTGTGATACTGTTGGCCTGACAGTGGAGAAGAGGTTAGTTGTGACAAGTGCTTCTTGTCTAAAAAAAAGTTTGAGGGTACTCTGACTTGGGATATAATGCAGATAAATTTACTTGTGACTGAAGCATGGAATGCCACCCGTCTGTTTTTAGCCATGACGTCATCAACATGTTGAAATAAAAAAAAAGGGGGGGGCGTATCGGACTCTTCAGTTGACTTTACTAGAGCAGGAGAACAAGTAAAATACTTTGCTAGTTTTCAGCTCATCTCTCACCTCCAACTTAACTTAGAAGTTGCAGCGAAAGACAGGATACTCTGTAAAACTTCGCACAGCTGACAAGAACGGAACAGCAAACACAAGCGAATAAAGAGCAACACAACAAAGATGGCAATGAATCGCGCAGGATCATGGTAGCGGGACCGTAGAGACATCTATCGGTAGCTCATCGTTTGAGCGTACGCATATCTGATTAGCACTACCATCGCCCACTATTAACGGGCGAGGCCACTATATGCTTGTCGAACTGGCTGCCAGCGATTCAGTCGTTGAGAACGGTTGCCGCAGCTTCGAAATGCTTGTAACTGTCAAGGATATCGCTTTTCCCATCGACAGCTGCACTGGTATCGTTTGTATTGCAATTACCAACAAGAAAAATGAAATAAAAAATTTACGTCTTTGGCACTCTTACAAGTTCTCAACATCGTAAAAAAACTACTTTGTCGATGAAAATGTTTAGGGGTACGCATCCCCCAGCGTTCCCCCAGAAAAACAGAACTGGTTGTGACAAGCTTGCTGCAGTGCTATGAGACCGTGCCTTTGAGTTTCGTCTAATGCGTCCACATACTCCTGAGCAAATTGGTGTTGCCAAACAAGCAACTTGACATACAGTTGAATTAGCTCGCTCAATGTTAACATTTAGCAAGTGACATAATCATTTTGGGCTCATGCATGTGACACAGAATTTCTACTCAATCCTACTGGGAAGTCAAGTGTTTAAGGTAACACACCTCTCTAGTTGTTTACTGGCAAAGTGTTTCAGTTATCTACGCATTTTATTTGCCAAAGAAATTTCGTTCCAAGTTCGATGACAGAGCTATATTTGGGCATTTCATTGGCAATGTGAATGACAAAGATGGTTACAAAGTGTGGATTCCACCAAAAATGTTGTGTGATAAAATCACGCAATGTGAAAAGCTATGTACAATAGAAATTCGATTGACTTGGAATTTAATTCCATACACGAAGAAACAGTAGATATATGTGAATTTACTGTTGATCAAATTGAGACTGGTAACCAAGAATATTCGAATGAGTTACCAAATCGACGTCCAGTTCGTGAAACACGGCCCCAGTGAAATTTAGATAGTGCGAATTAGGATAATAGCCTCACAAGTCTCAAGAAACCAATGCATTAGTTTGCCTGACAAAAGCAATCATGAAGAGATCGCACCAACAAACTTCAACGAAGCTATGGGAAGTGGTAACTCCAATAAATGGTTTAATGTGATGTAAGAAGAAATGAAGGCATTTGAAGAAAATGACACCTGGGACTTGGTAGAACTGCCTAAAGGAAAACCTGTTATCGGTAATTGATGGGTACTTCTATTAAATATAGAACTGATGGATCGATTGCTCGATACCGTGCTTGCTCTGTTGTGTGTGCTGCACTTGATTATGATGAAACTTTTAGTCCAGTTGCTCGTTATGACGCTATTCGTGCTGAAATACCGATTGTGGCAGAAGAGCGTTTCAAACTTGGTCAGTTCGAGGTTAGAACTGCATTTTTGTATGATGACTTGGATGCAGAAATATACATTACTCAATCTGAAGGTTTCAATGACGGATCAGGTCGTCTTTGTCCCCTCAAGAAATCATTGTATGGTTTTAAGCAATCACCTCGTTTCACTCATTCATGAAAAAATGGCTTTATTAGTTCTACAGCATATCCTTGGATTTGCGTTCGACAAAGAAAAACAAAAGAACTGTTCATTGCTATTTATATCCATGATGGACTTCTCGCAGGAACAACTCAAAGTGCAGTGAATTCATTTTTAGATACGTAAAAATATCAGTGGGATCTCTGTACTCATTATTAGGCATGGAAATAGAGCAACGAGAGTGTGGCTTGTTTATTTCACAGTGAACATACACACAGAAAATTCTACATCGTTTTAACATGGCTGATTCGAACCATTAAAAACTCCTTGCGATAATGAACAATTAGGCAATGAATGTAGAAACACTCTTGTCTCATTTTCGGATATCTGCGTGGTGCTGCACACTTTGGTCTCTTTTGTACTTAATCCGGCGGTAAATTTTGTGTCTGTGCCGATGCTCAATTTGCTGGCAACACTAAAACAAGACGATCAACAAATGTTTTTGTTTCAATGGTTGACGACCCGGCTGTATCGTGGACATCTGAACTGCAGAATCAGTTGCGCTATCCACAACTGAAGCGGAGTTCATTGCTGCAAGTGAAGATTCCAAGGAAGCTATTGGAGATCAGTGGAAACAGAAACACACTATTATTGTTCAATGACAATGCGAGTGCCATTAAATTAGTGAAAAATCCAGAGTGACTCAAACGAGCTAAGCACATCGATGCATGATGTTGTTTTGTGCAGGAACTCTATCAAAACGGGGATATCAGTGTGGACTATAATGAGTTCTGAAAATCAACTAGATTGCATATTCTGAAAGCCTCAAAAATCAAACAAACTGTGAGCAATGTGTACCAAGATAGGACTCCATAACTAATATGTTTTGACCTCTTATTTTTTTTAAGTTATTCTGTGCAGCACAGTTTAATTTAGGGGGAAGTGTTGTTGCTGTTGTGGTCTTCAGACCAGAGACTAGTTTGATGCAGCTCTCCATGCTACTCTATCCTGTGCAAGCTTCCTCTTCTCCCAGTACCTACTGCAACCTATGTCCTTCTGAATCTGCTTAGTGTATTCATCTCTTGGTCTCCCTCTACGATTTTTACTCTCTATGTTGCCCTCTGATACTAAATTGGCGATCCCTTGATGCTTCGGAATGTGTCCTACTAACTGATCCCTTCTTCTAGTCAAAGTTGTGCAATAAATTCTTCTCCCCAATTCTGTCCAGTACCTCCTCATTAGTTACATGATCTTCCCATCTAATCTTCAGCATTTTTCTGTAGCACCACATTTTGAAAGCTTCTATTCTCTTCTTGTCTAAACTATTTATTGTCCATGTTTCACTTCCCTACATGGTACACACCATTCAAATACTTTCAGTAAAGACTTCCTGACACTTGAATCTATACCTGATGTTAACAAACTTCTCTTCTTCAGAAACACTTTTCTTTCCATTGCCAATCGACATTTTATATCGTCTCTACTTCGACCATCATCAGTTATTTTGCTCACGAAATAGCAAAAATCATCTACTACTTTAAGTGTCTCATTTTCTGACCTAATTCCCTCACCATCAGCTGATTTAATTAGATTACATTCCATAATCCTCGTTTTCCTTTCATTGATGTTCATCTTATATCCTCCTTTTAAGACACTGTCCTTTATGTTCAAGTCCTTTTGCTGTCTCTAACAGAATAACAATGTCGTCGGCAAACATTATGGATTTTAATTCCTTCTCCAAATTTTCTTTCTTTACTGCTTGATATACATATATTGTGCAACATAGTTTGATTTAGGGGGAAGTGTTAAAATAAATAAATTAGAACTGTATGCTTCCTGTCCTCATCTACAGTGCCACATGGTTTTGTGTTGAGTGAAATCATTTTACTTAAAGAAGTTTTGTTATATGTTTCATCTTTTTTAGGTATTAAAGAGAGAAGATCACTGTTCCTAAAAGTGTTGTGTTCTTGCTACAAATTATATTCTAAGTTCACCACCATAATATGAACTTTTAACCCTGATATTTACAACAAAACGTTTTGGTTATGTGACAGTAAAATGGTTTGTAATCTGTTCTGTTGGCCATGCTTGTTGCTTGGATTGGACAAATGTCCTTGGAACACTAAAGGTCACAGTTGTTTGGACCTTAATAATCTGCACACTGTAATTTGCAGGCATGAAAAATCAGAATCTCGTATCCTGGGCAAACTTGGTAAAAGTAGGACTGATGTGCAATTAGAACAATAGAACTGTGCAAGCTTATTACAGCAAAATAAAGAAATAGTAAATACTTAAGAGACTGCCAGCAGCCACCTGCTTATTAGAACAATACAAATAATCATTTTGAGGATGCAGGAAAAGCCCAACAATCGAGGCAATTAAGTAGAGTTAAATATTTGTTGGTTGAGTTAGGCGAGAAACTGAAGCCCACTTATCTACAGTCTCTGTGTTCACTTAATTATCAAAATGATTTAATTCAAAGCTTATATGGTGTTACGCTGTCTGAAACAAAACACAGATGGCAGACATGACATTTGTTGCTATTTAACTAGATGAAACATGTGATTTCACAAATCTGTTGCAAATTATTAATTAAATTCAAAAAAGTGAAAGACTGGCCAATGTCATGGTAATGGTCTAAGATGGCGGCAACTGACGACAGAAAGTCACCTGTAAAATGCAAAAAGAAAAAAAAATCAGTTAAAAGTACGAAAATAGTTATAAGGTGTGGGTTGTGGTGCCGAAAATCGCTCCAGAGTGATTGTGTAGGCCTAATTAACAGGGACGCTCACGCTGTGACAAGTTCAAAAGAGCGGATCAAATTACATTGTGAAGCATGAGAGAAGAGTTTAGGCATCGAACTTTTCGGAGGAAAAGGAACACAGCAACCCGAAAAAACAGTGAATTGTTTAAACAATTGCGTCAGCTTACTAGAGTTAGTACAAAATCTAGTCAAGTTAACGGATAAACTATCAAACGACAACTCAGAAATAAATACAAAGTTAACCATAGTTCTTAGCTCAAATGCATGATCAAAAAAAAAAAAAAACTCGTTGAAGTCATCAAGTTGCACAGAAAACCGTAGTGGAGAAATCAAAGACAACAGCGTGGACTTTGTGGAAATTAATTCTACAAAACGAAAAACAGAAACTGTTGAGCAAACCAACACGAACTCACGCAACGGAAGTGTAAACTGCTAAACAAATGAAATGCTGTACATTGTAGTTATCAAAACAAAAACAAACTGAAGATAACAACTCGTTGTATACTGCAAGTGATCTTCCCAAAAAATTAATTGTTAGTCAACCATAAAATGCTGCAGAAGGATACAGTTCTAATATAAATAATAAACAAACCAAACAAATTAAATCAAATGTGCACAGTGACTTAATACATATAAATAACTTCACAAGTAAACAAAAACACGCCACTATAGTGACATACACTCCAAATACAAATAAAAAATGGAAATGATCGTATGGCATTGTTATCCGGGCCCATTCGGGGGAGTTCCGCCACCGTATTGCAAGTCCTTTTTAGGTGACGCTATGTCAGTGATTTGCGAGTCAACAATGATGAAGGACACACAACACTTAGCCCCTGCCGGGCTCCCTGCGTGGTTGGCGGTAACGCTACCGATACACTACGAAGGCGACCCAGATACGAATATCAGACCATCTAATGGGACGGAAACAAACTAATGTTCCCATCTAAATGTTTCTAACGATCCTGGAAATCTTACAGACGAAACAACTCACCAAAAATGCAGAGCCATCTTTTCAAGAGGCGCATGAGAAAAGGAGAAGAAATATACAGTTTTTCAGCACTGAAAATGTGACTGAAGAACATATGCATTCATACAAAAATGCACCACAAAGTGGCTAACAGAATGCACACACACTGTCACAGAATTCGACTGTATCTAGAAATGCCAAAACTAAAAGCACGACTAACGCAATAGTTCGTAAAAGAGAAGAACAAGAAATGCTGTGCAGTGAAAAAAGGGCTTGGTTACTCCTGAGCAGAGTCAGAAGTGGGAGAACTCCACAAGATGTCATTAGTTTCCTTCCCTTCCTAAGAATAACAGCCTTACAGCTGAGAAGTTTAATAACAGTTTCAAAGTTATTGTTGACTTTGAGCTAAGAGATAAAGTAATGGACAGCACTACATGACTCAAAAATAATATGATAAAGGGCTTTTTTTATTTAGAAGAATGGCCATTATCCCTGTGAAACAGGCTCTTCTGTGATAAATAGGTACAGTACCAAGAGCAAATAAGTGAAAATGGATCAAACCTGTAGTCATAATCAACGTCAATGTACAACATATTAGGACTAAACTTTATGTGCTGTTTTTTTTTTTTTTTTTTTTGTTAATAGAAGAAATGAAGCCAGATGCGCTGTGTTTATCTAAACATTGTTTATCAACACAGGAAGCTGACTACTACAACGGTTTTCAGAACTTAAACTTACGACCATTTAAAACTAACATTTCCCAGTCTAATTCACGATCGCATATGTAAACAAAATATGTAACTTGCCTAGAGAAACTTACAACTGAAAAAATAACTGATTAATCTACACTCCTGGAAATTGAAATAAGAACACCGTGAATTCATTGTCCCAGGAAGGGGAAACTTTATTGACACATTCCTGAGGTCAGATACATCACATGATCACACTGACAGAACCACACTCACATAGACACAGGCAACAGAGCATGCACAATGTCGGCACTAGTACAGTGTATATCCACCTTTCGCAGCAATGCAGGCTGCTATTCTCCCATGGAGACGATCGTAGAGATGCTGGATGTAGTCCTGTGGAATGGCTTGCCATGCCATTTCCACCTGGCGCCTCAGTTGGACCAGCATTCGTGCTGGACGTGCAGACCGCGTGAGACGACGCTTCATCCAGTCCCAAACATGCTCAATGGGGGACAGATCCGGAGATCTTGCTGGCCAGGGTAGTTGACTTACACCTTCTAGAGCACGTTGGGTGGCACGGGATACATGCGGACGTGCATTGTCCTGTTGGAACAGCAAGTTCCCTTGCCGGTCTAGGAATGGTAGAACGATGGGTTCGATGACGGTTTGGATGTACCGTGCACTATTCAGTGTCCCCTCGACGATCACCAGAGGTGTATGGCTAGTGTAGGAGATCGCTCCCCACACCATGATGCCGGGTGTTGGCCCTGTGTGCCTCGGTCGTATGCAGTCCTGATTGTGGCGCTCACCTGCACGGCGCCAAACACGCATACGACCATCATTGGCACCAAGGCAGAATCGACTCTCATCGCTAAAGACGACACGTCTCAATTCGTCCCTCCATTCACGCCTGTCGCGACACCACTGGAGGCCGGCTGCACGATGTTGGGGCGTGAGCGGAAGACGGCCTAACGGTGTGCGGGACCGTAGCCCAGCTTCATGGAGGGAGACGGTTGCGAATGGTCCTCGCCGATACCCCAGGAACAACAGTGTCCCTAATTTGCTGGGAAGGGGCGGTGCGGTCCCCTGCGGCACTGCATAGGATCCTACGGTCTTGGCGTGCATCCGTGCGTCGGTGCGGTCCGGTCCCAGGTCGACGGGCACGTGCACCTTCCGCCGACCACTGGCGACAACATCGATGTACTGTGGAGACCTCACGCCCCACGTGTTGAGCAATTCGGCGGTACGTCCACCCGGCCTCCCGCATGCCCACTATACGCCCTCACTCAAAGTCCGTCAACTGCACATACGGTTCACGTCCACGCTGTCGCGGCATGATACCAGTGTTAAAGACTGCGATGGAGCTCCGTATGCCACGGCAAACTGGCTGACACTGACGGCGGCGGTGCACAAATGCTGTGCAGCTAGCGGCATTCGACGGCCAACACCGCGGTTCCTGGTGTGTCCACTGTGCCATGCGTGTGATCATTGCTTGTACAGCCCTCTCGCAGTGTCCGGAGCAAGTATGGTGGGTCTGACACACCGGTGTCAATGTGTTCTTTTTTCCATTTCCAGGAGTGTATTTCAGTTCAAAGTGTAGAAGCTCTGTAAATGAAAGGAATAATTTCGACAACAGGAGTCTCTAGTAATTAATGAAAAATATAAATGTATTATTGTAATTTCTTATATGAGAGTTTATTCTCGAAATAAGTAACAGATATGTACTAATATCACAGTGTACTTACTGTACTGAGCAGACATACGTTTACATATGTATTTTCCGTTTTTTGTATAATTTTTAATTGTTAATTAATCAAATGTTCATTCTAAACAATGCTGAGGATTGTTTGGGATTGTTAAGAAATTGTAAATAGTAACTACCATGTTGGCTTGAGAGTCAGTACTTTGTGTGATTTTGGAGTGAAAGCATGTAGCTTATTGTCATAATTTATTCTGAGTATGTTACAACTTATTTCACGTGTGTCAAGATGCATTTATTTAGTTTCAGATTGTAATAAATTTCTAGCTGAAACACAATAGGAGATTGATTTTTTTAATTTCAACTTTTCTGAAGATGGAATTTTTACAGTGACTGAGAATCAAGAACTTCTGCTGTGACAGGTTGCCAGATACGATGAGTAAAAACAACCCCTAAGAAAGGTATAATTGGTGTATGGAACTGGGATATAGTGTAAATCTGTAAACTAATCTTGTATTTTGTTTCAGAGTTAACCCGCTCATAGAAATAATATTCCATTTTTACTAGAACAGGAAAAAGAAGAACGTGAGTAGCACTACAAAGTATACTTATGGGAAAACGCAACTTGGAGAACCAACTGTTTGTAAGTACAAAATTTATTTGAATTTTACTTTTGGAATATGTTTTTCGTCTGTTTTGTTATTATGGAGGATAATAGAGAGGTTAACAACAATAGGCAAGTTGATGATAATGGGGAGGTTAATGGAAACTTGGAAAACAGCGTAGATATTACTGAAAACAATGTAGTTAATCAGGACAATTAAATCGGAGAGGATAGTGACCACAGTAGTGTATGTACACTCTTTCGTGGATTTGAATCAAATGCATCTGCCTTAGGTTAGTACAGTTAATGGAAGAGCAAAAAAGATCAATTGATGAACAGAAAATTTTTCTTGATTCAATCGATAAAAAATTAGACAACCATGGAATCAAAAACCTGTCGACTATAGAAGGGGAAATAGTTACCATAAAACAGGAAAACCAAAAATTCGAAGAGAGGCTAGATTCCGTGAAAATTTTTGAAAAAGTTGCTACTGTTGAAGTGTTACAATTAAAAAAGCTCAACAAAGATTTCGTAAAGAAATTCATAGAAACCGATCAAAACGTACAGAATTTCACTAAAATTGCAAATGGTAATTAAAAGAAGATGTAGGCACTTGTTTAGGTGAAATTTCGAACTTCAAATCTAAATTGCAAGAAATCGAAGATTCCGAAACTTCCTGGCAGATTAAAACTGTGTACCCGACTGAGACTCGAACTCGGAACCTTTGCCTTTAGCGGACAAGTGCTCTACCATCTGAGCTACCGTAGCACGACTCACGGCTGGTCCTCACAGCTTTACTTCTGCCAGTATCTCGTCTCCTACCTTCCAAACTTTGCAGAAGCTCTCTTGCGAACCTTGCAGAACTAGCACTCCTGAAAGAAAGGATACTGTGGAGACATGGCTTAGCCACAGCCTGTGGGATGTTTTCAGAATGAGATTTTCACTCTGCAGCGGAGTGTGCGCTGATATTAAACTTCCTGGCAGATTAAAACTGTGTGCCCGACCGAGACTCGAACTCGGGACCTTTGCCTTTCGCGGGCAAGTGCTCTACCATCTGAGCTACCGAAGCACGACTCACGCCCGGTCCTCACAGCTTTACTTCTGCCAGTACCTCGTCACCTACCTTCCAAACTTTACAGAAGCTCTCCTGCGAACCTTGCAGAACTAGCACTCCAGAAAGAAAGGATACTGCACTCTGCAGCGGAGTGTGTGCTGATATGAAACTTCCTGGCAGATTAAAACCATATGATGTCAGTGGTGTGTGTGAATGAGTTTGTGAAGGAAAGGAAGATCTAATTAGTGATAAGAGTACTAAGTGTAGTCAATGACTAAAGTAACGAATGTCAGTATGGTGATCAAGAGTGTAAGGTCTTAAGTGAAATGTGTCCAAGTGTGTACTCAGATAATAAAATTGACATGAAAAACGTGGAACAGTCTCCTGGTGGTAGTATGATTAGTAAATCTGTAGAATCTGTAGTAAAAGTTAGTGATTGTGATAAAGTGTTGAAAATAGTGACTATGGTGACAGACATAACCATAGTGGCCAAGTGTTTGAAACTATAAATGAAATTTGTCAAAAAGTGCATTTAATAAAGGAAAGTAGTTTTGGAAATTTGGAACAGCTATCTAATAGTGACTCAATCAGTGAATGTGTACAAGTTGTGGAGTAAGGGAGTGTATGTGTTGAAATCAGTAGCTTGCAGACAGATTTGAGGGAGCCTTGCAAAGACAACTACCTATTTAATTAAAGTACCACAAAACTGACTGTACAACCAGGAAATAGTAAGCTTGTGTTTGTAATGCACCTCTTTCTCCGGGGGACAAATATTAATTATTATCAGTAGTAGTATATTAAGCTACAAATTATCATTTTAAACCTGTGTGGTCTCCCTGCTGTGCCAGGTTGACCACAAGTCCCCGTCACGTTGTTCACTCTAACAACAGAGTACATAGAGGGTTGAAGACATGGAGAAAGAAAGGTATCATCGCAATTTGAAGTTATAGTAATATAACTTTCTTACCTTTATTGGTCGTTGTTACATGCTCATGGTCCAGTGATGAATCTCGCCATCCGCTGTTTGTTAAATCAATTTGAGGTCCAGGGTGTGTATTCTGCTGCATAAGAACGGACACATATTTAAACTTCCAACTTTTATTTTATAAATGCTTATCTTTACGATATTCAATAATTTTCAGTGTAACAGCTTCTCCAATACATCATTTCATTCCCTCTATCCTTGACCTTCTCAAAGCAAGCATATTAGAAGACGTCTCAACACCAGCTGCCCATTGTCTCTATACCTGCCAATAACGGGCTCCTGTTCACAGAGCTTACAAACTGTGTAGTACTGCCAACCTTTGTTGTATATCGATATTTTACACATCGCACGTATACATATATGAAAAACATAGTATGAAAATTGAAAGCTGTTTATAATATAGTTCTGTGGCAATATACCTCATGATTGTCCTCATATTAACAGTTTTGTAACAAAATAATAACATTTCAGATTATGTTTATGTAGTTAAAATTCCCTTGCTCCTTCAAGTTGATTGACGGTACCGCCCACCTTGCCAGCCGGTGGTATCGGTAGTTTCAGTAGTCCGTTACATTACACACTCCCCTCGAGATTTCATGCGAAAGAATTTCGCATGATATCTCGACAGACATGCAATGCAACGAACCACTGACCCTACTACACAAATACTAACAATGTTCTTCAGATGTCTTCTTGTGCCCGCCAACCTTCTCCTCTTGAATTTATCTCCTCATCTGTCAGGTTTCTGACTTAGTACATTGGTAATTATCCTGGAATTATATAACACTCAATTAATGGCATATATTTATGATGGTATCTCACCCAGGGCGTTTGTTCTCTATCATTCTGGGTTCGATTACCAAATTTGACTTACATATTTACATAAGCAAATGTGCAAATATTTCTACCAGTTATTATTAAACATAAAATATAAATGCAATAGTTTCATAATATGGACTTTACATCAACTTAATATGTGTATCATCCTTCTCACATCAACAAGGGTTTCACCAAGTAATATAGAATAGATAACCGTGCAAATCTTGAAGTGACAGTGCAATGGGAGCAGGTTAACCCAGTCATCCTCCGTACTAACATATTTTCTCAAAGATATATAATAATTCACAACAGAGGTGACAGTGCAATGGGAACATGTTAACCCAGTCATCCTCAGTACTAACATATTTTCTCAAAGATATATAATAGTTCAAATCAGTGATGGCACTGCAATGTGAACATGTTAACCCAGCCATCTCTTGCATCAAAATGTAGAAATAAAAATTGAGACTCTATTTAGTTGGCAGTAGTGGGTCACTAGTGTTTGAAGTTCAATAATTTTTACTAAATGTGAATCAGGCAAAATATAATTCCCTAATACATCATTTCTCTAACCTAAAGAATAATGCTTTACAAGCAACAAGAGTGCATCAAAATTGTCTAATCCTAACATGTGATATCATATAGTGTACAAAAATGAATAGAAATAAACTATATCATTGTCAATATTTTACGAACCTGTGTGTTTATAGTACTTTCTTGCACATTATCCTACAGCCTTTATCCATTCTGTCCTGTAACTCTCATGCCTTTCCCTCATATCAAATCATGTGTATAAACTAGCTGATTTCTTTCAATGTATTTATAAGTAGTTCTGTAAAGGTTCAAGTCTCCATCCACACAAACATGTCATTGTTTTCTCATATGTGTAAAATAGAAGATAGCAATTGCTTGGTCAATTCAGTTTTTTATGATATACTACAAATTGGTATATACATCCCTAATCCTAAAAACGTAGAAATGGTAATCAATCATATATGAAACTTCCCTAAACTTTAGGCATAAGTAATATATAATGTCATGTAATGTGTAGTTATGTACAGTGTGTAGCATCCTTCTTCATTTATGGTCCATGCTTCACAAACAATAAAAGTATAGAATAACCAAGTAAACCATTGGGTCTTCTCTCTGCCACCAGCACACAGCCACAAACCGTTCCATGTCTTATTGGCAGCACTTGAGACACCATAGTGAGCAATAGTCCAACCAGTACCAATGTCCACGAGGTCTATGTGTCTCTGTGAGAACTTGCCGATACTTGCTTAGCATCACCATAAATGTGTATGAACACTGGTTCATACATACTGCAGTCTCCAAAGCCTCATTCTTCCTGTCACACAGTTTGCAGTATGAGCAGTTTACACCAGTCACTTCCTCCAACAGTAACATAATAAGTCGCAGCACAAAAGTCACAACAAGAGTTCACCTCACAAGTGAGAAAATATGTTTAGTGTGTATGAGTCACCTGTGCCACAAGTATCATACACTGTCTAATTACTCTGAGCTGACCATGCAATTCCATTACTACACCTTCTGTCCTCAACTTTTTTGGCAGTTCCAGAGAATGATCTCTGTATAAAAATCGTTTCACAAGAATAACAACTGACACAGCAAGTATCACATTCCCAGTGTCTTTGTATAAAGTATCATGAGCAAAGTTACATCGTTACGACCTCAGCCTGAATATTTCTTACAGTTTCTCACCTAGTAATAGGCATTTGAAGTGTGTCATCATACTGTACAAGAATAAGTTGAACATGATGTTCATACACTACGGTTTCCATCTCTTCTGAATGTTAATCATTGCATGTAAAATCTTGACAAAGCATAGTTATTCACAACATGTGACTACAGGATTTCAGTTGTTTCAAAATTTTGTTCAAAGACAATACAATTTTTCAGCCTTGCTCTAATATCATGTTTAAGACTACAGATGATTGGTATGTTCATATTTATAAGTTCACAGTTATTGTTAAGTATAGGTTGATTTCAGATTGTTGAGTGTCAAGTGCACATTTATTTCTTATATATTTTGTTTTAATTGTTTGTCAGCATTATATAAATGTTTGCATATTACAGAGCTAATATCAGAATATCAGAAGTTTGAATGAGAAGTCTCAATGGCACAGCAAAAACATCAGAATTCCAGAAATTTTGAATATAAAGTAGCATAAGTTAATTAAAATGTAAAATGGGTCCACTAATGAAAAGGTTTACCACTGTAAACTCTCATCTACTGTTATATCTCTCCAATTCAAATTCAGTACTTCTCTGTACGTGATGGTTCAACAAGAAACAACATAATGAGCATAATGTATATTTGTGGTCTAAAAGCATCGTTCAAGTATGTTTATCATGCAAATTATATTTATATCCCTGGTTCAGAAGTGTTCACCTGACCAGATATCTACCTAGGTGCACAGAGCACATGTTGTCAAACAAAATATGACTAGTGATCAATTATAACGCCACATGGCTAAATAGTGTTTCAAAATTCTACAATTAACTGCATAAGACAAAGTTGTGAAATACTAACCAATACAATGGTTTAAAGTTCATAAGCATAAGCAATTGTGCAAATTCGACACAATACTGGCTTACACAGTAAACATATAAACCTCCTGGCCGAATGCAGAGACATAGCACAAGAGTGAATGGATCAGTAAATTAATAAACTGGGTCAAATAACCTCCAGAAACCAAATACTGCAATAAGAGCACATTAACATAAAAATCGATATTACAGTTCAAATGATATTTTCAAAAGTCATGAGCATGAATAAATTTACCAAGTTAGCATTCATTATGTAAGACAAGAGCATAAGATATTCATTCTGTAAACCATAAATATATACAATATTGCAAACTGACTGGCGAACTCCCAGATAGAAACTGTAACCTACGCTCTGACAGATATGACAATGTAAATATTAACATGGACTTTTATAGTGTTTCAACTCAGTGATGTCTCGTAGACCGAAAAGTTTTCTAGGCATTTGGATGATGATTCTCAGATATTACAAAAGGTCCTATATATATGTCAAAGAATTTCTTAAGTTCCCCACAAAAGTAATTTGGCTTACCTACTGTTTTCACAAGGACTAGATCACCAACATTAAACTCGCTCATCGTTCCTCTCTTGTCATATCTAGCTTTTCTAATTTCTCTTTGCTTTTTAATATTCCTCCTCACTATTTCTTCTCTTTCCTGTTTTGTCAGACTGGTGCATGTTGGAAACTCAACCAGTTCACTAATAAAATTTGGTGGCTTTTTGTCAAAAAGTATCTTATAAGGGGAGAACCCAGTTGAACTGTGCTGTAAGCTGTTCATCACATCTTCAAAAGTTTGCTAATGTGTTCTATCCAGGTGTTATGGTCAGTATGACAGTAAGTTCTAAATAATCTCCCAGTTTCCCGCATGTATCTTGCTGCTGGGTTGCTCGAAGGGTTATAAGCCGAAATAAGAATATGGTTAATTTGCTTTCTATATATGAATGATTCCCAAGTTTTGGATGTGAATTGAGATCCATTGTCACTAACAATTGTCTTGGGTACTCCCACACATTTAAAATGGTCTCGGGTAAAACATGAAATAATATTCTTGCTAGTAGCATTTCTGAATAGGTATAACCTAATAAATTTAGAAAACAGGTCCACACTTACAAAGACATAATTAAACCCTCCTCTAGACGGAGTTGACAGTCTTCCATACAAGTCAATTGCTACAATGTCAAGCTGCTGTTTAGGGTTTATATTTTGCATGTGACCCCTACTCGTCTGATTGGTCACCTTAACTCTCTGACACAGATGACAAGTAGACAGGATTTTCCTGACCGTCCTCCCCATATTGTAAGAGTAAACATTTTCCTGGATTTTCTGAATACATTTGAGTGCTCCACAATGACCGTATCTCTTATGGGTATATTTTACAAGTGAGTTAACAAATTCTTGTGGCCAACACAATTTCCATACCTCACTATCTTCCTTCAGTCTTCTAAATAGTATTCCTCTATGAACTATGTAATATTGCCCTACTTTTTCATTTCCCTTTTATCCAATATAAATTTCCATCAACTTCCACTCTGAATCATGGTTCTGAATTCGTTGGATATCATTGCATATTTTCATTTATTCCTTTTAGATACATGATTCTAAATTCATTCTCCTCTTCATCACCGTTGTCACCAGTTGATTCTCCCAAAGGATGCTTGGAAAGTGCGTCTGCTATGCCATTTTCTTTACCTTTTATGTATCTGATGGTGCAGTTCAACTGCTGAAGTAAGAGTGCCCATCTTGTGATTCTGCTATGATATAACTTACATTCTTGTAAATAAGAAAGTGCTTTGTGGTCAGAAAAGACTATTACCTCATGACCCACTAAATAATTTTTAAACTTCAAAAAGGCGCAGTGTACAGCTAACAATTCCTTTTCTGTAATTGTGTACTGTCTCTCGTGTTTCTGAAATGTCCTGCTGGAAAAAGCAATTGATCTATGTTGTTCTACCCCATTCTCTATCTTCACTTGGAAAAGATGTGCCCCCAAACTGGTGTTGCTACTGTCAGTCATCAGACAGACTGGTAATTCAAAATCTGGCCTAAATAAGATTTTACTATTTATCAATTGATGTTTGATTTCTTCAAAAGCAGTCTGACAATCTTTGTCCCAATCCCACATGGTAGGTTTCTTAAGCAAATTTCCCAAATATGGTGCATTAAGAGTCTTAGTAGCACAGAACTTCCTATAAAATCCACACATTCCAAGGAATGACTTCAGCTGTTACTTATTTCTAGGAGGTGGAAACTTTGCAATAGCTTCAATTTTCTCATCATCTGGCATCTGATATAATGTGTCCCAAGAATACCAATTGTTTTACACCACATTTACATTTTGATAGCTTGAGAGACATGCCTCCTTTCCTAAACTCCTCACAAATTCTCTTAAGTAACCCAACGTTTTCATCCCAACTTTTTCCTGAAACCAAAATGTCATCCACATATATAGTAGTTTACTCAACAATTGTTTTCCCAAAACATAATCCAAGGCTCTAATAAACTCTGCAACAGAAACATTAAGTCCAAAAGGTACTATAGTAAAGTGTAACATTTTCCATTGTATAGGAATGCAGTGTATTTCTGAGATTCCTTTGCTAATGGTATCTGATGAAATCCCGAGGTCAAATCCAAACTTGACATAAATTTTACATGTTCAAACTTCTGTAGTAATTCATCAATGTTTTCAGGATGATCAGTTTCCCAACACAATAATCTATTGAGAATTCTGGAATCAAGGGCAAGTCTTATACTGTTATCTTTCTTGGCAATAGCTATAATCGGATTGTTATATTCGCTATTGCACAAGTCTCCATCTTCTCCAACTCTTTCGTTACTGCTTTCCTCCCACTTATAGCAATACCATAAGGTTTCATGAAAAAGGTTTCATGGGGCTTAAGTACAAGTTTACGTTCATAACCTCTTACTCTGCCTGGTCTGTCACTAAATACATCAGAATATTCCCATAAAAGTTCCTTAAGGTGAGATTGATTTTCGTGGGTTAAATTCTCTGCTTCTGCAATTTTGTTTTACACTAAGTTTTGATAATCCACATCATCATAAGTCTGTTGACCAAAACAATCTAAATATCCCCCATCATCAGAATAATCTACCTCCCTGATCTGATTATGACTGTTGCTGCACTTCTCAATGAAATTGATTTTACACCTTTTATCTTTGTCTGTAGGATGCACAAGTATAACAGTTTCGCTTCCCCAGTCAAATGCCATGCCCACTTTCACTATCCAATCCATGCCCAGAATTATATCCTCACTCAGCTCCGTAATGACAAGACAATCCTGCTCATAGATCACATCTCCAATTTTGAAAGATAAAAGTATCTGACTTTTTACTGTTTTACTGAATCTTCCTGTTGCCCCCCTGATTTTAACCCCTACAGCTGGCAATTCCGCAAACTGATGGTTTTTATTTATCTTATCCCTTAACTTTCCACTGACTCCTGATATGGGGCTCCCTTGTCAATTAGACAACAACCCGTCCATTCATTAACACAAATTTGTATATAAGGGCTACCTATGATTTCACTCTCTTGCTTATCAACATTTTCAAGCAATAAATCATCTTCCACACTTTTAAAATTTAGATCATCATTTTGTTTAACACAAGCTAAGGTTTTTTCAGTCTGCAAATTGTGCACAAGACAATCGGGTTTCTCCTTACAAACATAATTAGACACATTATTGATATCATTCTCCATAAGCAATTCTTTACATATTACAGCCACTTTTGCTTGCTCCCACCAAACTGGATAAACCTTCTTGCAAATTTCCAATACTTGCCTCCAGAACATATTATCTTTATTACCCTCATTAAGCTTATCCCACAACCTTCAAATAAGTCTCTGTTCCTTGTTTTCTATGTTAATAATTACCTCCTCCTCATTTTCAGCATCTATCCTGTTGATTACTGATGATGTATTGAACAATGTGACTGCTTCCTGATCCTCCTGTACTGAACAATTACTCTCAACCCTTCAATACCTCAACACATGATTCAACTTCCCTACCATCAAGGACTTCAACATTATCCCTCACATTAATATCACACCCTACTTCCTTCAGTTCTACAACTCTATTGTTCAATACTTGAGTCTCATTCCCACTCACAGAAGTCTCCACATCATTCAGATCACCATTTACTACAAGTTCATCAGAATACATTAATGCATTAATTCTGTAAGTATCATAGCTGTCATTAGTATTATTAACATAGGAACAACCCCACACATCACCTCTCACAACATTTTCTTACTCCATGAACAAATTCTTAATTACATCTCCACTGATTTCTGAATCATCATTACTAACGTGTCTACAATTAGTTTTGCTGCCCCTCTCCCCCTGCGACGCAATCACTTATTTGCTGCCAAAATTGTTTATCAAAAGGTCTCATAACATTTTCAGGTGCCCTTCTTGCATTAATAATCTGTCTTTTTCTGTAATTATTCTGTCTATGCCTACTTTGGTTTCTCATGGCCTGATTTCTTAAGTTAAATCTGTTTGTCCCAAACTGACAGGCCCTCATCGGGATGGCTCCTAGTTTAACCGCCCTTGCCATTCCCATTCTGTCCTCTATCAGAATTTTCCCATTGTCTATTCCTCTTCCCGCTATAATTATTGCTTTCCCTGTTCTCATTTCGTCCCCAGTTCCCATTCTCTTGCCTATTGGGGTTTCGCTGATAATTCTCATTTCGATTTTGCTGATAATTTTAATGATTCCTATTATAATTATTTCGATAATTAGCATTGTCTCTCCTTGGATTATTCCCACTACTGTAATTTTGGTACCATTTCCCATGGTTTTGTTCATAGTGGTGTCCACTAAACCTTTTGTTTCACTCTAATGCACGATCTAATTATTCTACATAATTCAAAAATTGTTAAATAGAGTCATAGTCCATAAACTAAGTCCCACTGAAGTCTATTTGGTAATCTTCGTCTTAATGCGTCTGTTTGCATTAATTCGTCAAAAGGTCTGTCCAAATATGCCAATTTTCGTAACTGTTTCTCACAAAATTCCCTCATTGTGCCATCAGATTCTTTATAATTAGGTCCATTAAGGTAATTAACTTTTAATTTTAGCCTGAACTGATTCTGAGAAAAATTTATTCAAAAAGCTTTTTTCAAATTGACTGTATGTTACATTAGGAGTGGTGGATAAATTGAAAGCTTCACCAACAAGAAAATTTTTAATGAACTTAATTTTCACAGTGTAACTCATTTCATACGAAAAATTTCCACAACAATTCACAATGAAGTCAACCGGGTGTAATTTTTCGTTCCCTGGAAAATTACGCACGTTAAACACCTGGCCAAAAAAAAAAAAAAGTTAAATGCAGTCGCCACCGATTTCATGGCTAAATAATCCCGAATCTCAGATAATTGTTTCTGTAATCATGCTACCTCATGCTCATTGTGTTTCATTACAGTGTTACAACAATCTTCCTTATGCTCAACAGTCTTTACTTTTTCCATAACATTGTTTTCAAGCATTGACAATTTGCCATCGAAATTTTTCATATGCAAGTCAATTCTGGTAATCATTTCCCTCTCTTTAATTTTTCGGTCATTTGCAAATACTTCGAAATTTTTCGCAGTTTCTTCAGCTTCCCGTTTGATTGTTAGTTTGACTTTATTGAGTGTATCTTCTACGTCCCCCACCCTATCCTCAATTTTACTTGCACGTTCTTCTTAATTGTTTTTCATTAATTCCATGTCAGATATGATACCTTCACTTACTTTCAAAAGTTTTTCTTCTACACGTTTTGAATTTTCTAACAATTCGCCTTTTAAATCAGACACTTTATTTTCAATTATGTTCATCAATTCAGAATTTTGGTTTAATAGTAATCGCAACATTGTGGATGCATCTAATTCTTCAACGTCATTTTTGATAATGTATTCACCATTCCTGTACCGGTACTAACAACGCGACTTGCATTCGATTTTGCCTTCCCCCTTGATTGTTTGCGAGATCCTGTGTTATCGTTATTTTAAAGCAAGAAATTTTGAAACTTATTAACCCACAAAAAACGTCAACTATATGAACAAATCAATATATGCACTTATCTTGTTTTCCGTGTGGTCTTTCGTCTGCCGTAAAGTGTAGGCCCAATTTTGTTGGTCCGTAATTGCTTCCGTCCTTTAAAAAATGTTATTTCCTTTCTTCATTGGATTTATTTTCCTCTTCTTCTTTATTAGTTAATTTTCTTTTGTCTGACGTATTGTTACCTGTGAAGATACAGCAAGTATGAGTTCAAACAATGCAACTGGGATCCTGGACAACAATATACGTAATGCACCTCTTTGTCTGGGGGACAAATATTAATTATTATCAGTAGTAGTATATTAAGCTACAGATTATCATTTTAAACCTGTGTGGTCTCCCTGGTGTGCCTAGTCGACCACAAGTCCCCGTCACACTGTTCACTCTAACAACAGAGTAAATACAGGGTTGATGACATGGAGAAAGAAAGGTATCATCACCATTTGAATTTATAGTAATATAACTTTCTTATCTTTATTGGTCATTGTTGCATGCTCGTGGTCCAGTGACGAATCTCGCCATCCGCAGTTTGTTACATTAATTTGAGGTCCAGGGTGTGTATTCTGCTGCATAAGAACTGACACATTTAAACTTCCAACTTTTATTTTATAAATGCTGATCGTGACGATATTCAATAATTTTCAATGTAACAGCTTCTCCAATACATCATTTCGTTCCCTCTATCCTTAACCTTCTCAAAGCATATTACAAGACGTCTCAACACCAACTGCCCATTGTCTCTACACCCACAAACAGCTGGCTCCTGTTCACAGAGCTTACAAGCTGTTTAGTACTGCCAACCTTGGTTGTACATCGATATTTTACACATTGCACGTATACATATATGAAAAATATAGTGTGAAACATGAAAAGTTTTTATAATATAGTTATGTGGCAATATACCTCATAATTGTCTTCATATTAACAATTTTGTAACAAAATAATAATATTTCAGATTATGTTTACATAGTTGAAGTTCACTTGCTCCTTCACGTTGATTGACAGTATGACACACCTCGCCAGCCAGTGGAATTGTTGGTTTCAGTAGTCCATTACATTACATGTTGAATAATATATACTCTATGCCACACAGACAAACCCATGTTATACACGTTGTTAAGACACGTTATGAATATGCTGACCCAATAATTATTAAAACACTTATTGAAAGAAAATTGCAACTCATAAAAAGCTCAATAAATGTTCAGTGCTTCTTGCAAATGCCAACACTGACAAGTGAGAAATCGGATAACTTAACACATATCGAGCTAGTGCTGTAAAATATTTTTTATAGTTTTTGTTCATATTTCTTTTGTGTGAGTATTTTTACCTATATTGTATTTATTCATAGAGCGGGGGTTGAAAAGAGTATATTGGAATATCTGTGTATGCTTATACCTGGCACAGACTGGGGGTTGTTTGATTTTATGTGGAATCATTTGAATTTGTTGTCATTTGGACTTAGGAATGTGACAGATCTGATATTGTGCAGATAACTTTAAATGACCTGTTTAGCGTCATGATATTTGTTCTTTGATATTTGACTCACCATCGGAAATTTATTTGATATGCATCATACTTTATACAGTCAAGGTCATACTGTATACTTTAGCAAACTCTACGGTGAGTCCCTTAACCCAGTGAAAGTGAAATAACCAATAACAGGAAATTTATTTTTTTATTTTTGTCGTCACTGAATATTTGAACATTTTTTAAAAATTCTTATGTCCATCATAAATTATGAATTAAATAGTGATATGAGGAGTTGAAATAGTTAAGAATACCTTCTGTGCACTGTATAGTCAAGGCAAAATCTGCGGGTGAACATCTCAGATTCATTTTTTCAGTAGTTTTGTGGTAAAATTTAGCAGGTAGGGGATCTGTGGTACTTTTATAGATACACCATGTGGCAATGCCTTGCCCCAGCCAGCGACTCCATATTTATTTTCTGGATTCACTCCTCTTTTTACTATCCTATCTAGTTAGTAATATCAGTTAGAATCCTTCTACTATCCTAGAGTACACAGTGTGCAATTTATAAGACACAAGTCTGTAACTTTATGAGGCGCCTAACTTATAGTGTGGAAGAACAAAACAAAACCAATTTCAATTTGTTTTGGAAACCAGTATTTTCAAAAATGAATGATATCCATTTTTCTTATTAAGATCGTGTAGTGATTAGCTCCTGTGTACCAGTAAATTATGAACAGAGTAATTTAGTATATGGTCATTCAATGTGAAGGAACTGGATTTATTACATGAAACATATAATGTAAAAGCAGATGATGTGATTGACTGCTTGTGTGGTACAGATATTAAATATGTGACAGATGATGTTAAAAATATTGTGTGGTACTATTAAATCTATGAATTCTGATGAAACATATAGTGACAAGCATAACAGTTGTGTGAGGACAGTAAGAACAGATACTATTTAAAACGATGACAACTTTAATTTATTGTAACAAAAAATTCCTCGGGAGTTTGCAAGCTCTTTTTGCAATTTGGGGATGGCGGACCCAAGGCTCTGAGCTGGTATTACTCTTTCCTTTTCAAGTCATATCCTCTCTTACTTTTCTGTATAAACTCATCCTCTTCTACTTTCTGCTTCGGACGAGTAGTTAGAGACTGGATGCCAAAAGAAACTGTTGCATGTATTTTATACTGGGCAAGCTGTATTTTTTTTCTGGTTATCTGGATAGGAGTACAAACTTTGGGCAGATTTAATAACCTGTTGTTTAATAATACAGCCAGAGTATGAATTTTGAAGAGTGTTGGTGTAATATTTACTCATGATGTCTATACAGTTATTCTCATTGTGCTGATAAAGTTATAATCCCATTTGATTTTGTGAAAAGTTGAGAAAATGTTTAGATTTGGTATGAAGTTTACTTAAGATATCTGTGCTGTTATAGCAATATACTACAACTTTCAGGCTGAGATGTGATTACAATTATGTTAGACTATTTGTGGCCTTATATATGTGTTATCATTTGGTTTGACAAGTTACTATACCAGTTATGTGAAAGTCACTGGATAAACATTGTTTTACTATCAAGTATGAAAATACTTTGTCATGATTTTGTCCTTAACATGTATTAGATCTAAAATGTAATTGGAAAAGGAACATTAATCAGAAAGAAATTAATTATGTTTCTATTACTTCTGTAATTCATCTGTGGAGCATAAGGAAAACGGAATTTTATGTTGGAAATACTTATTGGGACAGAAGTGTTCTGATTCCCAGGATTTAAGAATCACACAGTTTTATTTTCATGTAATTTTCTATCACTTCAATGAACAATCCATTGGTAACCTTATTTAATTATTCTTTTGCCATCTTAATACTATTAGATGTGGATGATGTTTACAATATGTCTGGTGTCTGTACAAGTCATGCTTTCTGCTCAGTGCATATATGAGGTGTTCTTTGTCACAATGTCTACACAAATCTGAACTTTTCAATACTGCTGTATGTTACAGCAAGTCCATGATTTTCAATACAAACAAATGTTAGCTTTTTATCTGATTATTAATGAAAACTGATTAATTTTCTCAAATGTCTTATTGAAAATACTCTGACCACTAATAATTCATGTTTAATGAGTAGCAAAGAAAAAACTAAAGATTGAGGATTCATAATCATGATATACACTCCTGGAAATTGAAATAAGAACAGCGTGAATTCATTGTCCCAGGAAGGGGAAACTTTATTGACACATTCCTGGGGTCAGATACATCACATGATCACACTGACAGAACCACAGGCACATAGACACAGGCAACAGAGCATGCACAATGTCGGCACTAGTACAGTGTATATCCACCTTTCGCAGCAATGCAGGCTGCTATTCTCCAGTGGACACGATCGTAGAGATGCTGGATGTAGTCCTGTGGAACGGCTTGCCATGCCATTTCCACCTGGCGCCTCAGTTGGACCAGCGTTCGTGCTGGACGTGCAGACCGCGTGAGACGACGCTTCATCCAGTCCCAAACATGCTCAATGGGGGACAGATCCGGAGATCTTGCTGGCCAGGGTAGTTGACTTACACCTTCTAGAGCACGTTGGGTGGCACGGGATACATGCGGACGTGCATTGTCCTGTTGGAACAGCAAGTTACCTTGCCGGTCTAGGAATAGTAGAACGATGGGTTCGATGACGGTTTGGATGTACCGTTCACTATTCAGTGTCCCCTCGACGATCACCAGAGGTGTACGGCCAGTGTAGGAGATAGCTCCCCACACCATGATGCCGGGTGTTGGCCCTGTGTGCCTCGGTCGTATGCATTCCTGATTGTGGCGCTCACCTGCACGGCGCCAAACACGCATACGACCATCATTGGCACCAAGGCAGAAGCGACTCTCATCGCTGAAGACGACACGTCTCCATTCGTCCCTCCATTCACGCCTGTCGCGACACCACTGGAGGCGGGCTGCACGATGTTGGGGCGTGAGCGGAAGACGGCCTAACGGTGTGCGTGACCGTAGCCCAGCTTCATGGAGACGGTTGCGAATGGTCCTCGCCGATACCCCAGGAGCAACAGTGTCCGCAATTTGCTGGGAAGTGGCGGTGCGGTCCCCTACGGCACTGCGTAGGATCCTACGGTCTTGGCGTGCATCCGTGCTTCGCTGCGGTCCAGTCCCAGGTCGACGGGCACGTGCACCTTCCGCCGACCACTGGCGACCACATCGATGTACTGTGGAGACCTCACGCCCCACGTGTTGAGCAATTCGGCGGTACGTCCACCCGGCCTCCCGCATGCCCACTATACGCCCTCGCTCAAAGTCCGTCAACTGCACATACGGTTCACGTCCACGCTGTCGCGGCATGCTACCAGTGTTAAAGACTGCGATGGAGCTCCGTATGCCACGGCAAACTGGCTGACACTGACGGCGGCGGTGCACAAATGCTGCGCAGCTAGGGCCATTCGACGGCCAACACCGCGGTTCCTGGTGTGTCCGCTGTGCCGTGCGTGTGATCATTGCTTGTACAGCCCTCTCGCAGTGTCCGGAGCAAGTATGGTGGGTCTGACACACCGGTGTCAATGTGTTCTTTTTTCCATTTCCAGGAGTGTAGTTATAGGTCTTGTAGACATCTACTTTCAATTGAAGACTAGTTGATTCATTAATATGTAACTGATGAGGGAATATATATTTATCATACCTTGAGAGTGGCTGAACTAACCATTTTACTCCTAATATTAACCCATTCATATTTAACCTCTAGTACTTTACCCATTGCCTTAGCCTATGTTGCAAGTTGCCTTATCTGTGCCCAATTTTAATTACCATCTGATCTGATGTTGCTACATCAGATCTAATATGGTGATCACCAATGTGAAATCTGTCAACTAGTTGTTGAGCAGTATGTGTTATGGAAGTAACGTGCTGGTACTTAATTTACCAATGTAAATCTGATTCTACAGTGGCATGTGGCCATGGTGGCTCTCATTCTCTACAAGAAGTTGCTGAAAACTTTGGGTTGACGACATTCAAGGTATGAGAACTAGGTGCTTTTGACAGTTATTATGGGCAAATCCCTTTGTCCATCCTTGTGGTTTCCTGACCTGAAATGTTCATGTTGGCTCAGTTGCTCTAAAGTATGAGTTTGACTTGTAAAGGAATGAGGACGTTTGGTCCTATAAGTGATATAGTCATTATGTCTATGTGCATTTCAGCAGTTGAAAACTGACATAATTTTCCCACGAAAATAGATATCTGAAAGGCTAACAATTACTGTTTCTTGTAAGTTACTTGAGAACTACCTATACATGATACGATGCATACTATAATCACCTGTTTAATCCAGTCAATCTAGTCTCAATACAATGATATCCAGTTACATGCAATATATTCCTTTATAAATCACCTATTGTCAGTGTAATTTCAAACTTTGTGTGTTTATTCATATGCACTACTGCTTGTAATATTTTCTGCCTATACTGAATACTATGATGCACTGTTCTCAGCAATCGCTTATTAACAATGCTCTCTTCATTTAAAAAAAAATGCACTTACTGTAATTAATCTACATCTTACAGGCACAAAATTATAAATACTGATGTATTGATATATACTATGATGTGCTATCACATGCAACGTAATTCTCTGTAATTATTCATTGTATTTGGTTTAAACTGCTTTCTTGTGGCATACAGCCTACCCCAGCAATTATTAACAGCAATATCATAACTATAATTGATCATATCACTTTGCTAATGACTGCCTATTTATAAGTACTGAGGGAAACATTCCACGTTGGAAAAATGTACATAAAAAACAAAGATGCTTTAACTGGCCTGAATAGAAAGTGCTGGTATGTTGATAGACACAATAAAATAAAACCACACGAACACACACACAAATATTCAAGCTTTTACAACCAATGGTTGCTTCATCATGGGGAAAAAGGACAGGTACACACACACACACACACACACACACACACACACACACACACACACACACACATATTCATCTGCACATATACAGACACAGGCAGACATATGTAAATGCCTGTCTGCCTGTGTCTGTATATGTGCAGAAGGATGTGTGTGTGTGTGTGTGTGTGTGTGTGTGCGCACGAGTGTGTACCTGTCCTTTTTTCCCCATAAGGTAAGTCTTTCCGCTCCCAGTATTGGAATGACTCCTTACCCTCTTCCTTAAAACCCACATCCTTTCGTCTTTCCCTCTCCTTCCCTCTTTCCTGATGAAGCAACCATGGGTTGCAAAAGTTTGAATATTTGTGTGTCTCTTTGTGGGTTTTTAATTTATTGTGTCTGTCAACATACCAGCGATTTTTCGTTTGAAAGTTAAAGCATCTTTCTTATATATATATATATATATATATATATATATATATATATATATATATATATATAAAATAGAAAGAAACTTCCACATGCTTGTGTCTGTGTATGTGCGGATGGATATGTGTGTGTGTGTGTGTGCGAGTGTACACCTGTCCTTTTTTTCCCCTAAGGGAAGTCTTTCCGCTCCCGGGATTGGAATGACTCCTTACCCTCTCCCTTAAAACCCACATCCTTTCATTTTTCCCTCTCCTTTCCTCTTTCCTGACGAAGCAACTGCCAGTTGCGAAAGCTCGTAATTCTGTGTGTGTGTTTGTGTGTTTTGTTCATGTGCCTGTCTGCCGGCGCTTTCCAGCTTGGTAAGTCTATATATATATATATATATATATATATATATATATATATATATATAGTCTTTGCTTTATATAAAATTTTGTAACATTATAAACACATGAAATATTTCCTTGAACTTAATGTAGGACCTATATATGTTATCACTTCTAGAATAGAAAATTCTATATCATTTGCCTGAGATTCCAGTAAACTTAATTTTATATCTCAGATCTGCCTTTCCTTTAATTTTGAAAACATAACAAAAAAATTTTCTTTTGTCATTGTTACACTTGAGTCTGTGATGTTTAGCAAATATGTTTGATGTATATGAAAGTATTTCACAAAATGTGAACGTTGTAACACTGGAATGATTCGCCCATTCAGACAGTCGACTTTTTTAATATGATATATCCTGTATTCTATGCATTTGGCTATCTTGTTTCTATATTTTTATATTTACATAATAATTCATTTTTGAGCAGCAGCAGATATCAGAGGATCACAGTAACTCTGTACCTCGTTTTAGTCATTTTCATGTATATGTCTAGATATGTCACAGATTTCAATATTATATGTTTACCAATTATTTATGATTCATTTATTGTGTATTCACACCCAAGTGGTGAACACAGACCTGTATATAAGGCCCAACAACATAGTTTTCAGTGCCGTTTCAATTACCTATAAAACACAACCAATATGATGTATTATATAACTGCAGTCTTATGTATCATGTTTGAATGATTGTAAAGGTGGGAAAGTGGCATTGGAAGTGTCTTGACAAATGTAAAGTAGTAATAGTGGTCATTGGTCAGACATTTCATCCCAAACAGCAGTCTGTGTACTACAAACAGACCCTCAACAAAGCAATCTGCATACTGCATACTTCAAGATTCACTAAGGAGCAGTCTGCGAACTGGAAACATCAAGACTATTTACATTTATGTGAAGTATAGAGATTAGTACATTTACACTCAGGAATATTGTATTAGTTTGATACTCTAAGTTGCATGTTAGCTCATACAGTTAACAATTAACTTGTTGTTTCCTTGTACTATTAAGTAATAATTTTTGCATAATACTTCATAATTAATTTACATTATTAATCAACCATAACATTTATCTCATACAATAAGTAAAATGCTGGTCCTCCGGTTTATTGTAAAATGAGGAATGTTATGTAGATCTGTAAGAAAAGGTTTTGTTCAACTTTAAGTTGCACAAATTCTTTTGGGGGCGTTGAAACGTTACAGTACGTTAAGACCATTTAAAACGAACATATCCCAGTCTAATTCAAGATTGCACATGTAAACAAAATATGTAACTCGCCTAGAAAAACTTACAACTGAAAAATAACTGTTTAATCCATTTCAGTTCTAAGTGTAGAAGCTCTGTAAATGAAGGGAATAATTCCGACAACAGGAGTCTCTAGTAATTAATGAAAAATATAAATGTATTATTGTAATTTCTTATTTGAGTGTTTATTCTCGAAATAAGTAACAGACACGTACTAATATCACAGTGCACTTACTGTACTGAGCAGACATACATTTATATATGTATTTTCAGTGTTTTCTATAAATTTTAATAGCGAATTAATCAAAAGTTCATTTTAAACAATGCTGAGGATTGTTAGGGATTCTTAAGAAATTATAAATAGTGACTGCCATGTTGGCATGAGAGTCAGTACTTTGTGATTTTGGACAGAAAGCATGTAGCTTATTGTGATAATTTATTGTGAGTATGTTACAACTTATTTCACATTTGTCAAGATGCCTTTATTTAATTTGAGATTGTAATAAATTTCTTGCTGAAACACAATACGCGATAGATTTTTTAATTTCAACTTTTCTGAAGATGGAATTTTTACAGTGACTGAGAATCAAGAACTTCTGGCGCAACAGATTGCCAGATACAATTTAGGGTTGGCTGCATTTGAGTTTTATTAGACATTAATATAATTATTATCATAGTATGCCATTCTCCTTTTTCTCGACCAAATGGAATCTTCCTTGTGCTTTAATGTGCTTGAAATCTAAAATCACATTGTGTGATGATTGCAGCGTACACTTGAACACTAAGGACAGAGAATTTGTGTACCTAGTAGCCAGTTATGGGCAATTTGTTCTAACCAAAGGTGTTGCCTGCCTTGACCCTGTGATCACAAATCTAAATACTTGGGACTGTAACATGACTAGTTGACCCAATTATCTCTGACCACTGTGCTCTAGTTATGGAACTAGATACAAAAAGAGAGGAAAATCAACCAACTGTTACATGCCATTCTAACTATTTATTCACGAAAAGGGTTCATAAACAACGAAACATTAAATGCTTTTCACAGTATCTGCGGTAAAATGGTAGCCTAGATTGCAGGAAATGGCAGTGAATTATGCACGTAAATAATTTTTCCAGATAATTAGAGACAAATTTGACTATATCTATCAACAGAGCACCAAAAATTGTACTGCACCATGAATTGAAAAAATTAAAATCCATTTTACTGTTACTGCTACAAAACAGCAGCAGATACCAGTGCAAGGAAAGTGTTCTACAGCAGATATTTACAAGCAAAAAGACATTATAGAAAGGATGTAGAAGAAGCCAAAAAGAAAAGCCATGACAGGTTCATTGAAGGAGTTCACACCTCATGCAAAGCTGCCTGGGACCTAATCAATGTACACAAAAAGAAAACCATCTCTCCCTACAGTTTGTATAGTCCAGATGACTGACATTGTGGAAAGCACTAGAAGTACAATCCTAGACCTCAATTTTGACACTGCAACTGCTGTAATAAATGAGAAAAGATGCACCACGATGAGCTGGATGGGAAATTTAAAAAATCATATGATAAAACTTGTAAAATCTTATGAACCTTCTGATAGGATATATACAGGAGGTCTAATTATATCCTCAAGAAAATTACGTGTTAAATTTCTGAACCATTGAGTATAGTAATTAATAAGTGTTTTACTGCTGGTGTATTTCCAGACTTTCTGAAACTTGTATGTACTTTACCTGTTTATAAAAAGTGTGACCCAGCCATGGTAGCAACCTTCACACCAATCTCAATCATTCTCATCTTCGCCAAAGTGATTGAGACTGCAATGAAAGACCACATATCAAATTATGTTGAAATTAATGAACACTTCACAGATGCACAGCATGGTTTCTTGGAAGGTATATCTACAATAACAGCAGTGCTAGATCTGAGTTTAAGTATGGGCCCATTCAGTGCAGTCGCAGGTCATTTAGTGATGGTTATGTAATGATTTAATGATGTTCTTTATTTTCTTATAATTTCTATAATTTTCTTATAATTTACTGCTGATCTTTATTGTCTTATAATTTACTGATGCTCTTTATTTTCCTATAATTCCTATAATTTTCTATAATTTAATGAAGTGCAACCAACAATTACTAAAATTTTTTTTATAAACAGATGCAAGCCAATAATTTTCAGAAATTTTCAACTAAAATTCTGTGCTGCCAGTCAGATGTTACTACATACATAAGTGTATCTTTCAGAATTTTATTCAGCTCCATTGTAATTTTCTGTGTAGCTAACACATACTTTCTTCTAGACATATTTATAACATAAACAGGATAATTTTCAATAAAGCTGAATGGAATCACATTAACATCACCATTCAATTGTGTAGTTCTCTTAAAATCTAAGAATGATCATAAGCTTTTAAATAATTATAAATCTGGTTTCTTCTGTTTTTAATACAGATATTCTGTACTTTAACATGATCGAATAAGGAAGAGTCAACTGCCATTATTTTTCCTTTTTGTCTCGAAATTAACAAAGATGAAATACGGGATATCAAATTCTGCAAAGTTATAGAAATTTGAAATATCTAACTCAAAATTTCTTTTTTCATCTAATCCAGCAATCTCTTCAGTCTGCAGTTCAAAGAAAGATATGAGGATTTTTTAATTTTTGAGTCTATCTTCTTCTAATTGAAGCAAATATTCTGGTTCAAATTTAACAACTGGAACATGAATTTCCATAGATTCTACAACAATTTTACCTTCTTTTGGAAGTGTATCTCTTATTTCAACAACACCTTCATGCGTATCAGACTAACGACAAATAGAATTTCCTTCCCACATTGTTTTTTTATAATCTTTAAAAAATCCACAAAATAATTCTAATGGATAAAGTACTTCATTTTTCTTACTTTTTATCTTTCTATTATCAAGAATATGACCTTCCAATGTTAACTCATTGGCTATAGTCGAAGTCAATCGAATAGAGCCGATGAACAAATAAATTGAAATTCCATTCTAGACAAAATATTGTTACCTTTCTTTATAGTGATAAAATCGAGCAGTTTTGCTACATAACTATCGATTAATTTCTTATTGAGTTTTCCATCATAAGTTGGATAATCTACAACATCAGTTCCAATAATACTGAGATTCATGGACAACTGAGCATGATTTTGATTAACCCAACCATCTCCAATATTTATATTAATCTCTGTGTTCTTGTTGGGGAGATTCAAATTTTTTTAGTCTTTTTATTCACAGGGGATGATTAACACTGATAATGTTCGACTTTGTTCATGATTTATTCAAGAATAAAAAATATTACGAAATTTTCGAAAATAACTGTTACACAAGCACCATTAAAATCAATCAAATTATCATTTTCATCAGTTGCAGTAAATTATAAGTCCAGAATTGGATAAAAAATTGGAACATTTACAGGATAATTCGGTTTATGAATTATTTGTTCACCAAATTCTGCATTGGGCTTGAATGAGGCAATGATATTAGTTTCTCTGCGAAAATGATTAATATGCTTCACAAACATTCCATCAGCAAGATTAAAATTTATATTGATTGATTCAAATGGAATAATTTTCAGAACATCTTTAGCAACAGTAATTTCTTTAGCTTCAACAATTTGGCTACTAAATCCTAGCACACTTCCAATTCTGTCTTTCATGTCCATATACAATTTTACATCACTTTCAATAACAGTTCTGTTTAAAATTTCATCTGCTTTAATGCGAATATTTGGCTTCTTCGAATGTATAATTTTTTCTAAGTTTTTCAAACTGTACTGACCTACAGGAGTTTCTATTGTTTCTCCATTAGAATAAAGTTTATTATTTTTCGATGTCATATTTCGAGTTAGGAAAGTTGAATAAAAACCAGCTAATGAAACGTTACTAAAACTGTCCTGTATTGGAATAGTTAATCTTTTCTCAAAACAGATGATTTATCACTTAATTGAAATAATCTACTCATTTACTACTAAAATTTTTTATTAATAAGTGATCAAAACAGATTGGCAGCCAAAAATAAGAATTTCAGAATAGAAGTCGAAAAACCAACATGGAAAACTTTTACTATATTCCATTAGATGTGTAATAATTGGATCCAGTGGTTGTTGAAAAAAGCAGCATTAATGATTGATAATTATACTTTAGCTCCACGATGACTGAACAGGAATAAAATTAAATATTTGTATATTTATTCAAAAAGATTACATCAACCAAAGTATCAATAATTGATAAAACAATGTAAAAAATTGAAGGTAAAACTAATAAACAAATTGTTAGTGTATTTCAAAATAATGAAGAAATTGTCCCAATAGATCAATGCCTAGATAATTCAGTTGTTGAATTTGAAGACTTCATTCTTGAAAACCATGATATCATCACAGAATTTTTTACTAGACGTAGGCACAAGGAATAGATCGCGTTTACTGAGCACAAACTTACTCAAAGATACCAAAACAGCTAGTTAGAGACAATTTAAATTTTTAAATATTTTTAAAGAGGATGATACTAATTTAAATCATATTTACCATGGGTTTGTTGGTCGAGATTTAAAGTTTGATAATTTTAAAGAACTGTGTAGCAAATGTTGGAATGATGACTTTGAATTTTTCACAATAGATATGTTTAGAAAACAAAATGAAGGTAAGTTTAGAAAAAAATACATTTCATAACAACATAAATTTTTTAATTGTTTTTTATTCTTAAATAAATGTTTGCAAAATACGATCTAGAAAAAAGCTAGAAAGTAAAGGAGAGTAAAAGAACAGTTAAATGAAGAATTTAAAATATGGGAAAAAACAACCAAGAACAGAGTATGAAAAATTTACTAAAGAAAATCAACCTGTTAGTGATGCCATAGAACAAGTAAAACAAGGATTAGGTGACAATGTTCTGAAAGCTACTCCAGAAAATACAGACATTGATAAACAAATGGTTCCTTATTATGATGATGCATTTAACGATGGTCCACCAATTAGAAGAAATTACATATTAAGCGAATCAGAAATAACAAAGTTGTTAGATAATTATGATGAAGAAAGAAAGTAGTTAAAAGATAAACCATCATCTACAAATGTTTAAAAAATAAACATAAGGAAAGAATGACAGAATACATCAAAAATAGAGAAGATAAAGTTTTTGGATTAAAGCCTTTTGGAACATTTAAATTTGTTGGTAGATTGCCTGTAAAATTTGAAGCTGATAAATTAACAGTTGTTAATGGAACATATGAAGAAACTGATAGATTAATCAATTTTTTAACTAAAAAACATATTGACAATATGAAATTACTATGCACAAGTTATGATCTGTCAAATCATGTAGATATATTGATTGAATCAGGAGCATTACAAACTGACAATTATTCAAATAAAATAAAATCAAGTAGAAGAAATAACTATCAATATTTGATAACAGAGATTGTTGAACTTATCTTTCCAAAAAAATTACATCAGATTTAAATACAATTTTAGAAGAATAAACTGGCAAAGGCTTAGTTAAAAATATACAGAAAAACCAATTGAATACATCTGCATGAATGATAATAGATAATTAATTGATGAATTGGTGAAGAGCTAGCTGAAAATAAAAATTATCATAATGAAAAAGTAGGAATAATTCAAATATTGACAAATAAATGTAGTGATTTTCTCGTCAACAATCCAAAAGGAATTCCATACTTAATTAGAATTTTGAATAATTTTCCTAATACATTTTGGAGATGGTAATATGTTCCAATGCTTGTCATGATCATAAAGATTTAGAAAAAAGATATGAAGCTGATAAAGAACTTCAATTAGTCGCAAAAGAAAGAATGCATGCAAATGATGCTTCCTTAGGTGAAAAAGTTGCAGCAACAGCAGTTACAGGAAGAATGTATGAAAAACGAATATTAGGAATGGAGTTAGACATGGATGACAAAGGATGTCGAGTATAAAAAGATTAATCTTTATTTATTTGCAATCTATATAAATGAACAATTTTACTATTGATCATACTTTACTACCTAGTGGCAAAATTAAACCAAAATCAATTAAATTACAACTGTAAAATGAACAATTAAATGCAATTGAAACAATATTAATGCATGTTCAAAAAAAAGAAAAAAGAAAAGAAAGTTGGTGGAAATTTAATTAATACATTACACGTTCCTGCCATTAAAAAAATATTGAATATTTAACAAAATAGAAGAAGGAAGAGGAGTATTTCTGCTTTTATTTTTAGCAGCATTACCATATTTAGTAACAATTGGTTCACTAGATAAATGATAATGAACTATAAGAACAGAAAGACATAATTTGGAAATGGAAAAGAAAGACAGCACTGTCTAAAAAAAGTAAAAAAATCCAATAAGTAATTGAAAAATATCCTAATGCATTGAGTAATTTTGAAATAGAAAAACTTCTTAAACAATTGAAATTAAACACTTTCGTAGAGTATACATGATTGATGAATTACTAAACCACGCCTGAGAATATGAATGTCGAATAGTTAATTTATATACATCTGATGTTGGTACCCATTGGATTGTTATTATAAATTTAAAAATTTAAAATTTGTCTTTGATTCATTTGGTGGTAATATACCAAAACAACTAGTTAACTATTTAGGAAAAAATGATCTGTACTACAATAGTGGAAGAATACAACATTTTAACGAATTAATTTGTGGCTATTTGCTTTAAAATTGTTATGTGAGAATTATAAGATTATTGAAATTTTGGATTTAGTAAATGGACATATTTGGAAATAAAATAGGTCAAACTGAAGGTCTTAGTGCAACTGCGATCAATCTAGAAAGTATGATTAAGCAATTTCGATCGGTAATAGACCCAAAGATAGCCAATACAATGAAATAATTTCAGAAACGAATTTAATGCTATTTTTAAAGTAACTAGAGGTTATATTCGATTTAAAGGTGGAAGACTTGCTAATGTAAATGATTCAATTAATGCAAATGACGCAGTGAACAAACGTTATTTCGATAGGGACTTATCAAATGGTGTTACAAAACGTGAATATGCAGGCATTCTAACACAGTTCAATAATTATTTTACCAAAAGGAAGTAGAAAAAAATTTTCGTATTATTTCTTAAAAACATATTATACTCCATACTTAGAACAGTTAAGTAATCTTAAAGATAAAGTATATGATAAACAAACAAGAGAATTTACTTTTATGACAGGAGGTGAGCAAAAAGTGTACAATTTCGAATATGATTTCATGCTTAAAAGAATTATTGTTGATAGTAAGAATATAAATGGAAACTTCAATTTTGGCGATTTTGATATTACAGTAACTCTTACTGATAAGCTATATCAAATAAATAATAATAATCAATCAATTATGTTAAACAAATCAAATTTTGTAACTGTAAGATTAAAAGATTTTGTTAAAATAGTTCCAGCTGATGTGAATATAACTGTATTTGGTGAACTAATTTAAAAGTTTAATAAACTTTATCTGTATATAAATGTACAACCACACTTCACATAATTATCACATTTATTGCTGAAGTGTAAATAATTTACTGATACAGTCCGCACAGAATAACGACAAAAAATTGAAGATAAAGAATTGAAGGTCTCTGTACAATTTCTAAATAGATGAAAAGTAAATTTGGGAAAAAAATGTATGGTATGGCAACCTTTTTATTTGCGAAGAAATCATTAATGAATCACATAAACCTGTGAGAAAATTTTTAAAAGAAGCCATGTGGTTTCTCTCGGTATAGATGATTTATGCTAACCTGAGTTAGTCGAAATGGATTCGGGCAAGTTAAAAGGAGTTTCATAAATAAACAAATGATATAAATATTTAATGAGTGTTTTTAAGTTTTTTCGAAATTTGCTTGGCCTGTTTCAGTTAAAGATAAAACAGTTAAGAATGTGGCTGATGCATTCGAAAAAATTTTCATAGTTAGACGGCCAACAAATTTAGAAACAGATAATGGTAAAAAATTCTATAAGAAAGATTTTCAAGAATTGATGATGAAATACACCATCAATCATTATTCAACTTTTCAGAATTAAAAGCATCTGTTGTTGAACGATTTGACACAACACTTAAAGAAAAGATGTGGAAGAAATTTGATTTTCAAGGAATTTGTAAATAATTAAATGTAGTTAAAGATCTAATTGATGAATACAATAACACAACTCATCGAACAATAAAAATGAAACCAATAGAAGTTAATGAAAAGAACTATAAGGTAGACATCATTTGCCTAACGACAAGGCTAAATTTAATAAAAGTGATAATGTTAGAATTACTAAACGAATAGGTCTCTTAGAAAAAATTTACACAGATAATTGGTCAACAGATATATTTGGAATTGAAGATATTATTCATTCTAGAAAGCTATCGAAGGTAATTTTTATGAGCAAGAGCAACAGAAAACGAAATACCCAAATGTCTTCTTGAAAAAGTTCTGAGGAAGAAAGGAGATAAAGTTTATGCTAAATAGTTAGGTTTTCATAATTCGCACAACAGTTGCATAAATAAAGTAATAGTCGATTAATCATAAATCTATTAAAATTTTTTCTATATCAATGTACAAATAGTACAAATGAGGAAGCTCGTACTTTTATTCTTTCTGCCTCTATGTTACCGTGCTGATGATGATGATATAATCTCTACTTTCATAAATCAGTTAACAGATGAAAGTGTGAATTACTTATACAATCTCAAAGAAGACGAAATTTGTATTGTTTATTAATACTTTAAAAAGCAGCACTAACTTACATTAATTCAGGAAGATTTATTATATCATTAATCAATTCAGCTTGTGTATAGTTGTCTAAAGTGTTGAAATAATTTCGATAGCAAACAATTCACAAAATTCTCTTTCACATGTTGATATAAATTTATTGAGTTATAATTATAGTTCAATCTTAATATTTCTTCCCAATTTGGATGTCTATCTTCGATTTTATATACTTGTTTCTGTAATTTTTTACGTTGTGTTCTAATGACATAATAGTTATATTCACATTCATACAATTCTGATGTAGGTATATTAAGAAGAGTTTGTTTGGAATTAAGAAAACAATTTCTGGAAATTGCCAACATAGATCCATTCTGTTATTTAACAATTGCAAGCGTTTGTATGGCAATTTACAGATCGAAATATTTAGCTGACAATACAATTGCTGTATATGTTAAAGAACAGAAGGAAAATTACAGTAAACAATCGATAGTTTGGTTAAACAGTTAAAACAACAATAATATCTCGTATGCTCTTAATGGTGGAGAAGTAAGAATTACAGGAGCAAAAATAGATGTATTTGATAAAGAAACTCATACTGTTTATCAATACCATGGATGCTTTTGCCATGGATATAGAAAATGTTTCAAAAGTGAAACAATTAACAACAAAAATAAAGAAACGATGGATGATCTTTATCGAAAGACTTCAACAAGAAGTGCAGAAATACGAAATGCTGGATATAATCTGGTAGAAACGTGGAAATGTGATTGGCTGAACTCAGCAGAGTATAAAAATGTTAAACAGTTACCAGAAGTTATTGAACCGTTGAATCTAAGAGATGCATTTTATGGTGGAGGAACAAATGCAATAAAATTAGGAGCTAAAGCAGATAGTATAAGCTCAAAAATAAAATATATTGATGTATGTAGTCTTTATCCCACTGTGCAATATTATGATTATTATCCTGAACAACATCTAAGAAAAATATATAGATCAAGATATTATTTTAAAAACTGGTATGGCTTAATAAAATGTAAAGTATTGGCTTCTAGACGATTGTAGCATCCTGTTTTACCTGTACGCATACAAATCGATAAAAATGAAAAACTATTGTTGCCTTTGTGTGTCAAATGTGCAGAAGTGCAAATAAATAAATGCTACCACAGTGATGATGAAAGAAGTTTCATTGGAACTTGGACGACTGATGAAGTGAAGAAAACTGTAGAACAAGGAAGTTTATGAAGTATGGAATTTTAAAAATACAAGCAATATGCCGTTTAAAAATTTTGTGAAAGACTTTATGAAAGTAAAATTAGAAACTAGTTCACATAATTTTGAAATTGATCAAGAATACATCAAACTAGTTAAAAAGAAGTTGGATATTGACTTGGATTGTGGTAGAATAAAAGAAAATCCTGGAAAACGAGCTGTTGCTAAGATATGCCTTAATTCATTATGGGGCAAATTTGTACAAAGGCAAAATATGAGTCAAACAGAATTTGTGACAGATTTGCAACAATTTTATGCGATATTACTGCTTGATCGATTAGACAACTTAGATGTAAATTTTATTACTGAGCAGAAGGTTCAGATAAGGTACAATTTGAAGGATTATTATGTGCAAAGCAATTCAGCAACAAATATCTTCACAGCTGCATTCACTACATCAAATGAAAGCCTTAGGTTGTATAATATGTTAGATAAACTAGGAGAATCTGTTATATATTTTGATACTGATTCTGTAGTATATATTGATGATGGTAAAAATACTGTGGAAACAGGTTGTATGTTAGGTGAATGGAAAGTTGAATTGGGAAATAATTGGATTACAGATTGGGCTTCAACAGGACCGAAAATAAACTATTATGAGAAAAATGATAAAAAGACAGGAATGAATATAAAAGGATTCACATTAAATTACAAGAATATTCAAAAGTTGAATGGTGAATCGATGATAAGTTTAATACAAAGTGAAGTTAAAGAACAAAAAAATAGTGTTAGAATACAATCAGATAACCAGAGATGTTGATACTAAATAGCTGGTTAACAAACATGTTAAGAAAGTATATTCCTTTCAGTATGATAAAGGATTAGTTTTAGAAAATTATGATACAGTGCCTTATGGATACTAAAAATTACCTATATCTTCTAATGTAAATCAAAAATTCATACCACATGGTTTATGCAAATAGAATAAAATAGTTAGTTACATTTTGTTGTATTGTAAGTGGTCTAACTTTTTGTTTATAGAGTGAGAAACTTTTAAAAATAACGAATAGGCTTTAATGTAATTTTGTAGGTAAATTATTAATTGGTAAATTAGAATTCACTATTTGCTTTACAGTCATAGAAAAGAGAGAATCCGTATTTTCAGGTTTTCTCCCATATTTCTGTATCTGTTTGCTCATAGTTATCAAAGTACTTTTCATATTCTTCTCCACAAATTCTCTTTAATGCACTGACATGCTTAGTATGATTCTGACTCTATAATTAATTATGGTTTAAAATATTCTTTGCAAGTATTACACTCAACTTGTCTGTGTCTTGGAGTATTACTTCTTTTGACAAAGATGCCAAATTGAAATTCATCCCACATGTTAGTCATATTTATAAAGATCAAAAATTTAAAACATTATTAAAATTTTGTTCTATGCAAATGGACACTCTCTTGAAGAAGCTCAATAATACAAGCAATTATAATCTTTTTAAAAATTTTAATAAGGTTGATGTAAATGAATGTTATTACATTACTGTCAGTGAATGTTTAAAAACTAGATACGGTGATAAAATTTGTCTCAAGCTCAATAATAAATTTTTTTTTTGCTGGAAAGATTCGATAAAATAATACATAACGGGGACTTCCAATTTTTTAAAGATGTTGACATTAAAATAAAATGTAAAGAGGGAACTAAAAATAATTATAACGAATTTCATGATCTGGAGTTTGTTGTGTAGCTGCAGAATTTTCAAAAATAATCAGTGCCTTAAATATTACTTTACTGAAAATGACCCTGTCAATGTTATAAATATGTCTAGAAGAATGAATGTGTTAGCTACACAGATAACTACAATGAAGCTGTGTGCAAATTTTAATGATAAAAATCCGAAAGATACACTTATGTATGTAGTAATGTATGGTAAAAACAATTTGACATATGATTTGCAGCATAGAATCTTAGTTGAAAATTTTTGTATTTTTTGTTTTGCATCCATTTGTAAAAAAAATTAATTACACTCATTAAATTATAGAAAATTATAGAAATTATAAGAAAATAAAGAACATCAGTAAATTATAAGAAAATGAAGATCATCAGTAAATTATTAGAAAATTATAGAAGTAATAAGAAAATAAAGAACATCATAAATCATTACATAACTGTAATGTCTCTTGCAGCGGTATCTCCACGATATTTTCAGAATTTTTTTATAAATTATCTAACTCAGTACGTATCTCGAAATATCTCTTCTTATCTTACCGTTTCCTAAACTTTAATATACGATGATTATCAATGCAAAGTAGTTTCAAGCCCTATTATTTCTTGGAGCGTTCATTTACTCCATGGAATAGCTTCTCTGCTATCTATGTTTTCTCTTATGAAAAGAGGGATTCAGATCATGCCGATTAGCCCCGAGAGAACGAAGATGTATACGTATGTATTGTTGAACTAGTCGCCATCTTGATGAGATTCTGTATGAGAAGGAATTTAACACATGAACTAAACTAAAGCAAGGGTGTTCGCGTATTATTTCACTGATTATTATTGACAGTGTCTGCTTACTACGCTGTGTTGCACGGGATCAGTGGGGAACGTCTGATTTACACTGGATGAACCTGCCATTTTGCATGCTCAAGATATTGAGTTTATGACTTTCAACAAACAGGCTAACACGGTCTTGCCAGCAGATCTCCGGTCTTCCCCATGTGATCACTGAAAGTTAAGAATTATTAAAAATGTTTTCAGGAGATCAACTGACAATTTTCATCGCACCGAGACTTCTAAATTGCTTCACTGCCTTATGGAATTTAAGTTAAGCTCAACTTAATCAGGATAGAACAGTACTGAACTGTGTGAATGTGATAAGACTGCTTTGTGAATGAAAATCCCCTTAATATATGCATGTTTTTTACTATCTTGATCAGTGAAGCTAAATCAGGCCAGTGTGAGAGAGGTTTTTAAATTTCAGATCCCACCAAATATATTAAATAACCATAACTAAATAACCTGCGACTGCACTGAATGGGCACACTTACTGGTGATCTGGTTACTAGGATAAAGGACATACTTTTGAGAACAAAGAATCTGTAGCACTGAGACTTTGCGACCTTAATAAGGCATTTCACTGCTTTCATCACAGGGTACTCGTAAACAATTTCAGTAAATATGTAGTTGGAGGCATTGTTCTGGCAACCCCTAAATCTTATTTGGAAAGCAGAAGGCAGATTGTATCAGTCCAAGGAGTACTGTCATGTGAACAGAAGATGGAATACTGTGTGCCACTGGGATCAGTAAAGGCCCACTCCTATTTTTCGTATTTATGAATCATTTAAGCGCTGATGGCACAACTCTGTACTCAAAAGGCAGTGATGCCTGCAAGACTCAAGAAGAAGCAGATGCTTTGTTGGAGCTGCAAAGGAATTACTTGTTATAAACAAATGACAAATGAAGAAAAAAGGCAAAAATTGGCTTTTAGCCTCAGTGATGAAGGATACTTAAAAAGTGCAGGAAAAGTGAAGCTTCTGAAGGGGGAGGCATGGGGGGGGGGGGGGGGGGGGGGTGGATGGCAAACTCATTTGGTCAGAACACTGTGCACAACTATGTGTCAAACTGTCAACGTCATATATGTCCTGACGAAACTGAAACATGTGATAACTGATCAGTATCTGCTGACAGTATATTATTCACTGTTGCACAGCCATATCAGCTATAGCCTACTACTATGGAGCCAATCTGTGGGCTGCAAGAAAATTCTGCCACTACAAAAAAGTAATGAGGATCTTAATATCAAGCAGGAACCTGGGCCTTTGCAAACCCATCTTCAAATGTCTAGGAGTGATGACAATTTTCATTCAATATGTCTTCACCTGTCACCTGTATGTCGAAGAAAATCATGAAACATTCACCAACGGGAGTAATATCCACAATAATAATACATGTAGTAAGGAAGAGGTAGACATCCAAGGCTGCTGACTCTCTATGACAGGGGACAGTTTTCCAATGGTAGATATTAAAAAGATTCAACCATCTCAATAGAAAATTCAGTCGTTGGACTTGTTGAAATTTCGAGGAAAGATGTTGCAAAACATATGCCAAAAACCACTGCACAATTTAAATGAGTTCTTTGACATTTGAAATGAAGTGAACATGTACTTGTTAAAAACTTCTCACTGTATATGTGTTATGCTATAATTCTGAAAATTTGTTCTGTATTATTATGCATACTTATGTTAACTGGTTTTTGTATTATAATGCTTGTATATGTTACCCGAGGTTGTAACACTGTCACAGTCTATTCAGTCTTGACTGGGGAATGATGTAGCTAGACTGTACTGAAGGATTTGGTTGCAAAAATATGTTTGTCATGCAGATGTATGGTGGGGCATCTGTCATGATGGGCCTTCCAGACGGTGCACAAATACCTTACAGAAGTACATAACTTGTCATAATTGTGCACTGTTACTCCCACAGTTAGAATTTGGATTCATCACAGGCCATATTGTGTATGAGTGCATGAAGAGTGTTTGTTATGATAATCTGAATGGTTTTCAAACATTTTTGTCAGTTCTTCAAAAACATTAAATTTATTAAATACAATACTAAAGAAGAAATTTCAAAAAATTGCACAAACAAAATGAAGTTATTGAACTCGCTTGATACAAACAGTGACAACTCATAACCTTGTATTTGAAGATTTACAGAGTGGGTGTTGAAAAAGCCAGAAAATTGGGACACAGCTGTTATTAATGAACCAACTGAATTTCTCATGATGTTAGGAGATTTTCAGTTTGACTACCTTTTGTGCCTGTTTGAAAGAATGGTTTCGCTGACACACACACGTTACATTTAAGATTGTGCTGTCAAAATCCATAGAGATTACATTTTGCAGCAAATAAGTGGAAGACTTGAAAGAAAAGCTGTGCATGAAGAGATACAATGGCTTTGAGAAAATACGATGCAACTCTGGAAGTCTATGCGACACTATAAGGAAGAGAAGAAATGAATCAAGCATACAAACGTCTGTATAGAATGGCTACAGTGGAATGTAGCTAAAGGTATTACATACTACACTGAAGAGCCAAAGAAACAGGAACACCTGCCTAATACCACGTAGGGTCCCTACAAGCACACAGAAGTGCCGCAGCATGATGGGCCCGACTAATTTCAGAAGTAGTGCTGGAGAGAATCTGCACCATGAGTCCTGCAGGGCTATCCATAAATAGTTCGTGGGTACCAAACACGGAGCTGTCACATCGATGGGTCGTACTTGCCACAGAAGGGGACAGCTATTTCACGAAATGGTCTCCCCGATCGCCAGATCTCATTCCGTGGGACTTTTTTCTGTGGGGATACATTAAAGATCTGGTGTATGTATCACCTCTACCATGTGATGTAGCAGAGCTCCGGGAGAGAACACGGGAAGCGACTGCCACAGTCGATGTTGCCACGGGTATGGCAAAATGCAATATATATGACATCTGTTCAATGTTTAGTTCTTGAGAAATAAATAATTGAAGGTGTACCTGGACCTTATGTACACCTTGTACTGCCACTGCCCATATGCGCCATGTCGAAGTGAGCATACGGCAGGACTGCCTTCCCGCTCCCCGTTCACCCGTCCCGCAGTGCTCTCGTGGCCCGCGGCGCGAGAAACTGTTCCACAACCACGACGCACCTGGAGCAGGCGCGTGTCGCGTCCGATTCGCGTCGTGTCCCAATTTGCGCGGTCCCATTTGACCCTGTGAAGTTACATGAAAGTGCGCTGCGCCGCGTCGCACGCGCTATAGCGCCTCAGTTTGCGCCTGGCGTAACTCTTCGTAACTCTCCTGCAAGTTGTTCCTGTTTATCATCTACGGATGGTACTCTTTCCGTTAATGTATTTATATTGCGGGATATGTCGGCAATTACTACTTGTTTTACTTGTTTACCAAGCTCTGTCAACGTCTTGGATAGCTCATCACATAATTCAGTGCTCACCTCATTGAACTGTTCACTAATACTATTCTTTAAATCCTTAGCTAGCCGGAGTGGCCGAGCGGTTCTAGGCGCTACAGTTCGGAATCGTGAGACCGCCACGGATGCAGGTTCGAATCCTGCTTCGGGCATGGATGCGTGTGATGTCCTTAGGTTAGTTAGGTTTAAGTAGTTGTAGGTTCTAGGGGACTGATGCCCTCAGAAGTTAAGTCCCATAATGCTCAGGCCACTTGAACGCATTTTACTTTTTTAAATCGTTAAATGCCTGATTTTGCTGTGTGAACTGTTGTCCTATACCCTTAGTTGTTGTGTAACACTTTCCTGAAATTCCTCTTGTTTTCAAAACTGTTGTGTTATTAGTTGCATGAGTTGTGTTAAATAGTGTGTCTCACTAGTATTTGCATTGTTTTTACGAACTGTTTCTTGCTCTGGCGTTCGCGATGTCGAGAGCGAGTAATCAGTGGGATTTCCACTGTTGTGCACTTCGGTTTCACTATTTGAAGAGTTGTTTCCCAGTGAGAATTGAGAAACTCTCACTTTGAGCGTCATAAAAGTGACTGAGCCGTGGTAAAATTTGCTGTTTCGAAGAGCACGCCGCAGCGCGTAGTGCAAAGCAGTCACCTTCCGTTTCTGGCGGTGGCACCACTGTGGCAACCGTAGCTTTTGTGTCTCCCTCTCGTGGGAAAGGGGAAAAGTTGCCTGTTCACGTGCATTTAAGGGGCGCTATGAGCTTGGGTCAGCCTGTGAGTCAGTCGGAAGCAGTTGGTCAGCCAGCCATTCTGTCAGTCTGAGTCTAGTCAGTTGGTCCGCTGGCTCAGTGTCGGGCACTCAGTGTCTGTCTGTCTTTCGGTCTGCCATTCGTTAATAGCTGTCTCTGTCATATTTATCGGATTCGGTGTTAACGAATTTATAGAATTAAGCCGAATTCCTGAAATATGTTTTTATCTTGCCTATCATCTTGCGAGGCGGTATATGTGTAATGTAGAGCATGTTGTACATATTATGTTAGTCTGAATTTCATGGGTTTTATTTAAATAGTCATTTTTATAAATTTGCCACACTTCCACCATAAGAGCCCTTTTAAAAACTAATTGCACTTTTGGTGGCAAATAATTCTTAATGTGAGTGTTTGCACTATTTCCATCCCTCGTACGGGGTGCATAGTTAATCTGTTTGTGTGAGGAGTTAAACATTTTAGTTTAAAGGAATCTGGTGTGTTGCTGATTTGTACCAGTGTAGTTTTTCAGAGGTCGCTGTGAGTGGTCATGACAAAGGCAGTGTTAAAAGGGAGTGAAAGTTTCTCAGCCTGAAGGCTCCTACTGTAACAAAAAAAAATTATTCCGCCTCTGACTAATTGTAACCTGATATTTCGAGGGTCTTTTCTGCTTATAATTTTAAAACGGTTTTGAAAAAGCTGAGGAATAAAATTCACATTTGTTAAATTGTAACTTGATATTTCGAGGGCGCTTTTCTGCTTATAAATTTTAAATCTGTTTTTGTAAAGGCTTTTATGAATACAATTCCCATTGGTTGAAATTTAATTTGTTTGCATCAGTTACTCCTTGGCAACTACTCCCACACTCACATAGTGTGTTAATGTTCTTGATGAATCGCTAGTAAATAAAGTAAATTCTTTAAGAAAAGATTTTGAAAGTAAATTTTCATGGTTCACTGACATAATGATTAATTATATTACCAGGGTCATCACTTTTGATAGTAGCACGCAAACCTCGTTGTTTTCGTCGCCATCGGCCAATTCACGAGTTGGTGCGTTACCTTCGACTGTTGCCAAGTTCAGATTTCCGACATACTGCATTTTATAATGAATTTTCAACAATGGGCATTTCCTTTGACTCAATTGTGAATGGTTTTTACAATATTATGAATAAAATTTTTCAAAAATGAAATTCTGTCTGTATCGGTACTTTTCAATCAAAGTAGGTTTAGCCGCATATTCTCTAATGAACGTGATTATTGTCTGGCACAGTCTTATAGAATTTGAATGGCTTATCTTGCACCTTCATGATGACTTCGTACAAATTTTCGTCTTTTCTGTAGAAATGCACTTTCTGTAAAGGATGTTAATTGGAAGTAAAAGAGATTATGTACTGCCACAGGGCGCCAGGCACAGCCATACAAGCATACATCGTAGCAGCTTCCTACCTTTACCGCTGAAATCAGCATTCCCAGCACGTCTCATTTGTAGGCAGAATTCAGTTTTAATTAGCTCCTCCATGTTTTTATGATTCCCAATCTCGTCGACAGACAACAAATACAATGAAACTTTCATTAGTTTCTTGTAACAATAATATGAATTATTTATCTAAAAAAAAATTACCTCACCAATTGAAAGGTCTGTTCATATTTCGCTCTATGCCGTCCTTTGAACGGTCGCCATTGAATAGATGTGTGTGGCTATGGAAATGGATTAATAATGTCTTGAATAATAGGTAAAATTGATTGGAAACTATAGTTGAAAGAAATTTTGAAGGTAATTTATAAATCTGTACACAACTCTAGGTGAACTTGAACTGGTACCGGTATCAACAGACGTTTAATATCAATACATGTAAGGTCGATAAACATAATGTGCATTACGTACTACTTCACATTAATTCCGTTTTGTTTAGTCTCGATTGTGACAATATCGATGCAGGAATGCTCCTCCAATACTGTGTACATTCTTCTTGTCTGCACCGAAACTCTTGATGCAGGATCTTGGAGGCGAGTGAAATGATGAATAGATAGTACTCTAAATCTTCCTCTTCTAATAACTTTTTATAATACTTTTAATGGATGGTTAAAATACCCATTTTTAACAATGCTGGTACGACACATACAAGCATACACTACCAATACTCTACCACTTTCTGAAACAAAAAGATAAAGATACATGAACTGATAACCTGAAGAGCGTATTTCTTACTTTGTTTGATACAGATATTTAATGAGGCATCTAAACATTAACCTTACCACAAAACAACTCCTTAATTTACCTTTAGCTGTGTCTATAACTCATTCACTTTACGTTAGCTTATATAAGGAAAGAAAACCACAAAAAATAATATGATTCAATGTATTACATGTAAAAAGGAAAAGATGTGGAAGGAGGTGGGGCTGTGAAAAGCCAAGTGTGTTGAAAGTGCACTCAACTGAAATAAATGTATTTATTTGTACTCTAAATAACCTTCATAAATTCCTCCTCAGGTGATTTATATACTGGTACACTGAGGCACCCGAGTACTGTATTACAAGCTAGACCAGCTTCCATCTGTTGCTGAAAATCTTAATCTAACCATGAGAGAATCATTAGCAAAAAACTGCGTTCTTGAGTTACATATTTTCACGATTTACACGATTCTTTGAGAATTTATTGTTATGAGAAATACAAATATGTACATAGATGGTTAATGTATAATTTCCATAAATGGACCAAAAGACGTCTGTCAGATTGAAATAAACCATAAAAATACAACTGCAAGGCATGAGAGTAGAACAGCACACATACTTTTTTTTCTTTATTGTATTTCAATTCCCCATTGGGGCGGGCTGGCTGCAGCATATGCACTGCTCTTCAGCCGAAAGACATAGAACAAACAATAGAAGACATTTAAAAATAACAAAGGAGAGAATATGGTGAACATTGATATAAAAAGGGGGAACATCATGGAAGGCAATAGACAAAAAACGGGGTGACTGTAAAATGGAGATAAAAAACTGTTTAAAAGTAACACACACAAAAAGCCACACACTGCGACGATTAAAAGAACACAAGGCACAGTATGACTGGAGCATAAAAGTATCGACGGATGGGGTAGCACATAACATAACACTGACAGCGAACCTCAAGGCAGTACGCAATTAAAATCACACCTCTTGATGCACAGGAGAAACAGCACTAAACACAACACTGATGTGGCACACAGACGATGATCAAAACAGAGGATCTGCCAGGCGCTAGGAGATGAGGGAGACCTGAAGAAGGGAGGGAGGGGAAGAGATGGGGGAGATGAGCCGGGGGGGGGGGGGCGCTGAAGAGGGCCAGGTAGGGAGGGATATGGGAAGGAAAGAGGCAAGTATGGGGTGCAGGGTCTCAGGGGAGGGGGGGAGGAGGAAAATCTGCTCTGGGGGAAGGAGGGAAGAGGAAAAAGGTGGCCCTGGGGGGGGGGGGGAGGAACAAGGCCAGTTTATAGTTGGAAGGAAGGGTAGATGTCACGGCGAAGTTCGTCATCCGGGAGGGGGAGGCGTTGGAAATTGCCCGGATGAAGGAGATGGAGGGTGTGGAGGTGGAGAGAGGGAGGGGTACAGCGATAGAGGTGCGGCAACGGGCGGGGGGTGGAGAGGAAGGAGGAAACCAGAGAGTGGGGGGGATCAAGCCTGCGGACAATGTAAAGGATGCGGAGGTGTTGGAGGAACAGGAGGAGGTGGGGGAAGGGGATGTGTTCATACAGGAGCCATGTGGGGGGAGGGAGGTGGATACGGAAGGCAAGGCACAGCGCATGGCGTTCACAGCACACATACAAACACCACCTAAAATACTTATGTAAACATTTCGTCTTGATAATGAGCATAAATTTTAAAAAGGCATCATTTTAAACGTGAAAAAGTACGTAAATAGGTCAGATTTCATTATTTAAATCGTTAACGACACAGATGCATGCTATCCAGAAACATCGATTATGATGAATGAAATTATAAAACGACATTTCTTAAACGTGTATCGTATATGCAAATGTGAGAAAACACTTTCGTGAGAGATATCTGTAATGTTTGTTCGCCATTCTCGAATAAATTTCGTTGTTCTTTATGGGCTCGCACTGTAGGTCACGTAGCAAATTCTGCTGAATAATTGGAGCTTTTCTTCTGGCTATGCAAGGCTTCACAAATAACCGTTTCCATTTCTCACTCTTTTCAGGCAATGCCCTCGCTACCAACATACGCTACTGGACACGTAATTAACTGTCTACGTGGTCTCCGCAGCCAAGTCCGTCCGCCGGGCAAGCGTGTCGCTGGGGAGTACACCTGACTCCGTTCCGCGCCGCTGAGCGGCGCCACCGGTACATCTCAGTGGCATTGATGCATAGAAACTTAGACTTGCGCTAAACGAGCAACTCAATGCCGGTTGTCTCACAAAAAAACATAATTGATACCCTTTTGGTTTTTTAGTTTACTATTACAACAGCATTTAACGTGACTACAGAAGAGTAGCGACATATCTACTCATGTGATTCACGTAATACTGAATCGATATCAACTAGACCACATATATTAGGATTAACGTAACTGTATCCATGATAAACTGGGCTGTGACAGTAGAGTGACGTAGTGAAGTCAATGGGATGTGGTTTAAAATATGTTTAGTTGCATTAATTGTCTTTCATTTCTCAACGTTTATTACAATCACATTGATCATCATTTTTATTCAGTTAATTGGTTTTTATATAGGTCATGTTTCTTTGCTTTTCTTGTTTCTGAGGTTGTTAACTCTTTCATATTTTTATCATCTATAGTTTTTTTGTCATTCAGTAGGTTATTTCAGGGTTGTGCAGATAATGTACGTCCGACAGGCTCAAAAAAATCGTGGAATAGTTATTTAATGAAATTATTAATGAACACAGAATAAAGATAAAGCAAATATAAACCTCATTTGCATGCATGAATGGGTACAACACTACCAAGGACTACTAACTGAGAACAGAGCTGCATTAACTTACAACCCACCAGGCATTGAAATCAGTTATGATAATATACCACTGATAACCCCAAAGGTTCTCTTATCTCCAAAGGTCTCTTTAATTTTCCTGTAGGCAGTATCTACCTTACCCCTCTTGAGATAAGCCTCTACATCCTTACATTTGTCCTCTAGCCATCCCTGCTTAGCCATTTTGCACTTCCTGTCGATCTCATTTTTGAGACATCTGTATTCCTTTTTGCCTGCTTCATTTACTGCATTTTTATATTTTCTCCTTTCATCAATTAAATTCAATATTTCTTCTGTTACCCAAGGATTTCTAATAGCCTTCATCTTTTTACCTACTTGATCCTCTGCTGCCTTCACTACTTCATCCCTCAAAGCTACCCATTCTTTTTCTGCCGTATTTCTTTCCCCCATTCCTGTCAATTGCTCCCTTATGCTCTCTCTGAAACTCTGTACAACCTCTGGTTCTTTTAGTTTATCCAGGTCCCATCTCCTTAAATTCCCACCTTTTTGCAGTTTCTTTAGTTTTAATCTACAGGTTATAACCAATAGATTGAGGTCAGAGTCCACATCTGCCCCTGGAAATGTCTTACAATTTAAAACCTGGTTCCTAAATCTCTGTCTTACCATTATATAATCTATCTGAAATCTGTCAGTATCTCCAGGCTTCTTCCATGTATACAGCCTTCTTTTATGGTTCTTGAACCAAGTGTTAGCTATGATTAAGTTGTGCTCTGTGCTAAATTCTACAAGGCGTTTCCCTCTTTCATTTCTTTGCCCCAGTCCATATTCACCTACTACATTTCCTTCTCTCCCTTTTCCTACCACCGAATTCCAGTCACCCACGACTATTAAATTTTCGTCACCCTTCACTATCTGAATAATTTCTTTTATTTGATCATACATTTCTTCAATTTCTTCGTCATCTGCAGAGCTAGTTGGCATATAAACTTGTACTACTGTAGTAGGTGTGGGCTTCGTATCTATCTTGGCCACAATAATGCGTTCACTATGCTGTTTGTAGTAGCTTACCCACATTCCTATTTTCCTATTCATTATTAAACCTACTCCTGCATTACCCCTATTTGATTTTGTGCTTATAACCCTGTAGTCAGACCTTTGGAGATAAGAGAACCACTTGTATGAACATCAAGAGCTCAGATGGAAACCCAGTTCTAAGCAAAGAAGGGAAAGCAGAAAGGTGGAAGGAGTATATAGAGGGTCTATACAAGGGCGATGTACTTGAGTACAATATTATGGAAATGGAAGAGGATGTAGACGAAGACGAAATGGGAGATACGATACTGCATGAAGAGTTTGACAGAGCACTGAAAGACCTGAGTCGAAACAAGGCCCCCGGAGTAGACAACATTCCATTGGAACTACTGACGGCCTTGGGAGAGCCAGTCCTGACAAAACTCTACCATTTGGTGAGCAAGATGTATGAGACAGGCGAAATACCCTCAGACTTCAAGAAGAATATAATAATTCCAATCCCAAAGAAAGCAGGTGTTGACAGATGTGAAACTTACCGAACTATCAGTTTAATAAGTCACAGCTGCAAAATACTAACGCGAATTCTTTACAGACGAACGGAAAAACTAGTAGAAGCCGACCTCGGGGAAGATCAGTTTGGATTCCGTAGAAATTTTAGAACATGTGAGGCAATACTGTCCCTACGACTTACCTTAGAAGCTAGATTAAGGAAGGGCAAACCTACGTTTCTAGCATTTGTAGACTTAGAGAAAGCTTTTGACAATGTTGATTGGAATACTCTCTTTCAAATTCTGAAGGTAGCAGGGGTAAAATACAGGGAGCGAAAGGCTATTTACAATTTGTACAGAAACCAAATGGCAGTTAGAAGAGTTGAGGGGCATGACAGGGAAGCAGTGGTTGAGAAGGGAGTGAGACAGGGTTGCAGTCTCTCCCCGATGTTATTCAATCTGTATCTTGAGCAAGCAGTGAAGGAAACAAAAGAAAAATTCGGAGTAGGTATTAAAATCCATGGAAAAGAAATAAAAATGTTGAGGTTCGCCGATGACATCATAATTCTGTCAGAGACAGCAAAGTACTTGGAAGAGCAGTTGAACGGAATGGATAGTGTCTTGAAAGGAGGATATAAGATGAACATCAACAAAAGCAAAATGAAGATAATGGAATGTAATAGAATTAAGTCAAGTGATGCTGAGGGAATTAGATTAAAAAATGAGACACTTAAAGTAGTAAAGGTGTTTTGCTACTTGGGGAGCAAAATAACTGATGATGGTCGAAGTAGAGAGGATATAAAATGTAGACTGGCAATGGCAAGGATAGCGTTTCTGAAGAAGAGAAATTTGTCAACATCCAGTTTAGATTGAAGTGTCAGAAAGTCATTTCTGAAAGTATTTGTATGGAGTGTAGCCATGTATGGAAGTGAAACATTGACGATAACTAGTTTGGACAAGGCGAGAATAGAAGCTTTCGAAATGTGGTGCTACAGAAGAATGCTGAAGATTAGATGGGTAGATCACATAACTAATGAGGAAGTATTGAACAGGATTGGAGAGAAGAGAAGTTTGTGGCACAACTTCACCAGAAGAAGGGACCGGTTGGTAGGACATGTTCTGAGGCATCAAGGGATCACCAATTTAGTATTAGAGAGCAGCTTGGAGGGAAAAAATCGTAGAGGGAGACCAAGAGATGACTACACTAAGCAGATTCAGAAGGATGTAGGTTGCAGTAGGTACTGGGAGATGAAGAAGCTTGCACAGGATAGATTAGCATGGAGAGCTGCATCAAACCAGTCTCAGGACTGAAGAGCACAACAACAACAACCCCAAAGGAAGTCCAAAATGCAATTAATGCCATGAAGAACAGAAAGTCACCAGGTCCCGGATTAATTTATATAGAACTGTTTAAAGCAACACCATCAAAACTTCTTGAGATATTGACAGTGATTTTGGACAAATGCCTTAGAGTTGACGAAGTCCCAAAGGAGTGGAAAAAAACAACAATTACATCAATATTTAAGAAGGGCAACAGGAGTAATTGTGCAAACTATCGTGGTTTAGTGTGATGCAATCCATGCAGAGTCTATGGCCATGTCCTATAAAAGAGGATAGAAGGAGAAATAACTGAAACTGAAGAACAAAATGGATTCAGATCTGATCGCTCCTGTACTGATTGAGTATTTACCCTCAAAAACCTAGTGGAGAAAAGGACAGCAAGGGGCCTTACAACCCACCTTGTCTTTGTAGACCTTCAGTAAGATTATGACACAGTTCCACAGAACAAGCTAAGGACAAGTCTAATTGATAATGGTGTGTCACCGAGTTATGTGAAAGCTGTCAGACTCCTCTACCAAGGTTGTAGGGCAATGGTTAACGTGAGAAATCGACTATCTCGAGAGTTTGAGGTGACAAAGGGATGCACACTTGCCCCAACACTCTTTACGATCTACCTAGAGGAGGCACTTAAATCATGGAAAAGGAAATGTGGAGGAATGGGTTTCCCTAAAGACGACGAGATCTTGTTCACTCTAGTTTTTGCTGATGACCAAGTGTTAGTAGCTGGAGATGAGGAAGATGCAAATTACATGTTCCGCAAATTAAAAGAAGAATGTGAAAAATGGGGTCTTCTCATAAACATATCGAAAACAGAATATCTGAAAGTGGGAGAAAATACTGTTAACAACTTACAGCTCAGTTCTGATACTGTTAAAAGGTGCCATAATTTTAAGTACTTGGGAGTGACACTGTCGTCCAATGGTAGAAGTAAGGATGATGTAAACAGTAAAATAGGCCAGGGCAAGCGAGCCATAAAACAACTAAATGGTATCCTCTGGAACAAAAACATAACGCACAGAACAAAACATACCATCTACCACACAATTATTGAAATTTGTGACAACATACGGTGCAGAGTTGTGGGAACTAACTCAGAGGCAGAAAGATCGCCTGCTGGCTGTCGACATAGATTTCTGGAGACAGAGTTGTGGATACTCCAGACTTGACCATATTAGAAATGATAGGATCAGAGAGGTTATGAATGTCAAAAGCACAATCCTAGACTACATAGAAAGGTCACTTACAGCTTATGCCAGACACAAGATGGCCAAAACAGGTATGGCAACTGACTCCACATCAAAGAAGAAAGCGCTGTAGACCTGCGAGATGCTGGAAAGACTACGTCAACGAAGCAATGGTGGCGACAGGTCTTAATGAAGGAGACTGGAATGACCGTGAACAATGGAGATTGGGATGCAAGAGGCGGCGGCAGCCGTAGAAACCTCACTCATATATACACTCCAGGAAATTGAAATAAGAACAACGTGAATTCATTGTCCCAGCAAGGGGAAATTTTATTGACACATTCCTGGGGTCAGACACATCACATGATCACACTGACAGAACCACAGGCACATAGACACAGGCAACAGAGCATGCACAATGTCGGCACTAGTACAGTGTATATCCACCTTTCGCAGCAATGCAGGCTTCTGTTCTCCCATGGAGACGATCGTAGAGATGCTGGATGTAGTCCTGTGGAACGGCTTGCCATGCCATTTCCACCTGGCGCCTCAGTTGGACCAGCGTTCGTGCTGGACGTGCAGACCGCGTGAGACGACGCTTCATCCAGTCCCAAACATGCTCAATGAGGGACAGATCCGGAGATCTTGCTGGCCAGGGTACTTGACTTACACCTTCTAGAGCACGTTGGGTGGCACGGGATACATGCGGACGTGCATTGTCCTGTTGGAACAGCAAGTTCCCTTGCCGGTCTAGGAATGGTAGAACGATGGGTCCGATGACGGTTTGGATGTACCGTGCACTATTCAGTGTCCCCTCGACGATCACCAGTGGTGTATGGCCAGTGTAGGAGATCGCTCCCCACACCATGATGCCGGGTGTTGGCCCTGTGTGCCTCGGTTGTATGCAGTCCTGATTGTGGCGCTCACCTGCACGGCGCCAAACACGCCTACGACCATCATTGGCACCAAGGCAGAAGCGACTCTCATCGCTGAAGACGACACGTCTCCATTCGTCCCTCCATTCACGCCTGTCGCGACACCACTGGAGGCGGGCTACACGATGTTGGGGCGTGAGCGGAAGACGGCCTAATGGTGTGCGGGACCCTAGCCCAGCTTCATGGAGACGTTTGCGAATGGTCCTCGCCGGTACCCCAGGAGCAACAGTGTCCCTAATTTGCTGGGAAGTGGCGGTGCGGTCCCCTACGGCACTGCGTAGGATCCTACGGTCTTGGCGTGCATCCGTGCGTCACTGCGGTCCGGTCCCAGGTCGACGGGCACGTGCACCTTCCGCCGACCACTGGCGACAACATCGATGTACTGTGGAGACCTCACGCCCCACGTGTTGAGCAATTCGGCGGTACGTCCACCCGGCCTCCCGCATGCCCACTATACGCCCTCGCTCAAAGTCCGTCAACTGCACATACGGTTCACGTCCACGGTGTCGTGGCATGCTACCAGTGTTAAAGACTGCGATGGAGCTCCGTATGCCACGGAAAATTGGCTGTCACTGACGGCGGCGGTGCACAAATGTTGCGCAGCTAGCGCCATTCGACGGCCAACACCGCGGTTCCTGGTGTGTCCACTGTGCCGTGCGTGTGATCATTGCTTCTACAGCCCTCTCGCAGTGTCCGGAGCAAGTATGGTGGGTCTGACACACCGGTGTCAATGTGTTCTTTTTTCCATTTCCAGGAGTGTGTATATATATATATATATATATATATATATATATATATATATATATATATATATATATATATATTAATGAACAGTATAATTGTATAGTGTACGGAGTGGAAATTTGTTATGCCATACTTTAGGTATGTGACAATGGATATATATGTTTGTTCTATCAACTGATTACAGTAAATTCACCTGAAGAGTCTTGTCCTTGATTGTCAAGCTGTTTTTAATCTTTCTTTGTATTGCATGGTTGCTATCATTACTGTTTATACATACAGGCCGAAGATCACGCATTTAAGCGCCAAACTGGTAGCTACACAATAACTAAGATCATAAGTATGGCTGTAGGCGTTTGATTTTCTTACAGTAGTAAATGACTCCCAGACCTCCAGTCAAAAGGATGGACACACAAAAACATTATGGATTTTTGATTTAGGGTTAGAATACTACAACGGAATCTGAATTTTCAATAACAGTAAAGAAGGCTCAAGGTGAGAAAGAGGTGGGAAGAAGAGATGGACAGAGGATGGAAGGAAATGGACATAGAAAACGAGAAGGAAAACATTACCATGTACAGCTAGTGACCAAATAGTTTCGCTTTTTGTTTTGTTCAGAGTGACTTAAATTGGCGGTGAATAGTCTTGCTCTTGCTTTGCGAGGAGGGTTTTCTTTTTCCTAAATTTTGCTATGCAAAATGATTTCCTATATTTACAGCAGTTGAAATTTATCCCCAGGTCTCCACCTGTGACAAGAAAAAGCAAAATAATGGGAATCTATAATGTATTAAACTCTTTTGAAACACTGCTCTTGGAAACTGTATGTTACTTCACAGAATACGTTACATTTTTCATTGAAGTCTATGTATGTTGTGTTCATATTTTCAGTGTACTAATACAATTCGTTTATTAGCACTCAGTTCGTTTATCATTCATAAGTCTTACGATTACAGATGTCTAGAGAGTTATTTTTATTGGAATGTTCGTACATTTTTATCGATATATGAAATCCAATGAAGAGTGATATATCTTTATAGCACAACTGTTTTGTTCTTTGTGTGTTTCTCACTCACTGTAAAAAGATTGATGTGTGTAGTTGCACCAACGCCACCTCTGTTCCTAGGTGGCGTAGATTGTACCATGATTTGCACTTAACCTGTGTTCTGAGTAAATATTGTCAACATGGTAGCAGTTCGTGGTTGTGAACCACAAACGAAGTGTGTCCCTCAAAATAATAGTGATCGGTTGTAAATTAAATGGAAGACTGTTATTCGATAAAGTGTGATTTGTGAAACTGAACATGGCTGATATTAAGATACTGGTATTTGATGGAGAAGACTATGGGAACTGGAAAAGAAGAATGGAAATGTACCTGAAAAAGAAGAAATGCTATACAGTGGCACCAAGAGCGAAAACAAGCACAGACAAAGCGGATACATGGAAGAAGAAAATCTGATTGCAATAAACTACATATACAGAGCAATTTCGAACAAGCAACTAGAATTAGCGAGTGATAAGGAAACTGCATTTGAAATAATGAAAAAGTTTGATGATTTATACTGCAATGAATCAACAACACTGCAAATTGTGTGCAGAAACAAGTTGGACAAGCTGAGGTTAAAAGACTATAGTGATATGGCAACATTCCTCAGTGTCTTTGAAAACACAGTGAATGAATTAAAATTAGCTGGTGCAAAAGTGACAGAAAAGGAGAAGCTAAATTATATCTTGAGAATATTGCCGAAAACCTTGAGCTATATTGGGGACTTGATCGATGTTTTGAAAGAAGAAGATCAGACAGTGGAATATGTTAAAAGTAAACTTCAGATGATTGATATAAAAGAAAAGGATGTAAGCGAATGTGTAAAATCCAATGCATTTCACGCTGAAAAGAAAACTAGTATGAGCTACCAAGAGCAATTGTGTTACGGATGTAGCAAACCAGACCATACTTGCTCCGGACACTGCGAGAAGGCTGTACAAGCAATGATCACACGCACGGCACAGCGGACACACCAGGAACCGCGGTGTTGGCCGTCGAATGGCGCTAGCTGCGCAGCATTTGTGCACCGCCGCCGTTAGTGTCAGCCAGTTTGACGATAAATACGGAGCTCCATCGCAGTCTTTAACACTGGTAGCATGCCGTGACAGCGTGGACGTGAACCGTATGTGCAGTTAACGGACTTTGAGCGAGGGCGTATAGTGGGCATGCGGGAGGCCGGGTGGACGTACCGCCGAATTGCTCAACACGTGGGGCGTGAGGTCTCCACAGTACATCGATGTTGTCGCCAGTGGTCGGCGGAAGGTGCACGTGCCCGTCGACCTGGGACCGGACCGCAGCGACGCACAGATGCACCCCAAGACCGTAGGATCCTACGCAGTGCCGTAGGGGACCGCACCGCCACTTCCCAGCAAATTAGGGACACTGTTGCTCCTGGGGTATCGGCGAGGACCATTCGCAACCGTCTCCATGAAGCTGGGCTACGGTCCCGCACACCGTTAGGCCGTCTTCCGCTCACGCCCCAACATCGAGCAGCCCGCCTCCAGTGGTGTCGCGACAGGCGTGAATGGAGGGACGAATGGAGACGTGTCGTCTTCAGCGATGAGAGTCGCTTCTGCCTTGGTGCCAATGATGGTCGTATGCGTGTTTGGCGCCGTGCAGGTGAGCGCCACAATCTGGACTGCATACGACCGAGGCACACAGGGCCAACACCCGGCATCATGGTGTGGGGAGCGATCTCCTACACTGGCCGTACACCTCTGGTGATCGTCGAGGGGACACTGAATAGTGCACGGTACATCCAAACCGTCATCGAACCCACTGTTCTACCATTCCTAGACCGGCAAGGGAACTTGCTGTTCCAACAGGACAATGCACGTCCGCACGTATCCCGTACCACCCAACGTGCCCTAGAAGGTGTAAGTCAACTACCCTGGCCAGCAAGATCTCCAGATCTGTCCCCCATTAAGCATGTTTGGGACTGGATGAAGCGTCGTCCCACGCGGTCTGCATGTCCAGCACGAACGCTGGTCCAACTGAGGCGCCAGGTGGAAATGGCATGGCAAGCCGTTCCACAGGACTACATCCAGCATCTCTACGATCTTCTCCATGGGAAAATAGCAGCCTGCATTGCTGCGAAAGGTGGATATACACTGTACTAGTGCCGACATTGTGCATGCTCTGTTGCCTGTGTCTATGTGCCTGTGGTTCTGTCAGTGTGATCATGTGATGTATCTGACCCCAGGAATGTGTCAATAAAGTTTCTCCTTCCTGGGGCAATGAATTCACGCTGGTCTCATTTCAATTTTCCAGGAGTGTATATGTTGCAATATCGTGAAGTGGCTGAGCAATATTATTAATGGGCAAAGGTGTTGCAGGTAGTCACCTATGTGTTGTCATGCTGTTGCCGGTCTTGACCACTAAGGCTGGAGAATGTTTGACCAGGCCGGTCATACTTATCTCTGTAGCTACTTCCCCTTCTCTTTCACCCAAGGAGTATGTGAATGAAATGAGGACTCTTCATAATTTAGGCTATGATCTTGTTACCATAATGCCTCACTCAGAAAATATGAAGACAGCTTTGAGTCATCAACGCATCAAGCACAGAAACCAGCTAGAGCACAAGAACTGTTCTGAAAGTGCTCCTTTTGAAAATCTTTTTAAAAAAAAGGGTAACGGCAATAGGTTTCTTCCAGAGGACTACCGAATAGGGGAGAAGATAATAATTTTTAGTGGAAGCAAATAATATGAAAGCTTGAAAAAATCGTCCATTTTTTTTACAAATGAAAACGTCCTGCAGAGCAGAATCCAAACAAAGGTCGAGATCAAATTGAGAGACGAACATCGTGGTTTCAGACCTGTGAGGTCTGTGTCTGAAGAAGGAAGGTCTGGGAAGCACTAGAAAAGAAGCGAGTGGAAAAAGAGGCAACAAGCAGAGAGGAGGAAGTCTGAGTTGTGTAAAAGTAAGAAACGAAAACAAGTGGTGTGAAGTAGGGGAGTGCATTGTCAGCTCTCCTCTTAAAGAGCGGTCTTGCATGAGTGAATGATTAAGGAGTCAGAAAAAACTGGAGAAAAGTAGTTGGAAGCAATTGTGTTCGTAGATGATCTGACGATTTGGGGAAACAGGGAGGACGAGATCCAGGAACAGCTGGATGCTCGGGAAAAAACTGTGAGAGTAAACAAATGTGTGATCCTGATTACGACTAGAAAGAAAGGTAGACCAACTAGTGGAACAGGGATTGGAGGTGAACAACTGAGGAAGGTGGAGAGTGTCAAGTATCTGGGAAGTGTGACAGAGGAAAATTAAAGAAATGAGAAAGAGATCAGCAAACGTGGTAGACAGGCAGAAGACTTCCTATGAATGTTAGGAGCCTGGTCTGGAAGAATGACGTAAACCCAAAAGAGCGAAGCAGTAATATACTTGTACAGAAGTAATGTGAAATGTAGTTACTCAGAGGTAGGATAGGAGTAATAAGGAGAGATAGGGCGAGGAATGAAAAGGTGAGGGAAATAGTGAAGGAGAAATCCTTGCAGAGCAGGGTAGAAACATCAGTGCTAAGATGGTATGGACAATTAAAGAGAATGGAAAACAAGAGGACTCCAAGAAGATACTTGAAATGGAGATGGGAAGGGAAGGACTGGGAGAAAGGCCGTGGCGTAGATGGCTGAAACGTGTGGGGGGGGGGGGGGGGGGGGGTGTTGAAGGAAAGGGGCGAGTACTGGGCCAGAGTGGGTTGAGGAAGATAATGGGAAAACAGGGCCAGATAGCATGGATTATGTTCCAAATAGCCCAGACCGGGGCTACAAGTCTTTAAGACGATGATGACGACATGCAGAAACAGGAGGCCTGAATGGGGAAACAAAAGTTCTTCCTGTGGCTTTTGTACTGCCCCCTAACTGGAAGAAAGGCATCTGATTAAACAAGCAGTTTCTCAGTGGTGACCAAGAAAAGTGAATGTTGATTTTTAGGCAGCTGCAGTGTCTTTTCTTCGCTTACTTTTCCCCTGAGGTGAAATTTCAATATGCAGAAGAGGTTATAGAGATAAGTTGAAGACATCAGTCTAACTGAGGAGTACTTTTTGAATGTAGATTTAAGACTTCGCATCAACATCTGTGCAGCGCTGGCGTTTGTAAAACTGGAGGACGTAAGTAATGAATGGACTGATATTCACACACAAACTCCTGATGATGAAAGACTGACAGCTACTTGTTGAATACCTGGTGGCAGAATGAGAATGTTCCCATCACAATGTGCAGCTGCTGTGGACGAAGCACTGAATGACGAGTGGTGATGAAGGGTGGCCCAGCAAAATGGATAATATTATTGGAAACCCTCACCCTACAGTCAAGTATTTGGTGGAAAGCTTACAGAAGCAAGTGGAGCTCGCAGACTGAAGATATGTGATGTTGGAGATGAATCTTGAAGCGCAGAAGAAGAAGAAGAAATATTTGAGGCTGGATGACTGGATAGAGAAGACTATAAAAAATTTAGGTGCTACTTGAAGGCCATCGCCCACATTCAGAAACTGTACTAAGATCTGTATAAAAGTAATATATTAAAAACCAGTGAAAGCAACCGAGTCCTCACAGATCACATGTTTAAACTTGCTAATTATACTGAGCATTTGCCTCTATAGCTGAATTGGTGTACTGTAGTCTGATCAGCCAGAACATTATGATCACCTGCCTAATAGCCTTTAGCACTGGTGACAGTGGCGACGCATTGTGGCACGAAAACAGTGCTGCAACTAAACCCTACAGCACATGCCTGTGATGCTCTTGGTAGACCTATTTCTCGATGAACACCAATTCCCCAAATGGTGCAAGAACTGGAAACGGCCTTGACAGAGGAGTGGGACAATATCCCCCAAAGACTCCTCAACAGTCTCGTAGACAGCATGAATAACACGCGCAAAATGTGTATCAGTGCCCGAGGAGGGCTTATTCTTTACTGAGACTCCGGTAGCAGCGTTTGTGTTGGGAGACTGACCTGTGTCAAACCTGAACCTCATTTTTACTTGTTATCCCACTTTGCCATGTAGTGAAATCTGTACCATTTTTCGCTATCGCTATAAATACACCATTCCACAACTATTTTGTATGTATGAGGGCCACTCCAAAAGAAATGCACACTATTTTTTTAATCCATCTTTTATTCTACATGTTTGAAAGTTTTGCAGTGTGTAGATACATCCTTTAGGAACAATATCTTCATTTCTCGACATAATTTCCATCCGTCTTAACTGCCTTACGCCATCTTGGAACCAGCGCCTGTATACCGGATCGGTAAAATTCTGGACCAACCTGTTGGAGCCACTGTTTAGCAGCATGCAGAAGGGAGTCGTCATCTTCAAACCTTGTTCCACGAAAAGAGTCTTTCAGTTTTCCAAAGAGATGATTGTCACACGGAATCAGGTCAGTACTGTAAGGCTGATGTTTCAGTGTTGTCCATCCGTTTTGTGATCGCTTCCACGGTTTTTTGACTGACTTGTGGCCGTGCATTGTCGTGAAGCAGCAAAATATCCTGCTTTTGCCGATGTGGTCGAACATGACTCAGTCGAGCTTTGGGTTTCTTCAGTGTCATCACATATGCGTCAGAATTTATGGTGGTTCCACTTGGCACAATGTCCACAAGCAAGAGTCCTTCGGAATCTAAAAACACTGTAGCCATAACTTTTCCAGCAGGAGGTGTGGTTTTCAATTTTTTTTCTTGGGTGAATTTGCATGATGCCACTCCACTTATTGCCTCTTCGTCTCTGGTGAAAAATGATGGAGGCATGTTTCATCACCTGTCACAATTCTTCCAAGAAATTTATCTCCAAAAGTTCGCTGCATACCGTTTTTCTTGTTTCTTTGTGAGCCACTGTCGACATCCTGGGAAGCCACCTGGCACAAACCTTTTTTAATGCCAACACTTTCAGTATTCTGCCAACACTTCTTTCCCCTATCCCAACGTAGCGAGACAATTCGTTCACTGTGATGCGTCTGCCAGCAGTCACCAGTTCGTTAACTCTCTGCACATTGTCTGGAGTGTGTGCAGTACGAGGCCTGCCGCTGCGAGGACAATCCTCAATATTGCCGTGCCCGCTTTCATCACGTAACCTGCTTACTCACCGACTAACTGTACTGCAATTGACAGCAGCATCTCCATACACATTTTCAACCTCTTGTGGATCTTTCCCACTGTCTCGTTTTCACAGCACAGGAATCCTATGATAGCACGTTGCTTCTGACGAACGTCAAGTGTAGCAGCCATCTTGAAGACGTGCTGTGACGGTGCCACTCACGAGAACAGGTTGAACTAAGTTTGAAAACAAGGGGGAAGGATGTATCTACACACTGTAAAACTTTCACACATGCAGAATGATAACTGTATTTTTACAATAGTAGTGTGCATTTCTTTTGGAGTGACCCTCTTACTCTGTTTCATGTTGTCTGTCAGTGCCTGAGATTATTCCTGTCCAAAATGTCTGTGTTCCTTAGAAATTGTCAAGCAGTGTAACTAGATCAAAGCAAATAATTGTAATACATAGGCAGCAGAATAAGGAAACACAAATTTTCAATGATTTGATTAAATCTTTTTATCTGATAAGAAAAAGAAAGACAATGCATTATATACTAGGAAAACAACATTAGTTCAACAGTTGTAGTAAGGGAGAAAACAATAGAGCAAGTAACAGATTTTAAGCAGTATTCCTCCAACATATTGAGCACATCAAGAAACTGGATTTCAGAATAAGATTGAGAAATTTAACTTAATGAATGCTAGCAGTCACAAAGGAAAGTGGGGAGAGAGACAATTCGGATATTTTACAAAATGTTATCTCTACCAGTTCTAATGTATGGAAGTAAAAGTTCCATAACAACAAAGAAGAGGACACATTAAGAATCCAGAGTGTGAAACGATATTTCTAAAACTTGTAGTGGGTTGCGCAAGACAAGATGAAAAGTGAAATACACAGGCACAGGATTGTCCTTTTAAAAGAGAGAGAGAGAGAGAGAGAGAGAGAGAGAGAGAGAGAGAGAGAGAGAGAGAGAAAATAACGCAGAAAACAATGGGAAAGCAACTTACACTTTTCTTCCATGACTTTCTGAAAGCCTTGGACCGAGACATTTAAGGGATACAGTATTTCTCCAGCTTCGAAATGCATTTGACTCGTATCAACCAAGTTTTATTAACAGAAGGACGGTCGTAATGGGCGTCAAACCAAATGACTGGCTGGACTGAGAATTTCCTCATACAGAGGACGCAGCGTATTATCTGTGAATGAAAGTAATCAAAGAAAGTGGAAGTAGCTTTTGGATTTCCGCAGAGATGTCTTGTGCGTCCCCTGTAGTTCATGTGCTATGTTAACAACCTAGCAGACAATATTAACAGCACTTTCGCATATTTCTCAGATACGTAGTGAGTTGTCTGTAACGAAAATATTCTGCAAAAAAAGTTGCACTGTGTCCAGTCAGGTGTCGATAAGATTTGGAAATAAGGATGGAGGTTGTCACAGAAACAACCGCTTTTCGGTTACACCATTTTTTGCAAGCCAATTTCACCTGAGTGTTAAAACCGCTCAAAATACCCGTTTTCTGAAATAACCGACTTTCGATTTTTTATTCCTCTTATTTTCTGTAAAAAAACCTACAAATCGCACAAAAAGTGAAAACTTTTGACTCGGTTTCAGGATATGTAGAATCAAAACATTAAATTAAGTAGGCAAATAAAAGAAAACTTTGTCAGTCCACCATTCCCTGCTTTTCTCGAAAACTTGTAACTAGTTGAATACTACAAGAAATCATCTGTATTCTCCTACAGGCTCTGAGTGTTTGAAACTCTACTCAAAAAGTATTTTATAATCGGGGATCATACCACTATTTAGGCATTACAAATAGTCATTGCTAATGAATGAAGACTGGGGTTGAAGAACTCTGTTTTTCGTGTTAGTTTGTCCGTTTTCAAGGGCTATAAGCCGATAAAGGCATATTATGTAAACACAGGTAGCAGATCAGCTCCCTTCGCTTTTATTGTATTCTATGAGTAGATTGTTGTTAACTTTTCAATTTATTACTGCTGCCACAATTTCCTTCCTATTTTAGTATTTCATAGAAATGGCACACAAATCAGTAATCTTTTAAGCAAACTACATTGCTGTGTCACTTCGTAAAAATATTTCCGCACTACCGTTGGTGCCACATTGCAATACAGCGGATGTACGGCGACGACGGCGAGAAGCTACCATACAAATGAGGCGGTGAAGAGCCTTGCACACCGCACTCACTCGTGTATGAAGTCACGACACACGGCAGCGTCTGCCACTGCAACTTGCTGAGCACCTCCCTGACGCTTTCACGCTTCCTAAATGAACCTGTAACGAAACGCAGTGCTCTTCTTTGGACCTTCTCTATTTCCTCTATCAGTCCTGTTTGGTGCGGATCCCGTACCGACTAGCAGTAGTCAGGTATTGGTCGAACGGGATTTTGTAAACTGCCTTCTTCACTGATGCACTACTTTTCCTGGGAATTGTCCCAGTTAATCACATTCTGGCATCTGCCTTACTCGTAACTGATTTCTTGTGGTAGTTCCACTTTTACTCGGTTCGTACACATATTCCAAGACACTGTACTGAAGCATCTGCTTCCAGTGATAGCTCTGCAATCGTGTAGGCATACATTAGCTTATGTTGAGGGTTAATTGAAGCTCCCTACATCAAATGTAGATCCTCTGCAGATCTTTTGACACACACCAAAAACAAGTTTTGCATCACCCCAGTTACCAGAACTCCTGAAGATAGACGTTGACTGTGGATATTGTATCACAGACACAGTCCCTATGACTGTTCAGAGATGTCACTAAACCCGCCCAAAGATGTAAACAACCATACACGAACGGCGCCTATTACACGGAGGGGGTCTGACAACTGATCAGTTCCAGTCACTCCACTAGGAAGGAGGAACACGATACCTGTTGTCTATAGTTCAATCGTGCGTAGACGGTCAGTACCATGGTTCGATCGAGCGAGTCTGCATTCTTACTTTGTGCCAGGAAGGTCTCTCAACAAGGGAAGTGTCCAGGCGTCTCGGAGTGAATCAAACCAATGTTGTTTGGACATGGAGGAGATACAGACAGACAGGAACTGTCGATGACATACCTCGCTCAGGCCACCAGAGGGCTGCTGCTCCAGTGAACGACCGCTACGTACGGATTACTGCTCGGAGGAATCCTGACAGCAAGGCCCACATATTCAATAATGCTTTTCGAGCAGCCACAGGACGTCGTGTTACGACTCAAACTGTGCCTAATACGCTGCATGATGTGCAACTTCACTCCCGACATCCATAGCGACGTCCATCTTTGCAACCACGAAGTTGTGCAGTGTGATACAGATGAGCCCAACAACATGCCGAATGGACCACTCAGGATTGGCATCACATTCCCTTCACCGACAACTGTCGGAGACGTGTTTGGAGGCAACCCTATCAGGCTGAAGGCCTTAGACACACTGTCCAGTGAGTGCAGCAAGGTGGAGGATCCCTGCTGTTTTGGGGTGGCATTATGTGGGGCGGGCGCACGCCGCTGGTGGTCACGGAAGGCTGTACAGTACGTGAATGCCATCCTCCAACCAATAGTGCAACCGTATCGGCAGCATATTCGTCAGGCATTTGTCTTCATGAACGAGAATTCGCGCTGCACATCTTATGAATGATTTCCTTCAGGATAACCATATTGCTCGACTAGAGCGGCCATCAGTTCTCCAGATATGAACTCTATCGAACATGCGTGGGATAGAGTGAAAAGGGCTGTTTATGGACGATATGACCCACCAACATCTCTGAGGGATCTACGTCGAATTACCTCTAGCAGAAAACTAGACATCACACGGTGTAAATCAAGTTGTTACTGCTGCTACCATAACACACCATACACATTGGAAAATTTTGAATAAAAGACAGTTACAACATATGGAAACTGAAAGAGTTTGGCGGCGTTGTGGAGATGTTCCAAACTGTAGTCCGAAACACTGCCTACTTGAGATCGTTAACAGCAAACCCATCTATCGTCAGAGGACTTTCATCACATGTGCGATGAAACGTGACCATCCTGTTTCGACACGTTTCTCTAAACGCATGAAGAGTCATGTGATGTACTCCATTCCCTTGTCGCATCTTGGGTATAAAATAGAGACTTCAGTTTCATAACTAAGATGATTCTAAGTTAGCGATAGGTGTTTGTGAGACACTGTAATCCCCATGTATCTGCTTGACAGATGTCCTGCTTACAGAGTTAGTGGTGCCATGATGTGTAATTTCACACGTCATACGCCGCTGCTAAGCATTTATCTGTTTACTTGAAGGAGTACATAGCGAGTCAAAAGTCCTTGGACACCTCTATATGTTGGAAGATTAAAGGGAAAATTGAAAAGTGATGATGGGAACATAGGTTTGATAATACAAGTATAGTAATAACATCCAAAAACCAAGAACTAAGTGATGTAATTGTAAATGATGTTTTTCACAAAATTATTAAGTGGTTCTCAGCAAACGGACTCGCTTTAAATTTTGATAAAACACAGTATATACAGTTCCGTACAGTAAATGGCACAACTCCATTAATAAATATAGACTTTGAACAGAAGTCTGTAGCTAAGGTAGAACTTTCAAAATTTTTAGGTGTGTCCATTGATCAGAGGTTAAACTGGAAGCAACACATTGATGGTCTGCTGAAACGTCTGAGTTCAGCTACGTAGGGTTATTGCAAATTTTGGTAATAAGAATCTCAGTAAATTAGCTTACTATGCCTACTTTCATTCACTGCTTTCGTATGGCATCATATTCTGGGTAATTCATCGTTGAGTAGAAAAGTATTCATTGCTCAAAAACGTGTAATCAGAATAATTGCTGGAGCTCACCCACGGTCATCCTGCAGACATCTATTTGAGGATCTAGGGATCCTCACAGTAACCTCACAGTATATATATATATATATATATATATATATATATATATATATATATATATATATATATATATATATTCACTTATGAAATTTGTTGTTAATAATCCTACCCAGTTCAAAGGTAATAGCAGTGTGCATAGCTATAACACCAGGAGAAAGGATGATCTTCACTATGCAGGGATAAATCTGACTTTGGCACAGAAAGGGGTAAATTATGCTGGCACAAAAGTCTTTGGTCCCCTACCAAATAGCATCAAAAGCCTGACAGATAATCAACCAGCATTTAAAAATAAATTAAAAGAATTTCTAGATGACAACTCCTTCTACTCATTGGCTGAATTTTTAGATATAAATTAAGGGAGGGAAAAAAACTAACTTAAACATTAGTGTCATGCAATATTTTGTGTAATGTAATATCGTATACAGACATCTTTCATTAACCTGACACGTTCCACATCATTACGAAGTGTCGTATTCATGATCTATGGAACAAGTATTAATCTAATCTAATCTAATCTGTGGGGCCGCAGCTTTTGGAGTGAATGTCATTCATGGCCGCCATCTTGAAATCCGCCATTTTGGATTCAAGTCATTTTTTTTAATGGGAAGGGGGTGTATGACACATCAAATAACACTCGCTTCAGGTCTGGGATTTAGTGGTGTAATTCGTTTTTGTCTATTATTTGTTTTAACATGGATACTTGTATGCACTTGTAGAAACAAGACTGTTTGTATGATAATATAGTTGTGTTTTTAACTTATGGCGGTTTGTAAGACGATTATGCCTCTATTTCTAAAACACAGAGGTACCACTCGCAAGAAAACTTATGGGGCATATCCATGCATCGTTGATTTTCGGTCAGTATTAATTGGTATTGCCAGCAATAAATTATTGATGAAGTATTATACTTAGTAGTAAGGGATGTGTGATAGGTTCAGCATGAGGATCAGGCTTATAAAGTGTGTGTTTGTGTTCTGGCATGAGCAAAGGAAAAAGCTATGTCGAGTCGTAAGGAAGGTGTGGATTAGACGTGGAATACTGTGATAGCAAAGGGAACATCATGTCTAGTCATATGAAGGGTGCAGATATTTCTATTTCCGGAGCCACAGCCTTCAGCAGGGTGTATTTCCGATACTTCGCTCACTGTCAAATGTCGTTCAACTGAGACCACGATCATAACATTTAATTGTAAGCATATGACCGATTTCTTAGGATGGTGATTCTGCCTATGCGTGCTTGGCGTGCAGTGCTGGTGGCCTGTGGTGTGAATGATTCCGTTTCCTGTTAATGGCAGAAAGGCCTGTTGGGATGCAGGAATGTATCTGACTTAACCGTGTCGTTCTCTGGCGAACTAACACGTGTTGGGCAGCTTTCATGATAGCATGGAAATTTGAGAAGATTCAATATGGACGTGTGTTTTCTCTGGACCATTATTCCCTCCCTTGTAAACTGTCCTGTTGACTGCTTCTGCACATTTCGCACCTTTATTTAGTTGAGGGAACATCGATTGTGGTGTGTGCATCTAGCAGGTGAAAGACGGGTGGAAGACACGTTTGCTGGCCCTCTAGACATGGGGACCACCTTAGTTAACTTTGTAAATTATAGGGATGATTTGGAATCTGTTACATCACCGACATCAGTATTCAAAAGTGGAAATATTAGTTTCCTCTAGCTTTTTTTTTTTCGAGTTTTCATGTAAAGTTCTTCGCAGACAGGATAAGTTCCTAGTTACTCAGTGGTTTACAGCACGCTCCACCTCGCCAAAGTTTCGTGTTTCCAGAGAAATAATTTGAAGTCTATATCTTCGGAATTATGTTGCGCAAGCGATACTGCTATGCAAGCGATATTGCTATGTGCTTGATATCGAGAAGTATCGCGAAAATGGTAGGACCTTCTGGCAAACCATGCGGAATTGCATATGTTTGAAATCCCAGAGTCTGGAGAGCAAAGCAAGCAAACACGTCGGGTCCGTAAGCAGTAACGCTTTCGTCTTGAGGGGAACCGACCTCGAATTTGTAGAAGGCTCTGGTGACACATCGGGAGTGGATGACAGCCCGACCTCGCGGGAAATATCTGGTGTAGCCAGGAGTATACCTAGGGCGCGCGTGCTGGTGCTGTCTCTCTGTGCGGCTGTTCGGCGGCCGACAGCTATACAAATATAACAGCGGCGACCTTCTATGGCGCAGGATACAAATTGTATGTTGACTACATCGAGAAGGTATGCGGTGATATATTGCTGGATTGGAGATCGGTTTCAAGCTCCTGTCCTCAGTGGCACAGCTGTCTAATCGAGTAAGAGTCTTTCCGTATTTGACAATGTGTAGATCACTTTGCAGGATTTCATTGTCGGTGTAGTACGGTGATCTGTGAAAAATAAATTTTTGCCACTGAAAGTCTTGTCTGCAAAAAATAAAAAAAATGGCAGATGGTGCTTCCACACTGGCGGCATCAGTAATTCAGCGGGTAAATTCCATAAGAGTCAATCATAATGCTCCATTGATTCACAAGACTTCCTTTGTGGCGGGACGTAGGAGCATCTAAAAACTAATTCGAACAAGTTGGAGGCGAGGTATCTACGGAAAGTTCTGAGAAAATTCCCGTAATTTTTCTCTTCTGTAGGACAGTACTTCGAATCCTGTTTGCGTAATTGTGCTCCGATTCCCCGCCGTCTGTGCTTAGACAGTGCTCTCTTTCCAAACAACAAGAATGCTTCTACGATTGACGGTGTTTTCGCGAGCGAGCACAGACGTGATGAAGATTTTTAGTGGTGAGAACGTTTCTGAGACGTACTTTGACAACAGGACGAACATTTTGTGGCAAAGTATCAGCCACACTGGGAAGGTAAGTACGTGTGCGCAGCTAGACACAGCTTGCATGTCCAGTTAGGATCGTGAGGGAGAAAGCAGTCGATGTTATTCTGAAAAAGACTTCTAAAGTGCGATCTGACGTCAGTATCCACAGATAGAGAAGTTTCGCACCAGCGGCCCAGAGTGTGAGTTATTTAGATAGACATGTGACATCAGTATAGCACTGTGCTATGCAAGCATCTCTCCCAGCACTGGACCCGCACAGCAGCTATGCGTCACCACATCAGCCACCGTGCCCAGGTGAACACAATTTCGACAGGAATTTGTCAGGTGTCAAGTACGCAAGGATGCTGCTGCCTCATGCTTGCGGGACCCAGACAGACACCTGTGCATGGCTCGGCACCTGATGACCGCGTCATCACTTTGCGAGGTCTGCCAGAGCGCCCTGACTCCTGGGAGAGTGTGAGGTAGCATCCTGTGTGGTCCAGTGTACAGCAGTGGCGGGCGGTGGTGTGACGTCACTATAACACCTGCAGAACGGTGGCATCGCCACGTGCGCACTTTGGCGTCTCTGACAAGTCACATGCACTGAATTTTTGTGCAATGCATTATTTTCGGGTGTTTCAGCATTGTAAGTGTGTTTGCATAGCATTACACTTGCATTTTTCGGTGATATACGAGTAGTTTGCATATCTGTATGTTGTGCAATGCATTATTTAGGCAGTTTACGTGTTGTTTGCGACTCTGCACATCAGTGTACTGCATTATTTACGAGTAGTTTGCAGGTGTGTACACTATTTATAGCAACCTCAAGCACGTCAGGGTGACTGTTTTGTATCAGTGTAATAAATATACTATGTCAAATCTGTCCCTAAATAAATTGTTCTAAAATAAATAATGTACACTTCTTCCTCTCTCCAGCAGTCCAGAACAGGCTGAGGCCATTTCCCGCCATTTTTCCCTTCCAGACCGCCATCTTGGATTATGTCACAGGAGGGGCAAAGGTGTCCTCTGGTAGCAGTACTGTGTACTAGGTCTGTCGGACTCCAGGTGACCACACTTGATGGCAGTACTGCCTCTAATTGTTTAAATAAAGACTGCCTGCAAAATAAAGAGTTATGGCCATCCTATCCAGAACATGCCGAGTCCTTTCCCCACCAATTCCTAGCAAGATGTGGCGGTTGGATGACTTAGGTTAGTGGAGATAGCCCAAGTGGACTTTTTTCCCGCCATGGTGTGTTGCATTGTCCTGCCCGGATTTGAACTTCCCGCCATTTTCTGGGGAGGATGTGAGGGTTAGGTTAGTGGAGAGATCCCAACTGACCTATTTTCCCGCCAAAATTTGAACTTCCCCCCCATGATTTCATTGTGATGTTGCCACGTCTTTGGCGCCATCTCAGATTTGCCATCTTGAATAAATTTGACAGCAATGCAACGTCGGGTGGCGTCCTTGTTGCTCCTCTACTTAGGGAAACGACTGTCTACATGCCTCTGTCTGAGCCCTGGTTTCTTGTATCTTATCTCCGTGGTCCCTTCGCGAAATGTATGTTGGTGGCAGTATGGTCGTTTTGCAGTCAGTTGTTCCTGTAACAAATCTATAAGCTCACCTCTGAATTGTCTTCTTCCAATACGACTTGGTGTGCACCTCAAACACTCAAGCAGCACTCAAGAATCAGTCGCAAGGTCCTATCACACTTCCCCAAGAAACTCCTGATGTCGAATTTGTCTCCAATAAATACTCGCCGTTGAGGACAACATACTGGATTCTATTACTAAGGAAGTCTTCAAGCTAGGCATATATCTGGGAGCTTATTCCGCATGCACGTACCTTCATTAATAATCTGCAGTGGGGTAATGTGTCGAATGCTTTATGGAGTTACAGATATGGAATCTGCCTGTTGAGTTTTGTCCATAGTTCGCAGTATATCACGAGAGAAAATATCAATCTGGGTTTCGCATGAGTGATGCTTTCTAAAGCTGCGCTGCTTCACGGATATGAGCCTTTTGGGTTTATTACATTCGATATCAGAATATGCTCCAGAATTCCGCAGTAAACCGTTGTTAAGGATACTGGTCTGTAATTTTGTGGATCTGTTCTTTTCCCCTTCTTATACACAGGAGTCACCCGCGCTTTTTCCCAGTCGCTTGGCACTTTTCACTGGTCGAGAGATTCGTGATAAATACAAACTAAGTAAAGGTCGAATGACAAAAAGTACTCTTTGTACAACCAAACTGGGATTCCATCCAGAGCTGAATTAACAGTACCGTTTGTCCCATTGGCTCATCAGTTCGATGTTTAATAAGACAACTAAGAAAACTAAGTATCACCATTTCCATCATTTAAAACATTAAAGCGTCCAAAGAAGATTAATTTTGCTTCTAAAGTTTAATTAAGCGCTAATGTTTTTGATTTGGGGTGGGGAGGTGGTACTAACCAATATCTGAGAGCGCTACGCCCTATCCTCAGAGCTGACGCAAAACTCACGTATATGACTCAGCTGTTCGTTCGTAGCTATCGTCGACTGCTATCGAATTTCGCGGTCAAATAGAGGAAACCGGGTGCATCACTGAACTTTTTTGAAACGAGTCAGAACACTTTGAGAAGTAACTGCGGCTTATCGTATTTGAAGAACTGTTGCAGTCACTCTGTAGCGAAGAAATGAAAACGCGTTTATAGGTTCATATGGGGTTCCATGATTTTACCTGTTTCTTGGACCTGTTTCGATATTTTTTTATTCCCTCGAGAATCGTTTATGTAGTGTGTGTACACATACAATATTAGTATTTTCTACAACCTTATAATAAATCCAGTAATACCTTGGACTGGATTGGATAGTTGGGCGAAGAGACCAAACAGCGATGTCATCGGTCTCATCGGATTAGCGAAGGACGGGGAAGGAAGTCAGCCGTGCCCTTTCAAACGAACTATCCCGCCATTTACCTAGAGCTATTTAGGGAAACCATGGAAAACCTAAACCAGGATGGCCTGATGCAGGATTGAACCATCATCCTCCTGTAAGCAAGTTCAGTGTGCTAACCCAGTAATATCACATTCCGGAAACAATTACTTAGAACCATAAAAAGAAGAATGCAAATGAGAAATGACAATTTTTGTACCTTTCAAGAATAGTGTCACAATGCAATTCATTTTTGCTAGCAGGGAGGGGGAGGGGAATGTAAGATTTCATGGTGGTCGTAATTAAATAATATTGCTTTTCTAAGACTGATACTTGTGTCTACATACATGTTTTAAAGTTTATGCCTGCCAGGAAGTTACTCAGTCCCTTTTGCAGTGTTGTCATTTAACTACTATACAGCATTTCAGCAGGAGCAAGCAGCCTTTTTTATAAATTCAAGTGGTGCATATCTGGTTAGATGCAGGCCTACTTTTCTATTTGTATGTTATTGATTTCTGTGACTATACAGATGAATATCAATAATGCAAAACCGCCATAAAATTGTTTAAATAACTGTACTTCCTGTGTCACTGCCAAATTATCAAGAATACTTGCCTGTTACACCTGAGTAATCAAATTTATCGTCACCACACAGATGTAAAAAGAATGGGGTAAATAATTGTACAGTATAGGCAACAAAGTAATATACTATAGTGTACACAGCCCTCTCTTAGCTGGATCGAGCGAGGTGGCGCAGTGGTTAGCACACTGGACTCGCATTCGGGAGGACGACGGTTCAATCCCGTCTCTGGCCATCCTTATTTAGGTTTTCCGTGATTTCCCTAAATCGCTTCAGGCAAATGCCGGGATGGTTCCTCTGAAAGGGCACGGCAGATTTCCTTCCCAATCCTTCCCTCACCCGAGCCTGCGCTCCGTCTCTAATGACCGCGTTGTCGACGGGACGTTAAACACTAATCTCTTCCTCCTCCTCCTCTCTTAGCTGGAAAATAAAGGATAAATGACACAAACTGTCTTCCGCTTGTTAGGAAACGTAACTGCCCACATTCCATAGCTGAAAGAAATATTTCCTTCATATATGAATCCAGTTCGTGTGGAACTGTTTAGTTATTGAAAATTATACATTTTTTGCACAATGAACAGAACACTATAAAGCTTTTCTTACTCTAGTCTTAGCTTCGTTCAGAATTATAACCATTCCTACTGCAACATTCCTACAAACTATATTTTTGGACATTATCTGCACCCTTCATTGCCGTGGCATATCTAAAACTTGCGCAACATAATGTATAGTTAGTGCTGTTAGTCCAAGGGCGCCAATAAATTGTCAGCCGACGCAAATGAACTTGTATCAAATGCAACAAGACATAGAATTTGCACATAATTGGAAGTTGCAAGCTGATGTCGCAGGCAGAGCACAGAAGGAAAAAGAAACGAACAACAAGAATAATAATAAAACTCACACACAATGGAAAACCAAGGATGAAATAATGACAATGATTATAATATTGTCATACCACAACTTACATTAGACGATAGAATGAATAAAGGTAAATCTGCATTTATAGCTCTTGGAGATTTCAAGTAAGCTTTTTGCAGTGTTGATTGGAATACATTTCTTAAAATTTTGAAGATGGAAGGAACAAAACACAGGGAGGGAAAGGTTATTTACAACTTATACAGAACCCATACTATAGTTATAAGAGTTGCTGGACATGAAGGGGAAGCAGTGGTTGAGAAGGGAGGGAGACAGGGTAGTAGCATATCCCTGATGTTACTCAGTCTTAACATTGAGCAAGCAGTAAAAGAAACCAACGACAAATTTGGAAGCGAAATTAAATTTCAGGGTGAAGAAAATAAATACTCTGAGGTATACCAGTGACACTGTAGTTCTGTTAGAGATGGCATTGGAGACCAGTTGAGCAGAATGGATATTTTCTTCAAAAGAAGTTATAAGATGAACTTGAAAAAAGCAAACCAGAGGTAAAAGAATGAAGCCAAATTAAATCAGGTGATGCTGAGGGAATTACATTAAAAAATGAGACACTAAGAGAAACAGATGTGTTTTGCTATTTGGGCAGCAAAATAACTGATAATGGCCAACTGTGAGAGGATATAAAATGTAAACTGGCAATGGCGAGAAAAGCATTCCTTAACAAGAGGAATTTGTTAAGGCCTAATGTATTGTTAAAAGCTCTTCTCTGGCTCTATTTTTCTGGAATGCAACCCTGTACAGAAGTGAATAGAGGCCTTTGAAATGTGGTACCACAGAAGAATGTTTTAAGATTAAATGGGTAGTTGGAGTACCTAATGACCAAAATACTGAATCACATTGAGAAAAAAAAAGAAATATTTGACACACTTGGACTAAAAGAAACAAGAGACTGACTGATAGGACACTTCGTGAGATGTAAAGGGACTGTCATGGGGGGGAGGGGGGGAAGGAGAGGGAGAGAGAGAGAGAGAGAGAGAGAGAGAGAGAGAGAGAGAGAGAGAGAGAGAGAGAATGGAAAGTGTAGCGAAACGACGAAGGATGAATACAGTGAAAGATAATTCAAGTGGATGTAGGTTATATTTGTTAGAGAGAGTCAGCTGGGACGTCATGTGGCAATGTATGGTATTTCGTGACAAGTCTCGCTTGTAGACATCGTATCCATATATGACCTCGTGTAACGTCACAGTCGTGGTAATTCCCAAGACTTGTACCTCTCCATCTCCTAGAATCATGCTGTGAGGAACTATTGGATATGACAACTGGACTGTTTTGGCAGTTGTCGAAAGAAGAACTGAATGCTCACCACTATGTGGCAAGATAAGTATCCTTCTTGACTAGGGTGTCAAATAGCATTTTCCTGTACGGTTTCTCGATTGGCCATTCCAGTCACCTGATGTGTTGTACTGGTCCGTGACTGGCAGTACCCAAGATCGACTGACAACGAGAAGGGATCGTACTGTAGCAACGTCTCTATGCCGTTACTGCAAAGTATCCCGTTGCGCAAAGTACTTAGCCTATCAGTCGACCACCACACCTTTAATTATTTTTAACTAGAGGTTAAGAATGCAGAACGCCATCAAATTGCAAGAGATTCCAGTTGGAGAGGAGCCTCTGACGACAAGAATTTAGCCCGCGCCGCAATCACACTGGCAATGAACTAAACGGACACGAAATCAGCCTCAGTACAATTAATAGTGCAGCCACGTTAACCGTTGACCATGCAAACAGCCTGGCTGCCAAATAAGGGGAACAACTCCCTGCCTAGACACGACGCCGAAATCGTTCCAAGACACGACAGAACTATGAATAATCACTTAACAATATCCACGCACCAATTATTACTGAAATTAAGCAGTAGTGAATAAATGGGTCTATTTAATGAACCACTCTCGTTGTCTACGATACTGATCTCGTCAGAGCAACAAATTACTTTCAGTACCTGATTATCTTGCGTGATGACAAATGCGACATCCAACTAGCAATTGTTATCTTTCGCAACGAGCTCACAACGCAGTACGTACTCTCTGACATAAACTCGGAACTATATTATTACTTGTACTAAAATACCAATCTGTCTACCGTCTTGTAATGATTATTCTGTTTATGGACACTTCCATCACTACTGTTAGGGATTAAAACATTTTTAATTCTCCCTGAAATATTTTTCCAACTCGACGCAGCGATAATATGCAAGTGATGAGACTTCGCATGCGTCACAGAATAACGAATCTTTGCTAGTAGGAAAATCTTTAGCTTTTCCATAAATAATTCAATTACTTCAATTAAACTTATTCATCATTTAGAAAACTTTCCTCTTTATTACTGATAAGATCTACTTTCAGTAGCTTATTTATAATTTCATTCGTTCAAGAACCTTTTACCAAGCACATTTAAAAACACCACATTATACGTGATATCGATTCCACTGCATCAATATCTCTGAATTACACTCGTTTATACTTCCGAAAATATCTCTATAGGTTCACACTAGATACCAATTATATAGACTGGGAAGTTTCCTTTAACCCCAATAAAATTGGATTTATTTTCCTTCTAGGTATCTCAAAACACGTTGGTTATCACCAGTGCACGAGTGCCAGAAAATATATTATCAGTTCCCACAATACAGAAACAAATCATAAAAAAAATCAAACAAAAGTCGTAAATGTCACCGCCTCTTTTCAACTAATCTTAAGTTACAATTTAAAAGCATATCTTGACCTCTTCAGGTGTTGACCACACGCGACCCGCTAAGTTCCCCAACATTTAAATCGGCCACTCGTCACCTTGATGAATCAAGTTCTGGTTTAGCTACGTGTAGCTCGTTAAATGGTTCCTTCGGTTTACTATCGCTTGTCTACTCAGTGATACGTGCACACCATCACCGCATAGTGAAATAGTTCGTCGTTCTATGAGCCAATTCGCTGTATGCTGCAAGCTACTGGTCTTGAAAATACAACTACCAACACGTGTTGGAGGCTTTCCCTTCTCGATACACACACGCACAATACCCAAACCACCTCAATAAAAACGACAAGCAACCCAATCACCTCTGGACGATGCAGACGGGATATCGGTCACACCGATTCCACAAAACTCAGCACCTAACAAATCAATCTCTCAATTACATCAGGCTCACGCGGGACTCACCTCAGCAAATTTTACGAACGAAACTGTTCCCACAACTATAATCGGCAAAATTTCGTGCACTCTCCCAAGACTTGGGTGTGAACTGAGTAGCCTCACTACACCACGCAGTGAAACGCTATAAGACGAGACCCGATATACACCACTACCACCAATTGGTCGGTGAGAGGTCTATCCGGGAACTAACTAACCCTTTTCGTTGTACAATAGGAACCATTTAAAATGAAAAAACACGCAATGCTGCGCCAACTTTTAACAATTAATGTAATAATCATCGATGCTGTCGACTCCTCGCAACAGCGGCCGGCTCCTGCGCGCCGCTCAGGCGGCATCTCTGGACACAGCGAGGGCGATACGGTATATCGCTGCAGACGCGCATGCTCGCCACCTGCTATTCCGTAGATGCTCTAATATCATCTAGAACACAATTTGATTTTGGTTTCACCACATCATACACGTATATTATGGTGACCACCAGGTGTTATCATTGATTTATCACGCAGGAGGCTCAGCACCAGTAAGGGATAACGTGCCTCGTGCGTTTTGAAACAGCACAGTGTCAACCAAAGATCATGTCTGTGATGCGAAGGGAGGATGTATACTTTCACACCAGCCTCCAGTTCTTCCCCCATCTTCTTCTTCTCCTCCTCCTCCTCCACATGTAATTCACACAGCCCTTTCCAATACACTCTTATCGCACAGTATTTCCTCCCCATTGCCCCCCTCCCCCCTTTGATTAAAATCTTCCTTGACCTTGTTTCTCATCTTGTTCTCGGTCTTCCCACTGATCTTTCACATTCCGACCATTCCAGAGCTTTTCCCGGAATACTTTCTTCTCCCACCGTTCCTGCCTGTTTCTCTCCATAGTTACTTTCAGAAAATTTATCTTCCACATGTTCCGTATTGTTTCATTTCATAGCCTGGCCCTTCTTGTGTTGTCTGGCATCGATCGTCGAAAATGTACCTGTATCGTTCATCTTGTGCTGAGATTTCCCACAGGTGCAACCCCTCCTCCATGCTGTGGGGGACGAGCAACAGTGGCAAGTACAGGATTACAAGTAGCAATGAAGTAGAGTGGGTACAGTGTATGCCCTGGATGTGGAGGTCCTACACGAGCCGTCAAACATGGCGCCCAACAGTGCTCTGGTGAAATGAGAGGCCCAGTAAATCGGAACTGAATAATCCCTTAGATTCTGAAAGGCAAACGAGCTTCCAGCCAACCATTTTGATGTGCTGATGCAGCACATGTTTCATACATAGCAAGGAATTCCTTAGGGGGGCAGGACGCCAAATGGGTCGACTTGGAGCAGGAGAGGCACTACAGGACATTTTAATTTCCAGTGTCTATACTTTTACAAATAAATTCATCAAACCTTGTCAGCATCACCAGGAAGGATTCAGGATTCACGCCCATTGCAATGGAAATTCGAAAACACAACAAAATAAATTTTTTTACATGCAAAATTTCATCCTTTTTTCACATACTTATGGCTGCATTTGTAGCCTATAGGAACACTTTTCGTCATAAGTTAGAGAGATTTTGCACATCATACAACCCATACTCAAAGGCGTATGAAATTCTAGAATTTATTTCATTTATGAAAAAACGAATGAACTATTATATTTTAAACTTAATGTTTGGAAAAAAATTTATAGTTAATTACCTCAATTTTTACCACAGTTTTTAATTGATTTGGAGAATTCTAGAGTTTTATACATCTTTAAGTATGGTTTGTATGCTGTGCAAAATTCATCAAAGAATCTCTCTTAGTTATGAAGAAAAGTGTACCTACAGCAACAAATGAAGCCCAAAAAGGAAGAAATTTCACACACACACACACTCCTGGAAATTGAAATAAGAACAGCGTGAATTCATTGTCTCAGGAAGGGGAAACTTTATTGACACATTCCTGGGGTCGGATACATCACATGATCACACTGACAGAACCACAGGCACATAGACACAGGCAACAGAGCATGCACAATGTCGGCACTAGTACAGTGTATATCCACCTTTCGCAGCAATGCAGGCTGCTATTCTCCCATGGAGACGATCGTAGAGATGCTGGATGTAGTCCTGTGGAACGGCTTGCCATGCCATTTCCACCTGGCGCCTCAGTTGGACCAGCGTTCGTGCTGGACGTGCAGACCGCGTGAGACGACACTTCATCCAGTCCCAAACATGCTCAATGGGGGACAGATCCGGAGATCTTGCTGGCCAGGGTAGTTGACTTACACCTTCTAGAGCACGTTGGGTGGCACGGGATACATGCGGACGTGCATTGTCCTGTTGGAACAGCAAGTTCCCTTGCCGGTCTAGGAATGGTAGAACGATGGGTTCGATGACGGTTTGGATGTACCGTGCACTATTCAGTGTCCCCTCGACGATCACCAGAGGTGCATTGTCCTGTTGGAACAGCAAGTTCCCTTGCCGGTCTAGGAATGGTAGAACGATGGGTTCGATGACGGTTTGGATGTACCGTGCACTATTCAGTGTCCCCTCGACGATCACCAGAGGTGTACGGCCAGTGTAGGAGATCGCTCCTCACACCATGATACCGGGTGTTGGCCCTGTGTGCCTCGGTCGTATGCAGTCCTGATTGTGGCGCTCACCTGCACGGCGCCAAACACGCATACGACCATCATTGGCACCAAGGCAGAAGCGACTCTCATCGCTGAAGACGACACGTCTCCATTCGTCCCTCCATTCACGCCTGTCGCGACACCACTGGAGGCGGGCTGCACGATGTTGGAGCGTGAGTGGAAGACGACCTAACGGTGTGCGGGACCGTAGCCCAGCTTCATGGAGACGGTTGCGAATGGTCCTCGCCGATACCCCAGGAGCAACAGTGTCCCTAATTTGCTGGGAAGTGGCGGTGCGGTCCCCTACGGCACTGCGTAGGATCCTACGGTCTTGGCGTGCATCCGTGCGTCGCTGCGGTCCGGTCCCAGGTCGACGGGCACGTGCACCTTCCGCCGACCATTGGCGACAACATCGATGTACTGTGGAGACCTCACGCCCCACGTGTTGAGCAATTCGGCGGTACGTCCACCCGGCCTCCCGCATGCCCACTATACGCCCTCGCTCAAAGTCCGTCAACTGCACATACGGTTCACGTCCACGCTGTCGCGGCATGCTATCAGTGTTAAAGACTGCGATGGAGCTCCGTATGCCACGGCAAACTGGCTGACACTGACGGCGGCGGTGCACAAATGCTGCGCAGCTAGCGCCATTCGACGGCCAACACCGCGGTTCCTGGTGTGTCCGCTGTACCGTGCGTGTGATCATTGCTTATACAGCCCTCTCGCAGTGTCCGGAGCAAGTATGGTGGGTCTGACACACCGGTGTCAATGTGTTCTTTTTTTCCATTTCCATTCTTATATTTTCGAACTTCCACTGCTAAGAGTGTAAATTCTGAATCCTTCCTGGTCATGCTGACAAAGTTTTATGAATCTATTTGTAAAAGTGAAAATTAAAATGTTCAGTGGTGCCTCTCCTGTTCCAAGTCAGCCTGTTTGACGTCCTACACCTCTTAAGAAACATTCAGAGGCCATTTTATGCATATCCAGGACGTATACACGGACAAGAAAAAAAAAAAATTCCGGGTTTTTTCTGGTTCAAAATACACTTTTCCTGGATGCACACATATTACATACCAAGGGAAATTACATTTTTCCGTATTAAGTGATAATGTATGTTCCCTCAGAGCTGTAAAACTTATCAGTCTTTGGAGTGGTAAAGATTTTAAGGGTCTTTATACATCAGCATTGAACATAAACCTGACATATTAGGAAACAAAACACGGAACAGAGGAAAAAAAGGGAGGAGGAGGAGGACCTTCAATGCGTGCCAACATGTGCATTGCATATTTTCATGTTACGAAACAATACGAATTCCTCAAATACAAATGTGCCCATCAAACTTTTTAAAAATGGTATGAATGGCTAGTCCTCACAGAATCGAGTTTTGAAACAGTCAAACTGTTTGTGGTTTAAAAGTAACACTTCTCAAACCACCACTTGCAATGTTTTCCCACAGGCTTCTAGAAATGTGAACAGTTGTGACGTGATGCTCATCGAAAGCAGTTTGTTGTAGTATGGCCCTTGTCCTAAGGCCTATGGAGCATTCTGCTGTCTTGGCTATGCTATGTGCTTTACTGTTGTAAATGGAGCATTTTCTTTACTACTACAGTTTTATTTTGGAGCTTCTAGAGGGCTCAAACCCGCACGGTGTTATATCGAGGTAAGTAACTCAGCTAAGTAGCTGTGCGAGGAACAGCGTGCCGGTAGTGCGTTTCGAATTCCAAGAGTTCGTGCACACGTGCCACACAATGCCAGACAACACATGAGGTTTTAACAGCACGAAACATGCTTTCAATTGAAATCTGTAGAACAATGAAAGCTCCAACAGTGATCGTAACTCATCTTTAACCTACAACCTTAGGTTGTTAGTGTTCATTACAAAGCAAACAGTGGTGCACGACAAAGGTCAGTGTCTCCAAAACTCAATGAGCACCTTCGAAGTCTTCGCTTTGATAGTGGATGAAGCAATGCGAGCTGATTGAGATTGTGGCTTCATTAAAGTAAAACATTCTACAGAGACTGTATTGACAAACTGGTCTATACTTGGAAGAAATAAGTTTATCACCAGTGTAATTATGCTGAGAAATAAATATGCAGACATAACCAAAAGTGTAAAATGTTAAAGTTTTTTATTTAAAAATATTTTTAAAAGTTTATGTATATAGACTGAAGCGGCAAGTGAAAATTTGTACCATTAAGCCATCTTGAAACAGCAGTTCACAAACTACACAGATTACTCGGGCACGCATCCCTCAATCCAAATTGTCACTGCCACCCCATGGTACTTCATTTGTACGTACCTGCACCTGGGTTTTAGGATGGATCCCCTATTACTCTTCAAGGCAGAGGTGCTATACCAGAACATGGGGAGCCTCGGCAATTCTGTTCGAACGAAAGGGGAATTTAAAGCAGACTGGAGTGGCTGTGAGAAGTTTGGTCTACGTGAGAGGCATGCCTAGTTAATCCGTGCAGTTGTGTGAATCGCTGTGGCGAGGTGGCTACTGCACTTGCATAGGAAGCAAGAGACCTTTCCTTAATCCCAGCCTAGGTACATGTTTTTCACTTGCCACTTCAGTCTGTACATATAAAATCATATCTGCTTGAGACCAGTAATTTCTCTGAAATACAATTTGAAGGTATTACTTTTCAACATACACTCCACATTTGATGCACATTAAGTTTCATGTGCTTCTCAAATTTAGTTCCTGAGGAAAGATAAGTTTTTAGACCCCCTGCATCAGTACTATCAAAAGTGGCAATTTCAAAGTCTTGCTTCTTTTGTGAGCATTTCTGCAGGTTCTTCACGGTGTAACATCTTCAGTTTCTGTCAATGCAGGAAAGGGCAAAAAATATTGAAGTAGCGGTATCAGAGAGTTCTTAAACTATCAGTATGTCTAATGCTTTAGAATGAGTGAGGTAGGTAGCTGCTGCCTGTGAAACCAGACAGATCTGCCCAGCTCATTATTCACATACACACTACTCAATAATTTGTATATTGCATTTGCATTATGCAAGCAATAATGCAAAGTGTGTTCAACATGAACTTCAATAATTAATCACTTTCAAGAGATCTTTGCAACTTAAATTAATGAACATTCATTCTGAATTGTGATGCGATTATCAGGAGTGTATAACATTGCTGTTGTCAAAACTGACAACTGTGGACTTATATTTCATGTGATAACTAATTTCAATGAGCCTCTGAAGAGTAGTTAAAAAATACCCATGATGGAGCAAGGACAACATAAAAGGTTGAGTAGCACAGGCAAAAAGGGGCATTCTTGACCAACAGAAGTCCACTCGTATCAAACATGTGTCATCTTAGGAAGAAATTTCAACAAACTTCTATTTGGTAATGAGATATGGACCATGGGAAAACTGGAACAGAAGAGATTCTAAACTTTTGAAATGTGATGCCATAGAAGACTTGGAAATTAGGTGGACTGATAAGGTGTTCTTAGCAGCATCAGCTAGGAAAGAAATACGTGGAAAACACTGACAAGAAGTGAGAGGATGGTAGTATATCAGTTAATACACCAGGAGGTAACATTCGTGGTACTAGAGGGAGCTGTAGAAAGTAAAAACTAGAGAGGAAGACGGGCACAAATATCAAGCGAATAATAGAAGACATAGGTTGCCAGTACTGATCAGAGAAGAAAAGGTTAGTACAGGAGAGGAATTCATGACAGGCTGCATCAAATCAGCCAAAAGACTGATGAAGAGGGGACAGAAATTTGATTCTCCACTCAATCTAAAGCAGTTGTGATGGCAATGCCGTGCATAAACGGCGTGTTTGGGTTCATCTTGCATAACGGATTGAGACACTCTAAAAATACTTTAAGACAATTGTTCATTTTGTACATCTAAGGAAATTACAGAAACCTCAGCTTTATCAGGCTGAAATGTGTGATACTTTTTGTAATATGACTGACTTAAGTGAAGAAATAAATGCCAGAAGCCAATGTTTCATTTTCATTCCTGGAAAATACATTTTCTGTCACTGTTCTAAGAAGGGGTATTCCATTTCAACAGAATTCTGACATTTCTCAGCTGTAGGGTGGGGCTTCTGGAACTGCAAGACAATCTATATTACAAAACATCTAATCTACAGGATGCTTGTCTAACAGCTTATATAGGCAAGAATTCCTATTTTCAGTATTTCATACAATTACTGTCTGGATTTAACACGCTGTCCTAAACACCTAACTAAAAGGCATCATCTTATGTTAAACATTTAACAAAGTATTACAGTTAGAAACTGTACCGTACATTCTTCGAGGCACCACAGTTATTGGCACACAAATAGCCCAGACTATATTCTCACAGTATGAGAGAAGAGGCACTTAGCACCTTCCAATAACTGCACACACAATTTCAAACTTTTAATAAACTTGTTGTCACTGACACTCACGTCCCCCTCTTCGCCACTAAAATGATGAAAGGAGGAAAGTTTATCATGTAATACATTTTCACTGTTCAGGCATGACATTTTAATTTTATTACTTCAGTTAACTAATCACAAAAAAATTTATTGACATTATAAACATATACCACTCAACATACCTGCAAAACTCAAGTCGTTCAGTGGTTGAGGATATACATCACACAATGATATGCATGAAAACTAGCTTTTTCTTAAAACTGATCACAAATACTGTTTAGCCTACATTTCATAATGAAAGGACTTTGTGACTGCGAACAAACTTCCAGCTCAATTTCAAATCTTTCCTAAACTTTCTCTGTTACAAATTTAAATGTGAATTCTAATGACCTCATTTGTTGAGTTATCAGATGTTTTAAGCTGTTTTATCCGTGCAAATTTGATTCTTTGAAGAAATGAGGGTGAGGGGTTTGTGCTGCTGAAGGATTTGAAGGGCTGAATTCTCAGCGATTTGACAAGGGAAGTACCTATTGACAAAAGTGTCCAAGAGACTGATCTCAATTTTTGGGACCACTTCTGTATTTGAATCACTGTACTCAATGATCAAGTTCAATAAATCTAAATATCAATCCGACTGCATATCAAAGTGGACTTGTGCGAACTGCACTCACCAGCCAGATTTCAACACCTCACAGCAAAACTGGACACACTGAAAAGTACGTCACAAATATCGTTTCTTGTGTAATGAAATACTGACAAGTTTCACAACAAAGAAAAGATATTACCTCGATTAAGTATGCATCAAAACAATGCAGTTCTCTTCCAGTTACATAATATTTACAGCTCCAACAGTAAAATTAGTGGTACATTTTTCAGCATGTATGTCATTTTCTGTGAATCTTTTCATTCCACCTTCCCTCTGCCTCTGCCAGCCTTGACCACTAACACTTCTGGTTGCAGTCATGACCATAAGCAAAGACAAAGGAGTTGAAGGGGTCCACAGAAAAGCGCGCTCTCAAGAGCATATTTTGAGATTTTCCGTGTTAGACATTGCAATAATTTGATTGACACGAACATAAGTACAGTAGGAAAAACTATGTAACTATTTGCTGCCACCTTTCAAAAATATAAACATTATACTGATCGGTCTAATCCTTACTCAATTGGGGGTTACACTTTTTCTGCCCACCTCTTCAGTGACAATAACTCTTCCAGAAACACACAATTAACAGTGCACAAGTACACTGAGTCTGCTCTCCGTGTTAGTATCCCATCCTCACCCAACTTCTGCAGTCAGTTCTCGTTGCAGTCACCAGAATTCACCTACGACACAAACAGTAACAGCCATACTACAGAAATTACTACTGCAACAAAAAACAGAAGTGATGTGTCTCTCTCTGTCGCACCTAGGGACCAATTCAATACCACTTCCCCAAGCAAGTAACTTTTACCTACCCACAGAAGTAACTTCTTACTGCGAATTGCTACATCATTTTGAGGATAACAATAAACCCTTCTTGACATCTGACATCTAACACCAAATTCACCTAATCTGAACAATATCAGAGACATCTGGGACGCTATCTGGTGGCAGTTCTGCGTCCCAATCCACCAGCATTTAATTTACAGGAATTGCGTGAACTGTGCACAGATGTCTGGTAGTACGTAACTCCACACACCCACCCAGAACTTGCAAAATCCATCCCACACACGATCATTTGTGTGCTGTGTTCCAAAAGTGGGAAAAAACGTTCTGAGACACTAATTGAAAACCATTTCGTACACGTCATTCTTGTACGAGGGAGCTATCCAGAAGTTTCCTTTTTAGGTTATTGCTGCAGCACACACACACCACAGTGTTCACTCCATTACAGACATTTGGGCACAGGTTTAGTGTGGCACTCACCTTTCCGACGCGCACGCAGTAAATGGGTTAACGCTAACTGTGGCGACGTCATTACCAAATGTGACAACAGAGGTTCAACATGCTATTATTATTCTCAGCTGCTGATGGACAAACACTGGTACACATTCATCGGGAGTGAAGAATGTGTACAGTGGAGCATCTGTCAAAAACTGCTGTGGAATGGTGTGCTAACTTCCTCACTGGTGACAGTCCGACACACTACACGCTGTCCTGATCTCTCACTGTGCGGTTATCATATCTTCGGTTCCTTAAAACAGGCCTCAGTCAACGATACCTGTGACAAGGAGACACTTACCAAATTGTCATCATCAACCTCGTGCTTCAGTGGAGTGACTGTCTCGGTGCTAACAGCAATTTTGCCCAAATGGCGTACTGGTTCAGGCTTTAGAATGGAAACTTTTTCATTGACCTTATATAATGTGTTGTATCGCTGGCTCTCTTACGTGTTAACCCTTTTAGTGCTAGACATTCTCAAAAGATCGAGTTAAAAGTCCCATGCGATTTTACAGTAAAATGCAGACCTCTGCCATACTTGCAATAAAATCTAAACTAATGCATAAAGGAATCTAATTTTTTATTAATTTTTAGGAAATGCTGCTGGCTACAGTAATATGTGCAATACAGATTGTCAAAGAACATTTTCAGAGAAAAAAATTATTTTCATGATGGGGCTTATCGAAAAAAAATTAAAACTTTGTTTTCAATTTACTCTGAGACCCATCAAATGATGATATACTCAAAAATTTCAGGTATATATGGAATCTCTGTAGTTTCCTTAACAAAAACATCATAAAGGAATACAAATCGTTTTATTACACAAAGGAAAAATAAAAAAGAACATAACGTTACAAAAAAAATCGTTTTACTCTGAAAGTGTTCTCAGTTCTTCAGTCATAAATCACTGACAATTGTGAGGTTGCAGTTACGACAACTACTTGCACACATGCTGACCAACACATGAAGGATGTAGTCCTTTCTCGCAACAAACACATACTGTTCGTGAACACCGCTTCTTATCCTTCGTAGAACAAACACTACAGTAACATTCCTTTCTCCCCCGGAAGAGTCTACACCATATACTGTTGGAGCAGGTACATTTATATCTATTGCACTTGTTGCAGTCCTTGCCTGAAACCACTGTTTAAAAAGTTTGCAAATGACTTCAGCCGTGTCAATAGTTTGTCATTGTGTTTTAGGCTTTCCTTATACAAAACATATACATTCCGCAACATCCTGAACACTACCTTCTTCCACATCTTGACAGTCCTCATCTAAATAGCAGTATGCCATCATATCAGATCAGTCAATGCTACTTATTATACTCAAAAATTACATCCGATTTCTTGACCGTCTGTCTGTTACAAATTGTCTTTTCTGATGATGTAGCAGAGGATGATGTACTCACAAGGAAAACTGGGTTTCTCTGATTTCTTCTGTCTGAAGCCACAGAGAAGTATAAAAGATTTCCTGAAAAACTTTAGCTGACCTACAGCATAATTCGACAGAAGAACATGTGGCAGGAATTTTGTTTCTTCTAATTGTTCCCGTTAGATAAGTGCCGACTGAATACAGCTTTTCTGCCAGAGGAGTAGATGTAAAAAGTTATCGCAAAGCAAATGGTAACCTTTTTGCATGTAGCTCCCAAGAGCTAGTAGTTTCATGACGACTACATATCCCAGGACATTCTCTTATTTCGTTTTTGTCGTCTTCACTTTTTGCACCACAGTATGCATAAAACCGTGGGCAATAATTTACTACTGAATCACGTAGCATCCAAAATTTGACTCCCTTTCTGTGATAATGTTTATTGGGGAGGTACTGGATTAACTGAGTGCGCCTTTGTCCCAACAAGACTTTCAACAACGCTCAGTTGCTGGTGTGGAGTGTAGTAGCGACGGGAAATGTTGGCAATATCCACCAACACTTTAAATTTGGCTGTTGGCTCATAATGGGTGACCAGGACGGTGAAGTTTCGAACTGTCTACAAAATGTAAGAACCGCAGCAACAACTGAAACCTGTTGCGTGAAAACATTTGCGAAAACCACAGTGTCAACAGGTTTGCATCAGTTGACCAAAAACTAAAAATCGTCGGTTTTTTATCAGTCCCATATTCAAAATCACTGAATTTCTGCAACAGTTGTTGGTTGCCACATTCTCAAATGTGTTGACAATCACCTGGCGAGCGTATCAGTTAGTCTCAGTCACCATAATAGTAAGAAGCTGCTGCGAAAAGAACAAATGGGGGAAAAAAAAAAAAAAAAAAAAAAAAAATAAAAAAAAAAAATTGGTGTGGCATTTGCTGTTGTATGTTTAGGGCCTGCTAGTTCTGCATACACAAAGCTTGGAGAGGGTGTATTATCTGATGCCTCATTCATTATTTCAACAAAAGTATTTGCACTGCAATTCAGTTGCGTTTGGTCATCGTCATTTGCTGACGCACAATCGTCATTTGAAGAAAACGACAAGTCCTTTTCTCCACCGCAGATCTCATGATCCAATTCACTTTCTGCAAATCCATCTTCACTTTCACTGCTTATCATATTATTGTCTAAATCACTCTTATCGAACCGCAACTTCGTATCTGATATGCTGCCGCGAAATTCTCGGTAAATATACAACACCAGAAGTTTATTTCACTCTAAATATCACACTGACAATCGAAAAGAGGATCCACATGTTGTGCCTTCGACCTTCCTTCTGCGTCTTGGCTAGGAAATACTAATAACTTTGCCTTCAAGTGCGGAAAAAATTAACGAGAAGGGCATCACGATCAGAGCGTTACTGGCATTATTTTTCCGGAAATCTGGACCACGATCAGATCATATTTGGCACTAAAATGGTTAATGTTAATAAAACCGAAATTAAAATGATTTTACCTGCTCATTCCTACTCATCAGCAATCATTTATCTCCAACAGTCAGTCTAAGTTGTCGACTTCAACCGATTTCGTATCACAATTAAATTTTCAAGAAAAATATTTCTCCTACACTTTTACATTTACTGTCAAATCCCGATATATTCACTTGTGTTCACTGCATTGTTGCATTTCATCAGTTATGAACTTATGTCACCTGTAATGAATGTCCTGAAGAAATGCAGTAGTGTCTTGCTACTGTAGTATTAAAAAACATTGTTTCGTAAATAGCTGCTTCCACACTATTGCACTATTCCAAGTTTCAGCATTCTCAACTTCTATCCATCATCCCTTCTGATTCATTTTTGTTAACTATCATTACCTTCTAATGATTCAGTAACTGGTGGTGAATTTCATTCTTGCAATCTGAACCAATGTTAATCACAGAACTAGTGGCAGGAAGACATTCCAAGCACTATGGGATTTGTTTTTGTTCATATACTAGTTTTATTTATACACTGAGAAATAAGAGTTAAGAGTGCTTAACTCTTCACAATTTTGTCTTTCCAATATTTGAGTGCAGGGGAAACTTACAGGGATCCTGATTTTGGACAGTAGTGTAACCAATTTTGAGGAAATAGTTGAATTTTACAGAAATATTGCAAAATCCATTACTTCTCTCCTTTTACTATGTCTCTATAGTTACCAAATAAACACACACACACACACACACACACACACACACACACACACACACACACACACACACACACACACACACACACACACACACACGGAAATGATCCATGTCACGACATTTAGCTCACCTAGGACACAGAGTTAAAATAGTCACTTCTGTCACAAATCCATGGGCAGAAAGGCAGGTACTCACAGCTCAAGTATTACCTTCAATTGAACACTGGAGCAGGCTCTTATGTTGTTTATGTTTAACAGGCAGAGAATTTAGTCTCACCAGAGTTCTCAACTTACCTTTTGGCAAAAGCAGCCTAAGTGCTGTAATTACTAGGATAATGGAATTTACCTGCATGCACAGCACAGCAGACCAATACTTGATGTGACAGTTTGGAATTTGCTACACACAGGTTCTCAATTAGTATGTACTGGGTTCATTTCAATTTTTTTTCCTCTGCACTGTAGATGTATTTTCACTTGAGAGGACAATTCTTGGCACTAATGTGTGTCTTTCAAAATAGACCATTAATTCTCAGGCCTGCACGATACAGTTTGATGCCTTCTGTTGAATGCCACCAATGCTTTATGGGGAAATAAAAACATTTCTAGGACCATATATGAAGATAGCAACTGTTCTCAGAAGAACAGATGCCATTAATGACTGTGCAGCTTCTCTAGAATAAATGATGATAACAAACCCTCAGCAGCCGACAAATGTTGACATACCTCAATGGGGACAGCTGAAAATGTGTACCCCAACCAGGACTCGGACCCAGGATCTCCTGCTTACATGGCAGATGCTCTATCCACCTGAGTCACCGATGGATAGTACGACTGCAGGAACTTAGCCCTTGCACGCTTCCCGTGGGACCCACATTCCCAGCTGTCCCCATCGAGGTATGTCAACAACATTTGTCAGCAGCTGATAGTTTCAATTAATAACCTTTTATTTCTAAGCCCTCTTATTCTATGCAATGACATTCCCGGCATCTAAATAATATACTGTGGAGAGTACCACACGCAGAACTCTTCATTCATAACATTTATCAACCTATCGTTTGTGAATTGATGTATATTTAACCTGTTACGAGACTGTCACACACACACACACACACACACACACACACACATATATATATACCAACAAGGAAATTAAAGCAATACATTAAAGTTTACTTTGTGTCTAACAGTGTGTGTATCTGTCAACCACAAATTACCTTTTCAATTTCCAGGCATGTTATTTTATCTGGTTCACAGGTACCATTTCTATCAAATGAAATCACTGTATTGCGACTCCATGTAGTTTCACTGTATGTGGTACATTTCAAATCAGGGGGAGGGGGGTTGCTGAGATTGTGTACTGATCTTTCTAGTAGAGTTTTTTTGTTTACAACAACATCTTAATTTTTGATCAGTTTTGTAAGGATATACCTATGTACTTCTAACTCCAGAATGCGTACTATTACCATAAAATTTGTTACATACTAAATTTTTGTATGCAGTTATTTTTTGACGAGTGTTCTCACGCAAACAAATGCCTTGTGCGAAACTTTTGAAGCCTGGCTCACATCTCTCAGCTTGTTCGTTTAGATATTACAAACTGTCTATTGTGTTTCATAGTTTCATTTCATTGGCACTACAGTGTACGACATCTGTATTTCAGTTCATTACTTCAAACTCTTGCACCAAGTGAGAGCAGCAGGATACTAGAATTAGCTGGAAAGGACATTTTAAGAAAGTACACAGTTTGACAGTTTTCACTTTTTTTGGCTTGTTTATTCAAAATGCACATGTTTTCTGAAAAATTACTTTGTAACTTGTTTGTACATTTACAATTGGCAGCTTCAGCCAGAAATTTCATTTCCAAGTCATTCACAGTTGACCGAGACAAGTTGTTCCATTTCACAAAAATTTTGTCGATACTGACACGTTGCTTGCTTTATTAATATTTTAGTGTTTCATTAAAGCTTCATTTAATAGACTTACTTCACTTACGATTTGCACTGTTACTACCTCACCTTACTTCAGAGGTGACAAATACAATGAAAGAAGCGGCCACAACTTTCTGACCAGAGGTGGTGACCAGCCGCAACTTTCTCCCACACGTGGTCCAAATGCAAATCTTAGTCATTCTGTTATCACACTCACGTATGGGATGAACAAGTTTTTATTCATTGGCTATGTTCCTTTTTATTGAAGTCATACTTAATAGTTTTAATGCCAATGAATTTTACATGTTGGAAAACTTTAGCTCATTTGTCATTTTGAAATTTTGGGCAGTTATGAAGTGGTGAATCTTTATATGCCCAAAATCTTTTTAAATTAATTACAATTTCATTAAAACACATGCATCAGTTGACAAGCATGGAATCAAAAGGATGGTTATTTTTAAAGGTGTTTCTTTAAAGAAAAAACTTTGCCTGACCCTACAAAACACATTAAATCTTGTGGAAGTTGACAGCACATAGCACCGTTTAACAGAAATAAAGAGATGCGGGTGACACCGTTTAAAAACTCTTGCCACCTCAGTTGAAATTTGTCGACAAAGCGAAACAAAATCTTAACCCCAACCTCAAATGACTCCCATTTCAAAGTAGGGAGGTAGATTCTGCCATACTCACTGTGCGCACCAGGATCACATTATGTAACAATACAAGGATTTTCACCCACAAAACTTTTTGCATCCAACTACTCCTCAAACTCCCGTAAGCTGCATATGAAAAATTCTCAATCTTCCTAAATTTTTCTACTGCTGACCCGGAGAATTGGGGGAGTTTCGTTGAGATATTTTCCCGAACAGTGTAATGCTTCAAACTGTACGTCCACGTGCTCTGTGCGCACCGTGACAAATACGGCGCCTACCTCCCAGTGTGGGACGTGTGCTATGTGCTACAGTCTTCACCTCCTGCTTATGTTATAAACTGTTATTGGAAATAATGCAAAGACTCAAAATCAAACCTGATTAATTTTTCCACATCACATTTCACGCTATTCTGACAAATACGTTACTAAAAATTTTCCGGCATTACGGTCACCGTATCTGTGCTTTCGTGAGATGTGGCTGCAGGAATTCTAAATTATAATAGCAAATCTATCAATGTGACAAACATTTTGATCTATCAACAATACACCAGTAAAAAATTACAAAATTAACAACTTCATAAATCTCACACTGAAAATATCAAACAAACAAAACAAATATCTAACAACTTTTTGAACAGTAATAAATAGAAAGTTTTTAAAACTATGAAAAGGAAAGAAAACTTTAAATCCACAAAACGAAAAACCAAACACTAAGAAATTATTCTAGACTTTATCATATCGCCTTTCATTTCAGGTTCAATTTTGAGCCTCTCTATTACAACACGTGAAACCTATTACAAGTAGAATAACAAACGAAAAAGATGGATAGTTTTCTTCAATGCTACCCAAACAAAGTTCTTGTTGACGATGTTAGCTTACACTTCAATCTTTAGGAGGTGATAATGCTAAACTGAAAATCAGGTCTGTATTTCATTTTTTTGTGATTTTTCTTTTTGTTGTTTTGATGTCAAGCACTAAACACAAAAACTGGATGTTAATTTTATTACTTTTCTTAATAGATGACCCTCTCTACGATGGCTGATGGACTTAAGCACTGCTTTCTGTAGTGGTATTCTGCACTGGCTGAGAGGCCTCCTGTAAATGTGGAAACAACACAATCACTCCCAGAAACTGGAACAGTTAAAACACTGCAACACCATAAAACCTTCCTATAGTTCCATTCAAATATTTCATCTAGACAAACAAGAATGTGTCACACTACTAAACCACAATGGTATGTGAATGATGTGTTCAGCTTCTTCCCATAGAAAAATTGTAAACTTTGGGGTGAATTTGAAAGCTGATTTCAACATTACTAACAGCTTCATACAGGACATTTACTGTCTGAACTGTTGTGACCAATTAACAGTAGGGGAGAAGGGGGGGGGTGTTTAAATGCAGATTTATATTGGCAACTATTACAACCTTTCATCTTTTTAACAAGTGCTATTTATGAAAAATCCAAACTGCTGACTGCAGTATCTTATCAAATTTAAGATAATGGTGATACTGATACTGATTTCCTAAATCAATCACTTGTCAGCCAACACCTTGCACACTGCCTTTGGCATTTCTATTTAAAGTAACACTAAAAACACTTCTGACACAGCAGTCATTATGGTTACTTTTAACTTTGTAAAATGTTGACTACCTCGAGTGCAATCAACCACTTATCAGTGCACTGAGTGTGCATGTCCTGCTATGAACAATGTGGGGAAAGTTAGACATGCTTACCTGTGCAGGGGGAGCAGCATCTCCACCAGACTCAGCCTAGAACAAAAAGAACATATCAACAGTTTGCTTCTGGCACTTAAATTTCCAATGCATTTGAACAATGTTATAGAATATCTTCACTTATTTGGGAAGTGTGAAATATAGTGCGTGAACCAGCAAGAAAATTAGATGTGTTTGGAATAAACGGAAAAGAATATCTCCAATTATCGACAGAATAAACACATTCCAGTAGAACCAACCATATCTCAATATGAGGTGCGTGAGTAAAAGGAAACCCCATTTGTCTTTTCATTCAACTGCAACTTGGCTCTGAAAATCTAGGAAGTTTTATGACTGTGTACATATTTTCAATTTACACAGTATCCAGCAATACAGCCAATCATCTGACACTACACAAACCCATTAGAGCACTCCTACATAACCAAGTTCAAGATATAAACAAACTCTAATGAAAACCAAAGCATGCATTGGTGGCAATATTCTGCAGCAGCTTATCATATACTCAGATAAATATCAACATTATTCAAAACTGTTTAATTTCTGAAGCATCAATGTCTTAGACGAGACCTGTTTTAAATGTCAGGGCCAGCAGTAGTATGCTGCTAGCCATCCAGTTTTATTCCTAACACTGGCAAACCTTTTTCTTACAATGCTAGGTTCCCATAGGTGAGGTAACTGACTAACACTCTTGGAGGTTAGGGCTCCATGTATCACACCCTCCAGCCATTCTCCCTGGAGGACACTTGCCTGCAAATAGCTGTTGAAAAATGTCACATGTTGCATTACAGCCGCAAGTAAATGTTTGTCAGTGATGACATAGTGTAGTGATTAAAAACTATTCCTAACATGCTCAAGGTTGTGTTAAAACAGATCTGAAAATTATAACTTAAAAAGCACATTACAGAATTTTAACTGACTGCTCATAATTTTCAGTCATTTGGTTTAATTTTTAAATTTCTAAATCTTGACAGCACTGCATCACCTTTTAATTTACTTTTTCAAATTGTCATCAGCTTTGACAAAAAGCATTTTAAATATTTATCCAACTTTTAACAACACAAATGAGGATTTCAATAATAGAATGGATTATTAAAATTCAAGCAAAATGAGAAATAGAAATAATGCAATAACAGACAAAAATATAGAATGGAAAAAAATTAAATCAAAGGAAATAAATAAAAATGAGGGCAAACGAAAAAATGGTATAAAAATGAGGGCAAACGAAAAAAAAGGAATAAAAATGAGAGCAAACGAAAAAAAAGGAATAAAAATGAGAGCAAACGAAAAAAAAGGAATAAAAATGAGAGCAAACGAAAAAAAAGGAATAAAAATGAGAGCAAACGAAAAAAAAGGAATAAAAATGAGAGCAAACGAAAAAAAGGAATAAAAATGAGAGCAAACGAAAAAAAGGAATAAAAATGAGAGCAAACGAAAAAAAGGAATGCAGTGTGCGTGTGCACGCGAGTGTGTACCTGCCCTTTTTTCCCCTTACGGTAAGTCTTTCCGCTCCCGAGATTGGAATGACTCCTTACCCTGTCCCTTAAAACCCACACCCTTTTGTCTTTGCCTCTCCTCCCCTCTTTCCTGAAGAAGCAACCATTGGTTGCAAAAGCTTGAATTTTGTGTGTATATTTGTGTGTGTGTATCGACCTGCCAGCACTTCCGTTTGTTAAGTCATATCATCTTTGTTTTCAGATATATTTTTCCCATGTAGATTGTTTCCCTCTATTATACTCAATATCAGTTACATGCGATCAAGAAATTACTATTGGGACTATGTCCTAATGCATATTGCTGTACACATATCTACAGACCAAGTATTGACAATCTTGAATTAGACATTTAAAAGTTGACCGAAAGAGGAGTATCGAGACCGAAAGAGAAAGGTGATATCAGTGTTATACCACCACCAGCCATACCTAATCTGATATGGCAATGCGTAAATGCAAATCTGTGTGTGTGTGTAATCATTGTTAGAGTCCAAACTACTACAATAAAAGGTTCCAGACGTGACAAACTTACCCACCAATATCTATAGGCATAAATTTACAAGGCGCTTCATAGACAGTAGGGGGTATATAATGCATCAAGTCAGTGAGAGAATACACTCTTGTGACGTTACCTGATTAAATGATGAACTAGTCTCAAGCTTCTGTATACAACAATGCTCATTACTATTTTACACTGGTTGCACCTTGTGGTGTTTCCCATAGTTAGTTATTAAGAAATTTTAGTACAGAAACACTATCCATGCATATGCGTCATCACGAAAGTTATTGTCGGACATACTGAGATGTGAACGATGCACTTCTAGCTCCAGAAACATCAAAGGAGGGAGGGTAGGTGGCAGAGCGGCAGTGTCTCAGATGATTGAAGAAGCTGACAATACACGATGTTCGCAACTTACTCCTTTGAGGAAAACTAATCTCTACACTAAACTAAATGCATTCACTAGATAGTTAACTTTCACGGATGACTTTAATGTAACTAGCCATCACACAAATAATAGTCACATTGATGACATCACAGCAGTGATTTTTATACTTTTTAAATAAAAGATCGCCTTTATATTAACGTAGGATACAGGCTGTCACCATCCCAAAGTTCATCTGAATCCATCCATATGCTTCACCATGAAGGAGTAGCTAAGATACTGGTGCAACATAGAAAGAAAATCAGCAATTAAGCAATTTTTAGCTCAGTACAAGGCGAATTTTTTAATATGTGCAACATCAGCTGCCCTCACATATGTGCCTGTTACCAGCAGATATGCTCACACATCTTAAATGGGACCTCACTAAAAGCTGACCCTGGACCACCGTACAGCTTTTCATTTAAATGACAGCTTTGAAGTTTCTCAGAAGATCTAAGATACATCCAACACTCGGTAGTTCAAGTGCAATGGGCTTTAGAAGCATTGTATTTGTTACATTTAATCTTATGTAGGACACAAGGAACAAAAATTTCAGAAGCGTGGTACAGATCATAAAGAGTAGATAGCTTTCTCTAACAATTATTGTTCCACATCCCACATCAATAATTATGTTTTATTTTTGGATTTTATAATCTACTGGCTGACAAACCCAGCATTTTAACAATCTTCTGTCAAAAACTTAATGGTAATATTTCTTCACAGCTTTACTGACTGCAATCATTTTCACCTGCAGCCATTTGCACTTCACATTAAGCCTGTCAAAGTGCTGTGAGGTGTCTGGTATTTCCTGAAGTTGGCAACTGTAGGAATGTCTAGGCAGCAAAGAACACATGTATTCAAAATTCGTGCATGGTGCAGCAATTTTTCCAACACCTCAGTGTTTATGACTTCTCGTGAACTGTGGGTGGTATCAATATAAATTCATAGAACATTTAGTGGCGCATGTTGATACTGTCTCTGAAAATTATTGCGAGTTCGTAGCGGAGAAGTAGTAAATTTGAATGTACACATTGACACAGCAGTTTTTAACATATCTTTGTTTGATATATCTCCTGAACTGTGATAGGTAGGTGGCTCTTACCCCGACACTTGTCGGACGCAGATGTGTGTACCAAGTTTGGTTGAAATTATGATTTTAACTGGTATGCACATAATTTCTTTTACTACCAAACTGATTACTACTCAATGCTTCAGATTGTGACAAATCAAATCAATACCTGAAACTTTCTGCCGGGCCAAAACTAACTCAGTGACCTTTGCCTTTTGCGGCCAAGTGCTTTTGTGACTCAGCTACCCGAGCACTTAACTTAATGTAAGCTACTTGGTTTGTGAGGTGAGCTCACATATTTCAGCCAGTAGAGTACTTGCCCAGCCCACACAACACAGAGGTCCCGAGTTCGAGTGTTTCACAGCATGAATCTGCCATGAAGTTTCATATCTCCACACACACACACACACACACACACACACACACACACACACACACACACAGTGAAAATTTCATTCTGGAAACATCTCAGCCAAGCTGTGTGTAATTTTTCTTTCCAGCTCACTCTATACCATCTCATTATTTAAACAACTAATCTGTTTTCAACATTTTTCAGTACCATCACATTTCAAAAGCTTTTCTCTTATTGTCTAAACTGCTAGTCTCCCTCATTTCACTTCAACCCAAGGCTACACTACCGACAAACACCTTTGTAACATACAAATTTGTATTTTATGTTTGCAAATCATCTTTTTCTAATGCTTTTCTCACCTTTAGAAATCTGCACTTAATATCCTCTCTACTTCAGCCACTGTTGATGCTGTGACTGAAATCAGATAGCATGTATGTATGAAAATTGCAAGTGCTGCTCAAAAAGTATCCAACTTATTAACCGAATCTGTCTTTATTCAGATGCAACTGTTTGACACTGGTCACTTTCAAAGCAGACCCCTTCAGCTTCCACACCCTGAAAGCTTAACGGAAAAGACTCTTTTGGTACGGTGTGCAGATACTCCATTGAATTCTGGATAATGTTTTAACTGTTCTGTAATCAGCTCACTTCCAGAGTGTGTCAGCTTATGGAAAAGCCAGAAGTCAATTGCTGCTCTATCAGACAAACTACATCTGTGTTATATTTGGCCCCATAAAAGTTAACTATTGATGAGCGGGTGTACTATTGTGGTGAAGGTGCAAACTGTCGACTGCCATCAAGTACGGCAATCTGCAGCTCACTGTGTCAGGAACATCACACTGAACCTCCCTGTAGTTTTCTTTACCAGCATTAGTACCATCTGAGGTGTATTCCTTATGGACCCCGACATTGGATAAACTTGAGTCATGCTGACAACCTTGTTCTGCTCCAGACTTGCTTCTTGGGTCGGTTTTCATTGTGATGGCTGGAACTTACTTTGTGGGTCATATCCATAAACTCTGAATTCATAGGCAGTGGTCACCATCTGTACAAATTTTCCATTAAAATGGAATTAACAGATACATAAATTTGAACCTCGTCTACAAGTTCTCTGATCACGATTTGTCTATCCTGCCTTACTGGGGTCCTTACCTTATTTGTAGGTGTGTCAGGGCCTATATTAATGTGCTTCACTCTTTACTGATGAGTGGCTATCTTTGAAGCAGTTTTACCAGGCTTACTTGTGCAGTACGCATTGCTTCCTCTGTAACACCTGTCCAACATTATGGCCAAGCTTTCGACGAAATTTTGTGCAGTAACGCTGGATTTTGTGTTGTGTGCAGAATGACAAAGTGGAACAAAGATACCACTTACACATATTCACTTGAAAGTTAGCCAGCAACCAGTTGTTTCCACGCACGTGAGTGCGTGGATTGGCATCAACAGTATCTGCTGGCAGAAAGTTCTGCTTCTCAGCTCATTACTAATGACAATCTTATCTTATCCACTCTCTCACAACCACTGAATTCTTACTACTGAGCAGTCATGGACGATCTAGACATCCTGAATCGTTACACAATGGCAGGTACAGTTCAGTACTAAGTCATGTGACCATTAGGTCATGTGTGGTACCGTGTGTAATTTAGTTTGCTGCAATTTCTGTGTTGTAAATCATTTACCACAGCTATTTGGATTTACCTCAATTCAAGATAATTTTACGAATTCTGCAGTGTCATATTTTGGGAAATGTGTATTTGTCCTGTGTGCTCTCCCTCCCAACATCCCTCCTGCAATTTGTATTATGAGGGTATTAGTGAAAATGGACTGAGTCAAGTCTTAACTGTTTGCTGTGGTGAAAATTGTTAACTGCAGGGTAACAAACCAATTCCTACTTGTGAGCAATATGCAACTGTTTAGTTGACCGATTTTTCTGTTTCACATGTGACAAGTGACTGGTCAACTTGTGAAAGAAGGTACGGAGGTATCGTACTTGCATCACTGCACACTAAGACATTAACATGACAGAATTACTCTAACGGTACATACCCACTATCAGTGCTTTTGTGCAAAACTGATGAATTAGCTATTTGTGTAGCGTTTTTAACCTCACGGCAACACGTAATTATTTCACTTCTTTAATATGTGACATGCAACTACTGAACATCATAACACACTATCTCAAATTTTTCTCGCATTTGTAGAGCAGAAAGGGGAATGTCAAAAGAATTCAGAAGAAATGACTAACACCTTAAGTTTGTTGCAGACATTTTAGGATCTCCTTAAAGAAAATGAACAGTTAGTATTATGATCTGTATACAGTATTTGACAATTGTCGCCGATGTTAGATGTTAATACAAAGAATTTCAAACATTTTGTTTATCTAAATAAAAGCCACCACAAGGAGAATTAGACAATCCCTACTTATAAAACAAGAGTTAGGCACAAACGGTAGTGGTTAGTAACCCGTCCAGTGAGTAATGATAGACTTGCCTTGCTAGGTTGCTCGACTGTCTGCTCACCAGAGCCTTCCGCCTCAGCCTGTGAAATTGAGAAACAGCATTGACTCATCTCTTAGTAGCTTGTGTCTACCTCTCCCTGCTGCACCTCAGTAACACTATTATAAATCTATCATTACCAGAAAAATGTCTGCTACTCAGTAGCAATGTCTAAAAATCAAAGTAAACTATTAACAATTTAATGAAAGTCGTATTTTCTACTTAAGTGAATTCAATGAAATTTTTTAGCCAGGAATTTAACTGTCAAGTTATGTCAACAAAACAAGAAAATTTTCATGGATAAGTGTATTCACTGGCAAATAATTACTCTTTACAATCCTGGCACTGTCTTACACCAACCTACATTCAGATCTTTTCCAGTCAAACTGCTGTTCTGAACGTCCATTTAAATATTTTTTACATTAGTAAGATCAAGAAATTAGTTAATTTATTTCAGTTGGCACAAGTAACAGGACAGAAACATGCATTTTCAACAGATCAGTTTACACTCCTGACTGGTTTCCTTTTTCGGTCTACCTAATCTTCAATGTTAACCACTCTGAAAACCATTTTAATATGAGCTATTTCTTTTACGGCTTGTAAATAATGGGTATCAGTTATCAGTCATCTTTTTGACATTTTATTGGCAGATCTATATTTCAGCTAGAAACTGGCCATTCTCAATGCACTATCATTTTTGATCAATGCATGTAATGCCTGTTGGTAAGGATTCATCCACAGTCCATTGAATACTCAGAATCCAGGCATTACATTCATTGATCAAAAATGATAGCACATTGAGAATGGCTAGTTTCTAGCTGAAATCTAGATCTGCCAATAAAATTTCAAAAGGACGACTGATAGCTGAAATCTTATTTCCAAGTCAATGTAACAGTCGCTGCGTCTTATAGCCTCTGAATGGAGGGTAACCCGATTTCTTTTATGGATTTGACAGTCCTGGGACTTTAAAGATTCGACACTCTGCATAAGACGCACTGGATCTCAGCTCCTCTATGTTCTCCACTAGCTCTCAAATATTAGTTCCTCAAACAAGTCTACAGTTAGACCTCTACTATGTCAATCTCTCACTCCTTTGCCCATCTCAACAGTTCAGCTCAAAGGATCTGTAATAGGATACAATTAAAATAGACATGTCATTCAACTAAAAAATGAGCAATGCACTGTAACAGTCAACTGCTGCTGAATTATTTCCATTGTGAAAACTTTTTGTAGTATTTAAATACAATACACATAGGCAGCAGGCTGGATTAAGTGAAGAACTTTGCACTTGCCACGCTGATACTTCTGAATTTCACAGCCAACACTGTTAGGGTGAGGATGGGGAGCATGCTGTAGAATGTGAACAATTACTTCAGTAGTAATATTCTGCACTAACTGACCAATCTTTGTTTGCAACCAACAATAATTTAATATTCAGCAAATGGGTCCAGGTAGATATACGAAGTTTACAAGGTTCAGAAAGATATATTTCAGTAACCTCAATTATGCAATGAAACTTTTAGTTTCATTGCATAATTGACAATTTAATTTGAGGCTGAGTACAAACTTTGGTATGGCATGAACAGGAATGGCTGTTATTGAATTCACTTAGTATAATTCACAAACAATAAAGTTAAATCCTGACAGCCTGAATGGAATTTGAACCCAATTTCCACAAACGCAAATCCCCTCCGCTAAACAGTCTCACCTTCCAGTTTAAAATGTAAATTATTTGGTAACTCTAAAATTACATTATAAATTTAACAGCACTGGATGCCTGAAATATCAACTGCCCTTCCAAGAACAAGCAGCGGACAGTGACATCAGACAGTACACCATGTGAAAACATCTGTCTTTTGCACTGGGAGCTGTGCAGAAGAACCATCCCAGATGATTAGTAGCTTTACTACGAGAATACTAATTTGGGGTTTTAAACTCTCACCAGAAACTCCCGCCTCACATTCTCATGCTAATCTTAAGTCTGAGAAGGTTGTCAACTGATGTTGACAAAAAATTAGTTCTACAGTCCACAGGACTTCAAAATTGTCTACAAAACCATCTTGCACCTTCACACTGGATATCTTTATACTCTTTTGTATTTATTTTGAACACACAGTTCTGTGTTCTAGTCCTCATGCTGCCACAACACAAACCCAAGCAACTGTGTGTTGCAAATAGAGTTTGCAGCAAAGTAGCTATAAATTAAAAAGTCAGCATATTAGACTGTTGTCTTCTCTAAACTTACTTCATTGTTTTTAACTCCCACCTTTAGATGCACCTTTTTGCTGTACTGCTGAATGACACACTGCATCTCTGCTTTTGGAATCTGCAGTGCAGACATTCTCTCTTCCAGAGACTGGAGGATTGCGAAGAAATTCTTACTATTACTACAACCTCATTTCTTCACACTGACTCCCATTTATTAAACATTTACATCTACTTCTGCATCTACACTCCACAAGCCACCACATGGTGTGTGGTGGAGGGCACTAATTGTGCCCAAGTCTCTCTTCCCTCTCTGCTCCACTTACGGATAATGCGAAGGAAAATGGCTTAACACCTCAGTACGAGCTCTAATTTCCCTTATCTTTGAATGCTTGTTTCTGTTGAAGTCTCCACATTCAGGAAGATATGCAGCTCTCCCTGTCTGTTAAAAAACTTTTTGCTCAACCACATGTCATCAGATAGACCCTAGGCGCACACTTTTTTGAGCTAGTGACAGTGCTGAACTGAGTCCAACACCTTTCGAAAGTCGAGGAATATGGCATCGACTTGGGATTCTGTTTTGTATCGTGTACAATGAGGGCCACCTGTGTCTGGCATGACCGTTTTTCCTTAAATCAGTGCTTGTTTCGGCACATTAACTTCTCAGAGTCTAGATAGGTCATATGTCTAAACACACATGTTCCACAATTCTACAACAAATCTATGTCAGTGAAATTAGCTGGTAATTCTGTGCATCCGATTTACTACCCTTTTTATAGATTGCTATGACCAGGGTCTTCTTCCAGTTCTGTTCTGCTTCAATGATCTGATAGATGATTGATAAGAATGGTGCTACATTTGCAACATAGTCAACATAAAATCGTAAGGGGATACTGTCAGCCAGATGCCTGCCTGGCATCTAAGAATCTTAACTGTTCTACAATCCCAGATATTCTAAACAATACGTCAGCCATTATTTCTTTTGTTCTATAATTGAAAGGGGAAATGGTGCTGCAGTCCTCTACCGTAAACGAGTTTTTGAAAGCTAGGTTTAGAATTTCAGCCTTCTGTTCACCACCCTCACCTACCCGTACTGTCAGCAGGAGACTATACTGAATTATATGTGGTGTTCATAGATTTTATATATGACCAAAATTTTTTGGTGTTATTTTTAAAATCTGCAGATAAAATATTGCTTTCAAATTCATTAAAAGCAGCAGAAAAACTCAACTGGTATATAATAAATTAAATCTCTTGATAAAAGCACAATCAAACAGCTGTGCAAACAGAATCTGTGGCAGGATACTATTAAACCTGAATGTCTATTGAACTGTTTCTCCACTAACTACAATGGGGCTGAATCCAGTCATTAGACTTTTTAAATTATTAATCAAACCAGTATCCACAATATACTCCTTCGTTAAGTACACTCAAGGCTTCTCATTTGGCAGGTATGGCAAAACTGGAAATGAGAATCTGTAGATACGAGTTTCCAAACCTAACCACTTTCTTCTGAAGTGTGGTAGAGTGCTGCACACAAACTTGCCCAATTCACTAGTTTTGAAAAATTGCTGGAAAAGCAAAATGTCTGGCTCGACTGCCACAATAGTGTAAAGAAGCGAGACACTGGATTCGTGTTTAGGTTTTTGCACTTTTGTGGTAAACTGACGAAGGACATTCACAATGAAACGATTTAAGTGCACGGGGATAATGCACTAGAATAAGCTGAAAAAATTGCATACCCTTTTTGAAGACTGTACTGAGGATTACCACAGAGGAAACAGTTTCAGAGTTGTCCAACAGGCAAATGACAGTCCAATAAGACAGATGAGGTCTGTTTTAGCACGTGCAGTATATCTGGCACAATTTAGTGGCACATGACATTTGTGGCAAACTTCCCCTAGTAGGCATTACACAATCAGAATGGACTAATACTGGGATTGTTACAACACAACCCAGACATTCCAGTCTACGAAAGAAAAACCGAACAGAATCTCTCTTCTGGAAAGATATGCCATCTGTCTTTTACAATGGTCTAGGAGTTTTAATCTGTGTGAAAAAGGGACACTATTACTGCCAACATTACTACAATCTTTTGACAAATTTCTAGCACGAGATGGAACAGAAGATGGCAGGAATAACTGCAGAAAGGATCAGACCCCCACATGACAATGCAGCATGTGGCACCTCTTCAGCAACTGTGGCAATCCTCGTTCCTGAAGTGCTAGATGTGTCTTCTCATACACTCAACATTGCACCCAGGGATTTCTTCCTACTTTGAAAATCACAGGAAACACTACACTGACAATCCGACAGTGATGACTGTGCCACTGAAGTCTAGACTTTTTCAAATCCAACTTTAAGAGAGAATGGTCTTTTCAAGAAGCAGCTTAATGGAAGTGCAAAAGCTGAGCTTTCTACTTTTTATTCTTAGGTACAGACTTTGTAAACAAACTCGGTGCGTCACTTCACTGAACCAGCTCTTTAGATTAAATGCTGTGCAAAAATTATACACTACACTAAAACAGGAAAAGTGGCTTCCAGCTGTCCGTACAGCACACTCTTACCTTGGGCTTGGGAGAGGCCGCATTCTGGCCACCCTGTGGCTGCGCCGCACCTTCTCCTTCGCTCTGCGACGTGCGCTGGCCACTGCCCCCCGAGCCGCCACCGCGAGACTGCCGGGTCATGCGCGGCCGGTAGCGCCTACGAGGGGCACGCCCCACTGGTTGGCCCTCGCTCTCACTCACGTTCTGCACGAAAACCAGTAACAATTGGAAAAACTGAATGTACGACTTACTACATGGGGTGTTTGTCAAGTCCCCCCTCTTAACTTTCTATAATTGGGGAAATACAAGATGTCCGTACATTATCTTTTCAGTTTAAGACTATAATAGCTTTAAAACTGTACTACATATTCACGAATGGTTTTCAACATGTGACAATGTAACACAGCTTTTTTACCGTACACTGACAACTGTGACAAATTTGAAAACCAGATGAAATATGGACGTCACAGGAAAAACGTTAGTGTATGGCCTGGTTCATACAGCCAATATCCAAAACTAAAATGCAACCGAACTTTCAGACACGTTATGGGGGAGGGTGGTAAACCACTGTCCCAACCAACTATTGGAGCTCAGCATACATTATCTATGGAAAATGTATAGTGTTCTCCATAGAAAGAGTGCAGGTCACCCTTATGCAAGGGGTCCGACAAAATCTGCACATACGGCAGCCGAAATTGGAAATGATTATCAACAGTGCACGACGTCTTCCATACGAACCTCATTGGGATCTGTTTGCAGTGAGTATGCTAGCAAGACTTATGCAAACTAGGCTTTTTACAAGATATCTGCTTCTATGATGAGATAACATCAGACGTATCCAGCGAAGTGAACTGTCGTAACATCGGTCTGCGAGGTTTACAGCATCCTTGTGTTACACGTGCAATGGAAGTGTGTCCCAAGGTTCACGTTTGGTGTAGACTGATGCAAAGTTGCGTTACAGGCCCACTATTTCAGTGAGTCAAATCAATGGTGGTGGTTCCCACGGCATGTTAAGGAGTTTGGTGCACCACAACACCTGCAACCTGGTGTCACATTCCACCAGGATGGGACACCACCTCACTGCTTCCTAGAAGTCCGTCACTTTAAATGGAAGGTTTTGATGTAGGTGGATTGGACAAGATGGACCATCAATTCCACAGTCCCCACACCTCACACCACTTCTTCCTGCAGGGTTTTATAAAAGCTCTGGTGTACCACACCAAGGTTAAAGAACTACATGACTAAGGCATGCATTTACAATGCATTTTAAGATGTCACTATGGAAAGAAATGAACTTCAGAGTGGACATTATTCGTTCCACTGTGGGTGTGCACATTGTGTGTATGAATGAGGAAACAAAACTTTAGGCATTACTGATGACATGTTGAAAACTAGTTATATCTAGTATAGCTTTGAGGGTATTAAAGCCTTGCTTTGTGAAGATAATATATGGATGCCATGTAGTTTACTGGTGACCAGCTTTGGATACGAGAGAGAGAGAGAGAGAGAGAGAGAGAGAACTTTGTCGATACTGATTTTCACTTCTTGTTCTTTTTCATATCAGCACTGCATTCCTGCAATTGTGAAGCCACTTGTGATGTGACAGAAAACAGTTGAGGAGTAAAAACTGGCACAGTGCAGTAATGTCCATACAAAACAAACAAGTTCACACTTCGACAAGGACCTACCTTTCAAATCAACATATTAAATTAAAAGAGGAGCTCGTTTCTGTTTAGGAGTGCCAGATAGGGCCATACAGATGACGTAAGGAAATGCGAGAGAAAATGTGCAGCGATGTATCAGTTGAGTAATTAGTCACTGACAAAGTCCACATGTGTAAGCAGATTAATTTCGAACAGTGCAGTCTTGACCACACTGGAATAGATCTAGACTGACCTTCAGTTAATTATCTAAAGACACGGGGCAGCAAACTGCACTACCGCATTTTGATGGCACAATTTTCAAATGCTGCGTTTCGCACAAGATTGTAGCTTTTTATGGCTATTCAAGATATTGCAGTTGTGGATGAGAATGTGGGTTTTTGGCCCAAGGACAATCCCACTATATGTAGAAGTCTGAAAGGATCCCGTTTCTCACTATGATACGGGCCAGGATATCATCATCATAATGCTTGATCATATTTTTAAAGGTGTGCAAATGAAACTAAATGCTAATTAGATGAGGTGAAAGCGGATAAGAAAAATTCCCAGATTTACAGGTTAAAAATTACTTTCCCCAGGCACAAGTACATTTTTTCCACGTTAAGAGACACTAGATTTCCTCTTTGAGCTGTAAAACCTATCAATCCTTTGAACGGTAAAGGTTGCATACACCAGTGTAGACCTCCTACACACTTTACAGAACTAAACCAAGCAAAAGAAAGCGCAATTTGGAAAGCGATCTGATTTGTGGCAATTTACACTGCACATTTTTGTATTACGGAAGTAAAATACAAATTCCACGATAGTTTATAAAGTACTGAAACAGATCGTGATGCACTTTTGTCAGCTAATCATAGCTCCTGTTATGTAATCTCATCAGCCAATGACCGCAGATATTCAGAGCACAGGACATGCTATTTAGTCATCCAACAGCAACATCACTTTAGTGCAAACACAAACAGAAAGTTAATGGTTTAACTTAGTATACATATACTGTATCTACATGAAAGCTAAGCTTTCACATATAATTGTAATACTGGTAATAAAAAAGATTTTTCTTCTTTACTAGGGTGTGGTTAGACAGGATCCTAAGAGCACAGCTTAATATTTCTGACAAGCGTCTAACATTTTGTCTATTGTCCGGCTGAATAGATGTTTCGTCAAGCACTGACTTCTCCATGGAAAAGCTAATTACATATATGCAAGAACTAAAATATGAGAAAATGCAAAACACAATGCACGAGGGTTAGTGTTACTCTTTAGCATATATCAAACATACACGTGCTCGTGAAATATTAATCAGTAAACAGCTGGTCTTCTATGCCTGAAACTTAAGTGGCTGGTGCTGAAAGTGTTAAGTTTTGGATATGAGTCAAACACTCGGTGATTTAAGAAATTCTTTGTACAGTCTCACACCTTGCGTAAAAGTAAATCATGTATTCTCGAACGACTAATCTCCAGTATTTTCCTCAACAAAATAAAAATGTAATCAGTTGTCATATGAAACCCAAAGCAGTTTGCTGCTACAAATATTGCACGGTTTTCTTCCTAAAACCTCCGACATTTTACTATCGCAATGCTTTTGTATGCACTGTTTCTATTGCCGTAATCGGAGATTTACTTTGCAACTTTCGTGTTATTCTTCCGTTTAGGTTTTATTGCTGCACTATTATTCTGGAATGTTTTTTGCCAGATGAAAAAATTTCATTTTTCCAGGATTTCCCACTTGTCCAAGGGCATATTCATCCTGTAATGCCTCAGCTGTAAGACAAGGAATGTCCAGACAAAGCAAACAAGTTCGCACTTCGACAAGGACCTACCTTGTAAAGCAACATAAAGAGGATGGCAGCACCACTTGCTATTCACGTGTGCGAATTCTTTTAACAAATTCAAGGCAACTGGATTAAGCTCGATTCAGCATCTCTGTCCCACTGAAATAACCACCACGAAGTCTGGGGCTTACCACACCAAACAACTCATTCCACAAAATAATGACGTCACATTTTGCTCAATGCTGGCACAAATGAACTGAGCTGAACAGAAGTGCCGGGGCTTTTCTAAGATTAGTTCAAGATGCTCTACTGTTTGTCAATGACAAATTCAGGCCCGTAGACATCTATGTCGTGCAGGCTGGTGAACTTTCAGGTCCACTGGATACATGCTTTTGTTTGCAATCACTACAATATACTTTACACTGGTTTCACGGGTACAGGGACTTCACACATTGCTGAGAGGAAGTTACAATTACAAACCTTTACTACTGTACGAGAGTTGCTATTTTTACAATTTGCATTTCACCATACACGTTTCAGCAGTACACACACCTGGCCATCCTGGCTCCTGGGACGCCTCGGAATGCCGCCTCCACGTCCTCCGCGGAAGTTGCGGCGGAAGAAGCGGCGAGGCGGACCGCCACGGCCTCGGCCACCACCGCGACCCCCCATGCCGGCATCCACAGGCTCGTAGTCTCCCTCACGACCGTCGCCCTGCAGATGTAGAGTACGGTGTTTGGGACACTCTTCTGGATACTGGATTTTCTACCAAGAAAAACTATTTCCCGTATTTGTTAATGGGCAGGACTGAATTTGTATACACCTGTAACCAAGTTTGTTAAATTTGCTGATCCACTGGTCCAATTTACGTCCAACGTAAAGTCCACGGTCTTCTTCTATCGAAGCTAGAAACATAGTCTGTATAGTGTTACTAACTAAACACAGAAAGAGCCTCTGTTCCATACGTACAATGAGAGATTTATATTGCGACAATCTAGCGTCTGTTCAGCACATATTGCCTATTTCAGGTGGTAGTCATTAAGAGCAAGCACTTTAAAGTGCTGTCAGGCTTGAGAATGAATCCATCAATTCAAATGTCACCAAAATACATACACTACATACCATATCTCTTCACAAGATCAGCCAATAGCACAGCCCAAGGACACAATAGCCACAATTTACAGCACCGTCTTCAATTAAATATGACAGAGCTGTGGCAGAGCAAAATGCTCCGAAACAGGTAGAAAATGTTTACATCGTGAAAATACACAGCCTGTGGCCACTGAAATGTTATGCAGAAGTCACATTTAGAATAAATTCATGTGTCATTGGCATCAAACCACCAGATGTAGATATAATCTCCCTAACAGGTAGTTTAACTAGCGTTTAAACTGGAAAGTGTGATACAACATAAAACCAAACTAGTTGTGTATGCTGCTTTGGGGTAAGTTAGTGATACATTAGGGACACCCAAATGTAGCATTGTCACCCCCACCCTTCCCCCCAAAAAGTTCAATCCTGTACCCTCAAGGCAAGCAAGGTGATAGTCTTATTTTAGTGCCTGATACCACCCAATTCCTTGAGCATGTACAATGATATGTACTACGAGACAATTCTTAGTCTACTCAAGTACATCAAGAGCAAATGGCATGGGCTACTCACGGACAGAGTATCTGCTCCACGATAATTTGTGTCTACATGTGCCTGATTTCACACGAAGTGTAATGGTCAAAATCAAGTGGGAGTGTTCTGTATCTTTTCTTTTGAACACACCTTACTTTGTAACTTTCAATGGATACCCACAATGGTACAAGTCACAGACAAACCTGACCTAAACATTTACATTTAAAACCTTTGTTAACCAGTACAGTAGCTGTACATTGTTGGGAAGGCTGTCAAAAATACAGAGGGGCCAGTGAATTAATCCAACTGTAACAGCACAGAAAACCTGCGGGCCAAGACTCCAGTTAGAGTGCAGCACACAGGTTTAGCTCTTAATCTCTTACATTTTCTAGCACAAACAATGTTACCAGCACTGTGTAAAAAAATATGAGGTCACTTCAAAAAATTCTGGAGCATTCATAATGTCATGCCTGTGGTGTATTTGGGTGAAATGCAGCTGGCATTCCTGCACACACCTGTTTAATGTGTAATTTTTGGAGGGTTCATTATTGTACGTCAGTTATTGCTCAGTGCTGTACCAAGTGGAATGTTGTCTCACAGTTTGCATATTTCAAGATGAAAGAATTACAGGACCAACACATCTGCATTAAATTTCATGACAGACTTTAGGAAAACTTTACAGCAACACACTAAGACACAAAGCCTACAGTGAGGAGTTAAGGCATACTCTGCTTTACAAATGGTGCACACGGTCTTTTTTTATCTCATCCGGTCAGGTCAAATGTCAAAGCTGTTTCGATAGTTTTCTTTGAACAATTAGTTCATCATGAATTCATGACAGGGGCAAACTGTTAATCCATGGTACTACTGGAATGTGTTTGAACACCTGGGAGTAAATGTGTAAAGGAAACAGCCTGGAATGTGGAGAGACAATTCACAGCTCTTGCAACACATATCACACCCACACAATCATCCCTGTTGGTATGCGACTATTGCGCAAAAACACACAACACTGTGCTGCCTCATTTTCTGTACCCTCCAGACCTGGTCCCTGTGGAATCTTTTTTCTGAAGTTGAAGACCCCACTGAAAGGATATATTTGCAACAACTGACGAGGTAAAGGAAAATTTGCGACGGCACTTTGCACGATCCGGCAAGAGACACACCAAGACTGCTTCCGGAAGTGGAAATGACACTGGGAGCAGTGTATCAATTGTAAAGAAGATTATTTCGAAGGAGACCGTGCACATTAAGTAAAAGGTAGGCGTAGAAAAAATTTTGTGGACAACGTTTTGGAAATTTTTAGAATAGAACTCTTACGAGGTTGCTAAGTTATAGCCGTCACATAAGGTTAGACCCGACAAAATGAAGCTCTATAGTAAACTGATATCACAAGCAGAAATAGGTTTAAATTCATACAACCTGAGGGGAGAGGGGGGAACCCACCAAAATAGTGGTGCACACGCAACCCTAACAACTGATGTCCAGTAATATTATAGAGCACTATGACACTATCTTCAACCAGATAGATGTTCATTTCCATAATTTTAATTTCTTCAGTCTTTGCGATTTCAATACTATGGATTTTTTTTTCTTTTTTTTTTTTTAGGGGATTTTCCTTAATTCTAACTGCATAAAATTAATGACAACCAATAATATGCTATACAGGCACTGATTTTTGATATCACGTAAAAATCTTACAATTTACCTAAAAAAAGGTGTGTGGAAACTATTTACTGTAAGATTAACAGATCCTAAAAGTTTTCGTCAGTATAATAAGTGAAGAAACATGTGCACTGCACATGGTTGATTAAACACAGATATGGAAACTGTGGATATAATTATGTCTGTTAAAAATGTCAAACAATACATGTAATTTCAAGAAATAAATTTGGTATCATTAATGTAAAATTATCAACATAAAAGAACAAAAATGTTTATACCATCCAAAATTTATAAATGTAATTGTGGCAGAGTATACATTTGTCTCATCTAGTTTAGGTCAGTTTCAGCAAAGCACCGTACCACAGTGCAAGTTTTGAAGCATGTATCTGATACTTTTTCACCTGTACTATAAACATAAAATTATAAGCAGATACATTTTAATTCAGATTTACAGAATTGGGACCCATTAATCTACTGCAGAAAACAGGTAATTAATCAAATCTATCCACTTCATGGTGAGACTTGCACTTACAGCTCCATCTTGAGCCTGTCCATCACGTGGCAGTGGTCTCCTCGGTCTGTTGTTGTAGTAGTTGGGCTGGAAACGTCGCCTCGGTCTGTATCGCCTCGGACCTCCGTCCTGGCCCGTAACGTATGGGGCATCTGCAAAAAATTAAATGTACTGTTAGTATAGTATTTGACAGGACACGCACATCTCCCACGCCTGTACAGTCAAGCTAAGAAACATGACTAACTACTAACAAGGGCACCATCACACCTGATCACAGATCTTGATATGTCTCAGGTGTGTTGTAGAGGGACCTGTCTCTAGTAACTGGCTGGCAGCTTTTGATGTGACGGCCCCTATCTCCTGAGAAGTTTTAGTTTTATGCGTATCTCCTATACTCACATCAGTCCACTCAACCAACTGAGTGTAGAACTGTGTAGCGTTACATGACACCTGATTAGCAGCTATCATGTTGGCAGTACCGGTTCAAAGCATGCGTGTGTATTTTTCTTCACATCGATTTGTGGAGGGGGAAGGCTGATCAGATGGTTTTAGTCCACTTTGCCAAGCCTCTATTTTTGAAAGCAAGTTAAAATTTTCATGAAAAATTTTTAAGCATTCCAGACTTACAGAAGATTAAAAGAAATTGTTTCCAGGGAAGATTTGATGAAAATACGTTCTTTAATTCTGCATAAATTCAGTGCACTTGTCTTCACAGAAACATTCCACAACACTTCATTTGCTTCAAAGAATGCATTTTTAAAAAAATGCAAATTAGCTGTTTTTCAGGAGCACTTCTGAAAAATCTGCAGGTCAGCAAGGCAGTAGCTTGCATTAAATGTGCATGGTATTCAAGAAATGTGTTTTCAGTTGCCTCTTCAGCAAATACAATCCAGAAACAACGCACATTGCAATGAAGTTTGGTTTATTTATTAAATTACTATGGTGAAAATTACTTTTTGAATAAATTTGCACAAGATACCGTATGTCAAAATCAAAGCTATCTAAACTATTAGCACGGTAGGCACGGACCACCAAGATGCTGCAATACTAACTTCATCAAAATGTTAGTAACATTACAAGTGTAAGAGGTATGGATAAAACTCTTCTATTTTTTGGAAATTAGGACACAAGAAAAACTGCTAGGCAGATACTCTTGGCAAGTCCCTCTTACACCATACCTAGAATTAATCAAAATCCATGATTAACATGGATTACAGTCCCCTCATTAGTATTTTAATGATCAACTAGGTGAACCACTAATCTTCCCAAGGGAAGAACTCTGGACTTTGTAACAGATTGCAGTAGGCTGGGTCTTCTGACAGTTTTACCTAATTCAGCATTCTTACAACCGATACTATGTTCTGTTAGGTGAAGTCACGTTACAGACACACTACTACGTTCATCATGAAAATAAACCTGATGGAAACAAAAACCAATGCAGTAACTGGTCATAAGCCATAGCAGATGGAAACTGGGGTTACACTGAAGTAGATCCTACTAATGTGTTACATACCTTATTACTAAGTAACATTAAACGAAACTAGAATATTCAAACATATTAACAGCCATCAACATTTTTCTTAATCACACTTTAGCTATTTAGTTTTCATTTCAAGAATTGTTTAGTGTCACTGTGTACTGTTGTGCTCCGATTCCCACGTTAATACGCAGTATGAAAATGGCTGAGGCTGCTTCCTGCTACATAGTGAAGCCACGCATGTTGAACACAGTTAAAAAATGCCAAGAAATAGGTGGTTGTTAATGCTTTTCACGAATTTCTAGAAAAATCTGGCTTTTAAGTTTCTCCGAGAGACTTAATTTGATACAGCTCAGATCTAAATGCATGCTGGATGTACAGTGGAAAAAAAGATTGGTAATCTGGTGCTATTCATGGATCACTGGTTCAAGTATTCTGTCATTCCTTTTTCAGTGAATTTGAAATACCTACATCTTGTAATTGTGAAACTGATTATTTTTAATGAATAATACACATTTTCTAATTATATACTGCATGCGAAATTCCTGTTTTCATTTCAGATACAAATTCTTAGTTATTGATATTTTTATGAAAGACTTAATAAGGGTTGCTTACTGTAAGAGAACTTTTTACAACAAATTAAAAACCAAATACTCTACACACTCACTCACTCACTCACTCACTCACTCACTCACTCACTCACTCACTCACTCACTCACTCACTCACTCACTCACTCACTGCCGAGATGAACAGCACATCAAAAGAAAAGGAGAAAATGTGGCGCCTACATGGCTTTGTCAATTCTGTCGTCGATTCAATCATCAATGTAGCAGATGACAGTTCCAGAACTGAAATACGCTTCTTGGATTACGATACAGAAGGAGCCAAGAGTACCAGATGAATGACTAATTAGTGGCTTCAGTATTCAACAATACACTGAAATCCCTACAGTATGATTTTGCAAGCTCCCTCAAAATTACTCTGTGTTTATAAGTTAGGAAATTTCCACCACTTGTTTATAATCAGAATATCATGTTAGGTGAGAAAGTACTTCACACTCATATGGCCATCTAAAAAGTGTACAGTAGTGCTGGAGTTTTGCCAAACATTACTTCATTCTCTTTAAAAATTAAATGACATTCAAAGCTCATCTACTTCCGAACTACAACTGCTCAAGTCACTGCAGGTTAGATGGATCAGCTGGCTGGCCAGTGCTGTCCACATTAAATGCAGCAGTAAAGCAGTTGTCCCGCATTATTTATCAGACCATGTGCATGTAACAGCATAAAACTTATCTGTATGATATTACTTGACTGTAGCAGAGGGCTTAGCTTCCACTCCACAAGAAAGATTCAAACAAAAGTGGAAGAATACATGGTGTAATGTTTGCATCAAATTTATTTTTATGATGAACACAATGTAGCAACAGCACAAGTTTTAACTTGTATTAAAGGTTCAGATCTTAAATCAACCACAAGAAACATCACTTTCCACTTGCAGCTGTAAAACTTTTTATTCTGCTACTGCAGGTTCAGCATTGCACTACTGTCAAGAAGCAATAACCATATAATGCAATGGATACAGAAAGTAATAGGGATTATACAATAATATTAACAAATTCTGCACTCTTAATATGCATATACTTAAAATAAATTCTTGAGTATGTTGCTCTCTCTGAATAACATTCCCTCCAAAATGAGGCAGTTCTGTAACTAAATTATAGGAGTCAAAACTCACAGCTTTAAGCAAAAAATGATGTCCTTAACCGAAGCTTAAAAACTGTTCATTCTAGACGTTACAAAGGTAGAAATTAGATGAAGCAATTAGTTACATGAAACCAAAAAATGCCTTTAAATATTTGATGACATTACATAGAGCAGTAAATGTATTAACTCTGTGGCAAAAATGGTCATACTCTTACAAGTGTAAAGTAACTGCGAGAATTTGAATGTGGCAGGAAGATTTTATTTACACTTGAAATGAAAAATCTCTGAAAAATTTAAGACCCCTCTTAGTAATGTATCTTGAAGCAAGATTTCATTTCAAGATGTATAATTTTCACAGTTCACTACACACAGGTATTATCTGTGCATAAACTACACATTTTTGACAAAATGGAAACAAAGCCTTAAGTGGTGCATTATAATTACATTGTTGATTTTCATTTACAATACGAACATTTTGTGAAGACTATAACAAAAACATGATGCCTACACTTTCGTAGAGTGAGGAAGTGTACATAAAGCATCACACCATGTCACTAGTAACCGCCATGAAACTGGAGAATGTAGTTGGGGAAAAAGGTGAATGATAAAAAGAAGCAAAAATTTGCAACATTTTCTGAAAAGATAACTAAAAAGTCTTGTGCATTAAGGGTAATTTTCCAGGTCAGTTATCAATTCCTTCCACATAATGAAGAGTGCTTTCAATGTGATTTAACATCATAATCTGCAACATTAAATAGTAACTGGAAAAATCTAATCTCGGGTTATCCACGTTTTTCAGTCATCCACGCAGTACTGTTTTCCAGGTTGTACTCATCTGAACTGGTTTGTGTTCAACTACTAAATTGAAGCTCTTCAAGACTTAAATGTTTTAAAGAACTGCCATAGTTAATTTCTATCTTAACACTAACTGGCACAACCAGGTAATGTAAACAAACAACAAGAATATTGCATAGACTAATTTTGGGGTCCATATATAAACCAGTTATTTTAAGCTTTTTGTAAGCACTATCAGTGTCAAAATGTTAGGATATTTCAATATATGTCACTTTCTAACTGCCAGTCAAGTCTGAGCAAATTTTATACACAACATCCCACTGGTTCCATCAGCTTGTATACCTAAAATTACTTCAGAGCAAATGCTAGATGTTTAGATCCACGTGTTTAAATGACGCTAACTCTACTTGGTGAAGTAGTCACATATACAGGACGATGTATGGTTAAACAGCAACAATATTGAGATCTCTGCAACAAATTAAATATACCATAATTTCATGAAAACTTTTCTGTTCATGGTGAATTTTGTTAACATTGTTTGATCTTTGATACAGCCTCGAGGTTGGAAACATTTGCCACATAACATATGTAGGTCTAATGTGACCCATTCATTTATAGTAGTTTCACTACACATATATTGCAGCACATTATGGAGGCAAGATTGCTATCGAATGTTTTTTAACTTCCTTGCAAATTTGAGCAAGAATTTGAATATGATTAAATTCTAAAGTTTCTTACAGTAGTGGTGATTCAAACCAATTTCTTAAAAGAACTCAAGCTGATGCATCCCACTGTCTTATTTAAGGCTGAATTTGGTTAACAGTGTTTGTTAAAACATTTTTAAAAATCATCTCAGCTTACAAACTTTTTGTTGCACTCTTAGAACCAATCTCTCTCTCTTTCTCTCTCTCTCTCTCTCTCTCTCTCTCTCTCTCTCTCTCTCTCTCTCTCTCTCTCTCACACACACACTTACTTTCAAGCAAAGGGTAGCTACTGCTGATTTATTTTGCACATAAAACCTCCATGCCACTCCAGTCAACACAAATTATAGAACCCAGCTGCCAAATATGCACACTGTCCTAGCTGTTATTCTGTTTATTAACTGCAGCAATGCCTGCTGAAAACTAATGCATGTACTGACATCTGAAATTGTGCACCACTTTTTATGAATTTATTTTTATATAAATTCTAGGCTACACAATATCTTCATTATTGGAACGTGAGGCAGAAGCACTTCTTTTACATGACAAAATGCAAATTATTACACCACCACACAAACAATATTATCAATGCAACTTAGTGACATTTACCATGAACTAGGTGCCATACGTATTAAAGTGGCAACAGATCCATAGAACTTGCTTTCTAAACTGACTAGATGCCATGTTCTGTGACATACTTCAACTACGTTGTCGAAAGATGTTCACACCAGTAGTCAACTAATCAAAGTTACTTTCACATACTTTTCGCTTAGCATTTTGATAATTCAAATATTTACTATTTTTATCTTCAAGTTCACCCTTCTTTTACAGATGGGCTTATTAAGAAGCTGAAATAATCTGATATTTTTTTATCATCATTATTCAGATGTATCACGCAAGAACAAAGCTCCAGATGAATTAATTCCAGTGAGGGACTTCACCAGACCTGTATAGAAGCACACAGTAGCAGTGTTGACAACTGATCAGTACACCACCACCACCACCACCACCACCACCACCACCACCAAGTTAATACAACAGAGCATCCGCCCTCACCTTGCTGTTTAACGCAACATCATCCTGTCAAGTCACAGTACAGTGTTCAGTTTTGCGGAGGAAATTTACTGTGGGAATTGCTCACAAAGCAGAAACTAATTCTACAACCAACAAGGTCTAAATAAATACAGCCTATGACAAAAAATACCAGCTCATTCTTTTTTATCTGTTAAAATGCTGTATTAAAGCTAAAGGGGGAGCCATTTCATTTCTCTGGGGGTCACAACTAACTTGCACAGTGCAGGTTTCAAACCTGTGCTCTAGTTAGCTGTGTCAGTCCAGAACACAAAGATACACGCTAAACCCTGGCAAGACCACTAAATGCCCACCGATCATAAGTAACTCCACCTACACACATACTTTCAATTCTTTCAATGTATGCTTAATTTGCACCACTTCGAAATTAAAGATATTCTGTGCTGTCAACTTGCACCTGCACATTTAGCCCAAGTAATAATAGAAGAGGATTAGAAGATTTGCAGACAGACACAGAACGTAACGCAGCAGGTGAAGCGACTTGTCAAAACCTGCACCCCGCAACGTTAGCCGGAAAGTATGAGCACCTGTCCTCACCTCCATCATCTCGCTGTGGAGGAGGGCCTCTCCTCATGCCGGGGGGCCCGCCTCCACGAACGCCGGGTGGACAGCCACGGCGCGGGTAGTAGCAGTGGCGAAAGCCACGCCTCCTGTCGGCGGCATAGGGAGAGCCCTTCACCGGTTCGCCGCCAGGTCCCGTCACGTTCGCAGCCTCGTTGCCCTTCTCGCCCACCACCACGTCGAACTCCACTACTTCGCCGTCCCCTACACTGCGTACAGCTTTGCGTGGATTGTTCTTGGCGATTGCAGACTGAAATGGGGACAGAACAGTTAAAACCTTCAAGAACTTTATAATAGTTTACAGGAGCTAGTTAATTATCTTTCAATGAAAAGCATCACTAAAAGCCAGGTTTTGGAGCGGTCAGAAAAATCTCACTCGGCAGGTTACCAATTAACAATTTAGATGTCGCGCAAGACAAAAGTTGTCCCGTACAGAAAGAAAGATTACCATTTTTAGCACCACCAGTATAGCAGAAGATTGACTCCCGTGAATCTAGCTAGTGCCAGATCAGTCTCGCAAGGACTTGAGTAAATTGGATGTAAACTGAAGAACTGTCCAGACATTCAAGTAGATGAAGCAAAAATTCCAAGAATGGGGGTCTGGATTGTGTTCCTCTAAAACACTTTAGGACGAAAGTACCTCAGAATGCCAGATCTCAGACTGCAGATACTGCCTCAAAAAAAATCAGATCGGAATACATGCTTGTATTTGGAATAACGTAACTGGAAGGAAATGACGATCGTGACGATAGGAAGGAAGGATCTTCTAACACATTTAATCATCTAATGCTTGTTTCTATTGTGATTATCCTGCCAGTAAAAATTAGTCTTTGCAATGTTGTAATTTGAAAATGGGTACTACAATATCCGACGTATGTCTAAATGCGAGGACATTTATCGGGCACTTATCCCAATAGCTTTTGCGACGAGCATCAGGAGATCTCTGCTCAGATAGTGATGAGGGGCAAATGCTTTTAATAACTGAAATGCCAGCAGATACAATAAACTTCAGGGTGTATACACAGACCAGTAAATTGTGTTTTCCCAGTTGAAAGTAAACTTTTTCCCAGGCAAACATACACTTTTTTCGTGTGTGGCAGTATATTTTCCCCTCAGAACAGGGGACCTTGTCAATCCTTCGAACGGTTAAGGTCTTTACAGCAGCACAGGACTTCCCAGCACTTAAGGAAACGAACCCCAGAAAAGAAGCATGTTTCAGAAAGCTCTCCAACGTTTAGCAACACGTACGATGTGCTGCATAAATATATATTCCAATTCCGAACAAGGCACCAAGGTTTCTGAAAAACAAAGAGATTGAAATGTGCTTTTGTAAGCCAATCAAAGCTCACACGTCACACGACCTCACCAGCTGACGGTAGCAGATATCCGCATCATACGACACGACAGTAGCCGACAGCACCACTACTTAAGTAGTGCGAACACACAAATTAGAAAAGGTAATGGGTAAAATTAACTTCCACAGTGTAGCTACAAGAAAAGCTAAGGTTTCACACAATATTTGTCGTCTTTGCATGTTTTCTACTTTAAGGTACGTGAGACAAAAGTGCCAGTAAAATTTTAAGTAATGATAAATGTCTTCTTTTACACTCTAAATTCTGTCAACAGTAAGTGATTTATCCTTATTTAAATCTTAACACTTCGAGAGAGAACACACCGTGATTTAAGAAATTCAAAGCACTTTCGTACACTTAACAATTCACCTTGCGTGAAGTGAAATTCACTCTTAAAGCGAGTCTTTTCGAACCACCATTTGCAACACTTTCCTATAACCTGTTAGGCCGTTATTACATTAGGCCAGACACGCCACCGGTGGTGTTGCTCCTCATTGGGACTAGATAGTAATGGAGCCTATTACACTAGGGCCACCACCACCACCACCACCACCACCCACATCGGCCGCCACAGGTGACAGTGTCTTGGCTGGGCATTGTGTTAAATGGAGCCTGTTACACTCTGGCACCACAACCGCTACTGTTTGGGCACCGTGTCTTCAGTTCGACGTGTCCACGAGTGACCAGCTAACGCGTCTAACGACAACTATACGTATGTGCTCCTCCTAACCTTTTAATGGAAAGGGAACAGCTAAGGGAGAGGAAGATTCGTGTAGTCACGATAACATTATACTTGCGAGGCTTTACGAATAAATATAATGCTTAAATACTTACGAAGGTTATTCCTCTCAACCGAGAACTGCTGCTCAATATCCAGCAGAAATTAACAAATAATTTCATTCCGAGCATTTAGTTTTAACTGCTTATTACTGTAAGCATCAGATCTGGTGTCCCGAATTGCGAGATGATGAGAACTACACGAACGAAAACTTCGGTATTCACTCGTGTGTCCGATAACTTCTGGCATTCTGTCAGTGCTGCTTCCAGCTTCACGATTTTCCCTTTTGCTGTGTCCGAGGGCCTCATTACACTACGTCACCAAGCGGTGCAGCCAGCCGCGCCACCTGAGGTGCTGTTCCTATCGCATTAGGCCGCCAACTGTGAAGTTTGTAACTAGTTTGATTCCTTTATTACAACAGAAAAATTGGCTGAAATATGTCATGATGATTCAGAATCCTTTTCTGTACTTTTTAAAGTTCTGACCAGCTCACTTCCTATTCATCAGGATAATTCATATTGCATTTCCAGTAGGTATTAAAGAACTGGAAAATTTAACTCATTAAATTTGAGTTTTTGTAAAAGCGGGCTGACTATCTCCATCTTTTCCATTGTTACGAATTTCCTAGCACATTTCTTCAGCCGACTTCAAATGATCTATATGGTAGTTTCTCCTGAAATTTCACATGAAAGAATGCTAAAATCCACTCAAGATGCTCCATTTCTTCGAAGAAAAGATTTATGGAAATATTTCTCAGTTGCTGAACACTCCAGAGTAAAGTGAGCTGGTAACAGCTTTCAAAACGACACTAAGTACTGAATTAAACATTACCCTTGTTCACTCTAACCGTGTACAAGTTTTTGTTTAGTGAAAAAAGGTCATATGCACCTAAGTCAAAACTACAGAACACAATGACACACACGTTAAAAACAACTATACATGAATCCCTACTGACAGTGTCGACAGCTAAAAACAGGGGTGTGAAGAAAGGACTACGAAAGACACCATGCTGAAACAGAGGTAGAAAACTAAACATTAAATGGCCGTCGCCATATTGCTTTGACAGATAAAAAGTAAAATGTGGTTGGCAGGGCGTACATCATTTGTTAAAACGGCCGATAAACTCTGATGGCAAACCCAAGTAGGAATGTAAATGTTAGAAACCTGGCATTAAGTCAAAGTGGGGGACAGTTAGAACTTGGGCACAATGTGTACTAAGTGGTGTGGCAGCACCAATTATCAAATGACGATGGCTAAAAAGACAGTGGCCAATACGCAACCTAGTTAAAATTACCTCCTCCTGGCAGGAGGGCTGGGAGGAGGTCGTCCAAGCTGCTGGGAGAGGCTTAAGAAGACAGAACTTATTCCCGTGAAGCGAGGACCAGAGGCAATACCAAAGTGACACCACCTCTTGACATTTGTCAACAGGGAGACCATTTGAGGGATTAGAGGAATTAGTGCACCGAGGTGCGAGGACTGCAGCCTTGGGAGCAGCATCAGCAACCTCATTTCCTGGCAGACCAACATGACCAAAAGGCCACATAAACATCACAGTGGCTCCACCAAAAGTGAGCCAATGAGTGTTCCTGGACCCACTGCACTAAGGGACCCACTGCACAGGGACTTTGTGAAGAGGACAATTAAATTCCTGTCACCGAATGTACTCGGTGGCCTGCTACAGGGCAAAGAGATCGGCTGTAGAAACTGAGCAGTGTGGCTGAAGTCAATAACTAAATACCTGGGTGCCAATGACAAAGCCACACCTAATACCACCATCAGTCCAAGAGCCATCACTGTACACAAAGGTACTATTGCAAAGTTAAATGGTAAGGTTGTGAAACTGAAGGTAATACAGTGAGGCTGGAGTAGTATCCTCAGGAAGTGAATGAAGGCCAAGAGGAGGGTGCTTTGATCTGCACCCCAGGAAATACCATTGAGGACACGTGGGAAATTGAGGAACCACGTACAGCGGGCTGCCAGGCTAAGACACACGGGAGGACCAAGAGTTTCCTATCTAGCGTGAGACCCAGGAATTTCGGAGTTTCAACAAATGGAAGAGCAAGAGGGGAGAGATGTGAAGATGGTGGGGGAAACCAATTGCTTCGCCAGAAAGCAATACGAATTGTTAGTGGAAAACTAAAGCCATTATCAATGCTCCAGGAGTAAAGACTATCAAGGACATCGTTCAATACATCCCTCAGTGAGACTAATTTGTGGAGAACTGCAATAGATGGCAAAATTGTTAACAAAAAAGAAGTTGGAGATGCCCAGCAGTAGACAGGCCATTATATGGTTAATAGTGATAGCAAAGATGATGACCCTCAGGAAGGAACCCTGAGGCACACCGGTTTCCTGGATAAACATGTCCCAACAAGACAGAACCCACACAAACCTTGAAAACTGTCTTAAAAATTCCTGAAGGAAACCTAGCAGTCAGCCACAAAAGCACCGTGTGTAAAGAGTACGGAGGATGCCAGTCCTCCAGTAGGTGTCTTACGCTTTCTCCAAATCCAAAAACAGCCAGTCTGGGATTTCCACAGAAAACCCTTCACGATATGGGCAGACAAAGTGACAAGGTGATCAACTACAGACTGCCGCACTGTGTAGTCGTTACTAAATTAAGAGACTAGCCACCGTACCAACTGGGCATGAATCATACCTTCTATCACCTTGCAAACACAGCTGATGAGAGAAGGAGGGGGGGTGGTCTTTTCTGGGCTTAGGTATGGGTACGATTGTAGCTTCATGTCAACATCCAAGAAATGTGCCCTCTGCCTACACACGGTTGTACGTATTAAGCAGAAAGTGCTTTCCCACAAAAGGCAACCTCTGAATGTGGACAAGAGTCTGGCTCTGGGGTGGAAGATCAGGATGAACTGAGAGCATGATCGAACTCTCTCACAGTGAAAGCACTCACGATTCTGAGGAAAGAAGAGTAGAGAATCAACCAAACCACCTCCACCCATTTCCAATGGAGGGCAGGGTGATAGAGGGAAGAGCTCAAAATTGACATAAAATGGCTGCCCAAGGTGTTGGATATAGCAACAGGGTCTACAATGACATCATCTGCTACTGTCGGGCCAGAAACTGGCTAATGGATCTTTGTCCCAGAGAGCAGTAGGAAGTTGGTCAACACGACAGAGGAAGTGGTTGAACTTTTAAAAGAACCAGTGAATGAAATCAAGCTAGCTTTTGTCATCCCGAAGAACTGGGTGAGGTAGCTGCCTAATAAGGTGAAGGAAGTCTGGCCTGGTGACATCCAATTAAGAGGGACATAAATGGTACAGAGGGAAAAGTAAGTTGGGGAAGGAAAAAGGCGAACTGCAACAGCTTGAAGATGGGTTGACTAAACATCATCCCGTATGAGCAGCAAGACTCCCCACAAGATGGAATGCCGACCTCTGGGGAAGGTCAAAATGCAATGGGAAGTAATGTGGATGTTCGAAGAGGTTGTGAGGATGCAATTTTATTTCCTGAAGGCAGAGTACAAAGGGGACACTGCGGTCCCACAGAGGATTTACAGCTCCTTTTAGCTTTGAAGGCCACAAACGTTCCACTGGAGGAGTCACGAGGAGGAAGAAATGAACGGGTGTCACCTCAGCGAATGCCGAGTGACCTTTAGCGAAGACTCGGCTGCTACAGGGCACAGACGCTGGAGGATCCTGCTCCACGAGGTCTACAGAAACAACTCGTTCGTGCTGTCCACCTGGAATCAACACAGTAAAACAGCCGATAGTACGCACCGGCAAGACGGAGGTCAGACGGGCTAAGGTTATCACGTGTCAATACCATCTAAGAGGATCTTCGAGTCAGTGAAAGAGATCATTTGCCTCTGTTGGGCTTCTTCGAGCCTATTTGGTTAGCAGAAAAAGACTGAGGTATTGGTTGGCTAGAAGAATGCAAGAAGTCTTCACGGGAGTAGTACTGTCCTTTCTGGCCTGCCAGTTGTATAGCTGGTGGCTGCATCCCTTGAGGCGAGAGTGGTGGCTTGTTGCACAGCTGGATGGGGGACAGTGATGCTTCCTTGACACTGGGCAATTTCACAACCTCAGAGCTGAATTTGAGATTGCACATCTCTGGCTACGTCCTTCATGGAGTGAGAAGTAACAAGAACAGAACTGTAAGTGCCAGACGGGAGAATGCAAGTTTTGCGACTAGCCAATACCTTGAGTGTGACTGGAAAAGGCAGTTTTTCCTTTACCCTTATCTCCTGAACAACCCACTCATCAAGATACACGGGACAATCCTGAAAGGAGGCAGCACAGCCACCACTGGTTGACGCGGCAGGGAGGACGCGGACAATCTCCCTCGTACACATCCCTACCACAGGTTACACATTTGGCTGGGTGTCTACAAGACATTCTAGTGTGGTTGAAACGATGACATTGATAGCAGCCCATCGGGTTTGGATTTTACGGCTGGACTGTGACAATTTCATAGCCTGCTTTAATCTTTGACAGAAGCATCACTATCAAATTTGAGAGAAAAAGAGTGCAGGTGGGCACTAAGGAAGAATTTTATTCGTCACCCGGCGGACAGCGATGACACCCTGATCGAAGAGGTAACATTGGATTTCAGCCTCTGTCACTGACAGACAATGCTAAACATTCTAGTAACACCCCAGGCATGCTTACCAAGGAAAGGGAAAAAAAAGAGTAGCAAGAGGGACAGACCTGCAGCACAGAAAGGAAAAGACGCTGCAAAGGCTGGAGCCCTGTGGTAGCCAAGACGAATCTACCAACGAGTGGCGAGCCCCTCGGGAGGGGGGCGGGGGGGGAGGGGGGGGGGGGTGCGGGGGAATGGACAAATTATTTGTTACAGTTCATCGAAATACATGATATTCGTGTGGGAACCTCTAAACCACGTGCCATGGAATGACTATATTCTAAGTGCTTGGCGTTGTTCTAGATGTAACAAATTTCACTATTTTAGCTCTTAATAGTGACTGAATTTTACACAATTTACGGCACACATCTGGCTTATTAGTGAGTTGTTCCCACACCTTTATCTACCTGTCTTCAGGTACCACTGAACTGTTTCTCTTATCTACTGCAAGTGGAGCTATGTTCTAACGAAAGTTATTAACAATATTACCAATTGGGTCATGTTTGCCACACTTTAAAAAGCCTGTATTTTAATTGTTACCAACGTACGTTTTCACCGGTAGGTTGACAACTTTGAAGCTGGCCGAGAACCTAAAACAGGCTGTGACGTTCTGAACACGCTGCAGCTCAGGTGGTTATTTCTAACATTTCATTAAAATCTCCACTAAGAAGATAACTATGCAATTATAAAGTAATTTTACTTACTTGATGGACAAAAACGTCATCTTTGGTGTCATTTCTGGAACAAAAAAAAGGTTCTATTACATATTTCCCAAGTATAAGTCTTACAAATTATAACAAGAATACTTTGCAACCTTACAAATAATGTCACAGTCTCTATACCGCATATGATTCTGCCCATCCAGCCAGTAATGAAACCACTGGTTTGAACAGAAAACGACAGCCTGGTCAAGGGCAACTTTTATGTAGTACAAATGTGCTCAAATTGTGTACCAGTAATCCCTTACTGTAGGTGGGGTTTTTAAGATTAAGTTCCAATTTTGTGATTTGGCTCAGGTGGATGGTCACCATGTGGTAGATTGTGGAATCAACAGTTATCCAAGAAGACATCTCAAACAAACTGATTTGTCTACTTTGAAATAGGGAAGATTATTCTGTGAAACTGAAATGTGAAATGTATAAAATAAGCTAGTGTAATGTACCACGTAACTGAAAATTCTGATGTCACTTTAAAGTAACAGTTCCAAATGTAAGAGGAAATTTGATGTGTATTGTTCCCAGCACACTTACAGGATTTGTACTAAGGTAATGTCATCACATGCAACATAACCCAAAATTCCTTTTTATTAGTTGAGTCACAAGTTGCTCACTAAATCCATAATGGGAAGACAAGGGCAGATATACTGGGTTACTGAACTAACCAAACTAATTTTAACATTCCTAACACGCACAAAACTGAAAAACTCCAAAAATCTTTAGCTTTTCGTTTATTTTTATATCCTGGGTCCACTGCGTAGTATGTGTTGTAAGGACATAATTATAATTCCAAATAAACTGATAGGTTTGATTCCTTCTCTCTTACCAAAAGCCTACTTCAACTGAATTGTCATTTACCAAGTAGCAGCTACTATACCTATAGTAGTAATTTCAAGACTAATAAACATGCACCATTAAATTATTAAATTTAAATATATATTTGCAATGATGACACTTTCTCACTTAACATGTCGGCAAGTTACTGCTTACACATGCCCATTACCAGAGAAAAAAACTTTTACATGCCGATTTTTCTCATTCGTATAGAGCTTGTGAACTGAACAATCAGTTTATTATCTGGAACAAATGATGCTTAGAAGCAGTAGTTACTACATACCCAGCTTTAATAGATTTATGTAAGCCACTCATTTCTTGCTTTACTGCTCTGAATTCTGGAACTAGCTGTTCTAGAGTTACCCCGAACTGTACCACCACATGACAATTTAACAAATTACAATGGCTTCTAAATTACTCTGTGCCTTAGGTGAAACATTAGTACTACAGGAAGTACTTGCTTTAACTATTTTTTAGAATTAAAAATGCAGAAATATTTTAAGAATAAACCTATATTGTAACATGAAACTTAATAGTAACATCACTCCAGACCTTCACGCACATTGTGCCTGCACATTTCTAATATGCACAATTTCTGGCTTGTGAACCATCCTGAGAAATAACTGCCACATGCTGAACAGCATTAATGCTTAACAGAGACCTTTGTTCAGATCTGATATACAAGTTCAACTGTGTCTTCATGTAAATTTCCATCAAGAATTTAAGGTGTTTAGCAGTATTGGTTTAAAGGCTTTTTTAAATTTCAAGGAAGTGTTCCATTTCTTAAGGACAGATCAGAACAACACACCAGGTGCAATATACAAAGGGATAGTGCAGTTTCTGGTCTATGCAGATGTGGATGTTAGTGCAAGGACATAACTAGCTGCTAAAGAAGCTAAAGGCACTGGTTACAGTTGCACTATAAATTTGATTGCACGTGAATATCAATAAAACCAAATACACATGAATAATACAACAAGAACTAAATGCAATGTTAGAAATTAACCAGACACAAATCTAATCTGCCAGTCAATTCATGTAACTGGGAACAATTGTAACATTACAGAACGAAAGTATGAAAATAAAACACGCATCCTACATGCTATTTTGGGCCGACACCATCTGGTGCAAAGATGCCCCATTTTTTCCCCAGAAAATAATCTTCACAGCTGCTTTGGATTTTATGCTGGTAACACGTTGATTGCAAATTTGTGATACAATTTTGAAAATCTCTACAAATACATGCCGTTCTTCAGTTTAAACTGTTTTCCGATATTAAAATACAACTTTGTAATGCGTTTTTGGAGGTGATTTTAGTCAGATTTTGCCGCCGCCACCGATTATGCCTTTCAGTGTTCAGTCTGAAGCATAGCTGCACCCCCACCCCCTTATAAAATTCCTCCACAATCCCCTATTCAGTGCTAACATTGGTGCCTCTTCTGATGTTAAACCTATTACTTCAAAATCATTCTTAACCGAATCCAGGTACCTTCACTTTGGCCTGCCTCAACTCCTCCTACCCTCTACTGCTGAACCCCTGAGTCTCTTGGGTAACCTTGCTTCTCCCATGCATGTAACATGACCCCACCATCTGAGCTGCTTCGCCCTGACTGCTACATCTGTAGAGTTCATTCCCAGTTTTTCTTTGATTTCCTCATTGTGGACACCCTCCTGCCATTGTTTCCATCTACTAGTACCAGCAATCATCCTAGCTACTTTCATATCCGTAACCTCAACCTTGATAAGGTAACCTGAATCCACCCAGCTTTCGCTCCCATACAACAAAGTTGGTCGAAAGATTGAACGGTGCACAGATAACTTAGTCTTGGTACTGACTTCCTTCTTGCAGAAGAGAGTAGATCGTAGCTGAGCGCTCACTGCATTAGCTTTGCTACACCTCGCTTCCAGTTCTTTCACTATGTTGCCATCCTGTGAGACTATGCATCCTAAGTACTTGAAACTGTCCACCTGTTCTAACTTTGTTCCTCCTATTTGGCACTCAATCCACTTATATTTCTTTCCCACTGACATTACTTTCATTTTGGAGATGCTAATCTTCATACCATAGTCCTTACATTTCTGATCTAGCTCTGAAATATTACTTTGCAAACTTTCAATCGAATCAGCCACCACAACTAAGTCATCCGCATATGCAACACTTCTTATTTTGTGTTCACATATCTTAATCTCACCCAGCCAGTCTATTGTTTTCAACATATGATCCATAAATAATATGAACAACAGTGGAGACAGGTTGCAGCCTTGTCTTACCCCTGAAACTACTCTGAACCATGAACTCAATTTACCGTCAACTCTAACTGCTGCCTGACTATCCATGTAAAGACCTTTAATTGCTTGCAAAAGTTTGCCTCCTATTCCTTAATCTCGTAGAACAGACAGTAACTTCCTCCGAGGAACCCGGTCATATGCCTTTTCTAGATCTATAAAGCATAGATACAATTCCCCGTTCCGCTCATAACACTTCTCCATTATTTGCCGTAAGCTAAAGATCTGGTCCTAACAACCTCTAAGAGGCCTAAACCCACACTGATTTTCATCCAATTGGTCCTCAACTAATACTCGCACTTTCCTTTCAACAATACCTGAGAAGATTTTACCCACCACACTGATTAAAAAGATACCTTTGTAGTTGTTACAATCTTTTCTGTTTCCATGTTTAAAGATTGGAGTGATTACTGCTGTCTGATGGAACCTGTCTACTCCCAGGCCATTTCAATTATCCTGTATAGCCATTTAAGACCCGACATTCCACTGTATTTGTTGAGTTCCGACTTAATTTCATCCACCCCAGCTGCTGTATTGCACTGCAATCTACTGACCATTTCCTCCACTTCCTCAAATGTGATCCTATTTCCGTCATCATTCCTATCCCATTCTACCTCGAAATCTGAAACATTACTGATCGTATTTTCACCTACATTGAGCAACTCTTCAAAATATTTCCTCCATCTGCCCAAGGCATCCACAGGCTTCACCAGCAGTTTTCCTGACGTATCCAAAGTACTTGTCATTTCCTTCTTACCTCCCTTTCGAAGACTGCTACTTACACTCCAGAACGGTTTTCCAGCAGCTTGGCCCAAAGTCTCCAACCTGTTTCCAAAGTCTTCCCAAGATTTCTTCTTGGATGCTGCAATTATCTGTTTGGCTTTGTTTCTTTCTTCAACATAAGTTTCTCTGTCTACCTGAGTTCTAGTATGTAGCCATTTTTGATATGCCTTTTTCCTTTTACAGGCTGCCTTGACTGTGTCATTCCACCAAGCTGTTTGCTTCATTTTGCTTTACACACTACTTTTCCAAGACACTCTTTGGCCTCTTCTAATACTGTGTGTCCCTGTACTTTGTCCATTCCTTTTCCAATGACTAATTGACTACATTCAACGAACTGGTACCTTTCTGAGATCACTGTTATGTACTTGTGTCTGACTTCCTCATCCTGAAGTTTCTCCACTCTTATCCTCCTACATATGGCCCTGACCTCTTGCACTTTCGGCCTCATAATTCCAATTTCACTACAGATTAAATAATGATCAGTGTCAACAAAGAATCCCCTGAATACACGTGTGTCACTCACAGCCCTCCTGATCTGTTATTATCTAGTCAATGACAGATGTGGTTCCCCTGCTTCCCAAGCATACCAGTGAATGTTCTTATGTTTAAAAAAAAAGTTTGTGATTACTAAGCCCATACTGGCCCAGAAATCCAAGAGTTGTTTCCCGTTCCTGTTGGCCTACATATCCTCTCCAAATTTACCCATAACCTTTTCATACCCTTCTGTTCGATTTCCAATCCTGGGATTAAGATCACCCATGAGCAGAACACTGTCCTTGTCCTTTACTCTAACAACTACATCACTGAGTACCTCATAAAAACTATACATCTTATCTTTGCAGAAGATATCCAAGATGATTGGTAGAAAAACTCAAACATATGCACAAATACAAACTCAACTAATTGACAGAGTGTTCAACATATTAAAATAGGTACTCGATTTTTTTTCAGAGATGGCACAGTTTATACACCCCCTCCCTCTTCCCCAAGAACAGCCCCACTTTGTGGCAGCTGACTTTTTAAAGTGATACCAGATTGGTGCGTCTGTGTGGCCAAGCACGATTCAAGAAATATATGCAACAACGTTTTTCCCTTATGGGGACGAATTCTGAAACGTTTCTCCTTTATGGGAACTTTCCCCTCTACGGCCGTATCGAGCCAGGGGCCGCTGCCTCCTTTTTAAAAAAAACTTCACATACAGACCCACAAGACTGATATATGTTTAAATTAGGCCAAAGCTTAATGCAACGGAAATTACGAGTAGCAAATGTAGCCAGAGTCATTTGTAGCGAAATCTACTTCGTCATTCACTGCTGAACTGAGGCCACCACCCTCCCGCTCCCACGGTATAATGAAGGGTACGCTCTCGTTCTCCGTGCCTTCGTTGAGCTCGTTTCGTGTTGCAGCGAGTGCCACATCTCCGTTAGACAGCAGTGTAACGACATGTAGAATTTTTGACTCACAGGACTGAATCAATCTACTACGACGCAATCTTATTTACCGTATTTCCCAGCACAGTGATTATCTGTGATGAAAAGTCCGCAGAACCGGTTGCAAATAAAACACAAACCTGTTTACTAATTACTTTTACAGACTTCCAAATTATCTTATTAAGTTCAGCTGGCCGAAACGAGTTATATTCCACATTTTCGCACTGGTGAATATCACGAAAGGGCTTTCTCAGACTAATATTTGGCAACTTGCTAGGTTTTTCAGTAATTGCGAAAAGTGAATTTTAGATGGCAGGTAAGGCTTTGACAATCTTAGAAGGAAACTACACGGTGCTTTCATTGACGAGTATGTGCATGCATGACTACTGCGACACTGAATTAGCAATAAAGGCCGCAGTGCCCTTTTGCAACAGCCGTCTATTCGTGTGAGCGGCCACTTTGGCAAGCACCGAGCACGGACAAAGAGTTGCCAAGCACGGCGCGTGTCTTATCGACCCACGAGACCAGCACGTGGCAACGCAGCCCCTGGGTCGTTGAACTCGCCGGCAGAGCGCTCTACCATCGGCCGCTTCGCAATATGGCCGTCGCGCTCTGATGTTCACTAACACTTGGGGAAGGTGCAGCACTGTTACACTGGTGCAGCAACGTAGCAGAACAAAACAAAAATTAGCGTTAAGCAGTACCGTCCCACCAAAACACTTTCATGCTTTTAACGCGAAATATAAAATTAACAATGACATTTCGCCTCGGACGAAAAATGTACCTGCTTCCTGATAATGGCAACGTCACCCAAATCTGGCTGGCTGATTTTCGTTGAGCACTTTAATTCGTTGAACTGTGTAAGTCTGAATTTAGGTTTTTAAGTATTTGATTTTTCACGCGCAGTGGCTATTAACAAGGAAGTTTCTACTTACTAGACTAACTCCAGTGTTACTGGACGAGTTCGTTGCAATACATGACTGTACATCGCCGATTGCGACAGAGGAACATTCCGGTTTTTGTTCAAAGCTTAAACTCTTCGCTAAAGGCAACCAATAACTTGAAATGTGGAAAACCGTCATTTAGATGCACATTCGATTCTCAATGTACAGAAAAATTTATTCTAAAAATTAGGAATATGCTATCTAAATTTCCGAGTACACCACATATAAGACAATTTGATTTTCTGCAGTGTCTTGCGATCTAAAATACATTCCTTGCATGCATCGGCTTACAAATTTGAGTTTCTTGATAAACTGTTTTCACTGACAATATAGAATTGGTATTTAACAGTGAATTCATGTTATCAGCCAGTCGTCAGATTAGAACGTGAATGCTGGAGACCTGAAAGACTTCATGTACACTGTTTCAGTGCTTTTGGAAGGGCGACCGCGGTGGCATTAGCGGTTCTAGGCGCTCAGTCCGGAACCGCGCGACTGCCACGGTCGCATGTTCGAATCCTGCCTCGGGCATGGATGTGTGTGATGTCCTTAGGTTAGTTAGGTTTAAGTAGTTCTAGGGGACTGATGACCACAGATGTTAAGTCCCATAGTGCTCAGAGCTATTTGAACCTTTTTTGGAAACGCCGATTGCACAGATATGGGTGAGTAGGAGAGACTGAATCCTCAATATTCTTTTATGCGACACAACAAATTCCTAATACACTAAAAAGCCTACTAAAATTTTATGTGAAAGGTATTAGTCAACGCCAAAAATTTTAATGAAAAGGAAAATGTCAGTGATTTCTACAGATAAACGAACAAGTGATGCATTGTCTTTGGCACTGCGATTACTACATTACTTGAATGTATACAGCCTTCGCTGGAGCAGCTACTATAGGTAGAGATACACATTTCAAATAAACTTAACCGCAAACCGCCCTGAAGTCCCTTATTAGCACAAGGAGACAAAGTTCTGTAATAATGTGAAACCGTTTGGCATGCCGGAGCTCCGACGGTACAATTACTCCTGGCCTAATTCTGCCTCTGAAGTCTCACCTCTACGTTTCTTGATATGTTCTTTAAGCTAAGACTATGGCGTAGTTAACGAAGCTGTTTTCGTGAAATTTTCTCCAAACATCAGAAAGTCGCGTTACGAGTTACCGCATATTTGATAGGCCTATTGTTTAAAACTAGTCCTATTTATTGATGTGCATTAATTCACTATAACGATTAATCATGTTTAAGCCTAACCACCGTTGCATGAAGTCATTTAACAATATTACCGATGGAAACACTTTTTATACCCAACTTTGTATCATGTAATTAACAGAAGTTACACTACGAGGAGAAGATTCCAATGCACGAGGTACTGTTAGCGTTTAGGAAACCTTTGGTAATGTTATATGACTTGCTGCTGCCAACTAACAGCAACAACGCAAGACAGCTGCTGGTAAGTCGAATTGTGTGGAAAGCCAAGAACATGTCGCAATCTTTTTCCTTCCACATTTCAACAACACAGGGGGGACGGGTGGTTCGTGTGGTGGCAATGTGATAGTCATAACTCATCGCAACATCCCGGTCGGAAAGGCATCCTCAAAGTGGACCAAGGAAAACTTGCAGATCACAGCTGTAATCTACTTCCGAGATTACGCAGGAATGTGTCATTAAATAGGGTCTGGAAAACATTTCAGAATAGCCAATCGATATTGCTGCAAAATGATCATGCAAGAAAGGCATATTGTATCATATCAAGATCATTTAAAAATTGCAATGGTAGTATGTAAATACCCAGAAATAACTATCCGTGAATTGTTAAGTTTAGTTACAAACAAAATACAGTTGATTTGGTGTTAGTTCCCTAGCTCCACTAGCTTCTCATTCTACCTGACGAATATGCTGCCACAGATTTTCGTGACAGTATTCAGTACACGCACACTATTTTCGTGTACTAACAGCGCACAATAGCTTACAGGAATTACAGTCTTCGCACGCTTTGGAGGATGGAACATTAATGTTTTGATTGTACAAACATGCAATGCCGAGTATCTCATAAAATTTTTATCTATTTGTTCATCGAGTCTAGAGCCATCAGGCGCTCTTACAGCTAACCAGGCACCCTACATACTGTACATTACGTTCAACTGACGACAGATTTAAAAGAACATACGTAACACTACGAAGAAAGTAACAATTGGCGGAAAGCAGTAGGAGCTATAGCAATAAAAAGCTAACTTTTATATTACTGCCGGCGCTAGTCTGGAACCGCGCGATCGCTACGGTCGCAGGTTCGAATCCTGCCTCGGGCACGGATGTCCTTAGGTTAGTTAGGTTTAAATAGTTTTAAGTTCTAGGGGACTGATGACCTCAGAAGTTGAGTCCCATAGTGCTCAGAGCCATTTTTTGTATTACAACAAAGGCATTACAATGAGGTAGGTATAAACTAGGGGCGCCAGTAGGCAGAGAGAGAGAGAGAGAGAGAGAGAGAGAGAGAGAGAGAGAGAGAGAGAGAGAGAGAGAGAGAGAGGGGGGGGGGGGGGGAAGGAAATTACACTGAACAGGCGCCTAACACTCAAGCGACCTCGCCGTGTCTTCGGTTCACAAGACAACTTGAAGCCGTCGGTATCTAGGCCAGGGGCAATCCGTGCTTAAGAGCCGATAGGCCTGTTTCTGATGAAATAGCTGTTTTACAATTTTCCGAACAGCAAGTTAGAAGATTTGTTCTTTCTAGCCAACCGCTGTGATGTTTTACACAGCAGTGACATTTCCTGCCAAGTGTTTCTTCCCAGCGGGTGTATTTATACCAGATTAAACCTTTGATTTCCTACTCTCGTACACGAGAAAGGTATCGTTACCCGTGCTACTCGGGCCAACTGTACAAAATAACGACAGTAACCAACACTGATACACAAGTCTTTTAGGGAGATCTGTGGAATCAATGTGGCAGCGAATATTAGGTACAGATCGCCATTTTATTCAAGCACCTTTTACACTTCACACGTTTCTGCTATCCCCACTAGCTGCAAAATGAATATCACCAAATCAGGCGTGATACATAATACACTTTACGTTTGGTGCTGGCCAGAAATTAACTACACAGAAATTTTAGGAGCTGAATTGAATCTTTGCCATACTGACACGACTCGCTGTCACTGAAGAATGCTAGTAAATTAATTATGGCCACTGTAAATGCCCACTCATTTGTAGTTTTTGCAACTGTACAGTCGTCTTACTATGAACTATTATTCACGATAATACTCTTAAAAATTGCATGACTAATTCAACGCCATCGAATACAAGTCACAGTTTTTAGTGTCGTATTATGTAAAATACCGACTTTGAAGTAGCTTGTAAACCGACCGTGGATTTTACGTATACATATCAGCTGGAGATGCTTTTCATTAAGCATATAAAACTTAGTATGGTGCTTAAAAACTGATCCACATGGAACTCTGATAATTGCTAAAATTTATTTCCCTCTAGTCAATTTTAAACAACTGCAGTATTCATTCCTGCAACCCTTCCTCTACAAATTTCGAACTGAGGACAGCACTAGTTTCTTAATGCTACTCGAAGCAACAGACTTACGTTGAGGACGACACCACACTTACGGAAGAACGCTGCAATACGATAATTAGTCAACAACTCGACTGAACGGGTGCACTAGATACTACATGTAAAAGTCTAGCGCACACCATGCTAGCACATCTTCCTCTGTATCCACAGGATTCTCGTAAATTAAACTTTACATACGACCCCTCAAGTACATGTCGTCGTGTCTACGTTATTGCATGCCAGGACATGCAACTTACAGACATTTCTCTTTCCATTTGTAGCCATGGACCCGTTACATGCCTGAACCGAAAACTTTGTAGAACGGAAACTACGTTTCCGGACATGGGTCCCTATTCAAAATAATGTGTACATACTCTCCTCTACGAGTCCTAGAAGTGTATAACAGGAATTGCCAGACACCGTGCAGATCGCTCCTCTTCGTAACATGTTTTCGTAACTTCAGAATTAATTACTGCTATTGATCTATGTAATCCAAATAGATAAAGAGTCGCAATATCATAATATTGACAGTATCTTATACTCTTAACCATGAAGTAATTATTGTTATCAGCATACATGCCTGCAGATATCTGCATAAACCTCTAGATATTGGGTTTCTGGTCAGTGACACCGCAACTTAAAAGCGGGAACCGTAGACTCGCCACAATGTCAACTGAGTAACAAAACAATTCGGGACATTTCGTCCCTTCTAAAGCTGCTGGTTATATAATTGTGAAGCAAAAACACCATGGAACAAACGCAGATAAACCGGGGCAGGGGGAGACGATGTACTGTTAACAGCTACCATCCAACACTTGATATCAGCGAGAAGAATCACTCTTTACATGCAAAATGCTGCCAGCAGTCCAGCTAGCCCGATGTGAGTAAGGAGTTGAAAATTGAGTACAATGATCGAGCAGCTCCGCGTGAATCACACGTCTGCAGTGACAGCTAAACGACACTCGAGGTGGGGTAAAGAGCGACGCCACTGGAAAATAGATTACTGGAAACTGCCGATTTGGAGTGGCGAATCAAACTACAATATACGCTGTGCCAATACGGCCAATGTCTGAATAACGTTCCCTGCAAATAGTTCAGTATGGACTAGGTGTTATTACTGTGTGGGGCGCTTTTCGGTATCAGAGTGACGTCCCTTATTGCTGTAAGAACACAAATTACAGTAGAGGAACAGTTCGGAGATGATTGTCTCGGAGTGAAATTATCCTGTTACGCAGGATCTGTGGGCAATAGCATTTCTGAAATGATTGGACCGTCCAGAGTCTTGACCTGAACCCAACGGAACAGATTAGAGTTAGAACGTTTACTTCGCTCGAGACACTCGCGTGAAACTTTATCTTCTCTGGTTTCAACTGTTGAACAAGAATGAACCGTCATTCCTCCGGGCACCTCATTTAGTCCGGTCCACCATAAAAGCAGAAGATGGACTCACGCCATATAATATAGTGCCCGAATAGTTTTGGTTTGATAAACTATTCAAATACAGATAGGCTGTTGGTGGTTTTTGAGGTGCATCAACGAACGGCGTTATTTCAAGCTTTCGCTAGAGCAGTGTCTTGCCAATAGCCCCAGATTCTGCTGACACAGGATTCAATTCAGTTTTTTGTGTAGCTGAATATTCTTTCCGGATCTGCCCCACACGGACCAACGGTTTTCTGTAGCAACGATTTAACATATGAATAACGTCGTCCTGTAGCCTGAGGACTAAAGCAATGTCCGGAGATAACTTCAAACGTTACACTATTGACGCGCAAAGTTATTTTTCGGCCGGAACGCTTTCGAACAATCGATGCTTTAGTGTAACGAAGTTGTATGTCAGTAAATGGAAGTACCTTAGTGGAAGTGGTGCAACACGGGAAACGTAACGCTTCACAGCTGGCGGACTACCCTGTGCGCTGGCCGTGAAAGCCTGCTTCAAGTTACCTTCACTTCCCGCTAGCTGTTCTGCCGAATTTCTCGCGTTTTAAGACACTGTAGAGCAGTGGTCGTCAAACTTTTGCTTAGAAGCCAACAATAACATTGTCAGTTGGCACCTCGAGCTACATATATACCCATGTTATTGGAATTTTACATAAATTACGTTATGGGCTCCTACAGACGAGATCGATAGGCCAAAATGGCTAAGCAGGAATGGCTAGAGGACAAATGTTAGTAAGCAGAAGCATGTATTACTGGGATTGTCAGACACTGGAGTCTGATGATGTGAATAACCTTTTGCTTCCGGTATTTTACACCTGCCTACTTTAGTGTTTAATTCGATGCTGTCAAAAGCTGTCCAATTCTACGAATGCTATATACTTTCGTTCGCGTTTCCTTTACCTTTTAAGTCCTATTATCAGTAGTGCCTCCTGTGTTACATCCTTTTCTCCAGAATCCAAACTCATCTTCCACAAAGGCCGCTATCAGTTTTCCCGTTCTGCGCATATTTCGTGTTAATTTTTTGCAACCGTAACTTATTAAACCGATACAAACGCTACAAATGTATAAGGCCATGTGCTGAGATAGGATTTTGCAGTGCGGGGAGCTGCCTCAAACCTGATTTCTAACTAAGGACTGCAATGGTAGTAGCAAACTGACAGTTTTGACGTTTCGTAATTGACATTCGTTTGATGCAAGCTGCTGTGCATCTACATCCTTGGGGAGCTACTGTAACCTACATCATGGTTCTCCCCCCCCCCCCCCCCCCCAATCCCCACACACACTGAATTTAACATCACGATGCTTCAAAATGTTTACCGTCAACCCATCCCTAGTTTTAATCAAATTGTGCCATAAATTTCTTTCCCTGTCGATTTGGCTCCGTACCTCATTTGGCATCTTTTTCCCCCATCTAATCTACACAATTCTTCTGCAGCAACGCATTTCAAAAGCTTATCACCGTGTATAAACGGTTTATAACCCACATATACCACTAACTGTACCTGTAAAACTGTATCGCACGACAATGTAGGAGGTATCAGATCCAGAATGAGATCTTCACTCTGCAGCGGAGTGTGCTCTGATATGAAACTTCCTGGCAGATTAAAACTGTGTGCCGGGCGAGACTCGAACTCAGGACCTTTGCCTTTCGCGGGCAAGTGCTTTACCAACTGAGGTACCCAAGCACTACTCACGCGCCGTAAAGTTTGGAAGGACGGAGACTAGGTACTGGCAGAAGTAAAGTTGTGAGGACGGGGCGTGAGTCGTGCTTGGGTGGCTTAGTTGGTAGGGCACTTGCCCGCGAAAGGCAAAGGTCCCGAGTTCCAGTCTCGGTCCGGCACACAGTTTTAATCTGCCAGGAAGTTTCACGACATCAGATATTTAGATACGTGAGAAACTGCCTTCCGTTTAAAATGTCGCTTAAATAACCCAGATTACATTTAGCCAGTGTTTCTTAATGAACTTCAAACAGACTAATTTCGAACTTTTTAAAACCTTACTTGCATGCTTACCAAATATTTAACAATTCATTTGTAAAGTAGTAACACGTTTGAAGTTTTTCGATTGTTTAAAGATAAAAGATTAATTGGTCTTCAAGTTAAGTCATACTGCCCCCCGTTCCTACATTCCTCTGGAAGCCAAACTGATCTCCCTCAAACACGGCCTATACCAGTTTTTCCCTTATTCTGTAAATAATTCGTGTCATTTTGCAACCGTGACTGATTACACCGATGTTTCGGTAGTATTAAACTAATGATTTATTAGTATTAGAAGGTGTGGCCTTCAGCTTTTGTTAGTAACGACGCATCTCCCAGTACCAAGTGTCGCCCATTTTGCTGCAGTATTGTTTCTGTACTTTTGTATATCAAATTAACTAGATTTCACTACTTTTGGTGTAATGTGTGTAAAGTTCTAAACACTAAGCATCACAGAACATTTCTATCTCACGTTACCAGACCTAAATACGACTAGTTTGTTTAGTTATCTTTTGCTAACTTCATTAGTAACCGCGCTGTTTAGCATAGTTCGATTCGATGTCCGCTGACATTGCTGCACTACAGAAGTGGTTACCAACTTTTCTGAGACAATTACCCCTGTTGTTGTTGTTGTTGTCTTCAGTCCTGAGACTGGTTTGATGCAGCTCTCCATGCTACTCTATCCTGTGCAAGCTGCTTCATCTCCCAGTACCTACTGCAACCTACATCCTTCTGAATCTGCTTAGTGTACTCATCTCTCGGTCTCCCTCTACGATTTTTACCCTCCACGCTGCCCTCCAATGCTAAATTTGTGATCCCTTGATGCCTCAAAACATGTCCTACCAACCGATCCCTTCTTCTAGTCAAGTTGTGCCACAAACTTCTCTTCTCCCCAATCCTATTCAATACCTCCTCATTAGTTACGTGATCTATCCACCTTATCTTCAGTATTCTTCTGTAGCACCACATTTCGAAAGCTTCTATTGTCTTCCTGTCCAAACTAGTTATCGTCCATGTTTCACTTCCATACATGGCTACACTCCAAACAAATACTTTCAGAAACGACTTCCTGATACATAAATCTGTATTCGATGTTAACAAATTTCTCTTCTTCAGAAACGCTTTCCTTGCCATTGCCAGTCTACATTTTATATCCTCTCTACTTCGACCATCAACAGTTATTTTACTTCCTAAATAGCAAAACTCCTTTACTACTTTAAGTGTCTCATTTCCTAATCTAATTCCCTCAGCATCACCCGATTTAATTTGACTACATTCCATTATCCTCGTTTTGCTTTTGTTGATGTTCATCTTATATCCTCCTTTCAAGACACTGTCCATTCCGTTCAACTGCTCTTCCAAGTCCTTTGCCGTCTCTGACAGAATTACAATGTCATCGGCGAACCTCAAAGTTTTTACTTCGTCTCCATGAATTTTAATACCTACTCCAAATTTTTCTTTTGTTTCCTTTACTGCTTGCTCAATATACAGATTGAATAACATCGGGGAGAGGCTACAACCCTGTCTCACTCCTTTCCCAACCACTGCTTCCCTTTCATGCCCCTCGACTCTTATTACTGCCATCTGGTTTCTGTACAAATTATAAATAGCCTTTCGCTCCCTGTATTTTACCCCTGCCACCTTTAGAATTTGAAAAAGAGTATTCCAGTCAACATTGTCAAAAGCTTTCTCTAAGTCTACAAATGCCAGAAACGTAGCTTTGCCTTTTCTTAATCTTTCTTCTAAGATAAGTCGTAAGGTCAGTATTGCCTCACGTGTTCCAACATTTCGACGGAATCCAAACTGATCCTCCCCGAGGTCTGCATCTACCAGTTTTTCCATTCGTCTGTAAAGAATTCGCGTTAGTATTTTGCAGCCGTGGCTTATTAAACTGATAGTTCGGTAATTTTCACATCTGTCAGCACCTGCTTTCTTTGGGATTGGAATTATTATATTCTTCTTGAAGTCTGAGGGTATTTCGCCTGTCTCATACATCTTGCTCACCAGCTGGTAGAGTTTTGTCAGGACTGGCTCTCCCAAGGCCGTCAGTAGTTCTAATGGAATGTTGTCTACTCCGGGGGCCTTGTTTCGACTCAGGTCTTTCAGTGCTCTGTCAAACTCTTCACGCAAAATTAGAAAATTAGCTGGTAACACCCGCTCAACCCCACCACCTTGCTGTATCAACAACACGATTAACTTTGGGACGAAAACATTTCCTCCACACTCTTTTAAAATACTGAAGATTAATGGCACTTTTGGTTTTATTAAACCACGACGTAATAAGGCTATGAGACATTTGGTATTGTTTAATTCTAAATACTTTTTTCCATCCAGAGTACTGCCCACAACTCTTCACAGGACCCTGAGGGTAGACAGTCGTTACGAAACATGCTTTCTGTCCCTATCTTCTCCCACACCCATTTACAATCGACAAAGTTAATTATGTGCACCACATTTTGGCCTACTTTTGTTATTTGTGGATACCTGACTTCTGAAATGGCAGAAATTTTAAGATTTTAGGCTGTCAAGGCTTCGTGCCTGACCAACACCACGGCGTTGGTCCTGCCACAGTACAGTAGCCATTACACAGTTACGAAGTGAATAATGAACGAATTCTAGTCTATCACAGGAACTACCAACAACTCTGAGAAGGCAATTTCATAACGTATTTCAGCATGTGAATTTTACTATCACAGGTACAAGACAGCGTGCGCGCAGTGGATGGACTATGTGAGGAAAATGATCATGAATTCCTTTCACGATCTATTACCTGCACCACATTTTTGTCGTGGGTTAATGCTAGCATCTGAGAAATGTAAATATTGGCAACTATAATTGGGCATTACAGTCCTACGCAATATTCTAATCGTAACGATTTTTAAAAATAAGTTTCATGACCGAAACGTGTTGATCCTTCTGTTTTTACCGCTGAGAAAATTGCATTTTAACCCTCACAGGTTAATTAGCAGTAGGAGTAGTCGGCAACCTTTCCGAGACCATTACCCCTGAACATTAGGTGTCATCCCACGCCTGTGGGGCCCGATAAAGTATTGCACTGTAAAAGATTAGCACTCATTTTTAGAGTGAAAACTTGCATCAGGCCTGTGTTTACTAACTTTTCCACTAAAACAAAAAAAAATATGACCCTACGAGATGTCTGGTTCTGCTGATTTCTATTTAATTTGTTGTCCACAACTGCACATAGGAAATCGCCTACCAATTTCATTCAGTTCTTCGCTTTGTTTTCATTGTTACTGTAGTCTGAAGACTACTTTCACACCTGCAAGATATTGCAAATAAAACTTTTGATTTCTTCTACTAACCACAGACATCTCTCTCTAGTTCTGTTTTATGAAAATAGTTTACACGTGTGTTGCCTGGGCGAAGTTCAAGCAGATTTTTTTCTGATTTGACTAGCTGAAAATATTCCTTCATCCATTGGAACTTTTATTACAACCCATGCCAATTTACCAAATCTGAAAAAAATAACTGTTAGACTTTAGAGATTGCACGTTTAAAATTACATGGACGAATGGAAATCTAGTAACTGCATTAGGGAGCAGATTAGGGGAAACAGTGAGTGAAAGTGGAAGTAGGTTGGACAGTACGCAGAAAACCTCCGCAGGAAAGAACCGTTAGGTCGAACAAGGACGGCAGAATCAGCGGGAAACGTGGATACAATTCGGGCTTCAATTTAACAATCCCACACATTTGTGCGAACGCCACTTCGCTTTAAATTACCCCTCACTTCTCAAAAGAAACCTTAAATTGCACCCATCCAAAATTCAAATAGTGCAGGAATTACGGAAAAACACAAACGGGAACAAAATTCTGCTGCGCATTCTGCAGAGTATTGCTCGTGATGTTGTTTTCATATGTAGTGACCAAGCCCATTTGCACCTCGTCGAATGAATCGTAATACAATTTCCTATATTTGGTTGACAATACCGCCTGAAATCTTAACGACCGACCATTCCACAGTCTATGAAAACGTGGCTGGGTTTCTTTGGTAGTATGGGGTTTTATTGATAATCTTATTGCCAACTGTGTAATTACCACACATTAGCGCAGAGGATTTGAAACCTTGACAGTACTTTGTTAACGAACTGTTTGCAATAACATTTTTAATGACTAAGTTTCTATCTGTATCAATTTTCCTTCCCTTTTTTAACATGGGAAGCTTTAATGCGTCACGTATTCCTCCGCCCTGTACGAGTAACGAGGAACAGCTAATACTTCCGACACACACAAGCCTCTGGCTAAACGCGTACCCGAAGCAAAGCATACGCTTTCATCTACTGATACGTTTACAAGCTACCTAGTTTAAATGTACGTGTAGGTTGAATTTTGCCCACACGAGCCAGAAGCAGGCGAGCAGAGACGGAGCGCCGCGGAGTATCGATCGTTGACAAGCCACGCCTCATGCCCAGGCTCGGAGCGCCAACTTTCCCCACCGTCAGCGACAGACCACAACTACTCAGTTCCTCCACGGTCAATATTAACGCCTCAGCGATTTGAAATATCTCAGTCCACAGTCGGCGCTACACGTTTTTGTCTTCAATACGAAGACGAGCTTCGTGTTACTCTCCATTCCATTATGCAAACTGAGGGTGGACGAGGAGAATGGAAATTTAAGGAAGGAGTTATTACCATCTGCATCATCGGGTCTCTCTCTCCCCATCCTATCTATCTATCTATCTATCTATCTATCTATCTATCTATCTATCTATCTATCTATCTATCTATCTATCTATCTATCTATCGTTCCATGGATAAAACAACATCTGTACATGCGAAAGTGCAGTGACATCTCCACAGCCTACAGTGCAATAGAACCTTGGTTCGAATATTGCCAACAGTAAATTTTCTTTTTTAAATCTTTACCGAAATTACTCCAGTTATTTTCAATTAATTGGTTTCGATCTAATTAATTTTTGTAGCATCGTTTTCATCTTTTAATTCACTTTGTTTGCTATTTTCTTCGTATCATTCTTTCTTTTGGAATCCGTCTGTAGCCTACAGTCTGTACATTAGTTCCACCAGGACTGCTCAACGGTCGGTATCGCATCAGCTCCCGTAGCAAAAGCGAGAAGTTAGTTCGCTTTTAGCGCGAAAACTTCTGTCTAGTTTGCACGTAGGTCAGTTTTAATCGCCGTGAGCAAAGCTAGGCTCATTAATAACTCTGCCTTAGGCTGCTGAGCGCCGTTTCCTCTGACACTGCACATCAAGAGGTCGGTTTAGGTTAGGACAAGAGTGAATTCAGGGCTCCAAAATGCGTCGTCTGCCGCAGATCAGCTGTGGACAGAACATATCGCGTTTTCTTCATACCTGATAGCAGCAGCTTCCAACATCGTTCCCGTTACCTTAACAGCATTTCAGCAATTGTGAAGTGAACCGCAGCGTTTGCGTGTCGCCTTTCACCGAACGGTAGTCGATGTGCCAACACTGTAGCGCCAAGTGACAGACATCAACTATCGATTAATTTTGAACTGATTGTGGACAGTTGCGTAAACTCTCTATGCTTGTCTATTCTGTGCAAGTCCTCTCTTAACTATTGTAGAGCAACCTGCACGCACTTTACCTCTTTTACTGTAGTCAAACCTCCCCATCTACAATTTTAGCCCTCACTTCATTCCGTGACCATACAGACGATACCTCAAAAACCTAAGAATGTGTGTTATAAACCTATGCCGTATTGTCAAGTTGTGTCTCTAACTCTATTCCGCACTAGGGGGGGAAGTACCTCTTCATTAGTTCTATGATCTATCTTATCTCGTGTAGCACTGCACATCAGAGGCTATAATTTTGTGCAAGACTCAAGCGAAAAAGTAACTTTCGAGGTATCACCGTCTTAACGTAGTTCAATAAAGTTTTGATTATGTAACCAATGTTGCTACAGTATAATACATAAGGTAACTAACACACGATGAGGTTGACAGTAATGACTGATTGTAAGAAAATTTCACTGATATTACCGCGATTTATGACGATCCCTGGACAGTACACAGGGCAGGACACGGTTCTAATGACCATGGACTAATGCGTACTCTAATGTGCTCCCATGCTGGTCACAACCGACCGGCGTTGATGGCAAGTGCTAGATGTACGTTGGTTCAAGGGGACGTGCTGCGGTATGTATCCCAACGCATCTCACACATTCTCGATAACACGCACACCAGTCCATTCACCGAACATCCTCTCGTTGCGACAGCCCTCTATTTGAGCTGCCCCATGCAGTCGCGAACTGCATCCACGAAAGTGAAATCAGGTTCAAAGGCATCTCTGAAAAGACTGACATGGGGAAGGACACGGAGGTCAGTACGCCTATACAATATTGTGCCTCCCCATAACTGGACTTCAAATACTGTCATGTTCGACAATGCTGGACGATCCATGTGGCGAGAAGTAGGAATACGTAAAGCACCCAAGAACCTTGTCTAGCATTGTCATTCTACTGACCCAGTTTATGATACGGGGAGGCAACATGTTTCAGGATGCACTGACGTCCAAATTTGACAGCGATATATTCCCCTTCAACATTGTTAAACTGTATTCCTTCCCGAAGTACGTTTTTTCATGGGTGGATTCGGCCCTGAGTTTTTTGTGGTGACTGCACGACCGCATCCAACAATGCAGGTGGAACAGCTCTCTGAATTATACATCCGGCGAATGGACTGGCCTGCCTATTGCCCAACGCAAATCCCATCGAGCACTTGGGGGAGACAGTGTAACGCTTCCAGAAGCACCAGCTACCGCACTGGTGGAGGAATGGAGCGGCCTCCCGAAACAACTTACTAACTGGTCAGCAAGGAAGCACGTTTCGTAACACGCGCTACAGTCTGGTCATCGTACACCCTATTAATAACCGTGTTCCGCCTTTTGTAATGTCCAGAGGACCATCTTAAATCCTCGTGATTGCACTCATTCCTGTTGGCCTCATTGCGTATATCTTTCAGTTACATTCTGCGCCAGATCGTTGTATGTTCAGTCCAAGTTTAATCGAGCTTTGTTACTTGGCAGTGACAGGTTACAAAGTTACTTTCGTTCCAAGTTTTTGCACACTTTTGGATTGTATCTTCAACATTTGACTTCTCCCTGAATGTCTTAACACGTTTCTTCACGGTGTATTTTACTGCTTGATCAATGTATACATTGAGTAATATCAGATTACAGCGGTCTCACTTCCATTACTGTTTGCGTTTCATACCCAACACGGACTACAGCCTCGATTCCGTTTAAGCCTCACATTCTGTTTCCTTTATTTTAATGCCTACTGTCTTCGGGGGAGTATTCCCATCAACAAACTTATTGCTGTCATGTGTTTCTTTACATGTGTTTTTTTCCTTATGATTAGTGAAGTAATTGCAGTCATTTCTGTTACAGAAAGATTCTAAAAAATATGAAAAATGTGAATTAACATGGGTAATTTTCAGTTGCCATTTGATATTATCTAAGAACGTTTACTATATGATTGTGTCTCATGAAAGTAGCTCTGAACTGTGATTTTAATACAGCAAAAAAGCGAAAATGATTTTGTGAAGCGTGAAATGATTTGTGGCACGAGGAATTTATTCGGCCAAAAGCGCCGTTTTCTTTGAGAAGCGTGGAACAGAAGAAAAGTATTTTTTTGAAAGTTAAAGGACAACGACCCGGGATTAACTTTGAGATTGCATGTTACGGAGATCGTTTGTGTCCAATACTGAAACAATCTACTGTATACTACAAACAATGTTGTAAGTTTTATGAACTTTACTATCCCTGGAGTTACCCATCAAGCATCGCTCGCTGAGGCGATAGCAACGGAATGAATTTCCGAAGTTTTATCTTACGTCGTCGCACCAACAACTTTAGTATCTGCATGAAGCATTATTGGCAAGAGCCTACAGACACAGAGCTTGTATCCACACAAAGCTATGTAAGGATCATCGACTCTGTAGGCGAATGGTTGGCGTAGCTGCCTAAGGACCCGGCTCGATACCAGGCACTTCAGTTTTTTCTGAGGTAGGGAGGCCAGACAGCGTCCACTCATCCTTTTCAGTCCAAATGGAGAACAAGCAGCGGCATCGCTAGGCGAAAATATGTTAATGCATCCCTCTATCGTAGATCGCTCCTCGAAAGGCCCGTACTACACTGCAAAAGGTATCTGAGCAAACCCTTTTGGTGAAATCCGACAACTAGGGAAGCTTTGAAAAATCTTTTATCACAAATCTGAGGTAAGTTAGAACGTGGGTCTTTGGAGCTCGCTATTCTATAGCTGTCGCTTCCCTTGCTGTAGTGTGTCTGACCTAACATATCTGGTACGTGGCTACCAGCACAGATCGTTTCTTATTATGTAGAACACGGAACTCAAAGGGACTGCAAAAAACGAACAAAGCGGTTAGAACGTAACTAAGAAAAGTTAGTTGTAATCGGCAAATGGACTAAGGGGTCTACAGTGGGCGTGGGAATCTAAGTGTTAAAGCCTGCATATCGGAAACTAATTTTTTACTCTGAATAGTGTAACCTTCATAAACAAATTTATATATTAGTTCACGTGTTTCTTGAATACACAAATATTAGTTCACGTGTTTCTCGAATACACAATTCTGTATGGGGGTGACAGTACTATACTCTGAACCAAAACAGCTTTCCTTGTGGCTGAAATCTTAACCATGAGACGATCTTCAGCAGCCGTGGCATTCGTTATTTAGATAATGAAACATTGCACCATTTAAGATTTTTCTACGCTTAGCGCGACGTGATTGACAGTTTGTTCTTATTATCGAGTGCGAATGTTTACAGAGGTACATTAAGTGACAGATGGATGTACGTATGAATTTACTGAACTAGAAAAATCGAAAAGTTAAGCTCTATTCACGGTGGTTTATTCTTTTTCAACCAAAATTTGTTAATTTTTAAAAGAATATATCTCAAAAATTGAGCCAAAATTGACAGAAATGCGCTACTGCTCAGGGTTAAGTAGCAAGATTGAGTACGTAGCAGTGTACGTCGTAGCAATTCTGGAACGCCGCAGTGCCACGCTAATGCAAAGCTAGTGCAAGTTTGTGAACGTGCGAGGCCGGAGACATGTTTATTCAGGTGGCTGGCAGCGCTAGCGAGCGGTCGATACGCTAGCTGCGTCTGCATTTCCCTCTCCCTCCTAAGAAGGCCCATCACCTCGCTGAGTGCAGTACAAGGAAGTCACAGCCATGCCACCTCCACACCGTCACAGGCCCCGAATCACCGACTGTCCAATCCTTCGAGAGGACAGGAAGTGGTATAATCGTTACCAGCATGCGCGAGCTAAGAAATGTATCCAATAAAACAAGATTCCGGAAGTGTCCTTATATAATCCATTGAACCCATATAACAGCTGACTTTAGATTACAAATGAGTTAACGATGTTAGACGTTAGACGTAAAACATCCACGCGAGGAAGGGTTTGAAATTATGCTTGAAATGCTCTCCGTCTCAAACACTGGATGAATTGCTCTAGGTGCACCGTGGCTCACGATGCCTCGAGACAGATTATAGTACTTGTTTAAGATAAGATTATACCTCTTAATGAGTATAGGACAACATTTAAAATATTTGAATTCGGTCAATAACTACGCGAAGTGTCAAAAATTATATTTATTGGCCCTGGAAGCTGTTGGATAAAAAACCTGGAGCCGGTAACCAATTCCGGAAGAGCCGCTCGGTAATATAGATGGTAGGGTTCATAATTTGTCCTGGTTTCGATCTAAAGGGATGTTTGTGTATAATGGAAAACGAAAAAACACGGAGAGAAAGTCTATAAGCACTTAAGAGGCAAATTCGCTCGACTGAATTTATCTAATTAATGTCTAAGGGGTATCTGTTGGCCCACAGATTCGAGCGCTTTTCAGACAAATTGATGAAATTGTTTGGGATAATGAGAAACCTTCCTGGGAAAGTTTTAAAAATGTTTCAATTTCTGACAAAACAACAAAATTATAACGAGCTTGTGGATGCAATGTTACGTTATTAAAACCTTGGCTATAGCATGTGTCAAACGCACTTCACTCCTCGACTTCTCTGTAAACTGCGAACTATTACTTACGTGGCGAGTATTTCCTGAGGATAATACAGTCGTGGAGAAGAGGTATGCAGATGACTGATCTCGCGCTTTTCGGTAAACTATGAATGGGAGAGATATCAACTGGTACGGCTGTCAGATCAGAATTTTAATGACTGTGAAATTGTTTCGTGCTAACATTTACTCTAACTGTACTTATTGTTAATGTTACTTATTCGTTATAAACGAATCTGTGTGCCAATTTCTGGAAGGAACTAAAAACTCTCAGAAAATTCATTAGTCTTTTCGTTTAACGTGTAAATTCTATGATTTTGTTCATTGATTTGATCACTGCATTTGTTTTACATTATTATTTGAATGTTTCTTTACGTTAAAGAGTCAATATTTACACTTCTACGATGCATTGATGTTTAAATATGTATAGGCCGCAACATCACATGAATTCCTGAATTTGTAGGCAAGTTTCTTTTAATGGCTCTTTCATCATACGTCTAAATAAATGTATTCCTAAACGTATATAACTTAGGAACTTTCAACGAAAGTTGTGCATTGCGAACTCTAGCACTCTGCTATTTTGTGACCCTTTCTGACGCTGATATGAAATACTCGTTACCGATCTGGTACGGAGTGTCACCATTTCGTTTTCCATCTGAGGAGCCCTGGAAAACGTCGACAGCTGCACGAAACCTCCAGATTTCTGCACAAACGTGCATCCTGTTTCCGTCGTACCGGTAACTGCGTTTTCCGAGTCATTCCAGTTTTGTTTGCAGTAACAGAGGTATCAATTACAGAAAATTGCGATAAACCAACATGACGCCTCTTGTAGGCTACGTCAAAGTATGCTCCCTGCCTGTGTATTTCATACCATGTGCGGTATATAATTACAGAATCGACCGACGGTTTTCTTAAATATGACAAGCACATAACAATGCTTATCATGCTGAAGCATATCAACATGATTTGCCAGTATGGTGAACTGACTCATTTGATTTACCATCTGACAAACTCTAAACAGTACGTAACGCAAACTTCACAACTTTCTTTCCAATGTTGTTGAAATGTTGAGTTTTACTGACTGCGTCAAAAAATTTTAACTTACCGAAAGTATCAAGCATATGACAATGTATTAAATGTCATTCGTCTATGCCTATACCTATTAAACGAATATTAAGAGGTTCGGCTTCAGCAGTCAAAACTCGGGACAAGTGCAATCCTATCGTTAGAGAATGGGTTAAAATTGTTTACGAAATCTTAATATCCTCTGAAGCAGATCTCGATCCTTGCAGAGCTGCAACCAAACCCGCAAAGATCTTTCTCATTTAATGGAATTTTGCAGCAATATCTTAAACTTCTGGTCAGAAGATACGTTGCATGGTGCATAAGCCAGCTTGCAGTTTGCCTAACTACCAGTTCCTGGGAAAAAAAATTTTCTGTTTCTTACTTACCCCACCATTCCTACCAAAAAACATAATTGAAGGAAAAAGTTGATCGCTTATTTGCTATATAGTGGACTGCCGCACCACTTCACGAATTTATAACGGAGCGATCAAAACAATTCCGTTCGAAGAGAGTACAGAAAAACTATCTTTTGACAATCGGGCAAAATCGCCGTGGGCATGGACACAATCTTCTCACCTACGCACCCGGTTGAAAATATCCCGTTCGTGTCCTGCTGTGCAAACGAGTCCGCTGCACATCGAGGCTATGGCGTAATGTCGAATGGGTAGAGATCCGGATTATAGTGCGGGTGTTCGAGTGTATCCCATTCCAGCTGGCGTAAATTCTGGGTTCCATACGCGATATGGGAATGTGCGTTATGTAACAGTGCCACCCACTGTAGGAGTTTTCAGTCTACAGCTGTGATTTTCGACAGGCACGATACCCCACGCACGTTCATTATTCGATGAACATGTACCGGTGTCTGGCCATGGGTAGCCAAGAAAACAACAGCAGCACGTTGGTCCTGTTTGGACGCATTTGGTGATGTCGGCACAGGTCACCTTTCCGCATTTAGCGTACGCACGTGTCGAAGACACGAATGTCACATCCCCTGCTCACATATCTGTGCTTATATACCCGCACTGGAGTCTCAAGGTTGCATATACGCTGCAGCCACGACCTCAAATGGAAACTTTTTGATCACCCTTTACTTTTTACTATCTCGATTATGCAGAAAATTTGCGCATATCACTGAATGTACCTACGAGGTTTTATCACTATGACTGTTCTAGAGATGTTTGATACATGGGAGCTGGATTCTTTACAGATTTTAGGAGTGGGGCTGCTGGTGTTTCAACTAGTGGGTTCAAGTGTCTTACTTTTTAAACGAGTAAAACGTTTTAGTTCATAGTTCACTTTCCTTTAACACGCAGATATAAAAACACATTGAAAACGCAGTTAGCATATTTGTCAAATTCCAGTATTTTTAACCTGCTGAACTACAGCGCAGAATTGACAATTTCAAATCTGTCCAATGAGTAATTCGTATTCCACTGCTTTCTTCTCCAATATCATGACATCCTTATAGTGGGCGAACACGGTACAGCACAGCGTGTTCAGGTTGGGACCACGCTGTCTCGTTTATCTTCCGTGGCAAAACACCAACGAACGACATCTGCCACAGCTCGCAGTACATTGCGTCCATACAATTGCCGAGCCCACGGGTTATCGTTCCACAGCAGCGTTGAACTCACGTCTCTGTGACGCTATCAGTTCACTACCACAGAGTGCCAAAATTATTAATGTACAATTCGGACCATCCGGACCCTAACACTGCCGTTCTGTCGACCTCGCTAGATGCTCTCTAACCCTCGTCGCCCCAGTATCATCGTCCTTAACACTCGCGGCTGGAACACAATAGTGCCGAATATCGGCATAACTTACGCTCAAATTTACAGTCACACATCTAGGAAAAACTAATTTGACAAATTGCAGAATTTCAAGGAAGTATCTAGGTTTACGTCTTACATTGCGAAATTACGCAGTTTGCATATTGTAAACAGCTGACTGTATGAGTTGCGAAGTTCGCTACTGCAAACAAGCTCCACAATCTGATCAGTTAAAAACGCAAGCACTGCAAAAACATGGCTAAGTGTGTGTGTATCCTTCAGTGCCAGACAACGATCTTCGTGTGTCGCAAATTGGAAATGTTTCCAATCAACACTTCTCTGGTGTCACGTATGGTTACTCAGAGCCACTCTGCTACCATATGCCCCACGCATCCCTCTCAACTATTGCCGATCAATATAAGGCAGGTCTCATCGTTTCTATGAATCCGTTTTATCTTCTAGTCAGTGACGTGTGCAGTTGCGTAACTTACGCGGCTACTCACAGTGGGGCACAGCGTCATCTGGACGTTCTTCGGTGGAGCCTTTTACACTCGTTATAGCTTCAGCATGAAATTAACAAAGCACAACACGTGGACACCAACTACACTGTCCCCAGATGCTGTGTGTCGCTTCTGTGCAATGCAGCCACAACCGTCACTGTTTTGCGTACCCAGATTATTTCTTGCCATTAGACTTACTACAGACCTGATACGCCGCAGGAGTAACAAGGTCACCCACTCGTCTGACTAGCACTTGTGGTGATAGAAAGGAAAAATGGCTCTGAGCACTATGGGACTTAACATCTGTTGTAATCAGTCCCCAAGAAGTTACTACTTAAACCTAACTAACCTAAGGACATCACACACATCCATGCCCGAGGCAGGATTCGAACCTGCGAACGTAGCGGTCACGCGGTTCCAGACTGAAGCGCCTCGAGCCGCACGGCCACACCGGCCGGCTTATAAAAGAATTAGAAGATACAACTAAGAGCAGAACATTTAGTCATGGAGAAGCTCAACGAACTTAGTGGCAGACGCTACGGTTGGCGTTTTATCACAAGCATTTACCATTGTAATTCCGAGAGTATTTTCCGCGCAAAGTAGGATAACCTATTACTTCCACCCACGACTCGCGAAATGACCAGAAGGAGAAAATGACAAGTTAGACCAAATACAGATGCTTGCCGAAAACAATTCTACTTACGCGACATTAGTGACGAAATGAATAGGAGAAGTATACTCCGTCATACACGGCCGAACTGCAGGCAAAGCCTCCCGCCTCAAAAAATCTCATCGCTATCTGTTTACCAATGCGTTTATATTGTTTGCAACAGTGGAGAAAAAAATGGCTATTCGGCGCAACTTCCCTCTAGCGTAACGTAGTTAAAAAGCTGAATGACGTTCCTGAAGTTTCTCCCTTTAATCTACGCCTGGCATTTATTTGCTGGATGTACTCATTAGCTTACCAGTAACTCCAGACGACCAGTTTAAGCATTCAGTGTTACCCGCGATTTTGCACTTTTGTTAGAGTCGTCAACTCTTAACGGCTTGTTTGACGCGGTCTGCCAACCACCAACCTCCATTCCGGAGTACCACCTGTACCCAACGCCCTCTGCTAATAGTGGTATGTACTCCAATCTGTCCGAAATGGAAGATTACAGATGAACGTACCGTCGGCATCTACGTTTTTAGAGAAAGAGATACGGAACGAAATCTGCTGTGCCCTTCCTAAGGCACCATCCTGTCATTTACCGGAACAATTTAGGGAATCGTGGGAAACCTGAATCGGATTGGCAGGACGTGGGTTTAAACAGTCTTCCTCGAAAATGACAGCCCAGTGGGCTAACCTCTTACCCTCTGCCGTTCCATGGAGTATAAAAAGTCATTCCTTGATTTCTTAACCTACGTGCTATCATCCTGTACCTTCTTGTCAGTATTCTCCGCAACTGACTACCACACAATGCTGTGTTCCAAGCATAGATTCTCAAATTTCCTCCCGAAATTAAGCCCTATGTTCGACACCAGTAGGCCTCCATTGTAGCAGATTTCCGTAACTATCAAGTTTCTCGCTACTCTCATCTCTGCCGCTTATTACTTTTGCTTTTTCCGGTTTACTTTCAATCCAAATCTCTGCTAAGGCGACTTCATTCCAATCATCACATCTTTTAATTCTTCACTTTCATTGAGGAAAGCAATGACACCAGACAATCTAATCACTGATGTACTTCCGCGCTTTATTTTAATCCCACTTTTTAACTGAACCTACTTTATTTCCGCCATTGTTTCATAGACATCTAGACTGGACAGGACGAGCGATAGACTAAATCGCTGTCTAACGCTCTTTTTAATGCATCCACTTCATATTTCCGCCTTCTATTCTTACTCCCTGTTGGCGCTTACATATGGACCACTTCTTAGTGTGGTTTACTCCTACACTGAGCAAAAGTATCCGGACCGCCCCCCCCCCCCCCCCCAATAAAAACATACGTTGTTCATATTAGGGTCATTCTGCTGCCACCTACTACAAAGTGCTCCATATCAGCGACCTTAGTATCAAACATCGTGAGAGAGCACAATGGAGGTGGTCCAGTGATTGGGTGAAACTTTTGTCACACGTCTGTATGCGAGATTTCTACACTCGCACTCTCAGACATACCTAGGTCCACTATTTCTGATATAACCGTGAAGTGGAAACGAAGGGACACCTACAGCACAAAAGTGTGTAGGTCGACATCGTCTGTCGACTGACAGACCACCAAAAGATGAAGAGGGTCGTAATGTGTAATAAGCAGGCATGTATCTAGACCATCACAGAGAAATTCGAAACAGCTTCAGGATCCACTGCAAGTACTATGACAGGCTGGAGGTGAGAAAACTGACTTCATGACCTAGCAGCTGTTCGTAAGCTACACACCACGCTAGTGAACGCCAAACGACGCCTCGCTTTGTGTTAGGAGCGTAAACATTGGACGACTGAATAGTGGAAAAATGTTTGTGGAGTGACGAATCACGGTACACAATGTGGCGATACGATGGCAAGGCGTGGGTATGACGAATGCCCGGGGAACGTCATCTGCCAGCGTGTTTAGTGCTTACAGTAAAATTCGGAGGCGGCTGCGGCGGTGGTAGTAGTGGTAGTGGTGGTGGTGGTGGTATGGTTTGGCCGTGATTTTCATGGAGGGGGCTTGCACCCCATGTCTTGCGTGACACTCACAGCAGAGGTCTACACTGATGTTTTCAGCACCTTGCTTCCTACTGTTGAAGAGCAATTCGGGGATGGTGATTGCACCTTTCAACATAATCAAGCAACTGTTCATAATGCACGGCTTGTGACTGAGTTTACACGACAATAACATCCCTGTAATGGATTGACCTGCACAATCTTGACCTGAATCCTATAGGACATCTGATTTTTTGGAACGCTGATTTCGTGCCAGGCCTCACCGACCGACACCGATACCTCTCCTCAGTGCAGCAGGCCGTGAAGAAGGGGCTGCCCTTGCCCAAGAAACCTTCCAGCACCAACTGAACGTATGCCTGCGAAAGTGGAAGCTGTTATCAAGGATAAGGGTGGGCCAACACCCTATTAAATTCCAGCAGTACCGATGGAGAGCGCCACGAACTTCATTTTCAGGCAGGTGTCCGGATACTTTTGATCACATGTGCATTTTTCTAATAATTTCTGCCATATTGCACCAATCCAAAGGTCGGAAGATTTTCCTATCTCGATAAATCCTATAAACCTATGTTTTTCTTTCATTCTTACTTCCATTACCTAGGACAAAGTCTGATTACCTCTGCTTCCCTTACCTTTCCCGAGGGAAACAGTCCTCTAACACAGCCTCAGTTTTCCATTCTTTTGTCATTTTTCTCGTCAGCGATTGTCCGATAGTTTTCGCATCTGTCCTAGCTAGCTTCGAATTGCATCTATAGCCTAAATCGTAGTGGACCTCGTCTACTTATGCGCAACTCAATTTCTCAATCACCGCACCAACGTACAGGTAGATGGCTACCCTTCGGTTAATATGTGAGAGGCAGGGATGATCACTAAAATTTTTCGTCTTTGTTAGTGCAGTTTCAAACTTTAATAACGAATACGTCCACCACTGTTTCCAGTGTTGGCTCCTGTGGCTCATCGTAGTTTGATAAATAATTTATTATCGTTTTTCCCGGGAGTGTACTTCGGTGGCTAAACTCTAGACTATAACGCTAACAATGATAATGCCAAGTGCAGATGTATCCTGTTTCAGAATAAATGTTAAACAACAGGTCTCCCTTAACTCGTTAGATAAGTGTTCAAGGGTCACAACGCCATACCACTTCCAACAGAACATTGCTTAGTGAAGTACTTCAATCTTCAGGTTTAGCGCAGCTCTTACTTGCTTTAAAACTGAAATTTAACCGCAATGGTTCGTAGGCAAATATGTGGGACTGCTGCCAAACTAGACAATGTCGCCAGCAGATACTCCAATCTACAGTAGCGTCCTCAATTTACCAGTTTTCTAAAACTGTATTATCCGCAGTGTATCTCAAAACTACGCAAAACTGTAATGCATTGTCTACTGCTGGAAGTCGAGTCACACGAAATAATTTGAAGTGTTTCGGGACTGAGTAAGCTTCGCGTTACACGATGGAATAGTTCTTCGATCAGATGTACGTAAATTTTCAAGTGCCGGAATGAGTACATGAAAGCATATATTGCAATACACAAGCAGCTTCCTATAGATAAATTGCCAAGAACCCATTAGCCGGCGGCTTGAAAGTAACCTGCATTGATGCCCATAATCATGAGGCTTGCGACGAACAACGGTCATAAGCAAAGAAACGTTTAAGAACTTTCGTTGTTACTTTTGTGATTTTTTCGATTCTGAGGATGATTTGGGAGAAAACTGACCTGGAATCACTACGAAGCTAGTCGACAAACTAGTGGAATGCATGACAATTTTTTCGCCAAGATGTTTACTTGTATTATATATCGCTATACACAAATAAAGTTGGTTTTCAGAAAAAACATCGTTGGCGTTTGTAGGAAGGACCTTTTTTATGTACGTCGAAGGTAAATGTTCTAAAATCAAATTAACTTTGATGAAATGTTTGAAAAAGTTGTTCTGAAAACATTTTTAAGCAACAAGGAGTACTTACGTTTCATAAATGACAAAGAATTGGATAATTATTATATTTATGCATTATTTGTAATCCTTTTTATTCATGGATAAAAAGTTTTTATTGACATAACCAAGTTTCCACACAAACTTAACTATCTGTATTCGCTATTCGTCGTTTGAATAAACTCTTGAGAGGTAGAGAAGTCAACAGTTACAAACGAGAATGACTATCTGAATGAAATTTAGAACTATTTTTGGACTACTACTGTCTTATGTCAGAATAAACGGCTAAGAACTACCTACACACTACCGAAGCGATGAAGCTAAGTTTCGTGTGTGTGTAATGCTACTGGCAGATTAAGATAAGCCAGGAGTCTGCAGTATGTTACAATGGGGTCACACTTCGAGGATGTGCTAACCGAGCACTTTCCGTTTAAGTCCACCTTGACAAGCACGATATACACCTCAATTGAAAAACTGAACGAAACGTCCGACTGGGCAGGCATCTGAAGTATTAATGAGGATGCAGCATCCGCTCACGGACACAGTACACGAGATCTGCCACTGATGCAACTCAATAAGCCCATTACAGTGGCGTATTTTTATGAGGATGGGTCTACTCAGACGTTCAAGGGCAGCTCTTGCCCGTATCTTTCTATTTCGCAAGCTAGTCACCAATTCAGCACGTTTCGAAAGAGCAGATATCACTTGTCACGACTTTTCCGAGTCTAAACATGTTTTGTCTGATTCCGGCCATTCGCAAACCGGCAATACAGTAAGTTCGTTACAATTCTGATCTAATCAAAAACAGGAAGTAGTGTCATGCTACTTGCTCAAAACCAGTAGGGCCAAAATTACAGGCTACCTAAAAGTAGTAACGAATCGTGTCAACAGTAATAGGCTACCAAACATACTTGCAGTAGCGACGAAAAATATTTTGTTTAAGAATTATTACTCTACATACTCCGCAAGCCAGGATTCAGTGCACGGTATCTTGTACCACTGCTATTCATTCACTTTCCTTTCCCGCTGGCAAATGCAAATGAAGCGAGGAAAAACAGCTACCTACATCTTCAGAATGAGTCCCCACTTCCAGTCTTCGCGGTATTTAAGCGGCATCTATGCTTATGCTGGCGGCAGTACAATCTCTCTGCTGTGAATAGCGGTTCTTTCAAGTTTTCTCAATGGCGTCTCGCGAAATGAGAGTTGTCTCCCCTCCAGGTCCGTTTCACGCAGATTTTCCGTAATGCGTGCTGATCGATCCTACCAGACGTCCCGAGAATCGCTTACGTATAAATAGTGGCTCGAAACCAGTAGTTTAATCTGTAGGCACTAAGTATAGAGCAGTGAAACTCCCAGCATCCGAAGAAGACAGCTGGACCTTTAAGTACTGTGCATAAAATGCAAATAACTTTGCTGAAGCTCTAGAATCTTACCATTACTGACGCCGTGAAAACTTTAAGATACAAATGTTAAATGTGTTATTAATTCTATTAGATTCCGAACTGTGCGAGAGTTCATTAGGAAAACTGAACTATCTCTGTTCATGCAGATACATCACATGTGGCGTACGAATTTACTTTTATTGATCATTTGTCTAACAATTAAGACACTGTATAACATCCAATGCGTTAATTTTGTGAACTAGTATGTGGATTGTTCTCCAAGTCACGATAAATGTTTCTGAATTCCATATTTAGAGTTAATGTAGGATGGCTTATTGATTAAATTTACACACATCTTGTAACGTCTCAGACGAAAGTAAGGATATCATACAACATAAATCGTTTTGCGAGTACTCTTTGTGTAGCACATGTTTTAACTGGATGCTCTCGTGTGCTGTTTTTAGCATCTTGTTGCTATGTTTTATCTACTCTGCCCAAGTTATTTCCATTAGCGAATGACGCGTGGGTAAAATTACTCTTCACGCATCTTTATTACCTAATTTATCGTTTTCTCGTTGTGGTCTTTCCGCGAACACGTACTGGGAGTAAGCACTATGTTTCTCGATTCTCTCCGCAAAGTATTCTCAAAATTTCACTAGTAAATCCCACCGTGTTGCACAATCCCTCTCTTTTCCCGTCTGCCATTGGGGTTAGCTGAGCATTTCTCAATCCTCTCGTGTTGAGGGACGTAAAGCGCGCTCTTCGTTTCATCTTCTCTACCTGTTCCACCACTCCCATCTGGTAACCGTCCTAGACAAGTTACCAACACTCAACGTAAAATGCGCCTTTTAAGCCACTTGTTTCGCGGATGATTTTGATCTGCATTAGCTTACATTTTTTTCCACATTTAGCGCAAGCAGCTATTCATCACACCGAATATGAGTGCTGTCCAAATCTCATTAATGGGAAACTACGACACTTTAATATACATTAAAGCGGTATCCAACAGTCGCAGATAACTGTTCACCTTAGCCGTCGTCCACATCATTTCCACAGATCATCTTTTAAATGAGCTTGGGGTAAACTTTAACATTCGAGTCTTTAGTTTCCCCTCAGCGCCACCGTAAGTTGCCTGCTGGCGTATCCCCGAGATAACTACCTCTCTCGTTGGGCACTCAATATGCGTCGCGCCGAAGATTTCATCTTATCAATGGGACGGACCATCACCTCACCGGTACATGCATGTAATGGTATTGCTTAATGAGCTGCCGCAACGGTGTATCAGATGCAAGGGTGCGTACGGGTATCCCACCCTGAAAGACCACCCCTGTGGCTCCCCTTCCATCAAGTTTGGACAAATCTGAGGCCGCACAGTAACAGCTGGTAGTGCAGTAACTCCAGACAGGCCCTGAGAAATTTAGGACTATTTTCACTATCGCCTGGCTAAGAGTTTTACAACACATTCGTTTGATTCACGAGTATTGTTCATCAGTCCGGGACCATTACCAGAAAAGGTGTAACGAACAGCGGCTCATTTCCTCACGGGATCGTTTACTCGGAGCGAGACAGTCACGGACATGCTCAAATTATAGTGCAAGACGCTATAAGAGAGGCGTTGCGCACCACGGCTCAGTTTGCCAGTTGAACTCAGAGTGCGTTCTGGCAAAAGTGGGACAACTTATATTACATCCACATACGTCTCGCCAAATGCCCACTAAATTTTGAGCCAATACTGAAGGTTACCGACAGTCATTCTTCCCACGTGCCATTCGTGGAAGGAAAAGTGTATGCAAGTAGATATACTCTTCCACACTTATTAACATTTTTGATAAACTTATCTGTTGTGCAGCCTTGTACGGACGACGTCATTAGATGGGATAACTTATCACATGTCTGCAACCACATTATAAGTCTCCAAGCGCGATTTTCTGTTCGTACATAGCCAATATCAAGAACTACTGTATATGCTTTGTTACGCCTTTCACTTTGGCGAGGTACTGAATCTAAGAGGGGATAAAAATCTGGGCATGTTGGCTCAAGGACTGACTAGGTCGGCATAAATTACTGACTCGTGGGCGGAAGTACGTCACCAGGTACGTATACTATACGAATTTTGAATACCTTTATGAACAGGTTTTGTTACACCTAACACTTCCTCTGTTTAGTAGCAAACCAACACGGCTCGCATAGTTAAGTCTTTCGCATTGTAGGGTCACATTACAGTCTGAAGTTTTTCAATGTAAATTGTACAAATAGTACGTACGTAAAACATGGAATGGCCAACAGTATGTTTATACGCATTCGGTATAATTTTTACTAGACTACAGGTATTAACTGTTGTTCACTCAAAGACTTCCTGTAAGATCCTAAGCGAGCAGCAGTGTGATTTCTTGCAGCCGATCTGAAGATTCTTTACATGGCCCACCAGCGTTTTGCTGGATGAAAATAAGCACTCGGCAGCGTAAGCAAGGTCTTAATGTCTGTACACACGCCGAGACAGCTGCGCTACAACTATCTCGTTCTCTACAAATCGCGATCTTCCGTTTACGTTCCTCGCCCAATGTCCGTGCGTCACATTCTTTACCATCTTAGCGAAGGTTTGACCTCCGAGGTTGAGCCACATTGTTTCCGGCTATCATTATTCCTCTTACTATAGCATATTGGTGCTTTTATCCTAGTTTAATGTGCGCTACCACTACCAACAACTAGCAGATATTTCTAAATACAACTGCGTAGCTTTTACTACGTATAATACGGGTCACGTACATACATCAGCGACTGTTTTCTCATGTTACGCTCTGCTCCACTCTCAGGAACTAACAATAAGCTGGGTTAATTACGCGAGAGAGGGGCAGGCATGGTGACCTCTGCGTTACCATTCCCAGAGTGACTGTGCAGCCCTCAATACAAGCAACGCAAACTGTTTTATCCCACACGAGGATAAAATTTACAGTAAAATGAATTATGGTTACGAAAGGGCAAAATTTTGGTTGTGACATTGCGTAAAAATCACACGGCAAAAAAAAAACAAAAGAAAAAACGAGAGGGGGGAATGCGGAAGGAATGAGAAGATAATTGGAATGATGGACACATTAGAAGAGGGCGAAAATACAAACATTAGGATGCTCAGAACAGGACATGATTTGAGAGGCTCCATCTCCACTTTTAATAAGACCAATACACTACACAAAAATGGTCAAGAAACGAAATAGTTTTAAGATTAATCCTGCGTGTTAGGCAAATGGTTAAATTCTAAGGTTACCGAAAAAAAAAATTTCACAGACGTTACACGTGGTGTATCAATTTGGCAAGTCATTCTACGTTTGACTAAGAGCAAGAAATTTACATACTTTTGAGAGTTCACAAAATTAAACCAATGGTTAGTATACTGCGTTATTTTTTCAGCAAACTTATCGATACATTTGTACAACACGTGACGCATCTCTATGACTAAATGATAAGTCAATGTTTTTAACCAACTTTCGCAGAGTACCGAATGTAGTAGAATCAATAACGTGTATAACGTCCATTTCTAAGTTTTATCGGCGTGATTATTTGCTTCCGGGACTTAGCCGAGTTGTTTCCATTTTATGCGCAACACTTCGAAGACGCAGCAGTCTTCCTGACAACGATGTTTACCTACTGGTCTCTCTCAGCCACTTATAAATGTGCCACACTGCGCTCATTACGTTCTTTGATGCTCTGGTTTCTCAGAGCCAGCACTGTATTCCATGCATCGCATTCATCGATTCCCAGCTCTGGTGAATGATGGTTAGCTAGGTCTTAAATTAGAAATTTGACCCGTGTTTATCAAGTCTTCCCAAATGTATATCTGAAGTCAAGTATTCCGCTGTTCCAGAAAACTCGCGACAGCTGAGTTGCTTGCGTCCCTCTTCGACTGTTCTAACCGCCTCTCCAAGACATGCCACGTGCGCGTGGAACGCAATACATACCCAGCTTTCCAAGAGCTAAATCGTCTGACATTTCGAAGATTATTTCTTCGTTGGCGGGAGCGGAACATAGTGGATGCTGTGTTTTCCTTTGAGTTTGTCCATCTTCCAGGATACTGTGTTAGCGGTAGATAAATGTATCACAGGTGATTAATACAACCAGATTCAGTGATTTGGGAGGGTGGCGGGACGGGGACACACTCACTCGGAACCCTTCCACAGCAGTATGGATGCATAAATATATCTGGAACGCATTCAGTCAAACCAGGGGCTATCCCACGAACTAATGCGAGATCAGCAACCCTGCAAGGCTTCCGCGATAATTCTGTCCGTCAAGCCTTCCAACGCAGGTTTCTCGAAATCTCATTACCCTTCAGGTAGAGGACGCTTAAGGATAGAGGAGTGAGGATAACCACAAAATGCATTGCAACCTTGTCCACTGCCATTTCTTAACATACGTGCGGGAAAACTGGATGTCCCAGTATTTCAAAGAATGCATGTGCTGACAGGTGAAAATTACCCAATGCTAACATCACGACTTCAGACACGTAAACCCTCAGCTTACCAGGTCTTTTTCATCGCACACTGTTCCAGTTACCACTATATTTAAATACCCATAACAATTGCTGAATGCAATTTCAAAGGCCACAGGTCAGATTTCATGTAAAAGTTGCAGTAACACCACACAAAAAAATATTCAAAGATATTTTTAGCTTTTACGAAAAAACGCTTTTAAGCAGGAAACTGTACAAACTGAACATATTTCATGAGACTACTAACGCTATGGAAACTAAATACCTTGTACTCTAAATTTTACGTTTTCTATATTTTTATTGTTTATTATTCACGTAGTAATTAAAATCTCGCGAAACACTGAAAAATTAAAATTACACGTGCTTTTTAGGTGCTTAGTTTCCTTCACTGAGGTTTTCTTCACGCTTGCCGGAAATTTTGGTACAGATTTAAAGTCAGATTGGCTTCTTGCAACAATGGGAAATACGGTTTCTCTGCTTTTGGATCACATGTGGGGCATGTTTCGCGCTTTTCCAATCTTTTTACACCGGCTTACGTTCTTGGTTCTGCTAGAACCAAACAGTTAAGGATGCATAAGCTTCGTAGCTTATGTAACATTAGTTGCCTCGTTTCTTATGCAGTGTCATCAACGAGTTTAAAAGCTTCAATAATTAAAGCTTTTGACTGGAGTATATTTTTTGTAGGAATCGTGAACGACAAAAGCATTCACCCCACTAATGTCCAACATGGGGAAAATATGCAATTGACCATTGTGAACCAACGCTATTTGTTTGGACCTAATGTATTTCTAGCAGATCCTTTAGCTAGATGGTTCAGTCTCCACTAGTTTCTTTCGAGGAAGTCACAGGCGGCAAAACAAATTTGTCTTTACTTTCGCCCGGTTCCTATGCTGTGTTAAGGTCACTTCCAAGTTAGTTGTCACTATCTGATCCACTACCACGTCCTAAACTGTAAAACCACTTTGAAACAGTATCCTCAAAAGGCAGTATCCGTCACATGGAAAGTACACGAAGACAAGGCTACCGAGTCCATAACGCAATGCCCTAGACGCTAGCACGAACGGTGGAGTAATAACATAGGTCCAAGCCATATTCAAGTGGCTACTGACCAGGGGAAAAATAAAAAAAATGAGCGCACAAAATCCTTGGCCGGGGAGGGGGGGGGGGGGGGGGCTATTTGGCGAAGTTCGGCCGCCAAGTGAAGTCTTGTTTCATTCGACGCCACATTGGGCGACGAAATAATGGTAACAGCACAACACCCAGTGCCCGAGCAGGAATCTAACCAGTCCCGCTTGTATCTGAAGAGAGCACGTTACGACCGAGCTAAGCAAACAGAAACTGACCAAGGAAACCAGAAATACACAATGCTGTACTCTCCTACCCACTTATTCTAGCGGTCTGTGCGACTGTACCGGGGACGTTAATGGCTAAAGAGAAACCGAAGTCTTTTGCATTTGTTGCTTTCAAGAAAGCTTCAGACAATGTTTAGTGGAACACTCCAATTTTGAAGGTACAGAAAGAAGTACATGAGCGAAAGGTTCTTTATAATAAGTATAAAAACTAGACTGTAGCAAGTAATCTGACGACATGAAAGTAGTTAAGAAGGATGAGAGACGGGGAGAAATAAAAACCTACATTTAGCGATCACAATTGTCAGGCAACGTAAGACTTAGAAGAGAAGTCCCGTGCAAAATGGCTACAAGATGAACAATTAATCAAGGGTAACTTAATATAGTCAAAATCAGGCCATGCTGACGGAATGAGATCAGGAAATCTACCAAAAGTGGTATATATATTTTCCTTTTTGGGCAGCAAAATGTGAGGGCTATTCAGTAGAGAATAGTTTAAGGTCAATTTCTCGCATTAGAATTTAATCTTACGATGTTCTGTTAACTGTACGTGTAAGAAAACGCCGTTTATGTTCCATTGTTGGAACTACTGATTCCGGCTTGTTGGACGCAGATAAGTTGTGTCGTTCAGTATCGCCTACCACAACAATGGAGCTGATTCGCGATTAACAATATGCAGCTACGTAATTCTGATTTCGCCCTAAACAAATGTTCTGTATTACTAAGGCCTATGGAGAGTTCTTCCCTGCAGCCAAGCTCTAACATTGTTTAACGAGGGGAGACAATTTCAAAGGAAGGTGGACACGGCGCTCCTGTTACTGCTCTTACGGGAGAAGAAAACGCTGCTGTTATTGAGAGAGGATCGACGAATAATCTTACGAACTTCCTGAAACATTGATTATTTCTCTGGATACCACGGAGACAACACTAACATGAGACTTTTTCCAAGACAGCTTATTACCAAACAGAAGGACAACCGCTTAAAGTCTACATGCAGCCGAAGTTTGACAGATGAAGATCCAGTTCCTTTCTAAGGTAGTCAGTATTCCCAGATGAATGAATTCTGCTACATCATTTTGACCCTGAGATGATTTGCCAAAGCTCTGTGTGGGAATGTTTCACGACCGCAAAAAAAAAAAAAAAAAAAAAAAAAGCGATAACTGAAAATGGTGTTACTGGATATCTTGCAAAAGTCAATATGAAATACATCCCCTTCGGTCCCTACACTCCTGCTGCAGTCTAGTAGAAGCGCTGGTGTAAGTGCATGGCGTCCAAAGGGAACTACTTTGCTAAGAATCATGAAATTTAAGAGTATGAGAAAAGTTACGTTGCAATTTAATATTGAACGGCTAGCGTAAATTACGACGCCCGAAGTAAAGACGGCATAAATGGGTGACTGGCAATTGTAGGGCAGGTATTTCTGGAAGAATTTGCTGCCATCGAATATAAATGTGAAGTGAAGTCTCGTAATCGTATTAGTCTGGAGGGTGGCGTTGTTCGGAAGTGAAACGTGAACGGTACGACGTCCTGACAAGAGAATAGAAGTTATTGAAATGTGGTGCTACAGAAGAATGCTGGGGAACTGAGGGGTAGATCGAATGAGATTCTGAGCAGGATTTTGAAGAAAATTTTGTGGCACAATCCGACTAAAAGTTGGGACATGTTGAGACATCCGAGGCACTGAAGGATGGGGCGGGGGGAGGGGGGGGGGGAAGCGTGGGCGGTAGAAATTATGGGAGGGAGACCGAGGGATGAATACAGTTTATGTAGGTTGCTCTGAGGTGATGGGACTTGCACAGGATAGATCAAATCTATCTTCTGAATGAGGACCACATTTAATTCTGCCTCTTATCTCGTCGGAATGTTCTCGTGGAAGACTGCAGTTGACAGTTCCACAATACGTATAGCTACGCATTCACTTGTGCCTCTTGCTCCTAATCACCTTGCGGCTGTGCTTGTGCCACTTGTGAATAGAGGCACGCGTGTAGGTGCCGGCCTTATCCGCAACATCACACTAGGTGTGTGTACTTCGACGTGGGGCAAGCACAGCAACACGCCGACTTGACGCAAAGCGCACGCGTAACTTTGTAAGAAGCCCGTTCATTTGAAGAGGGCGAGTCGTCGGACCACACTACATACCTCAAATCAGCTACCAGCCCTGTTGGTGTTTCAGCGACTGAAGAGCTGCAGTTTTAAGGAACGGCCTTTTGGGAGGTACAGACAAATTCCCTTCGCAATGTTCACCCGTAAAGTAGTCTAGTTCGAACTGCATTCGGTAATGGTATTTCCTATTGGCTTTGAAACATTGTCAGTCACAAGGGCTTAACGGCCACTGTTTGTTCGCCGTACAACATTCCTTGCAGACACGTTGGGGCAGACTGTATTGCTACACCAGCAAATGTGGCAAATTCATTCACGATATGGTCACGGTCTCGTCTAAACACGACTGTTACTTTGTCAAAATTGCTACGCCCATAAGTTTATTCTTATCTTACTGCGCTGGCATACACACCCATTCTGCGGCCAATAGTTGCGTCACATTATCGCCTGCATTCTCTTCTACGTCTTTAATGCGCCAAAGTTAGTCTGCTTTTGTGGGGCTGGTTACTTTTGTAAGCTTGTTAGTAATATACAATGAATAAACTGGTAGAGTAAAAGCAATACTAAATGCAAAAACACCTGCGTGTAAGCTTTGAACTTTTCAACGTGCAGACCACTGTGTCGCTACGTCAGCGTGTTTACTCCTTGGCCTTCTCAGGCGAGGTCACATCCGATGAGGTCACCTTCACCTTACCTCCCGAAGGTTCAGGCACCCAATACTTGGTAGCATTTCTTCGGGATTAAGCATTGGGATAAGTAGAATTCCTAACTTATTTCACTGTCGCCGTCTTCCTACTACAGTGGGTAGTCCCTATACTCCATGTCTAAAAATTGCTAAGTTGGAGTTCCGAAGAAAGAAATTAGAAAGTGTACCCTTTTTCTAAAAACTTAGGCTGTCGCAGAAATAGCCGATCCGTCTTACATACGGCGGTTGTTTCAAATAAATGACTGGCAGAAAGTACCAATCTTATAGAGCATACTTTTGACGATGCTACATTGTTTAGTATTTGATAGCTATCTACAGTTAACGTTCTGCGAATTGGTCCATATGGATCAAACCGGTCATCGCCACGTGATACGAGATCTCAAAGGTCTCGGTTTATGTAATATTAAAGCTGTGCTAGATTCTAGTCTGGCCAGTCTGCTCATTAGTTAACTGATGGGGATAGCAAACCAGGCCATAAAGAGCTGTCTATACTAACGCGGTTTATCGCATACTGACTGGAAATTTGGACATGAGAAACCTGTGCTCAAAATGGGAGCCGCGATGACTCAATGGAACAAAACCAGCGTCGTGAGGATGTATCACTGTAGTGTGTGCCGTTGTTGCGCTGCAATACAGCACAGTTCTTGAGTCAAATTCACAGCGCCGGATGAAACATAGGTTTATCACTTCACAACTTCGACGAAAAAACAGCTAAAACAATGGAACTAAAGTGAGGGACCTCCTCCAAAGAAGACTAAGGTGTTTCCATCTACAGGCAAAGTCACGGCGTCTGTTTTTTGAGATGCATGTGGAACAACATCTTCACAATGGAGAAATGAGTATCACGCGAACTTCTTGAGGCGTTTGAACGCTGTAGTTCAGGAAAAAGGGGCCTCATTCAGCGTAACGACGTTTTGTTTCACTACGACAACGCACAAGTTCTCACATTCACTATAGCCATGACCAAAAGCAAGGAGAGTTCAAATCACTTCCTCCGAAACGTTATTCGCCAGACGTCGCCCTAATTTGTTTCTAAATAGTGAGGAATAGCGTGGTGGTAAGGTCTGTCAAAAAATGGAGTCTGTAGGTAATGGCTATTTTTTGAGACTCTGGGGTTTCACTATAATCAGGGTATCGAGGATATTAAATATCGCTGAGAGAAGTGTATTGAGCTGAAATAATATGTGGAGAAAGATTTTTCCCAACATTTGTTTTTTTCTTTTTACGTCATACACTTAAGGGATAACCCTCGCATCTTTACTGCTAAACAGGTTACATGCGCTGTTTACGCCACTGGGCGGCTGTAACAGGAGTGGAAGAGCGTGGTTGGAGCAGGATGACTGAATATTGTGACACGAAGTGCCTTCTGCCACATACCGTTAAAGTTTTTGGAGTGGTGTAATGTTTTCCTTGTCACTACATGACTACCTTAACGAGCAACTCCCGTTTTCTCTTGGGGTACACGGCCTACCTCTCATCGCCGAAGTGCTGATAAATTTATGGGCGATCGTATATCTCATTACCTTTGTGAAAAATTGCGACCACGTTATCTACCAGCAAACTCTCGTCAGTGACACGCAAACGTTATGACGAAACATACCTACGTTACTGACAACATCCACAAACTTGCACGAGGAATTTCCTCCGGGCGGCTATTCTGACTGCATACTATCTTAGTACTACGCTATGACTGCCCGCACGTGAGCGTACAGATAAGAAGCCCAAACTTGTTTTGACGGCAGTCTGTCCAGGAAATTGCAGACTTCTTCGATTTAGTACGAAATATTTCGCCTGTTAAACATTTTGTACATAAAAACAGTTAACTTCCCGGAACACCAGCGATTAAATTTTCACCTTACCCTTTTCTAAATTTTCCCCTTTTCCTCACTGAAGGCCGACTGTTCCGCCTCGCCAGTTAACACATTTTTTACTGTCATACTGTCTTACTGCCATTTCTCGAATTACTGAAGTTATTGAAAACTTCAGAAACTTCTTCGAATTAGTGAGATTCAGTAAAGTAGAAACAATGCACAAACACACTGGGCAAATTTTCTGACGACATTTTGCATAGACTGATGACAGTAAGGTAGACAGTCTTCATTTTACATGGAAATGGCCACTGAAATGGAATTTCCACAACACGAAGATTTCTAAAAATGTTCTCTTGCAATATCCTAACACACACACACACACACACACACACACACACACACACACACACACACACACTAGCAGAAATTTCAATGGAAACTACACACCACGTCAACCGAAGGCAACCACCCAGTAACGTGACTCCGTAATTTTGCTGTGTGTTTGTGGTATGTCAAGATCAGAACTGAAATATCAATATCCCACAGCAGTTAGATGCAAGTCAAATGCTACAGAAAATAGACATTTTCCCGAAAAACTTTAGGAGCATTAATTTCCTAAAGTGATTTTCACAATAGGCAGTGTAGCTTAATCGATAGCGTTGGGTGATGATAATAAGGTAATCAATGGATCGTTGATACGAATTTCGCTTGGGGCTTTCCATTTTATTTTTTCAATCAAATCCAATATGTACATCATTTATATATAAATTGTCAAATGTATGATTTAAGACATACAATCATTTTTATGAAAATGGACGTCTTTAATTACATAATATTTCGAGCAAAATTGTATGTTTTATTGCAAAGATAATATCTCAATTGGTCGACTTCATTTATTGATAGAACGCTAGGAAAGCTTAGTACATGTAAGGTGACCGCACCTAGCAACACTAGTATGACCCGTTCTTTAATACTGTTAACTATTTGGGATTAAGCGAGGACGTATAAGCAATTCAGATGTGTCCTGCTAGATTTGTTACCAGTAGGTTCGTTTAGCACACCAATTATTTCGGAGATGCTTCATAAATCGAATGTGAATCCCTGGAAGGAAGTAGTTCTTTACGCGACGCATTGTTGAAGTTCAGAGAACCAGCATGTGAGGCTGACTGCAGAACAACTCTACTACCGCCAAGACACCTTTCGCTAAGCACCGCAAGCGAAATTAGGGATTGTATGGTGGTAGACTTTCCCTTTACGAGTGGAACAGGAAAAGAAATGACAACTAGTGGTACAAAGTACCGTCCGCTATATAGCTTGTGTATTTTATGTAGATATAACAAACTTTACGATTTCAAACAAATGCGTTCGAAGTGTACCAAGCTTGTAATAGCGAAGTGGCTGGTTGATTTCTCTCTATACATACCTCCTTAAAAAAGTTGTTAGTAAATAACTTTTAGAAATTACTAGACAGTTGCGAACCCATAAGTTCTTTTGAACGCTGCTGTTTTACTACGAACTCGCCTACTGGAGGCAGCAGACTGCTATCTTCCTCTGACCTACGACCTTAACAGGTCAGTTAAAGAGCCCTACAGCTTTACGTGGAGTCCGAACCACGGCATGAAACGCTGCCCAAGACTATACACGTGAAATGTAATGTAAAACTACGATCTGGGTCCAAACTTAAGACTTTTGCATCCGTTGTGTGGCACTCACGTTCCTCGGCACTTTTTTGAATTACTGATCACATGGAACTGATCATAAATTGTAATTTTGATCAAAACTTCGAAAATACCGTTTGTTGCAGTTACAATTATGTACAAACAGTAGGACACATTCCATTTTTGTGTGATTAATAATCAAAAGGTTTCATTTTTATTGGAAAATATTTTATAATTCATAATTGTTGAAGCTTTCGTTGCCACTTGCTGACACTGATTGCTAGCCTCTGTCTTGAGATCTTTGGCCTAAGTTTAAAGATTTTTCTCATGTTTCACCACTCCAAGTGACTGGAACTGTCGAGTGTTTCCCTCTCCATTGCTGGTGGCTGCCTATATTTATCAATTAACAATTCTAATGAGTAATATAGGGTTCAAATTGAAGTGAACAAGTTGCATATGGCAATAATGCATCAGTAGACTCACGATAAGGGCAACTAAGTGAATCTAAATAATTCACAGCGTACTGAAATTTCTTTTTACGAGTGTTTTATAATTTTATCTTACTGCTTCAGAAAACTGATTTCAGAGCTCTGACCTGTAAAGTATGAAGTGCCAATCTGTAAGATGCCGTTATCTCTGGCAACAGCCACTCGCAAACAATGCACTGTTCTCCACTATACGGACGCTATTCCCGATTTATGAAACTACGCGCGCAGTTCACAGCTATTCCATTGGTTGCCCACGGATTTCGCAAGGACAAACCAAGCACACGCATCACAATCTACTAAGTTCCATTGGCCCTTGCTCTGATATTTGTGTCTTAGTTACTGGACAAATGCACAGTAAACTAAAGATACAGGACGATCCATATAAACCTGAACTACTTGAACGGGTCAATTCACCTCACAGGACGCGAGGAAGCAAGTACAGTTCATGGAAGTATGTGAGGGCATCTCCCAATTTATTTCCCAAACTGGAAATGTATCCAATTTTTGCTTTGAGGAAGTACTTCAGTCTTAATTGGAACACACTGTACATTTACAATGACAATAAAAATTGCATATTGCGAACAATATAAAACGCCAATGTTGCTGGCAAAATAGCAGCCACACTTACTTTAGCCACATGTACGGCAACATTGTCAGCCAATGTTGGCAATATTTGTGGCATACACCGATTGAAATTACTTTGTGACTGACGTTCCAGTGGGCGGAGGTAGCGGCAGAGAAGAACATGAAACGGCCCCGGGGGGAGGGGGTTGTTTGGGAGGCCAGAAGGGGTTGGGACACAAAGGAGCTCCAAACACGCTGTGACTTTCTGCAGGTTTTGCTGCTACAAAAATATTTTCATGCAAATATGGCAGGCTAAACTATATCTACAGCTGAAGTTTGATGTATGGTAGATGTTTCGCTTTCTGCACAGGAATGTTAATATAAACAATGTCAGAGTCTCCATCTTTATCAAGCAACCACAAACTGGTTACAATGACTCCACATCTCTCAGTTTCACATCGTAGCTGGCTTTAACAGTAATATTTATGATGTTTTTCAATTAAGAAAACTACTGAACACTTTATACTTTATGTTCAGTGGGCTCTATGCCATTCAACGAGTTGCGTTCACCACTTACCATTTTCTCTGCTTATTTAGATTTGCTACTTTCGACATGTGTATTATTGCTATTATTCGCCTCTAACGTGTCATTACGGTATCTGAACTCATCGCCGTTGCCCACAACCTACCAAGACTGCCAACATTCGGTAACAGCTATCGATCGCACGGTCACTTGGCACCTTGTGTACAAGTCGGCAGCTTACTCGCGGCCGCTGCTGTCAACCACGAAGTAATTTTAATCTCAGTATATACATTTCCATCATTACAGGACTCGTGCATTCGCGTTCCACAAAGGAAAAAGCAAAGGAAATTGTGTTTCGTGGGTATATTTATTTTTCAGTTCGCTAACTTAAGAAAACTCGCGAATTGATACTGCATACATGTCTGTTCCAGAATGCTGAAACGTGATTTTGAATATACTGTGAATAAACATTCGAGAATTGGTTGAGACTAATACGAACATATACCAACTAGAACAAGATAGGTTATGAATTCTGACTTTGTGATTCGCGCGAAGTTTCACACACTTTGTAATTACACTTAATATACCTATTCGTGCAAGACTTTTGCACAGTGTTGTTGGAAGGACTTAATTACAGGAGGCTGAAATAAAATTTAAGTCTTCTGTCGGCCTCTCTTAGCTAGCTCTTGTTTACTTTGACTCAATAGGTATCGAGGCCGGAGGATGTATCAGTTTCCGAACTAAGCACTGTGGTTGGGAAACCACAGTGCTATTTCCTTCCTCAGGACATAATGCCTTGTGACGAAATACGAGCACACGGAACATCTGATCAGCTGCACGAATTTAGTTCCTAACAAACAGGGCACACTTCCAGTCTGGTTAAACTGGCACACAGCTTTCGAGGAACATTTCCCCCCCCCCCCCCCCCCCCCCCGAAGTTATTGGCAGATATACTGTAGTACTAGGAACTCTGTACGGAATTGGGACAGTTCTACAGAAATTAACAAAGGAAGCACTATCACTCGGGAAAACTTATCTTGCAAAAATATGTCTACATCCAAAAAGGGAACAGTTCATGAGAATTGCAATAATGAGGGATATTGTTGTAACCTGAAACACACATTAAAAATCACCCTAGACCTGATGACTGTTGCACACAGCACCCTAACACTTTTACTGAAGAATGTGTGTATTAAACCCTTCCTGTGAGAACTATGCTCAGGTAGCACAATGTCCCAACTGCCAACTGGTTAGCAATCTGTGGAAGACTATGTAACGTTTCATTTTCCATGTTAGCTACTGAAAGCATAATTTCAGAGGTAGGGTTGCCAACATTTTTAATGATCACTGTAAAGTACATTTAATTTGCCATGCAAAGTGTTCTAGAATCTGAAGGACTATAGAAATGGCTGTGCAAAGAGTTTCTTATGCTCTGCTACTGGAGGCAGCAAGAACATTTTCACGTTTTTAACAGTTAATGACCACACGTCAGCTCCAGATTATTTAGTAAACAGAACAGTATCACTGAATTCTGTTAAATCTATGACAAGGTGCCTGATGTTTATTCACACTCGCTTGAATAGAAAGGTTATTCTCGTTGACGGTTCTTGTGCAGTTGTCAATCTGGTATAACTTTTGAATCTTAACTCCACAACGTCTTCCCAGCTTAAACAAGTTACAAGTGGTCAATATTAGATCTGTGAGCTATTCAGTATTGCTATACGTTTTCTGCAAATTTAACTCTAAAAGTATAGCATATCTTTCAAGAATTTAAAAATGTATCTCTACAGTAGTGCCAACTTCTTACGACTCTCCAAAGGCAGTAGACAATGTAACAAGTGCCAATTCCCACTGTCTTACTGCATTAGTGACACATACAGTCTGTGTATTATCTCATTTAACTGGCAATTACACGAGGAAATGGTTTGAGAGTGAGTCCTAATCATAGATACCTTCAGGACTGGTAAAGAAGTACTTAATTTTCACATTTACACCTCCCACTAATAAAATTAGCCCACAATTCAAGTTAATCATTAAGGATTTGAAAAATGTCAGTTTCAAAAGTACACAAAAACTCGTTCGAGACATGCCCTTTATTCTTTAAGGTTTAGGACTTGCTCAATGGGCCACTTTGATAATATTTTTCCCCACAAGCGACATACACCCCCCTCCCCATTTTCGCAGTTGTACTTTCACCAGTTCCAGTTTTTGCTGCCAGCAGTGGTACGCAGAGTATTCTATCACGCACCTGGGCACCGCACACTGCCCAGCACTCCAGGGGAAACACTTGTCATCTCGGCCTTAAAATCCACCCCGCTTACTCGAGTCCAAACCTACTACCATTATTCAAAACAAATTGCCATTAACTATTGTGAATAAGACTAGACACAATTAAAGGACTACAATGTCAAACATTGACGAGACGAAAAGAAACATTACAGAAGTCTATCTAAGAAAATGTGACAGAATAAAGAAATGTCAACCTACCTGTTGATAAATCCATAGCCACTCTTTACATTGAACCACTTCACAGTCCCGGTAACTTTGGTTGCTGAAAAGAAAAAAGGAAATTCAAAATTTTACTTTAAATTCATACAAAGCTGCTGTACAAATGCTTGGCAAAAATAACCACACAAATCTTAGAGGGCAGACTGGATTCGTCGGTGGGATACTGAGGAAACACTATCGCCTCAATCGAGGTATAGCCAGAGAAAGAACGTACACAATGTGTGCTACAAATGGTCACAGGTTTGTTTGTATAACTAGAGAGTAGAAATTGCTGACAAAGACTGAACAGGCAGACATTAAGATTGACACCAACTGTTGTCACTGCAAATTTTACGAAGTATCAAGGAAAAGCATTAAGTTACAAGTATACAAATACTAATAACTCACAGTCGAGTCTCTAAAGAATAACTCTCGTATTAAATATAAAAAGGGAAATGAAGTGCCACACTTCTTGACGGAGCATAGGGGAACAATGCAAGAGACCCGCACCGCCATACTAGGGAAGGTCCTAATGGAGGTGGTTCGGTGTTGCCTTCCTCTGACCACAATGGAAACAAATGATGAAAACAACACCCGGTCATCTCACGGCAGGTGAAAATCCCTGACCCCACTGGGAACTTAACTCGGGACCCCACACTCAGGAAGCGAGAACACTGCCGTACGACCACGAGCTAAATAGCTGGGCAGTTTACATTCCGGATTAAGAAACTTACGACATCTCCTGAACTGTGGCTCTTTGTGATAAAATTTTGGGGGTCAATTCTAGTGTCCGATTCCATTCTTCAACTTTGAGCAGTGGCATCATACCTAAGAGACGTTACACAGAGGCAATCTTTGAAAGCAACTGATCATATTCATAAATAAACGAGTGTAGCATACTATGAAATTACAAACACAGTTCACACGATTAATTACTTAGCCACAAATTATACTGCCAAGAATGAAATGAAAATCACAGAACCTTGAAATCCAGTACAGTATAGCACATGGTGGTCCCTTAATACTAATTGTTATATCTAACAGGTACCCAAGTAACTAATATTGACAGTAACTGGAAATTAACTACATAGGTTAATTCTAGTTACCAATTCCAACCAGTCCACAGTTATTTTGATCATTTCAGCAACAAGTGTGTGCAATGAAGTGTTACAGGATTTCTACATATTCTTTATTACTACGAAAAAGAGAAAAAATTTTAAACTGTAACCGCACTACTTACTAGTTTTTTTATAGTAGAACCACGATCAATGAGAAATCTAGAAATCCTACAAAAACCACCAATTTACTGCAAAAATATCCAAAATTATGAACCATGGAAAAGTTGTAATCAGTAACTAAAATTGACCTATATAAATGGCCAGTTCTAGTTACCAATTCCAATTCTTATTTTACACCACAGTAGTTTTAGAGAGTAGTTACAAATGTAGAAATGTTATTACATTTCAGTGCATGCAACTGCAAAAAATTATATATGGATTGTTTAACAGTTGCAATCTGTAACTAGAATTTACCTACACAGATTAATTCTAGTTATCAATTCCAATATTTGTTTTTGTAGACATTCTTTTGTCATGTACTGGCTTTTCTCTCCACATTTTATGCTACTGTTTCCTATGTCATTCACTTAATTTTCCTATTTTTCTGATACATTTCAGTTTCTCCCCATTCAAAACCCCCCACTTTCCTGCACTTCTTCCATTAGGTTCAATAATTAATATAAGATAATGCTACTTTGTGATAGTGTTACTTCATCATGCACTTTACAGTAGTGCAATTTGAAGGTTCTTTCTGCTTTTCCAGTCGCATGAATTACGACCATACTCTTAATAGACGTAACAGTTTTTAATTCTTGTTCTCTATTATTTTAGTTACCTTCAGTTTGTTTCAATATAATTGATGACTAAATAACTGCATGATTGTTATTGTAATTTTATCATACACTACATTTGTTTGTTTTGAGTATGATCCGTTTCTTTCATAGATTGGTTATACATAGCGTCTTTGCCTTAGGTATGATGTCATTGTTCAAAGCCAACGAACTGAATCAGACACTAGAATTTATATAAATTTTGCATATACATTCACTGGTGTAAGTCTATACGGTCTGCAAAAAGTGTCACAGGATAGAGTTTGTAGTGAAGAAATAATAAAACGTCATAGTCATGAACAGAGAAAGTAATCTCTTAAGTTATTTTGTGGGGGTGTCAGTGAGAAATTATGTGTAAGTAGGTAAATACTCTCACTGCCAAATACAGGAGGGGTAGTCTGGGTAATTTGTGCACCAGGTGTTACACTGACCACTGAATATTCGCACAGTTTCGAACTTCAATACATAACTTGGGTTAAACTTAACATACAATTATTTATCTGATGAATTTGATGGCAGCATTCTAAATTTTATGAATCTGGTTAATAAATGAACTGAAAAATTTTTATTGGCCCAAGAAACAATCTGGAAGGCAAGTGTACAATGAAGCAGGTTAGTCGTTTACCATTAATATAGGTGTAGGTACAACTCTAGAAGATATTGCGAAGACAAGATTAGAATAGCAGTGTACACGAAGGCATTTAAGAAGGGAAATCCTCCCGCAGTCAATGCTCTAGTCAGGAAGAAACACTAGTATGAGGTACATACTGGGAAATGCTTACTGTGGTTTGGAGACCAGGTGTCTAAGGGTCGTTTGATACGTTCCATGAATTTCCATGAATTTCCATGAAAGATGGGAAAATTTTTCTTGCGCCTTCGTGGTTGGCAAGCTTTATTATTCCATGGATAGTAGAAATAATTTGAATTATGTACAGTGTAAATTTTCACTGTTTACAGTTGCTTAGATTTATCAGTGTAGCAGCTGAAACTGAAAATGGAGAAAACAGTTCCATGCCACTACTGAACATTTTCATTTGAAGGACTTGACTGACGCACAAATCTAAACAACTGAAGTTCACGCACTCTACACACTTTTTAAGACCATTTACTTTTGGATTTAGGAGTAAACGTGTCCCGACACGCACCAACGGAGAAACATGCTCTGGTCTTCGAACTGAGGTCACCATAAAGGATACAATTCACAAAATCCATGATATGGTAATGAAAGACCTCTAATAATGTGTGAAATTACAGAGATTATAGGCGTCTCAATTAAGAGTGCATAATATCTTGTATGGAGCACTGGCTATGAGGGTGGGTGCCTGGATTGCTCACAGTGACCCAACCATGGCTGGACCCTACTATGCATTGTTATCACGTCAAACTCGCATTGGCTGGAAAAAAGTAAAACTAGTGCTGGCATGCAAAAAATTTTTTTTCCTAGGATAATGCATCACATCCCACACCAGCAATAAAAACGGCAAATGTGCTCGACATGTGCTTTTACTGGGAGGTTCTGTCAAACTATGTTCCTCTGGCACCACATTTCTTCAACCTACTGTTCCGTAACACCAGCACACATTTTGCGGGAACTAGGTAATTCCTTCGAAAGGTTATTTATCTGTGAAATCTTTCGTCTCCTGACAATGCTCCCGAAGCTTGGTTACGTTTACGACAATGTAAAATCTATTATCCATTTCACAATCTTTGATCCCTGACTGAGGTCATTCGCCTTACATCGTATGATCGATGTTTTGTACCATGCCACATCGCGGAAATTAAATGAAAGATTTAAATGAAAACCAATAACAAAAAATTTTGCTGGAGAAAATGACGAATAAAGTGCAACCTTCCTTAATAGCTTTTTCTGCTGGCTGAGGTCTGTGTCGCTATCGCAGCTGTCTACATGGCTCAGCAACGGCTCTATTGCTGCCTCAATACAGTGGGCTCTTCGTACATGACTCCAAGTGTGTACGACATCTAATCCCTCTACACCTTTCGTGGCAGCGAGGCAACTGTAGAGTAAACATTTTTCTTCAAACTCTTTCTCCTTTGCTACCTTGTTCTTGACGAATGCCCAAATGAGCTCAATGGCGTTGAATTTGCAGTGCGTCACAGGCAACTACACCGAGGTTAACACACATGGGGGGGGGGGGGGGAGTATATTTTGTGTCGGAGTGCGGCTACGCGTGTTCCGAGAGTCCAGATTTACAAATTTCCCACGTGTGACAGATGGAAGTTCTGCATTGTTGCTTCCGATCTATCCAGTAACAATCTTTTCTGCATTTCATAGACAAATTTCGTTTTGATGGATTTATCACCGTCTGATAAAGACCTGAATCAGAAACGACCGCAGATCTGTTTGGTAATTTTTCAAAAACTCTCCCAAACCACTCTTCGTTGTGTGGGGGCATTCATCTCAAAATGATAACCTGCACCTACAGCTTTGATGGGTGTACTGACAAAATCTTCACTCACACACCGACGTTTTTGTGACTACTACTTCCCTATGTGCGAACTTTTTTAGGGTGTGTCCGGCACTGGCTTCATTTTTATATGTGTGGGAAGGCGAAGCAGCTGTCTAGCATATTCTGTGAACGGCCTAATCTGTTTTGTCTTGTCCTGTCCTACCCCCCCCCCCCCCAACTTTCATCCCATCTACCACGTGAGACACTGGGGAGACGTACTGCAGCGCATCCACATGGACCAACGACTATCTAGCACTTTTTTTTCAACCCTGGCGGTGAAGGAATGAAATCCCCGTCCGCAAGAACACTACCAACATTGTTGCCAGCACGGGAGCACATTGCGCGGCATGCATAGTAGTCTGTGGTGTTCACACATTCTATTAACCCTCAGCTTTTCATGTTATTTTCGGTACAGACTGACCCACGGTCTCAGTGATCGCTATATTTAAATAACTACAAAAATTGCATTAAAACAGGCAAAAAATTCATTCATATAAGTTTTAAACAACAATAAAAAATGAACCTAGTTCTAAATGACAATGCTGCGTAAACTAAAACCTTGCACTCCAAGTTTTTACTATATTTTTATTGTTTATTGTTCCATGTAATAAACTCTCGCAAAACAGCAAAAAAAATGAAAAACTAGAACTTTTTAATTGTTTAGTTTCCTTCGCTTATGGTTTCTTTGAACTACCTGAAAATTTTTGTACAGATTTTAAGTCACATTGGCTCTTTGCAACAATGGCAGATGTCTTTTTTGGGCACAAATGAAGCATGTTTCGGGCGCTTCTACTCGTTCTACAACAGCCTGTGCTCTTGGGTCTGCTACAAGCAAACACAGTGAAGAATGCATGAAGTTCATAGCGGGTGTGATAGTTGTTTATCTGTGGTGTCACCAACGAGTTTAAGAGGTTCAACAATTACAGTTGTTCACCTGAGTATTGTCCAAGTATTGCGAAGGGCAAACGCTTTCACCTCACTTGTCAATATGTGGAAAAATGCCACTGACCATCGTCGACGACAAACTATGTTTCGACCTAATGTATTTCTAGCATAACCTTCAGCTGAAGATTCAGTCTCCACACCGTCTTCACCCCTGATCACTTATTCTATTCGAGGAATTCATAGGTGACAAAACAAACTAGTCTTCCCTTTCGCCCTGTTCTTATACTGTATTATGGTCACTTTGAAATTCGTTATCACTATCTGATGTACTACCATTTCCCAAACTATCTTCAAACCGTTTTAAAACAATACCCTCAAAGGCAGTATCCCTAACATCGACAGTAAACATAGACCTGCCTACTGAATCCATAACAAAATCCTTGGCGCTGTCTGACCGCTAGCACGGAAGGAGCAGTAATAGTACAGGTCCAGGTCATATTCAAATGACTACTGATAAAGGAAACCACGGCAGCTTAGGGAAAGAACTACACAGCGCTGTAATTTCCTACACACCCCATCATTATGGCTTAGCAACAAACTCTTTAGAGGTTTGTGACACGGCACCTGGGACGTTAACGGTTAAAAACCATGTCCTGCATTTTGTTATAGCCAGGCGAAGAACTTCACGAGTTTAACTATTGCCTTTGAATGAAAGTCATTTGTGATATCACTGCGTATCTGAGTTACTTTCTGCAGTGTTCTAGTTCCGCATACTGTTAGATTACTTGGCAGTGACATCACAAGGAAGTCATCTTCGTACACGAGTTCTGAATGCCAGTGTTTACATCGCGCGAACCTCTTCGAATCACAGTAAAAATTTTCACGCAGTTACATTCACAAATGTCTTTACAACACCGCTTAGTATTCAGTCTTGTTCACGTCACCCCAGTACCAGCCACAGCCCAGCCGCGTGCATTTTGCTAGCTGCGTACAGAACGCAGCTTGTATTCTCCTACAAGGATACAGTGCGTAGTGTATTATTGGTGATAAACATAACGTGTTAATGTTTGACGAAACCATGTGAACACGGAGGAATGAGTATCTCAAATCTCACCTAGGCTGTGACAAGCTCCGATTTTGATACCGATACTTAAAATACAGTACACGAATTCCAAGCTTTCTCTGGTACCATTAGCAGAACACTGGGCCACAAAGTACAAATTGACCACTATTAAATTCTGTGAAGGCAGTTCTTGCCATCTTTTATGGAAGCGAAAGCTGGGACACCAGAAAGAAAAAATAAAATTCAAACAACGGACATTAAGTTCTCGAGGACGATGGACTGCACAAGGAGACATGATTACAATCGGACATATAAGAGCCAACATTTTGAACGACAAAAGATTCTGAAGTATCGCGAAAATAGTAGACTACATTCTAGGAGGAGGCCAGAGCATAGAAATGCTACTGAGGTCACGAACCAGAAGCCGGATTACCTCTGTGAAACGGAAATAACTTTTTTTTAGTTCGGAGCAATCTCCTCATCCTCGAAAGGAAGATTACAAAACATGGGTCGAGGGAAGGAGAATGCGTTATTACGGAAACTAGCTCTTGCAAAACCGTGTAGTCCTGTTTCTTCTCTCTTTAGTGGCATGTTCTCATGCAGTGTTTCTTTTTGTCAGTTACACCCTCGCCAATATACTTTCATTTAGCACCACGACAATTATGAGTAGGTAGTTATTGATACGAGCAAGATGGAAATATTTTGGAACACAGGAATAAAAACTGCAATCAAAACCATTTACAGCTAAAGTTAAAGGAATTCGAACACTTATTCAATTAATTGGTTCACTAACATTTTAAATGAGAGTTTAAACAGTATTTTTAACTAATACGTAGTAATGGGGACAAGCTACAGAAAACTAACTATTCCAACAACTGAGAATCTATTAATTCGGTTGCATTATTCTGAGTGAAACTAGTCCATGGAAGCAACAAATCGAAGCCTAAGCAGTCCGGAATACTCAGTTCTGACCGGAAAGTTTATACCGTTTTGTCATTGTTAAATCTTTGTTGACTGCACTCTTTTCGTCTGCAGACACTCATTGCCGATGTAGTTTTGCTGTTTAATGAGTACTGCCATGTAGCTTTCAGTTCAGTTTCAAAATGGTGAAACACTCAGAGGCTTGGGAAGGGAAGAAATCATGAATACATGAAAAGCGATTCACAAGCTCAATTCAATGCAATATACAATATCTGAAAGGACTCGTCATAAAACTGTATCAATGAAATTCTAAGAACTAATATTTGATCATTCTTGCAAAAAAGTTTTCCGATAAGGGGCAACATATGCTTGTGAGCCAAGTGAGACCCCAACAAATCCTGTTCATAATTGATGCCAGAAGTACGAACAATTAGTGAAACCATAACTGATGTAACCGTAAGGCACCAATGTCAGTCTGCTGTGCCACATTAAGTGAAACCATTTAAACTATGTAACTGACACGGCCGGAGGGCAATTTCATTGTGTCATTTCGTACGACAAATTGGCCGAATGATTAATTTAATCACGTTAATTTTTGTTAAGTACTGTGAATCTTACTGGCCAAGCGCCACTTCTTACGTAGGACATATTCTACAACTAATATGTTTGCACAGGTCGAGCCTGGGAGGTGGAGGTGCGTGTGCGTATCCAAACCAAAGAAGCGGGATCGAATCACTGAAAGCTATATATGGGTCCCTCTTCAGCCTAGCCTTCACTAACCAACACCCGAGTCAACTGCCATCGGATTCAAAACCTGCACTAGGCTGTTCAGTCATATGGAATTTTATTCAACGAGAAACAGGACTGAAGGAAGTTTACAAAAGCGATGCTGCATGGTTGAATTAGTGATTACAATATTTTTCGGCAGACGGTACCCACGAGAAATACGAGAGGGGTACCAAAAAACCCGAAGAAGCCGTGAGCAGAGCTTGTGTAGTACGCATTTCTGCCACTAGGCGTCTATAGCGCAACTCACTGCCAGTTCAGTGCTGTGTGTTGCCGACACAGCCTACTGTGTTAATCTGCAATGATTATTTTTGCTAGCGCTGTTTTATCCTTCATAATAGCAAGTTTAAGTGAACATCGAAATTTTTTTCCTACTCGCAAAAAATGCTGCTGAAACTGTCCATGTTGAAAACATGCTTGGGAAACTCTACTGTACGAGTAGTTTGCTCAATTTAAAAATCGCGACACGTCGAGTAATGAAACCTCGTTCTGGACGTCCATCGACGCCCCGAATAGACGAAAATACTGAAATATTCCACTGTGCGCTCAGAAACCGTCAACAGACTTCAACTGTTAAGGTATCAGTGGATTATATTTGACCATAGTGCAGCTAATTAACAGACGATTTGGGAATGAAAAGGGTTGCTGCCAAGTTCTTTTCTTGGGTTCTGACCGACAGCTATTTTTTGTTCGAAAGTTTTTGGCGAAAAAATGGCACGGTTCCACTGCTCACACACCTTACTCGCGTGACCTGGCTCCGTGTGACATTTCCACGCATGAGAAAGAGCATGGCAGGACACTTGTCAACACTGAAGTAAAAAACCAGGGAGGAGCTGTCAGCCATTTCTAAAGATAACTTGGGACAAATTTAATAGTAATAATGGAGAGTATTTTGAAGGCGATAAAATTGTTTTGTAAACAATTTTAAAATATAGCTTTTAATAAATAATACCCCTTTGGGTATCCTGTTATGGGTCCCACAACGAACTTTTGATGCCACTTCGCAGGCATTCGGCTCTGCGCAGAACTCTCGGGAACGCAGTATGCAGCTGAATAAAGTACCTACCGAAGATTTGAACTTAATCGTATTGTACGCATTTAAACGCGCAGTAAAGAATTATTGACTTCTGAAATAGTTATTGGCTCTGGCCCGGAGATGGCTGCTGGCAGCATTAAGGCCGGAAGTATCACGAGATGTGACGTGCGCGTTCATCGGGAGTACATCCGCAATACTGCCAACTCTGGGACCGATATTCCGGCTGTCAATCTTTCAGTCATTTTCCACGTGAGTCGCTTGCAAGATGTTTTAAAGGCACTTTAAACTGTCACGCAGGTGCGTCAAAAAGTGGCTGTTGGAAAGAGCGTCAGTCATAGATACAATACCCTTCTAAGATGTGTCACATCTTTGATTATCGTTAAATAATTTGAAAAAGAATTACTGAAGTCATTTTACATATAATGAAAATAAATTTATAGTGTTAATTTATGTGAAGTGCCATGTTCTCTAAGAACAAACACATAATATTTTGTTTCGTGTTGTACTATTCATACTATTATGAGAATGAGTCTTCCATTATCATTGCGTTATCTAGTCCGATCCGCAGGTCTGTACGAATGCTGCCTTTGTTCTGAGGTAAGTGTAAATTATGACAAAGATTCAAATGGCTCTGAGCACTGTGGGACTAACATCTGAGGTCATCAGTCCCCTAAACTTCGAACTACTTAAACCTAAGGACATCACACACACCCATGCTCGAGGCAGGATTCGAACCCGCGATTGTAGCCGTCGTGCGGTTCCAGAATGTAGTGCCTAGAACCACTCGGCTACCAGGGGGCGGCAATAAAGATTCGGCAAACCTCTACACCAATTCGTACCCTTTACTTTCACGGTGTATATGAAGTTAAATGTGACCACTATAGCTGTACTAGCGGAAGCCACTATGGTTTTGGGTACTGATAACTTAGTTCTAGCATTAGTCATTATTTTTATCTTTCGTTTAATAGAATTTGTACGGAGTTATAGGTCCGAAATTTTTTGGGTTACGCAGTATAGGTCATTTGTTGTGTAAATTGATTTAATCAAGCTGAAGGTACTCACTAACTTTGGTTTGGGCAGAAATTAGTATTTTCTAAAGAGAACTTAATCCTGATATAGGTGAATGCGAATTATTACGGGCTCTCTTTTCCCATAATTCAAGGAAGCGCAGAGAGATTAACACTGCTGTGACCAATTTATAGCTGACGCTATTGAGATATTAATACAACCGAGAAAAATCATTTAACCTTGTTTTCAAATAAAATGTTAAAGTCAGTTATAGAGAGTATAAAAAGCAAGCGCAGAATCAGCGAATTCACAGTGCTTACTAAGTATTTGGTTGATTACAATGAACGGAATCCCTCTGTTTCCTCAGAGGGCGCAGGCGCGAAATGAGGGGGTGTCGAGGTGGAGACCGCCTTGGTTGAGCAGGTTGACAGTTTTATTTCTACATCTTCCTTCACCACTGAATACCAGTAGGATGAGGCTGTGGTCAGTATTGTGCTGAGTATATCGTGGCAACTGGCCACAGCCGTAAACAAACTAGAACTTAAGACTGTCAGAGGGGAAAGAAGCTGAGCGTCGGAATAAGCCCAGCCTCCCTCTCGACGGGCTGGCATCCTACGTCCGCGTTCTGTGCGACCACGAAGGCACAACTGACTAACGGTCATAGGGATCGCAGATTCCATTTGTCATGGGACATGTTCGAATCCCATTTTACACCAGGATTTGTCTTCACCCTTCTCAAAATAAGGAAAAAAACAATTCAACAAAAATTACATTGGAATATACAAAGCATTCGGTAGTGTCTACAGCGCAATTGTTTGCTGCGGCTGGCAGTATTACTTCAGGCCCGACTGCAACATATCTTACACAACCACAATTCACGACACGGTGTAGTGTCCGTGTAATATGTAATTTTCCCATAGAGTTGTCACTGGAAATGCGATGTTCAGATTTGTCTGACTGTAACAGGCGCGTGTTAGTATACTGGCCACAGCCGCATCCTGGTACCTTTCAGTGGTCAAGGAAGCTGCAGAAATTAGCAAACAACGTGCTCAACCGAGAAGATTCCACTTCGAGAAACCAGGGAAACTTCTGCGCACTAGAAGTAAATATTGTCTTCACTGCCTCGCATGACAACTATGCCATTCATAGCCTGTGCTTGACAGCCTAACACTTCCTACTGCGAAAATTGTGTGACAGCTGCAGGGACACTAGCTTTCCAGGTGGCGAGAAAGCACTCACATGCGTCGTACCTATGTTTTTAATTTTTCTATTTACAGTTTTTTGGGGTTCCATGCATTATCAAAAGAACGCGAAAGAAACGTAAAACAACCTAATCCCGCTGCGAAATCTTACTAATGTGTATAATTGCTGCTGAAAGTAAGAGAATATAAACGTATTTCATGCATGATACATACACATACGCTTCTGTTTTTCTGATAAGCTGGTCTATTTCCAACTTAACGAGTCACATTCTTACGCTTCATTACTTTCAAACAGACGAATATTTTGGTAAATGTAATTACTTTCGCTTTAAAAGGAAATGTTCTTGCCGTTTGTGGCTCAGGCTTAACAGGATTTTCTTTTGTTGGGAAATTTTTTTAACGCTTTGTACAGTTCGTCTTCACGTGTATGGTTTTCCCTTCAGTTACGGTCACGGTGGCTTATTTGGCACGTTTAATATAGGTATTTCATTCCCTGCAAGTTTCTACGTTCCACTCTCACTGATTTCGGTGGAAGTGTAACGAACAAAATTTTGCAAGTTGGGTAGATATACAACGTCTTTCTACAAAATGTCACGCCTTCTAGTGTTTACTAGAGAGTTTTGGTCTGAAAGGGAAATTAAGTTCTTCAATAAACATCAGAACGTTGCAAGAGACTTTAACGTATCGTTTCGTATTTCCCATGGTCCTTGGGAAGCCAAAGAAACCCTGTGACAGTTATGAATTTTTTATGGCGTTACAGATGCTCCATACCGTGAAAACTGTTTCAAATCAACACAAAAGATACTATTCGCACTCGTCCAATATCTTATTCAGATGTGTAGCTTGCTGGTCGCTTAGGGCGCTGTTTTCGCAATGGGCAACAAAAAACTTAATATTTTATCTACCGCTGATGACTGTTCCCTACCAAGTTATCTTTGATGCATGCGTGTTTACTCCACAATGTAAAGCGCCTTAAAATCATTCAAGCAACTCCCCTTGACAATGGCTGGAAGGTTGTCAACCGAAATATCGTTACCAGAGTTAGTAATATCCTGGATGCATTCCCGAGGAATGTTGGAGCATGCGATCCACAGGGAAAATTTAACGTAGCTTTACATTCTACACTACTGGCCATTAAAATTGCTACACCTCGAAGATGACGTGCTACAGACGTGAAATTTGACAGGAAATGATTAGCTTTTCAGAGCATTCACATAATGTTAGCGCCGGTGGCGACACCTAAAACGATTTCTCATACACAAATAGTAGTTAACCGGCATTGCTTGGTCAAACATCGTTGTTATGCCTCGTAAAGGATGAGAAATGCGTACCATCACGTTTCCGACTTTGATAAAGGTCGGATTGTAGCCCAACGCGAATGCGGATTACTGTATCGCGATCCAACGACTGTTAGCAGAATATGGATAATGCACGATCACAGGTTGCAGGTTTTGTACGGGCCTTTCTAGATACAGAAAAGGTTCGACTGCTGCTCTGGCCAGCACATTCTCCACATCCATCACCAATTGATAACGTCTGGTCAATGGTGGCCGAGCAACTGGCTGTCACGATACGCCAGTCACTACTCTCGATGAACGGTGGTATGTTGAAGCTGCATGGGCAGCTGTACCTGTACAAGCCATCCAAGTTCTGTTTGACTCAATGCCCAGACGTATCAAGGCCGTTATTACAGCCAGAGGTGGTTGTTCTGGGTATTGATTTCTCAGGATCTATGCACCCAAATTGCGTGAAAATATAATCACATGTCAGTTTTAGTATAATATATTTGTCCAATGAATACCCAATTATCTGCATTTCTTCTTGGTGTAACAATTTTAATGGCCAGTAGTGTAGAAGAACTGTACATGTGAATGTATTTTCGACCTTAATAAACTACGGGTTTTTAGTTTCATCGATTAGTCTACACTGTAGATCATGTTTGTTCTTTATAATTTTCCGCTTTACAACGGCAAAGCCGGGCGAAACTACCAGATCGTCGTCCACACATTTGAACCACCAATGTTTATTAACTGAAGTAAGGCCGTCCGCACACTGAACGACGTTTTACGAACGCCACGGGCAGAAATGAAAAACGTAATTCTATACTTACCCGTGTATCCAATGAATATTTGTTGCTTATTTACAGCAGCCAAGAGCCGCAGACATACAGATTCGAAATTCATAGCTTCCTATAGAACAATTTTACAGTTTAACGACGATGTGGCATATTCGATTTCTTCCGCCATAACAGTATCATTTTCAAAACACTAAGGTGTTTAGATTTATATACAAGGAAATATGGTTTGTGTTACTTAATATGAGGTATTCCAGTCGTTTCCGATTTGTGCACACAAATTTAACTTACAGAGCGACAATGGCGCTCCTATTTAAAAGGATACTCCACGTCTGGATTCTTTTGTACCTCTGTTCCTATGATATACAGGTAATTTTATTTTAAAGAAATTTTGACTTAGGTGACTAACATCCCGCATACTTTTTCCTCTGCGGACCGCGGAAACTACGTGGCGTAGACTCCAGTCGTTTGAAATATCGAGCCATGTTGCCTCTACAGCCGTCCATTATTACAGAAGTGTTGAAGGGGCAGGATTTTGTGCACGAAATGAACTCTCCATTATGTGCCATCAGTGTGCGATGGGAGTCATGTCTGCGCTGTGTGTCCGAAATTATTAATTCGACTTAATGTTCTTCAAACCATTCGCTAACAAGTGTGGCTGGTAACATGACGCATTTCCATCCATAAATATTCCATCGTTGTTTGAAAACTATGTCCATGAATGGCTGCAAATGGACTGAAGTTTGCGAACAAAACCAGGGCTCAGTCCATTCCATGTAAATGCAGCCCACACCCCTATGGAACCAAAGCCAGCTTCCACAGTGCCTTAAGTCTATGTCTTTGTGGGATTTGTGCCACACTATCCCTACCATCAGCTTTTACCAATTGAAATCGGGACTGATCTGACCAAGCCAGTTTTCCAGTAGTTAACTGATCACGAGCCCTGGAGAGGCGCTTCAGGTGATATTCTGCTGTTACCAAAGGCATTCACATGGGTTGTGTTAAAGCCATTGACGCCAAATTTTGCCACACTGCTGACGGATATGTTCGTCGTGCGTCCCACACCGATTTCTGTGGTTTTTCACGCAGCGTTGCCTGCCTGGCAGCAATGATAACTCAAGCAAACGCCTTTGCTCCGAAGCGAGCGCTGTTGGCGTCTACGCTGTCCGGGTAGGATGTAGTGCATTAAATCTGATATTCTTGACACAGCGGATCTCGTAATACGGAATTTCTTAATGATTTCAGAAATGAAATGTTCCAAGGGTCTAGCTCCATCTACCATTCCGCAGTGGAAGTCTTAATTCCCGTCGTGCAGCCACACTCATGAGAAACCGTCTTGCGAGAATCACCTGAGTACAAATAACAGCTCCGACAATGCGTGCGCGATACTACCACTGATGTGTATACCGCAATCCAATGACACTGTCACATCAGTGTACAGTACATTCCCGTCAAATTTTTCCCCGTTCACAGGGTCTCTCAAATTCCTCCTGCAAGAGCGGGCAGGATTATTGCATAAAACTAGCTATACCCGGCGAACTTCGTTCCACCTCAAAATATATTTGTTATAGTTGACCCGGAAAAGGTTTTCCCATGTAAATTATCTAGTCTATAAGAATAATTTATACGAGTAATAATGTAGACGTTTAACACAACCGCCGTTGTTGGCAGGAGATTGTGATAATAATGGCCGAAAACTGTAGGGAGTGAGAAAAGACTTAGGGGGAAGTCCGGCAGTATCGGCCACTATTAGTTCTGGCGTTTCTACGGTAGATCGCGTGGATTTAACAACTGCAGCCGATACACAGCTCATCCATGACCATACAAACATAGCGGCATTTTCGTGCCTAAACGTGTTCGCCAGCATTATGAATAATACCAAGCACAAACGCATCGATTTTTATTGTACGTAAAAATATTGTACGATTAAATTATTTTAGAGAAACAAAACTGAGCATAGGAACTTCTTTGTTCCACAACAAGAATTTGATCGTACGACTATTTCCGAACGATAAAAATCTTGTGTGTGCGCTAGACCTAAATGTCCGTACGGCGAATGACGCGTGCTACCTAGTTAATCTTCTCGCTCTAGTTAACTTTATTCAAAGAGGGATATTCGAGTCGTTGCTTTTGGTTGGTTGGTTTGTTTGTGGGATTAAAGGGACCAGACTACTATGGTCATCGGTCCCTTGTTCCATAAAAACAAACCACCCGAAGAGAATAAAAAACGAACAACAAGAAAGACAGCAGACGAAACAGGACATGAAATACTCTGACAGAGACCAGACAAAAATTAAAACACACAGTGTGACGGTGGTTGGCCGACCGTAGAGAAAAAGAGGAAAAGCCAACCACCAAGAACACTTTAAAAACTCAGAGGCTAAAAGCCAGGATCAACACTAAAAAACTCCGACTAAAGGATAAAAACCCCTGCCCGAATAAAACAAAACCAAGTCCACCATGGCAGAGTCATCTGATAAAAGAGCAGAGAGCGTGTCAGGCATTGCCAAAGTCTGCCCGAGCACAGTTAAAAGGGCGCACTCCGACAGAATATGGACCACCGTCAAGGACGCCCCACAACGACAAAGAGGGGGATCCGCACGACACAGTAAATAACTGCGCGTGAGTCGGGTGTGGCCAATGCGGAGCCGACAAAGGACGACTGAGTCCCTGCGGTTGGCTCGCATGGATGATCGACACACAGTCGTCGTGTCCTTGGCGGCACGGAGTTTGTTAGGGGTGGTCAGACCGCGCCATTCAGCATCCCAAAACGAGAGAACTTTGCGGCGTAAGACTGCCCGCAAATCAGCCGCCAGGAGGCCAATCTCCAGAGATGACGCCAGGCGGTCAACAGTTTCGTTGCCGGGTATACCAACATGGCCTGGGGTCCAAACGAAGACCACAGACCTGTCGCTACGGGCGAGAGTATGCAGGGACTCCTGGATAGCCATCACCAGACGAGAACGAGGGTAACACTGGTCGAGAGCTCGTAAACCGCTCAGGGAATCGCTACAGATAACGAAGGACTCACCTGAGCAGGAGCGGATATACTCTAGGGCACGAAAGATGGCGACCAGCTCAGCAGTGTAAACACTGCAGCCAGCCGGCAACGAACGTTGTTCAGAATGGTCCCCTAGAGTTAGTGCATAACCGACTAGACCAGCAACCATCGAACCGTCGGTGTAGACAACGCCAGAGCCCTGATACGTGGCCAGGATGGAATAAAAGGGGCGTCGGAAGGCCTCCGGAGGGACTGAGTCCTTCGGGCCACGTGCCAAGTCGAGCTGAAGGCAAGGGCGAGGCACACACCACGGGGGTGTACGCATAGGGGACCGGAAAGGAGGTGGAACAGGGAAACATCCAAGCCAGGAAAGAAGCTGTTTGACACATACGGCGATCGGACAACCCAACCGGGGCCGATGTTCTGGCAGATCAACGACTGACTGCGGGAAGAGGACACGATAATTTGGATGCCCGGGCAAGCTAAAAACATGGGCAGCATAAGCAGCCAGTAATTGTTGGCGTCTTAACCACAGTGGAGGGACACCTGCCTCCACAAGTATGCTGTCCACAGGGCTGGTTCGAAAGGCACTGGTGGCAAGGCGTATCCCGCTGTGGAGGATTGGGTCCAGCACCCGCAACGCAGATGGGGATGCTGAGCCATAAGCCAGACTCCCGTAGTCCAGACGGGCCTGGATTAACACCTGGTAAAGCCGTAGGAGAGTAGATCGGTTGGCGCCCCACCTGGTGTGGCTCAGGCATTGCATAGCATTTACATGCCGTCAACACGCCTGTTTAAGCTGCTGAATATGAGGCAGCCAAGTCAACCGGGCATCAAAAACCATCCCCAAAAACCTATGTGACTCCACCACTTTAAGAAGCTCGCCGTCAAGATGAAGCCGCAGCTCCGGGTGAACAGTGTGTCGCCGGCAGAAATGCATAACGCAGGTCTTGGCTGCGGAAAACTGAAAACCATGCGCTACAGCCCAAGACTCCGCCTTGCGGATTGTGCCCTGTAGCTGACGTTCAGCAGCTGCATTGCCAATAGAGCTGTAGTAAAGGCAAAAGTCGTCAGCATACAGGGAAGCAGAGACAGTATTTCCCACGGCTGCAGCTAGCCCGTTAATAGCTATTAAAAACAGACACACACTGAGAACAGAACCCTGTGGCACACCGTTCTCCTGGACTTGGGAGGAACTATATGAGGTCGCGACGTGCACGCGGAAGGTACGATACGACAGAAAATTGCAGATATAGATCGGCAGAGGGCCCCGAAGACCCCATCCATGAAGCATAGAAAGGATGTGATGACGCCATGTCGTATCATACTCCTTCTGCATGTCGAAAAAGACAGCAACCAGATACTGACTCCAGGCTCACCAGACTGTCGGCGGAGGAGCGGCCTTTACGGAACCCACCCTGAGACGGAGCCAGAAGGCCTCGAGACTCCAGTACCCAATTCAAGCGCCGGCTCACCATCCGTTCAAGCAACTTGCAAAGAACGTTGGTGAGGCTAATGGGACGGTAACTATCCACCTCCAAAGGGTTCTTCCCTGGTTTCAAAATGGGGACAACAAGACTTTCCCGCCATTGCGACGGAAACTCACCCTCGACCCAAATGCGGTTGTAAAGATTGAGGCGGCGTCGCTGGCAGTCCACTGAAAGGTGTTTCAGCATCTGAGAGTGGATGCTATCTGGCCCAGGAGTGGTATCAGGACAAGCGGCGAGGGCACTTCGAAATTCCCACCCACTGAATGGAACATTGTACAATTCAGGATGGTGAGTGCGAAAAGAAAGACTCCGACGTTCTATCCGCTCCTTAATGGAGCAGAAGACCAAGGGGTAGTTGGCAGAAGCGGAATTCATAGCAAAGTGCTCTGCCAAGCGGTTTGCAATGACGTCGGAGTCAGTACAATCTGCTCCATTCAGTAAGAGCGCAGGGACACTGACAGGGTTCCGATAGCCATAGAGGCGGCGAATCTTGGCCCAGACCTGCGATGGAGTGACATGGAGGCCAATGGTGGACACATACCGCTCCCAGCACTACTGCTTGCATTGGCGGATAATGCAGCGGGCTCGCACACGCAGCCGTTTGAAGGCGATAAAGTGGTCGATTGAGGGATGTCGCTTGTGACGCTGGAGCGCCCGCCGGCGAGCTTTAATCGCTTCAGCGATCTCAGGCAACCACCAAGGCACAGTCCGCCGCCGAAGGGACCCATAAGAACGAGGAATGGCAGATTCGGCGGCAGTAACGATGCCGGTGGTGACCGATTGAACCACTGCATCAATGGCATCGTTAAAGTAACGTTAAAGTAACGATGCCGGTGGTGACCGATTGAACCACTGCATCAATGGCATCGTTAAAGAGAGGCTCAATAGCGGCAGTGGAGGAGAACAAGTCCCAGTCAGCCCGATTCATAGCCCATCTGCTAGGGTGCCCAGAAGACTGACGCTGTGGCAGTGACAGAACGATCGGAAAGTGGTCACTACCACACAGGTTGTCATGCACTCTCCATTGGACAGACGGTAAGAGGCTAGGGCTACAGATGGAAAGGTCAATGGCGGAGTATGTGCCATGCGTCACACTGAAGTGTGTGAAGGTACCATCATTTAAGATCGAGAGATCGAGCTGCGCCAATAAATGCTCAACAATGGCGCCTCGACCTGTTGCTACTGACTCACCCCACAGATGGTTATGGGCGTTAAAGTCGCCCAGTAACAGGAAAGGTGGAGGCAATTGAGCTATCAGAGCAGCCAGGACATGCTGCGCGACATCACCATCCGGTGGAAGGTAAAGACTGCAGATGGTAACAGCCTGTGGCGTCCACACCCGAACAGCGACAGCCTCTAAAGGTGTGTGGAGAGGTACAGACTCGCTGTGAAGAGAGTTCAGGACATAGATGCAGACGCCACCAGACACCCTTTCATAAGCTGCCTGGTTCTTATAATAACCCCGATAGCCATGGAGGGCGGGGGTTCGCATTGCCGGAAACCAAGTTTCCTGCAGAGCAATGCAGAGGAAAGGGTGAAGGCTGATAAGTTGGCGGAGCTCAGCTAGATGGTGGAAGAAACCGCTGCAGTTCCACTGGAGGATGGTGTTGTCCATGGCTGAGAAAGGCTTGACGGGACTGGGAAGGGAGATTACGCTGCTGGGTCACCTGCTGCCTCCGATTTAGCACCTGTGATAGTGCTTTCCATGGCGTCTGATGGACTGTCGAGATCGAGGTCCTCAGCGGACGCCAGAACCTCCACCGCATCCTCAGATGCAGAGCTGGAAGGTTGCGGTGGGATGGCTGCCACCGCGAGTTCCTTGGGCTGAGAGCTCTTCTTGGGTTTCTCACGCCGTTCCTTGGGTCGCACCAGCTAGGAGGGCTTCAGTCTCCGGGACGGAGGAGGATCGTGAAGCCCTACGACCAGCTGATTGCGTGCACTTGCGCCATTGTCGGTCGTCAGGCTTCTCGCTGGCGGAAACCTGGGGAGGGAGGGACCCAAGGGACCCCTTGCGAGCGTTAGAAGCCGAAGAAGTTGGACACGTCTCCGGCTTAGAAGTGGGGACGGACGTCCCCTATGGGTGGGATGGTGTTGCTCCTGAGGTAGGTGGCGCAGGAGCAACCCGGTGGTTAGAGCCCCCCCACTTGTGAGGGGGCAGGAGGAGTTTTACTACTCGTCGATCCGGCCACAATTTGAGAAACAGACGGGGCTAGCACAGGTGTTGTAGCAGCAGCGTAGGAAAATGTCATTCTCACAGGATGGAGTCGGTCATATTTCCTCTTGGCCTCAGTATAGGTTAGTCGGTCCAGGGTCTTTTATTCCACGATTTTACGCTCTTTCTGGAAAATTCGGCAGTCTGGCGAGCAAGGTGAATGGTGCTCCCCGCAGTTGACACAGATGGGAGGCGGGGGACATGGAGTATTGGGATGTGATGGGCGTCCGCAATCTCGACATGTGAGGCTGAAAGTGCAGCGAGAAGACATATGGCCGAACTTCCAGCACTTAAAGCACCGCATCGTTGCTTTTGGTACGTTTTCTTTAATTACCAATCTATCTAATACTGAAAGACTGTCACCGGTAGACAAATGGTTGAAATGGCTCTGAGCACTATGGGACTTAACTGCTGAGGTCATCAGTCCCCTATAACATAGAACTACTTAAACCTAACTAACACACAGCCATGCCCGAGGTAGGATTCGAACCTGCGACCGTAGCGGTCGCGTAGTTCTAGACTGTAGCGCCTAGAACTGGAGTCACCTGGTGGGGATAACTCAACTGATAATTGATCAGTTATCGACAGGCAAAATACCCTCAGACTTCAAGAAGAATATAATAATTCAAATCCCAAAGAAAGCAGGTGTTGACAGATGTGAAAATTACCGAACTATCAGTATAATAAGTCACAGCTGCAAAATACTAACGCAAATTCTTTACAGACGAATGAAAAAACTAGTAGAAGCCGACCTGGGGGAAGATCAGTTTGGATTCTGTAGAAATGTTGGAACACGTGAGGCAGTACTGACCCTACGACTTATCTTAGAAGAAAGAAAGAGAAGGCAAATCTGCGTTTCTATCATTTGTAGACTTAGAGAAAGCTTTTGACAATGTTGTCTGGAATACTCTCTTTCAAATTCTGAAGGTGGCAGGGGTAAAATACAGGGAGCGAAGGGCTACATACAATTTGTACAGAAACCAGATGGCAGTTACAAGAGTCAAAGCGCATGAAAGGGAAGCAGTGGTTGGGAAGGGAGTGAGACAGGGTTGTGGTCTCTCCCCGATGTTACTCAATCTGTATATTGAGCAAGCACTGAAGGAAAAAGAGAAAGTCGGAGTAGGTATTAAAAGTCATGGAAAAGAAATAAAAACTTTGAGGTTCGCTGATGACATTGTAATTCTGTCAGAGACGGCAAAGGACTTGGAAGAGCAGTTGAACGGAATGGACAGTGTCTTGAAAGGAGGATATAAGATGAACATCAACAAAAGCAAAACGAGGATAATGGAACATAGTCAAATCGGGTGGCACTGAGGGAATAAGATTAGGAAATGAGACACTTAAAGTAGTAAAGGTGTTTTGCTATTTGGGGAGCAAAATAACTGATGATGGTCGAAGTAGAGGATATAAAATGTAGACTGGCAATGGCAAGGAAAGTGTTTCTGAAGAAGAGAAGTTTGTTAACATCGAGTATAGATTTAAGTGTCAGGAGGTCATTTCTGAAAGTATTTGTATGGAGTGTAGCCATGTACGGAAGTGAAACATAGATGATAAATAGTTTGGACAAGTAGAGAATAGAAGCTTTCAAAATGTGGTGCTACAGAAGAATGCTGAAGATTTGATGGGTAGATCACATAACTAATGAGGAGGTATTGAATAGAATTGGGGAGAAGAGGAGTTTGTGGCACAACTTGACTAAAAGAACGGATCAGTTGGTAGGACATGTTTTGAGGCATCAAGGGATCACAAATTTAGCATTGGAGGGCAGTGTGGACGGTAAAGATCGTAGAGGGAGACCAAGAGATGAATACACTAAGCAGATTCAGAAGGATGTAGGTTGCAGTAGGTACTGGGAGATGAAGAAGCTTGCACAGGATAGAGTAGCATGGAGAGCTGCATCAAACCAGTCTCAGGACTGAAGACCACCACAACACACAAAACGAAAGGGGTTGAAAATTATTAGATTCCTAAAATTGCTATAAAAAATAGGGGTTGGTTGGTAGAAGGGTGAAAATTCAGGGTTGTTTGTATTTTTTAATGCCACATCATAAAAAATAAGTTCTGTCCAAAAAGCAAGAAAAATTTTGGGGTGGACCACCCTTATCACTTAGGGGTATGAAAAATAGATTACGACCGATTCTCAGATCTACCGAATAGACATGTAAAATTTAATCAGAATCTATTGAGCCGTTTCGGAGGAGTAAGGCAACAAAAACTGACACTAGAATTTCATACAGGGTGTTGCAAAAAGGTACGGCCAAACTTCCAGGAAACATTCCTCACACAAAAAGAAAAGATGATATGTGGCCATGTATCCGGAAACGCTTAATTTCTATGTTAGAGCTAATTTTAGTTTCGTCAGTATGTACTGTACTTCCTCGATTCACCGCCAGTTGGCCCACTGGGGAAGACCTAGAACGATGAGGACACCTGCAATGTACGAAGCAATTCTTCGTGCAGTTGAGGATAACCCTAATGTCAGTGTCAGAAGTTGCTGCTGTACAAGGTAACATTGACCACGTCACTGTATGGAGAGTGCTACAAGAGAACCAGTTGTTTCCGTACCGTGTACAGCGTGTGCAGGCACTTATCGGCAGCTGATTGGTCTCCACGGGTACACTTCTGCGAATGGTTCATCCAACAATTGTGAATCCTCATTTCAGTGCAAATGTTCTTTACGGATGAGGGTTCATTTCAATGTGATCAAACTGTAAATTTTCACAATAGACATGTGTGGGCTGACAAGAATCCCACGCAATTGTGCTGTCACGTCATCAACACATTTTCTGTGAACGTTTCGGCAGGCATTGTTGGTGACGTTTCGATTGAGCCCCATGTTCTTCCACCTACGCTCAGTGGAGCATGTTATCACGATTTCATACGGGATACTCTCCTATGCTGCTAGAACATGTGCCTTTACAAGTACAACAACATGTGGTTCGTGTACGATGGAGCTCCTGCACATTTCAGTCCAAGTGTTTGTACGCTTCTCAACAACAAATTCTGTGAGCGACGGATTGGTAGAGGCAGACCAATTCCGTGGCCTCCACACTCTCCTGACCTCAACCCTCTTGACTCATTTATGGGGGCATTTGAAATGCTCTTGTCTACGCAACCCCGGTACCAAATGTAGCGACTCTTCGTGCTCGTATTGTGGCCGGCTGTGATACAATACGCCATTCTCCAGAGCTGCATCAGTGCATCAAGGATTCCAGGCGGTGGAGGGTGGATGCACGTATCCTCACTAACGGAGGACTTTTTGAACATTTCCTGTGACAAAGTGAAGTCACACTGGTGCGTTCTGTTGTGTTTTTCCATTCCATGATTAATGTGATTTGAAGAGAAGTAATAAAATGAGCTCCAACACAGAACGTAAGCGTTTCCGAACATGTCCACAACATATTTTCTTTCTTTGTGTGTGAGGAATGTTTCCTGAAAGTTCGGTCATACCTTTTTGTAACACACTGTATATAATGAAGAATGGTGCTGTTTTTCGACTTCCTATGCAAATGCATTGCCCACCACCTGCTAGTTCATTTTCAACTAAAACCAATACTCATATTGCGCTGTGTGAAGACACTGCCCAACTCCGATCGGTTGATAACACGGACGCAGAGTCCCTGGCAACTGGTCGGTAACGCGTTGGGAGCGATTTATTGGCGATACTGCAGTGCGTTTTCTGCAGAGCCCTGTTTAATCCACACACGAAGTGATTTCGCAAGGCATCTGTACCGACTCGCACCGGGCGATGGGTTTTCATTTCATTCGCTACGTGTGCGTAGGGCCGTATAGTAAGGAGTAAAAAATGTGACTGGATTGAGGATTTACTTTTAGGCAGAACGCAATATATTATACACTGATGCGCCAAAGAAACCGGTATAGGCACGCATATTTAAATACAGAGATGTAAACAGGCAAGATATGGCAATGCAGTCGGCAACGCCCATCTAAGTGTGTCTGGCGCAGTTGTTGCTACAATGGGAGGTTATCAAGATTTGAGTTTGAACGTGATGTTTTACTCTTGAGCACGAGCGATGGGTCACAGCATCTAGGAAGTAGCGATTAAGTTGGGATTTTTCCTTGCGACCATTTACCATTAATACAAGGAATCTGGTAATAAACTCCTACCCTCCAAGAACGGGACCAACAATGACTAAAGAGAATCGTTCCAGGTGACTTAAGTGCAGCCCTTCCACAAATTGCTGCAGATTCCAGTACTGGGCCATTAAGTGTCAGCGTGTAAATCACCTAACGATATGGGCTTTCTGCGCCGAAGGCCCACTCGCGTAGGCTTGTGATTGCACGACGAAGTTTCACGCCTCGCCTGGGCCCGTCAACGCCGACATTGGGCTGCCGAACACTGGAAACATGTTACCTGGTCGGACGGGTGTCGTTTCAAATTATCGAGCGGATGGCGACAACCTCATGAATCCATGGACCCTACCTGTCGGCTGATGACTTCTCAACCTGGTGGAGGCTCTGTAATAGTGTGTGGCGTGTGCAGTTGGGGTGGTATGAGGTCCCTGGTATGTCTAGATACTACTCAGACAGATGACACGTACGTAAGCATCCTGTCTGATCAACTGCACTCATTCGTGTATTGTGCAATCCGACGGACTTACGCAATTCCAGGACGGCAATGAGACACCCCACAAGCCCAGAATTGCTACAGAGCGGCTGCAGGAATACACTTCCGAGTTTAAACACTCCAAACTCCAAAGACATGAACATTGAGCATACCTGGGACTCCTTGCTAAGTGCCGTCCAGAACAGCTCTCCCCTAGAACTCGCGGTTTCATGAATAGCCCTGCAGCACTCATAGCGCCCATTACCTGCAGCCCTACAGGCATTAATCGAGTCCATGCCACGTCGTGTCGCGGCACTTACGCGTGCTTGCGAGCGCCCTACACGGTAATAGACAGGTATGTGAGTTTCTCTGGCTCTTCGGTGTATCTAGTGGAGAGTCATTGATAGATGAGGTTACTTCAGGCGTTCCCAAGCAAGTTTTGTTTGAATTGTTTCCGTTCACGCCCTATTACCAACGGCCGACAATTTGAACAGTACCCCAGATCGTTCTCGATCTATCCATATTCTGTGTTTATGAAGGAATGACCACACAGATTGTCAAGGATAATCACGTGGCAGTTTTAATCACTGGCAGGATGTGTATCTACCTAGGTTTATGGAACATGTATGATTTATCTCTAACAATTCTGCAAGCAACAGAAGAAAAGTGCCAGAGGAGGATCGCACCATGTACCTCTGGCGTAAGGGTCCGAGCGTTAAACATGTAGGCCAGACGGCAGCACGACAATGGACTAACATTTTATGCTCATAAGGTACCTAAGAAACTTTGGATTTATTTTTCTCGGGATTTTCTGAGAAGTGCGTCCTAATATTTTAGCCACGTAAGGTGTTAGGGGTCCTCTTTCACCACAAAATTGCGGACAAATCCCCGACCCCACGGTCGTGCCTTCTCCTTGTAAGTTGAAGTATGGATCCCGTACCAAGTAGGATTAAAAGGTGATACTTTATGTACAAGAAAGTGAGCACGCGAATGGTGCCATTTTGGAAAGGATAGCTGTAGGGAGCCAACAAATATTTGGTTACTTTACTGTTTTGTTCATTATATTTTGCAGTGAATATCAGTAAGAGAATGTATTAGAACTTCAATATTAGGTCTACAACTATCCTGCCGTTTTACGAAACGTGGCGGTAGCGGCAAGTGGTAGTGCATGTAGCAGGCCGTGTATCACACTTCGGCAGTTGTAAACATATCAAAATATTATAGGAGCTGTCATTGCATCCGAGTTTTCTAGACTCGTGTCAACTTAAAAGACCACCCAATTCCCATTTGCGTGATGTTTCAGTTTTCTCATTTTAACAAAGAAGGCTGCGGACGAGACTCAGATGCTGGGGGAGACCTGTGTTAAGACAATTAACTATTAGCTGAACGTTCGGAAAATGGTTTCAACGCATCAACGTCTCAGAGTAGCATGGTGGCAAATGTTTTCAAAGCTACTGAAACTGACGGAGACAATCACAGATGATCGTTATCGAATTCGTTTGAACTAAGCACCGAAAGAAACTACGGCGGTAGACATGATTTTGCAGTATGATACATAACCACACGTTCGAAAACCTCTTCAGAACATACACCACCCGCCGCATTCACGATTTTCGATCAATTACACACGGCCTGGCTCACCAGCACTCTCGGTCAGAAACTTTATCGATTCGTGGCTATCCTCAAAAGACGCCCAGTTCTTCCGCTTCCGGATTCGTATCCTGCCCGAAAGGTGAAGTGGCCAATACTTTGGATATAACTGTTTTCTAAAGTTTTTCACAGGCTTTGAGAAAAAACGGCAGAAGCAGTATTTTACTTAATAATTCCACGTATTTGTACACATTTTTGCTATGAGAGCCTTTTTGCGACTATCAAAACTGAACAATCTAATGCTAGTATGACTAGGAGACTGCTGATTGTTGGCATGGCGTGGTGTTTCCGCATGCAAAAAACGAGGATAAAACGATTAGTAAGTATGTTCACCGCGTGTGTGAAATTCAGAACAGTGGTTAATATTGAGTAAACATTGCTTTCTGTGCAACTACGCTTTAGAGCGTGTGCAATGAACGCAAATAGGGTTACTGGTAAAAACTGCTTGTGCACCATATCAGGTTTGAAACTTTCTAGGAGTGCTGAGAATATATTTTGAATCATTCCGACTATGGAGAAGAACGTTGTATGGTGTAATCTCGCTGCCGCGTATTTTAAATTGCACACACTCGGGAAGTGCAATCCTACGACATTGCTAAAGTAAAAGTACGTGCAGCAAATGTACGGCGGACCTGGAGACTATTTCAGTGCAGAATCTGAAGTACCAGCGTGGCCCCCATCTCAATCCTGCAAGGTGATGGGGTCAGCCAAAACAGACTTTGGAAGAAGATCGTATGCGACAATCAGGCTCTTTGCAAAATTAATGTATATAGTACTTGTTTTCACCTTAATAACATCCTCTCCCAGTGGTAATATTTTACCTTGCCAATCTAACAACGTTGTCACTGCAACAGTACCAACATATTAAATTTAGTGTTTCCTCCACATCATTCCCTACAACTAGAATTTCATCAAATGGGCTAATTCACAAACCACCATTAAAAGGCATCTCTGGGAACATATCGTAAATGCTCTGTTCTGACTGGCCGAGAACTGCTCCTCGACCAGTTATTAGTATTTGACAGCTAGTGCACACGTCATGTGGCGCTTCAATGTAATTCAAGTTAACTATTCATTTCCAGGAGCATGCGTGCTATTTAACATTGTACTATATACTAGTTGGGACTGTCAGGCTATGTTTGTTTTAATTTCTTAAGCCTGCTTTTTTCATGCAGGAGTATGGGAGCAGAGCAAGTAGACGAATACAACTTTACTCTTTCTTTTTTGCAATAAATTTTATTCTTTGCCTCATAATCAGACACACAATTCTTCTCAACTAACACGTAACTCTGTCCATTAGATGTAGCAATGAGAACTATTGCATGGTCACTAAATTTAAGTCAAGGATGTGTGTTAATTTCTTTGTCCTACAGGAAAATCAAGGAAATGCTGATGGAGGACAAAAGGCGTTAACTACCCGAGAAAATCTTATGAAGTATTAGGAGACAGTATTAGCACACTTCTGCCTCCTAAGTATTAAAGTCAGAGTTCGCATTTGCCCCTGGAAATGTTTTTGAATTTAAAACTGTTTCTAAACCTTTGTCTTACCATTAAATAATCAAACCATCCACCACCCCCAAGCCTCTTCCACATATACAGTCTTAATTCATACCCTGTTAAGGAGTAGAAATTGAAAATGTAAATGTCAGATCTGACATTTGAGAGATTGAAAAGTATCTGTATGCAACTGATTTGTATAAAAAAAAGGTTAACTGATACAATAGAATTATAATGCTCAACAAAGCAAAGAAGAAATGAAAATTTAGAAAATACATAATTTATTAACAACATTCGAAATGCCATACCAGCAAGCTGGTTCTAAGCTCCATCAGGAAACTTTTCACACTCAATGAATACTGAGCTTCACTTGTGATAATGCAAGTACAGAAATGCAGTAGTGAGCTTTCATGTAGAACAGTAGTCAACAAAACTTTTAAATACTGCATGTCCAGAGGGAAGCACTGCTTGGCACAAAGTCCAAACGTCATTTAACACATGTTTGAAACACTCCCCATGACTGCCGCCTGGACCTAGTGTAGGAACATGCAACAGAACTGAACACGATAGCACTGAAAATGCTTAGTGTGAAACATTTTCGACTTCCACTCCACTTACTGAATTATGGTCTGTACAAAAATCCAACAGGTGGCTTTCCCTTCCCTCACAATCTGTATCTTATTACTTTACATTCTCTTCCTTTTCCAGATATACAATTCCAGTCCCACATTGTTAATTTTAGAACTTTGTTATTTGATGAAATCTAATGTAAATGAAAAAACACTAGCTAGAAGCTTTCCAGTGACTTCACAATTGCTAGACCCATACACTATGCATTTAGCAACTCTTATTACACTAACCTCTAAATATTTTGTATCAACTGCACTGAAATTTGATTTTCAAATCAGGCTTTTTGAAGTTTCAAAGGAAGCTGTGTCTTACCACTTTAGAAAACTGGCCTTAATCTTGTATCGGTAAGAGTCAGTCAGCATGGTATGCTTGTTGGTAAGAATCCCATTCTACGAAGCAGTCCTCAGAATTTACAACCATAGTGCAGGAAGTCTAGTTACTAATCTTGTTGCATCTTTTTGTTCTGCCAATGAAAAACAGCCTTTGGTTGCCTTCCTACCCAACATTTATAGTTATCCACAATTGTGATCCATGGATATTTAGAATTGAAAGACTTCAGATTTATACGATTTACCATGTAAAAAATTTAATGGCGATTCCTTTTTGTACTCCTGTGAATGATAACATGTTTTATTATTTAGAGTCTACTGCCGAATTTCACCCCGCAATTTTGCTTATATCACTTCGTAATATAGTCTGTCTCCTGATGACTAGACGGTAAACAGTATTTGCATACAATCTAACAAGGCTGTTTACTGTTTATATAGATTAAGAACTGCAAACAATCTGCAGCACTTGCAGGACACCAGATGCCACCTTTTTATTTTACTTTCCACGAATTACTAGAAATTTACATTACAGGAAATCACAAATTCAGTCGCACTACTGCAAAGATATTCCATAAGACACTGATTAGAAGCTGATGAGAAAGTATCAAAATCCTTCTTGAATTAAAGACCAATTAAAGCGTAACATGTATACTAGAATACACAGATCATTTGCATCTGCTCAGTTATTCTGTAACATTACTTCAACTCTGGTGACAATATCTCTAAAAATCGTCTAAAAATATTAGGAAGAGAAAGTGTTCATCAGATTGCCAGCAAAAGTATCTACTTGTCAGTTGATCAAGATGTTTGTTTCAAAGTGGGGGTCATGTCATCTAAAAACTATGTTACGTAGTGAAACGTCAACAAACTGTCAAAAGACGCGAAAAGACACCATCAGCTCCTATGACAAAGTGCATATTGTGATTGCCAGAATTTGCCTGGAAAAAATTTCCGCTAACGAATGCTTTTGATCATCTGCTATTATAATTTTTATGACTTAAGAATGCAAGTATGCAAATTGGGAAAAAATTATGTCAACTTTTCTGCGAGATTGCCAGATTCAACCTTTAACTCCATCTAATTTACAAATCAAACTTAACCATCTGCTTGATTCCACAATCAATCACACAGCTCTTAATTGACGGACATCAAAGGCTGTTTCTTCATATTCCACAAAGCCTATTTCCACCAAGTATTAGGCCAAAGTACTAAGAGAAAAAAACTTAGAGATGCTATGGAAAATCTCTGTTTTAATAAAAATAAAATAATGGCTGTTATCAGTTTAAAATGAACACACAATCTGATTTGGGAAAGTAGTGTACACCTAAGCACAGAAACAATCTGTCGACACGGGGATATTCTGCACAGATTGTTAAATACAAACTGCAATATTCCACCATGCTGAGCCTCCATAAGCTCTAGTTGAGACGAAATAAGCTACTGGCATGAAGCCAGACCAGACATGCTGTATCTAAATTTAGAATGAGTTTTTCAGCCTGAACTTTGTCTGCTCATTACAATTTTATGTGCATTTGCTTCACATGGCCATTCTATCAATTCTTGTAGTAGATGCAGTTACTTGTGAATGAGCCGCTATATAGTAAAAGTTAAGATTGCCACTGTTATCAATTTTTATTACGAAAGCAGTTTTCAGAGGGACGATAAAACAAAGTTACTTTGCCCAGAGCTACATGCCATTATAAGGTAACAGAATTTGAAGTTTAAACACAGTGTCACTAAGATTTATCATTTTTTCGTAAGGTTAATGAAGACCAATTAAACATTCCTTTTGCGACCGATTGGAATTAGAGGGCTTTTAAACGTATGAATACACAGCGTAAAATGTTGGATATGAATTAACTGCAGTACCAACCGATGTGGAACACCAAACAAAATTATTGGGTTTTACAACCTTGCTTTCCTCACCAGATATGAGGTTTATATGTCTGCTTCGTACAGACACAAACAATATAACTTCAAATTCGGCGGAAACACGCCTAACAGCTGTTCTACAATAGCCGTAACATGGTTTAATTTCTTCTAAGAATACGAATAAAAGATGCAAGTTTACAGTGAAAATTTAAACGTTGTAAAGAAAGTCTAAATAATGGACTTGCAAGCCATTAACGGCAGAAAAACGCAATTTTCAGTTTCGTTGGAAAAATACTTGTAAAGTGCCTCATCGTGCACGAAACATAATAGAATTTAATGCTTGAGATTTACGGGAAGCTTATACTATGTCAATGCAAGTTTTGTAATTTATTCTCAAAGTTGGCAGGATTTTTTTTCCGGGGGGGGGGGGGGGGGCGATAAACTAGATACCCCTACGCAAATGCGTCTATTTGAGATCGACACAAAAAGTTCAACATGAAGATATCCCTCTCAGATAGTTCGTTAATCTAGGTATGTATTAAAAAAAAAAAAAAAAAAAAAGTGTCTTACAGACCTTAGGCCCGTGGTGCAACAGGGCTTTTCAAGCTCTCCAGGGGTTGTTAATAGCCAAGTGTCAGTAAAATAATTTCATTCACAAAATTTTTCCTCCATCTCAAGGCGGAAACGCGTACTACAATTTAAGCATCAAAATCGTTCGTCAGCTGTCTATCCATTATTAAGCACATATCGAAATAACTGCCTTCTGCCTGTGTTCTGATGAAATAGGATGTCATAATTCCAAAATGCTCTTTAGAACAGTCGATATTTGAGCAGCGTGAAATACAGTATCTACCTGTTTCTTTGGAAGCCCTCCATTAAAAAAAAATAAACCGATCATGCGAACGTTATTCTGCAGTACTATCAAATAATTTCATAAAATTATCTTCGAAGAGAAGCACGTGTTGAGAGCACTTGAAAATGGAGGCGTGCTCATCCGATCTGTAGCAGTTCATACACATTTTCCTAAAATTATTATTGTCTCAATACTTACCTAGTACGTGCTTTTGTTGTACTACAGCCTTCGGTTGTTCGGGCTGCTTCTCCGGGTCAGCCATGACGTTCCGGGTGGTGGTAAAGGTGTTAAAACACGCCGAACCGATGTTCTCCTTCCTCCTTGCAGCTTTGTTAATTTCCTTCTCAACATGGCGCGTGGACATTCACATACATAGGAACTCCCGAACACTCCCATTGGTCGCTTCGTGATGACGCAACACTTAGCTTTGTGATTGGCCGATATTTACGCGTCACAGATGACTACAAGAAGACGTAATTTCTAAACATGTTCCATGAAATCGATTGAAATATCATGTACGCAGGACACTGTTGAACAATAATTTCCAAAACCGTAGGTTACAGTAGAATCTAAAACAACTAGCAGAATGAGAACGGACTTAATGAATGAAGTAGCTTTGCGACTTCAATACTGTCTGATACAAGGTATATGCCATTTCGTGGCTGGTGGCGAGCGTAAAGAATCAAACTAAAAGTCGACGATGCATCATGATAAATATACCCACCGTAACCGTGATTTTTATCGGTATAAAAATTTTATACCCTACCTGTTATTGGTTCTAGTTAATAGCCCAGAATACATCACTGTCAGTCATATTGCCGCAAATATTCGTAAGTTTCAGCCAACATTATTACTGGGAAATAGTATCATATTAGGGTACTCAGTCTGATTTTTAATATAGCAAGGTAACGTCTAGTTGCCAACAAAGGCCTTCTAAGAAAGACGCAAAATATAAAATCTCAGCTTTACATGAACGTTGCTGCAGAAAGTTGTGATAAACAGGAGAGTGCGATACTATGTGTGTGGGGATTGACCACTGAAGTAAGCCATGTAACGATAATGATACTGTAGAAGCAATGTACAAATCTTTCCTGAGCAATTCAGTGAACTGACAATGTAATATGTAGACTTTGTTTTATTAAGCTACACATAACGACAGACAACGGTATCTCTCCATGGAATTTGAATTCAACATGAAGATGAATAGCCTACTCTTACCACCTCAGTAGATTTTGACAACTCCCGGCAGATAGATACGTGCAATATCCTGCACCACACGCTGTGATTCATGACTATTGTCTCAACACAGCCTGTGTGTAGTCAGATGGTGCAAGTTTGTCATTGTGCTCGCTCAAATTGAATTTGACTCATAAAAGGTTCCATGTCTGTTCTTGTGTCACTGTTGATTAGTATAATGTAAGGAGTGTACCACCAGCCGTTATTGAATATGTACTGCAGTAGTTTGATACTATAACCGAAGATGGGAAATGAGTCGAGCAATATGGCATGTCATGTTTGACAGACGCAAGGAAAGAAACTAAATTCAGAAGTGATTGGTTTCAGGTAGAAGAGAGGCAATATTAAGTCAGTGCTTACCATGAAAAGCTAATTGTAGAAATGGTGTGAACTGCTACTCTTGAGTAAGGTAATTGAAATTAGTTAAAAGGACAGTAGAACCCTACGTAGATATATTTTCTCTGTCAACCTAGCAACATACAAGTAATCTCTTGGCTTGTGGAACAGCTGCAGTTTGTCATAGTTTACTTTCTTGTTGTCTTTGGCACTTTAACAAAGATAGAACGCATTGCATAACTGTGGACAGGTCACATAATTCCTCTAGATTATGATCAGTCACTTTTAAAAACTAACATATTATCAAAAGAAATATGCAACCTTATAAATGTTTATATAATAATTTATTACATCAAAAGTTCGAGTGAGGTGGTGCATTCGTTAACACACTGGACTCGCATTTGGGAGAACGGTGGTTCAAATCCACGTCCAGTCATCATGATTTAGGTTTTCCCTGATTTCCCTCAATCACTTCAGGCAAATGCCAGGATGGTTCCTTTGAAAGGGCATGGCCAACTTCCTTCCCTAATCTGATAGGACCGATGACCTAACTGTTTGGTGCCCTCCCCCAAATCAAACAAGCATCAAGATTTCCTTTTAGCTACTATTTCACAGTACTAGCTTTGATAGTGTTTGCCATCTCCAGATGTGATTAATCCATTAACAGCTTCATCATGATGTATAAAAATTTAAGTTATGCATTCTGAACATCATGGTGTCACATGATGAATGGTGCACAACTTCAATTTTTATACGCCATGACGAATTTTTACTGAAATAACCATGTATGAAAATGGTAATAAACTGGGTATGTGAAATAGTAGTTACAAGGTGATCTTGATGTAATAAATTATTATACGAAGATTGGAACTTAAATAGTGGCAACTATTTATTCACTACCAATAAAAAAAAAAAAATAATTACATGTTTGCAGCTGCTACTGTCCTTTAAAGTATTCACCAGCGTTGCGTAGAACCTGTTGCCAGCAATGTGGAAGGTGTAGTATACCGTCAGCAGAACCTGTTTTGTTCATTGTGCGAATGGAGCAGTCTGCTGCCTGTCGAATCTCTGGAACAGTTTTGAAGTGAATGCCATGAAGTGGTTCCTTCATCTTTGGAATCAAATCAAAGCCACAAGGTCTTAGGTCCAGGGAGTATGGTGGATGATGCAGTACTTCCCAGTCCCATCGACCGAACAGAGCAGCCAGAGCTTGTGCTGTATGTGCCCGCGCATTGTCGTGCAAAATGATGGATGGGTTGCGCAGAAAGTGTTGCCACTTCTTTTGCAAAGCTGATGCTCCAAAAATGAACAGTAATACTGTGCATTGACAGTCTGCCGTGGAGGAATGTAATGTTTTAGGATAACACCATCACAGTTATACACGAGAATCACCATAACTTTTACCACACTGGGGTTCTGACGCACTTCCGACCTTCGCGGCGACCCATAGTGACTCCATTTGTTGGATTGGCATTTCAGTTTTGAATTTGTGGCATTTACTTCAGAACTGTTCCAGAGATTCAACAGGCAGTAGACCGCTCCATTTGCACCATCAACAGAACAAGCTCTGCTAGCGGTATACTACGCCTTCCACATCGCTGGCAACGGGTTCTACACAATGCTGGTGACTACTTTGAAGGACAGTAACAGGTGCAAACATGTAAATCTTTTGTATTGGTTGTGAATAAATAGCTGTCACTATTTAAGTTCCAAGCCTCATATATTATAAGGCACCCCTATCAGATTCTATACTGAATTTGCAGCAGAGTTACCCCTCCTCTAACTATAATCTATCGTAGATCCCTCGAATAAAAACTACAACCTGTAGTCGAAAGAAGGCACTATGTAAGTCAAGCAATACATTACAGCAGATTACTGTTCTGCTTTTAAACATAATCAGTCCTGTTCCATCAAACATATTGATGCCCACCTGGCAAGATATACTATGACTCCACTCAGTGCGGCCAACTGTACAACTGCCAGCGCTGAGTGCCCGTAAGCTGCTTTCTACAAGTACCAGCAGTCCCTGAGGAAGAGATTTATGCTGTGTTCCAGTAACTAAATTAGTAGTGAGAGAAGTGCAGTATCTGTCTGAACTATTTGCAGAGATTCATGAAGAATTTTTCCACGTGCTTTTCTCGCATTAGTATTGTTAGCAATTCATATCTGTATTCCATATAGTGTTAACACACCTTGTGGCACTGCGCAGCCAACAATTTATGAGGAGAGCTGTGGATGGGCCACTATAAGTTCGTGAGAAACCTTGTAGCATTTTGTGACAGGGCACCGGCACATTTTGCTGCTGATACAAGACGACATGTAATGTCCCAGTTTTGTCCGAGATGGATAGGCAGAGTGCGTACACATCTCGTTTGCCAATCCTCTGAATTACTCTGTGTGGGGTCGTTGTCTCAATGAGTGGAGCTCCATGTTAAATACATTGCACTGCCTTTTGTCACAACACTTTTACATAAGCAATGAATACAGCATGCAAAATTTAAAAGTACGCAGAACCACCAAGATTGGCAAAGTTTTAGAGGAGCTCAAAATTTAGCATGAAATTCAGTGTGAGATGCTTTTAATAGTTTCCACAATGAAAACTTGTCTTGAAATTTGTCAGAAAACCCACAGAGATTCGGGTCGTACGTCAAGTACACCGGCGGCAAGATGCAATCGATACCTTCACTTTGCTGTAACGATCGTAATGTCACCAGTAATAGTGCCACTAAAGCAGCATTATGAAACATGGTTTTCTGAAATTCAGTTACCAAAAAAGATGAAATAAATATTCCAAAATCTGAATCAAGAACAGCTGCCAACACACGTAAATTAAAATAGGTAATCTCGGTGTAGCAAAGCAGCTTAAGTCACTTAATGGCAAGGCCTCTGGTCCAAACTGTAGACCAGTCAGGTTCCTTTAAAAGTATTTTGATATAATAGCTCCATACTTGGCAATCATATATAACTGCTCACTCATTAAAAGATCCGAAAAAAACTGGAAACTTGCACAAGTAACACCAGTACCCAATAACGGAAATAGGAGTAATCTGCTGAATTACGGATCCATGACACTAATGTCCACCATGGGCCTTGCTGCCTGGGGAGTGGTTTGGACACCTCAGCAATGCAGATAGCCCTACCACAGGTGCAGCCACAACAGAGGGGTATCTGTTGAGAGGTCAGACAGATGTGTGGTCCCTGATGAGGGGCAGCAGCCTTTTCAGTAGTTGCAGGGGCAACAGTCTGAATGATTCACTGATCTGGGCTTGTAACACTAACCAAAATGGCCTCGCTCTGCTGGTACTGTGAACGGCTGAAAGCGAGGGGAAACTACAGCCGTAATTTTTCCGAGGACATAGAGCTTTACTATATATTTAAATGATGATGGTGTCCTCTTTCATAAAATATCCCTTTGGATCTCCAGGTGGGGACTACACAGGAGTATGTCGTCATCAGGAGAAACGAAACTGGTGTTCCGCAGATTGGAGTGTGGAATGTCGGATAACTTAACCACGCATGTAGGTTAGAAAATTTAAAAAGGGAAATGCATAGGTTGAAATGAGATATAGTGGTGATTAGTGATGTCCAATGGCAAGAGGAACAGGACTCCAGGTCAGGTGAATAAAGCGTTGTAAATACAAAATTAAATAGGAGTAATGCAGGAGTAGGTTCAAGAATGTACAAGAAAGTAGGAATGTTAGAATGCTTTTATGAACAGCATAGTGAATGCATTATTGTAGCCAAGATAGACACAAAACCAATACCCACCACAATAGTTCAAGTCTGTGTCAACTAGCTCCACAGATTGAATAAATGTATAATGATATAAAAGAAATTATTTAGACAGTTAAGGGAAATTAAATTTTAATTGTAATGGGGGACTGAAATCTGATAATAAGAGAAGAAAGAATGGTAGGTATATATGGAGTGGGGCAAGGGAATGAAAGAGGAAGCTGGCTTATACAATTTCTCACAGAGTATAATTTAATCATAGCTAATACTCGGTTTAAGAATCACGGCAGAAGGTTGTGTACTTGGAAGAGACCTGGAGACACTGGATTGTTCCAAATTGCTTATGTATTGGTAAAGCAGAGATTTCAGATTGTGAATTGTAAATTTAAATTTGTAAGACATTTCTGAGGTCAGATGTGTACTCTGACCACAATTTATTGGTTATGAACTGTACATTAAAACTAAGGAACTGCAAACAGGTAGGAAATGATGAAGATGGAACCTGGATAGCTTGAAAGAAATTGAGAGTTTCAGAGGGAGCATTAGGCAATGATTGACTACAACAGGGGAAACAAATACAGTTGGAGATGAATGGGTAGCTTTGAGAGATGAAATAGTAAAGACAACAAAGGATCAAATAGGTAATAAGACAAGACCTAAGAGAAATCCTCAGATAACACAGGAGATATTTAATTTAATTTATGAAAGAAAGAAATATAAATATGAAGCAGGGGAAAGGGAATACAAATGTATAAAAAATGAGATTGGCAGGAAGCGCAAAATGGTTAAGCAATACTGGCTAGAGGACAACAGTAAAGATTTAGAAATATATCCACTAAGGGAAAGATAGGTGTCACCTGCAGGAAAATTAAAGAAGCCTTTTGAGAAAAGAGAAGTAGATGTACGAATATAAAGAGCTCACATGGAAAACCAGTCATAAGCAAAGAACGGAAAGCTGAAAGGTGGAAGCAGTAATAGAGGGTCTATAAAGGGGGGGGGGGGGGGGGGGGGGACAGGAGGGGACACTATTTTACCTCCAGAATATTTTACACAAGAGGATGCCATCATCATTTAAACATGCAGTAAAGCTGCATGCCCTCGGTAAAAATTACGGCTGCAGTTTCCCCTTGCTTTCAGCCGTTCACAGCACCAGAACAAGAAGACCAATTTGGTTGATGTTACAAGCAATTGAAGAGGACACAGACGAAGATGGGAGGTTCGATATTGCGAGAAAAATTTGACACAGCACTGAAAGACCTAATCCGAAACAACACTTCCCGAGTAGATAACATTCCGTCAGAACACTTGGCAGAGAAAATCGTGACAAAAATCTTCCATCTGGTGTAAAAGATGGATGAGACGAGCAAAATACCCTCAGTATTCAAGAACAATAAAATAATTCCAAATCTAAATAAAGCAGGTGCTGACAGGCGTGAATGTTGTGGAACTATCAGTTTAATAAGTTGTGGTTGCCAAATACTAACAGGGATTCTTTATAAAAGAATGGAAAAACTGGTAGGTTTCGATGTCGGGAGAGGTACTTCAGATTTTGGAGAAATGTAGGAACACGCAAGACAATACTGAACCTATGACTTACCTTAGAAGATAGGTTAATGAAAGGCAAATCTAGGTTTATTGCATTTTTAGACTTAAAGAGTAAGCTTTTGACAATGTTGATTGGAATACTCTCTTTGAAATTCTAAAGGCAGCTGCGGTAAAATAAAGGGAGCAAAAGACTTACAGTAACCAGACAGCAGTTGTAAGAATCGAGGGACACGAAAGGGAATCAGGAAGTGGGACATAGTGCACGTAAGGACCACAAAGATAAGATAGGAGAAACTGGGTTCATACAGAGGCATATAGACTGTCGCTTTTCCCTCGCTGTATTTATGAGTGGAACTGGAAAGTAAATGACAGGTGGTGGTACAGGGTCATCTCCAGCATGCACCGTACAGTGGCTTGCCGAGTATCTCCGTACATATAGATGTAACAAGGTTGTAGCCTATCGCCAATGTTTATTCACTTTGTACATAGAGTAAGCAGTAAAGGAAACAAAAGAAAAAATTGAAGTGGGAATGAAAGTTCGAGGAGAGGATATGAAAACTTTAAGGTTTGCCACTGGCTTTGTAATTCTGTCAAAGATAGCGAAAGGTTTGGAAGAACAGTTGAAACAAAAACAAGGGTAATGGAATGTAGTTGAATTAAATCAGGTGAATCTGAGGGAATTAGATTAATTAATGAGACACTGAAAGTAGTGGACGAGTTTCGTTGTTCGGGCTGCAAAACAACTGATGATCACTGAAGTAGAGAGGATATAAAATGTCAGCTGCAATGCTACAAAAAGTGTTTTTCAAAAAGAGAAATTTGTTGACACTGAATATATAATTAAGTATTGGGAAGTCTTTTTCTGGAGTGTAGTTACTTGTGGCTGTGAAACATGGATGATAAAAAGTTTATACAAGAGAGAATAGATGCTTTTTGAAATGCAGTGCTACAAAATAATGCTGAAGATTAGGTAGGTAGACCATGTAGTTAATGAGGAGGTACTGAATGGTATTGGGCAGAAAAGAAAATTTGTGGCACAACCTAACTAGAAGAAGGGATCAGTTGATAGGACACATTCTGAGGCATCAGTGGACCATCAGTTTAGTATTGCAGGGAACTGTAGGGGTAAAAGGAGACCAAGAGATGAACACAGTAAGCAAATTCAGGTGTGGAGTACAGTAGTTATTTGGAGACGAAGAGGCTTACACAGGATGGAGTAGCATGGAGAGCTACATCAAACCAGTGTATGGACTGAAGACTACATCAACATCACTAATGTTGATTTGCACTAGGATTTTGGAACGTATTGTGTTTGAACATTATGAGTTACCTTAAGGAAAACAATTTATTGACAAACAACGAATGTGAATTCAGAAAATGTCATTCTTGTGTAAAATAGCTCCTTATTGTCATGAAGTAATGAATGCTATTGACAGCGGATGTTAAATTAATTATATATGTTTAGATTTACAGAAGTCTTTTGACGCATTCCTCAAAAGTGACTTCTAATCCTATTGTGTGCCTGTGGATTGTCATCTCAGATGTGCCACTGAATTTGTTATTTCCTGTCATAAAGCTCACAGTTCACAGTAATCAATGGAAAGGTGTTAAATAAAACAGAAGCAATATCTGGCATTGTTATAGTCCCTCTTTTGTTCCTAATTTACACAAATGACTTAGGAGACAATTTGAGCAGCCCTCTTAGATTGTTTGCAAATGATGCTGTCATTTACCGTATGGTAAAATCACCAGATGATCAAAGCCAATTGCAAATTGATTTAGACAAGATATCAGTACAGTGAGAAAAATGGCAATTGACTGTAAAGAATGAAAAGTGTGAAGTAATCCACAGGAGTTCTAAAAGGAATCCAGTAAATTTCAATTACATGATAAATTACATAAATTAAAGTCTGTAAATTCAACTATACACACAGGGAATACAATTATGAATAACTTAAATTGGAACAATCACATAGATATTGTTGAGAGGAAAGCAAACCAGATACTGTGATTTATTGGCAGAATACTTAGAAAATTCGACTGGTCTACTAAAGTACTAAAGAGGCTGCTTACACTTTGCTTGTTCACCCTACTGCGTGGTGTGGGATCTGCATTACATGGGATTGTCAGATGACACTGAAGAAGTTCAGAGAGGGGAAGCACATTTTATATTATCGCAAAAGAGGGGAGAGATTGTCGTGAATACGATATGCAAATTGGGGTGGAATTAATTAAAACAAAGATGTCTTTTTCTTGCAGTAGGATGTGAAATTTCAATCACTATCTTTCTCCTCAGAGAGTGAAAATATTTTGTTGGCATCTGTGTACACAGGGAGAAATGATCAAACTAATAAAGTAAGAGAAATGAGAGCTAGTACAGAACATTTTGAGTGTTCCTTTTTTCTGCACACTGAGAGTGGAACAGTAAAGAAATTGCTTGAAGGTAGTTTGATGAACCCTCTGACAGGCAATTAGTTGTGAATTGCAGAAAAACCATATAGATGTAGTTTGTTATAAATCTTTAGTCCACTATATAGTTGTTTCTGTACATAAAGAATTAATTCTTTCTGTAACATAAATGAGCTCAATAGTGTCATTAGGTAAGCTGTTGTTATGAAAAAAGTAAAGCTGCTATCTTTCATTTGCTTAGTATTTATGCGGTGATACTGATAACTGACAAATAGCATCAATTACATACAAGCTATAAGAATAGTGTCTCACTTAGAATGAACATCGTTACTTCTAGTGCTGCTAACAGGGATTTTCCAACCTTGACTTAGGTAATCTGTGGAAGCAGTTGTTAGTGAAGCACTGTAGCAATTCTCTTTCATGTAGGGAGCTCATTGTAAAACAACAAACTTGTTACAATTTTTTTTTTTACAATTTTCTTTCATCTTGCTGGATATTCCCAGTTTATTGGGCAAGAAAACTTGTTAAAACACTTTGCAGTAGAATGTGGAACCCTAAAATGTACACAAGAAGATGGAACCCACGTGGAAATTATTCTTGTGTAACCCGCAGTGATTTTTATTGTTAGTTACAAATACAGGGAATAAATGTTGTGGGTACTGAGGTTAAGGTTTTGCAATATCCTTGAAGAAGCTTCTGCTAGTTGTGTGATAATATGTTTGCCCATCATTCTTTCTTTTTCTGAGCAGACACTATGACCACTTCAGCTGTGGAATATTTGTAGGCCAGCAGGAAGTGAAAGCTTGCAAAACAAGTTAATAGCTTTGTCTGCAGGCCGACACATTGAGAAATATTACAAAATGCATAAACATGGATCTGCTGATCTGTACTTCCTTGATAAGCTTATCACTTTGCTGGCTCCACTTCAGCATATTGTGAATAGACACACGATTCATTGCAAACTGATGGTCATTATATTCAGAACTTCTGGTACACTTCCAAGAGCTGTTTTTATAGTCATCCAGACAATGAGATACTGCTTTTTTTTTATTACAGATATATTAGAGTCGGGTAATTCCGTTTAATCTCACAAGGAGTAAGATGGTGACCATTACAGAATTTTGTTATATTTGGTGCATGAACCCCTACATGGTGTAATAGTAAAACTGCCAGATGGCACTGTCCTACTAAGTCTAACCACTTTTGACTAATTCAGGTTTCAAGACTCGAGGGTGTGTATAGGGTCATTAGTAAGGCAGTAATTTCCTATTTTCAGAGACCTACAACTCAGTAATAAGATGTTCTACAGATCTAAATTTTTTTATGCGCCTAGTAAGTAGGCCATTAAGGTGATATAATTTTGTTCCATAACAACAAAGATACAGTGTGCAGTTCTGTAAACCTGGCAGTGAAAAAATTGTGTGTGTCACCTTTAGGTGAACTCATTTCATTTTTGTATCAAGGTGTCAAGGAAAACAAAGTTATATGCAAGGTAGAAGAGCGTTAAAAATACAGTTTCTTTCTATAAATCTGAATTTGTTCATGAGACTGTTCTTTGCAGAATTTTTATATCTAGTGGTATGATGTCTCTCATTATTACTTGCATTTTTTATTACATTTCACTGGAGTATCTTTCTAATTTACAGTAATGTAATTAGGATATATCAGCTCAATTATGCACTCAAGCTGTCTGTTGTAATTCTTTACACAGAAAAGACAATTAAAAGTGAAATAACATATACATTGAGGAAAATGATTGCTAACTGTTTACATCTCTCACCTGTTTACAGTTTTGACCTATAGGTCAACCACAAATATTTTAAGAACAGTTTTAAAAACAATATGCATGGTTTTTATTAACTAATACCCTGTAGTGTTGAATGAGGCTGGCACATCTTGCTGACATTTATTTTTATTATTTGCCAATGAATAAGGTTAGTTTGGATATTCTTCTTTGCACCTAAGATTGCTACTAGAGATGGAAAGATTTCAGCAAAAAATCAAGTTGAGATTCAACTGTCTTCATACAACCCCCTCTCCCCGTCCCCCCAGGACTGCTAATTGCAATGACAAGTTCTTTTCATTATTATTTATACTTAATACTAGGACTGAAGAGTTACAGTGCACAAGATGAGGTTAGGATTTTAAAAAAATCACAGATTTAAAGCACTGTGTGAAAACAGTGAGTCTTTAAATATTTTTCATAAAAATCTGGTTGATATATCCTGCTTTTTACACATTATATCAACTTATTCGTCTACATAATAGAGGCATAAAAATTTAGGTGTGTATGTCAACTCATTATTGAGCAGTAGGTCTCTGAAAATAGGGAAATTGGTGACTGACTAATGACCGGGTATACACACTATTGAGACTTAAAATCTGAAATTATTAAAAAAAAAGTTAGGACAGTCTTACTATTAAGACATGTAGGTATTCTTGTAACAAATATGACTAAATCGTGAAATGATTGCCTAAGGATCCAACAATGTATTTATGATTTTACATGGAATGACCAGTCTGAAGGCTAATATCGCCACCATAGAATTTATGAAGCACCTCAGGTCAGTGAATTATGTAGTAGGTATGCACAATAACAGTAACATGTGATCAGAAAATTAATAAATTATCTTACTCTGCATATTTCCACCATTCTGTAATGAGTTACATAATCATTTTTGGTGGAAGCTAAATCTGTAGGGATCCATCTACAGAAATCCGGCAGACACTGAAAATATGTATTCAGTAACCTTCCAGAACATATGAAATGTCTTGTTGGTAATGTGGTGGAGTTGAAAGAATGAAATAACTTCCTGTTGCATGCTTCCTTCTACTCCAAAGAAGAATGTTTTACATTAATCTATCATTAATATTAGCTTTATATGAAATCATTAAAATAAAATTTACATCCATGACTTCTTTCCGCATCCCAGATACTTCTCTCTTTGGGAACAATGGATGATATTTATGAAATATTCATAAACAAACCTTACACATAGTATTTCAGTACATAAGCACCAATGCCTGTGTATGATGCTGATGGTCGTTTTAATTTGAAAAGATTGTATGATGAATGTTTGTGAGATTAAGAACTGTGAACAGAAAAGAGGATATAAGATGAGCATCAACAAAAGCAAAATGCGGATAATGGAATGTAGTCAAATGAAATCGGGTGATGCTGAGGGAATTAGACTAGGAAATGAGACACTTAAAGTAGTAAAGGAGTTTTGCTATTTAGGAAGTAAAATAACTGATGATGGTCGAAGTAGAGAGGATATAAAATGTAGACTGGCAATGGCAAGGAAAGCATTTCTGAAGAAGAGAAATTTGTTAACATCGAATATAGATTTATGTATCAGGAAGTCGTTTCTGAAAGTATTTGTTTGGAGTGTAGCCATGTATGGAAGTGAAACATGGACGATAACTAGTTTGGACAAAAAGAGAATAGAAGCTTTCGAAATGTGGTGCTACAGAAGAATGCTAAAGATAAGGTGGATAGATCACGTAACTAATGAGGAGGTATTGAATAGGATTGGGGAGAAGAGAAGTTTGTGGCACAACTTGACCAGAAGAAGGGATCGGTTAGTAAGACATGTTTTGAGGCATCAAGGGATCACCAATTTAGTATTGGAGGATAGCGTGGAGGGTAAAAATCGTAGAGGGAGACCAAGAGATGAATACAGTAAGCAGATACAGAAGGATGTAGGTTGCAGAAGGTACTGGGAGATGAAGAGGCTTGCACAGGATAGAGTAGCATGGAGAGCTGCATCACACCAGTCTCAGGACTGAAGACAACAACAACAACAACAACAACATGTGTTTCAAGACATTGGGACACCAAGTACACAGGTTGTGAATAAGAGTGAACTCGACTGCGAATTTTGTGGCACCCTACATTGTGTTAATGAATTAATTCATTCACTCATCACATTTTATAGATCCTAGCGGGAAGTAGGACCTTCGGGGATAGGGGATGTTTTGAGGTATACGTTAACTGTAAACTATCATTATACTGTTTAAAGCTATTCACATATGCAGAAGTTAAATTAATTAAATTAGAAAGAAAACTGGAGATATGAAAAAAAGTCACTGCCCTCTCATTTATACTAAATGAATGCTGTTAACATACTGTTGGTACCTTAATATTTACTTGATTACAATTGTATTTTTCAAAGATTTTTTTCCAGTTTTAAATACTGATTGCTATTTATAGAAAAACTTTTCAGTCCTTAAATACAGATATTTCTAAATCGATATCCATAATCTGAAAACCACTGTGAAGTGTGTGGCAGAGAATACTTCTTGTTGTATCAGCTGTTAGGGCTTTCTTCCTCCTGTTTTATTCATATACGATTCTAGAAACATTGCATGTAGGCTTTCTCATAATAGTTTGCATCTATCTTCAAATGTGTACCATTTCAGTTCTTTCAGCATATCTATAATACTCCCCCACACATCAAATCTGTGACCATTCGTGTTGCCCTTCTCTGATTACCTTCAATGTTATTCGTAAGTCGTATTTGGTACGGCTCTCACACACTTGAGCAGTATTCTAGGATGGGTGCCAGGACTGATTTATAAGCTATCTTCTTTGTAGACTGTACTTCCCCAGTATTCCACCAGTGAATCAGAGTCTGCTACCTGCCTTACCTACAACTGAGCACACATGGTCAGTCCATTTCATATTCCTACAAATTGTGACATCCAGATATTTGTACTATTTGACTGATCCCAGTCGTGGCTTATTGATATTGTGGTCTTAGGATACTATGTTTTTTCATTTTTTGACGTGAAAAATTTTACATTTCTGAACATTTAAAGCAAGTTGCCTATCTTACACTACTTTGAAATCTTACCAAGAACTGACTGCGTTCTGTTGCGGCATTTTTCAAACAATATTTCATTACAGATAACTATGTCATCTGTCAGAAAATTCTGAGGTTATTATTAATAGTGTCTGCAGGGTCATTAATGTACAACACACACTCTTGGGACACACCTGAAGTTACTTCTATGTCTATTGGTGACACTCCATCCAAGATGACATGCTGCACCCTTCCTAGCAAGAAATCTACATCTACATAGACAATCCGCAAGCCACTGTACGGTGTGTAGCAGAGGGTACGCTGTTCCACTACTAATCATTTCGTTTCCTGTTCCACTCCCAAATAGAGTAGAGGAAGAACAACTGACTACGTGCCTCCTTGCGAGCCCTAAGTTCTTGTGTCCTACGTTCACGGTCCTTCGCACAATGTGCGTTGATGGCAGAAGAGTCGTTCTGCAGTAAGCTTCAAATGGCGGTTTTCTACATTTTCTCAATAGCGTCCCTTCATGGATTCCTATTTGAGTTCCTGAAGTGTTTCTGTAACACGTGTCATTTGAACATACCGGTAACTAATCTACAAGGGTAATCTAAAAAAAAGCTCTCCTGTTTTTTTTTTTTTTATATAAAAACATAGACCCGTTTATTTCTACAATTGTTTACATCAGTTTACAGCTTGAACATTTAGCTATTTTTCGACACAATCACCATTTCTGTTAATGCGTTTTGGTAGATGCTGTGGCAGTTTTTGTATGCCCATGTCATACCAGCTCGCCACCACGCTGTTCAGAAAATTATGAACCTCTTCTTTCACCTCGTCGTTGGAGCTGAATCGCTGGGACCACAATTAACGCTGCCAGATACTGTGAGACTGCGAAAAAAATCAAACAGTTATTTCAGAACCGTAGAAGGGGAATGTTGAGCAAGGGAGTACACATTCTCCATGTCCTCCTTCAATAGTTTCAGTGGAGCACAATCACCCACCCACCCTGTAGTCCTGACTTGGCGCCCAGGGACTATCACCTGTTCCCAAGGTTAAAAGAACATTTGGCCAGAAAGGGATTCAGCTTCGATGACAAGATGAAAGAAGAGGTTCATAACTTTCTGAACAGCATGGTGGCAAGCTGGTATGATGTGGGCACACAAAAACTGCCACAGCGTCTACGAAAAGGCATCGACATAAGTGGTGATTACGTCGAAAAATTGCTAAATGTTCAAGCTGTAAACTGATGTAAACCATTGTAGAAAAAAAAACAGGTCGGTGTACTTATAAAAAAATGGGAGCCCTTACTTTTGGGATTACCCTCGTAGTAGTTCGCCTCCGAATTATTTCTAATCCACAATCCCGTCACAAATTTTGCTGCATATACCGCACTGCTCAGATTGATGGCCTTCAGGATGTAATGTGAGAAAAGTGCAAACTGAATTTTGTCTTACATTGTGCCGGTTTGCATTAAGGAGGTCATTCTGTTGAAAATACATTACATTTCAGATCAGAATGTGTTGTAAGATTTTCCAACAAACAGGTGTAGAGGACAGTGGATGGCAGTTCTGTGAATAACTTCTGCACCCCTCTAGGTGACTGCCAATCTTTTTCTTTCTTTACTATAACGTTTATCCCATCTAGTGTGAGATCTGCTTCTTTCAGGTTTGGCAAATTTTATTTCATTATTTTCCTTTGTGATCGGACACCCTTCCTGGGCAACAGTAGTTGAGGTAACCTAAGGGAGGAATGTCGAGTGCACCAACTTTGTGTGTATCGTGTAATATATTTCTGTGTGTTATCGTATTTTAACTTTAGTGAATCACATTATCTGAGGTGGTATTTGGGGACCACCCCGGCATTTGTCTAAATAAGCGTAGGAAACCACGTGACCGGTGTACTGGCCCACAGTTGTCGATCCACAGTGCAGATTCGACTGGGGCCCAGCTCAGTTTCCCGTCTTGCAAGCTGGCACTGTACGAGCACCTCACTCTCTTCCGATCACTGGGCACAGTTCTCTGCGAGAGGGATCTGCGTTATATGCTATGCAGTCACATTATTAGCTGTAATAACCACTTCCTGCGTCACAGACCACTGCGAAACTTGCAGGAAGACAGTCTGTAAGGTATGTGAAGCCGCACTGGCTCCAGCACCAGGGCTAGCTGCTCTAGGTTTCTCATTTGAAGATCGTGACATGAACAGCTCGATCAAAGGCGTCTCACAGATTCTCTATTGGGATTTAATGTGAGAAGTATGGTGGCTGGGGGTGTACAGTAAAGTCTTCCTCGTGCTCTTCGAACCACGAACTTATCCGTCGAACTGTGTGACATATTGCACCGTCCCGCTGTAGGGACCATCGTGCTGAGGAAAACCAAACTTCGTGAAGGGATGGACAAGGTCCCCGAGGACAGATACATCTACATCTATTCTCTGCAAACCACCATGATGTGCATGTCAGAATGCATGTCCCATTGTACCAGTTATTAGGATTTCTTCCTGTTCCATTCAGGTCCGAAGCACAGGAAGAATGACTGAATGCCTCTGCGTGTGCAGTAATTGTTCTAATCTTATCCTCACAACCCCTGTGTGAGCGATATGTAGGGAGTCGCAGTATATTGCTAGAGTTGTCATTAAAAGCCGTTTCTCGAAACTTTGTTAGTAAACTTTCTCGGGATACTTTACCTCTGTCTTTGAGAGACTTCCAGTTCAGTTCTTTCAGTGTATCTGTGACACTCTCCCACAAATCAAACAAACCTGTTACTATTCCTGTTGTCCTTCTCTGCACACATTCAATAACCCCTGTTAGTCCTATTTGGTACGTGTCCCACACACTTGAGCAATGTTCTAGAACAGGTTGCACGAGTGATTTGTGAGCAATCTCCTTTATAGACTTTGTACTTCCCCAGTATACTACCAATAAACAGAAGTCTACCATCTGCTGTACCCACAACTGAGACTATGTGGTCATTCCAGTTTGTATCCCTAAAAAGTGTTACACCCAGGAATTTGTATGAGTTGACTGATTCCAATTATAAACAGGATGTACATAAAGTGTGGGAACACTTTCAATTATTTATTGCACAAGAACCAAACATTGTACAGATATTGTACACAGGTCATTTTGAAGAGAAACCCTGAAAGTTCCCTCTCCCCCCCTCCCTCGTTTACCGCCACAGCATAGTTTGTTAATTTGCCGATAGTCAGTGCTAGTCGCAAACATGGTGAGCTCAGGTGCAGAGCGAGCTTTCTGTGGGTTGGAGTTCGACAAAAACAAGTGTGCTACAGCTGTTCGATGGATGTTTAGAACTGAGACTGAGTACGGTAAGAAGCCACCGACAAGGAAGGTCCATTTACCACTGGTACACCAAATTTGTTATGACAGGTTGCAAGTACCCGGCAAAGAGAAGCGGATGTCCCAGTGTGAGTTAAGTGAATGTGACAAGAGACATTTGTTAGGATTCCAAACAAATCGGTGCATCGTGCATCCCGTGAACTGTAAATGGCTCCAGTGACTGTGTGGAAAGTCCTGCGACGGAAACTGTCTGTGAAACCGTTCAAATTGGAGCTACTGCAGAAGCTCACTGATGATGACAAAGATGAATGTTTTGAGTTTTGTTCGCAGTTGCAACAACTGAATGAGGATGGGGATGGTGTTGGTGTTGTTGATCCCTTAATTTTTAGCGACGAAGCCACTATTCACACTAATGGGAAAGAGAACAGACATAATTGTCGAATCTGGGGTACAAGCATTCGCACGAATGCATTGAATTTGAGTGTGATTTCCTAAAGGTAAATTCTTTTTGCACCTTGTCATGTCGAAAACTGTACAGGCCATTGTTCTTTGCCGAGAGCAGTGTCGCTGGATGTTCCTTCTTGGACATGTTGCAGCAATGACTGATGACTCCAATGCAATCGGACTCTCTGTTCACCTTTCGGCAGGATGGGGCTCGATCCCATTTTCATCGTGAAGTTCACGAGTACCTGAACACGGAGTTGCCGCATTGATGCATCGGCTGTGCTACAGTCGGAGACAACTGTTTCTCGAAATGGCCTCTCCAATCACCAGATCTCACTCATTGTGACTCTTTTCTGTGGGGACACATTAAAGATCTGGTGTATGTACCGCCTCTATCACATGATGTAGCAGAGCTCCAGAAGAGAACACGGGAAGCGACTGCCACAGTCGGTGATGCCATCTTGGGACATACATCTGTATTGATGTCTGCCGGGTCACTCGTGGTTCGCATATTGAATGTTTGTAAAAAAAACTTTCAGAGTTTCTCTTCAAAATTCAATACGTGTGACATCTGTACAATATTTAGCTCTTGTCCAATAAATAATTGAAAGTGTTTCTGGACTTTATGTACACCCTGTATTATAGTCATAGGATACTAAGTTTTTTGTTTTGTTAAGTGCATAATTTTAGATTTCTGAACATTGAAAGCAAGTTGCCAATCTTTGCACTACTGTAAAATCTTATCAAGATATGACTGTTTACGCAATTTCTTACAGATAGTACTTTATTACAGATAACTACATCATCTGCAATAAGTCTGAGGTTGTTATTAATATTGTCTACAAGGCCACTAATATACAGTACAAAGAGCACGGTTCCTAACACACTTCCCTGGCGCACAGCCAAAGTTACTTCTACATCATACAATAACTCTTCATCCGACATAACAGGCTGCGTCCTCATTACCACAAAGTCCTCAATCCAGTAACAAATTTCACTCTATGCCCCATACGATTGTAGCTTTGACAATAAGGTTAGGTGTGGTACTGAGTGAAATGCTGTCCAGAATAGAGACGTGCCGCATCTACCGGGTAGCCTCGATACAAAGCTTTCAGTACGTCTCGAGAGAAAAGTGCGAGTTGCATTTCAGTTGATGTTTTCTATTAAGAGGGCATAGAAAAGTTGGGTTCCCTCTATTACATATGTCTGAACAATGGTGGCAACTACATAGAAAAGTAGTTGAAGATAAGCTCTTGTACAAATAAACTTACATAAAAAAAAAATATTTTTAGCAGCTTTTTTCAAACCCGGTACTAAGTTACAGACGTGCTTCATAATATGAGATGATGACAGGGAATGAAAGTATGCAAAATGAGCCGACATTCTTGTGTTTAGGTAAACACTGTGGGAGATGCTTCTAATGACATGACATTAGTTTATCAATGTGTGGACTCCATTTTAACTTATTGTCCAACTTGACCCCGAGCCTGTTGCAATTAGTGTGTGGCCGTTAATGTCTTCTTCTGATACTAACAGATCATTGCTGCTGGTATGAAATTGTGTAATATTTGTTTTTGTGAGATTGATTTTTAATTGTGAGTTGTCAACCATTTGTAGGTATCTTCAACTATCGTCTGAGCTGTCTGCAAAGGTTGAGTTTGGATCTTTGATCAGTATGCCTGTCATTAGCATTAAGCCAGACCCTAGCAGTAAGTGAAAGTATTGTCTCTGTTGATGGCTAAGCAGAATAAGAAAGATTCCCATCCTTTTGAACGAATTTTGTTGCCCTCATTGGCTGCTTAATCCACAATCTTCTATTGCGTATGCAGCAGGTTTCAGAACACTCGAATGTTCCATCGTCCGGTGTAAAAAAATAATTTTATTTTTTACACTAGATGATGGAAATTGAAGTGTTCTGAACAATAAAAGATTGTGGATTAAGCAACTGTTCTGCAGTTTCTTCATTTTACAAACAGTTACGACTGCCCTATAAGGAGGACTCTATTTGCTGCTATGTTTTCCAGTTGAATTTTAAGTGCAGCTTCTTCCACATTATGTGCCAGAAGTGCAAAATTATCTGGGAGTGCCAAGCAATCAAATATCAAGATTTATATTGCGAACAGTTCTTCCATTCTCGCATCATTTTATCAAATGTATAATTAAATGGTATTTGCGACAGTTTTTTACACAGACAGTGTCGAGTTTGAATAAACTGCAGTTGGTTCAGAAAATTCACCTCTAATTTTTGTGTTGATTATGTTTTGGTGTACACCAAATTCCTTAAGGGTTCCCAGCAAAACTCCAAAGGGTACTGTCATACACTTTTTGATATCAACAGAAGTGATTAATAATCTCTCATTTGGAACTCTTTAATGTCCAACGATTTCCTCCAGACAACTTGTGCCTCATCAAAATCCTCATTGCTATTCTGTAAGCTCTCGTAATTCCTGCAAGAATAATTTTCAATAAAATCGTATACGTGACATTGTACAATCTCCCTCGGTAATTATTCAGATTTGGACTGTCAACCTTTTTGTGGAAAGGGTGCATGACCCTTCACTTTTATTAACAATATTTTGTTGAATATCAAACATTTGTTCTGATACTATTTGTTATGTTATTCTGTTTGAGGTGTCCAGAAAACTAGGCAGCATCCACAGGCAGTGGGCTGACAGGTGTCTCGTCGCATTTCTACCCGTGTTCATACAGACATCGCCCAAGTATCGCCTCTTAGGAAACAGTGCACTTTGAGGTTCTTGGGGGAAAGGAGGTGTGTGTGTGGGGGGGGGGGGGGGGGGGGGGGGGGGGAAGAGAGAGAAAGAGAGAGAGAGAGAGAGAGAGAGAGAGAGAGAAATTCTATGTGAAAGAACTGCAGGGAATTTTCTTATTCAAATGAGATGTGTTGTCACTCTTAGAATGTCACATTGTTATGATTCTGATATTATGTCTATGATGCAGAATAAGAGATCAGATTCTTAACTTAATTTCCCTGTTGCTTCTTAGTCCGATAAAAATGCTCTGCTGTTTACAATATATATATAAATGATCTAGTAAAAAGCGTCGGATGTTCTTTGAGGCTATTCGCAGATGATGCAGTTGTCTATACCAAAGTAACAATGCCAGAAGATAATAAGAATTAGCAAGACAACCTGCAGAGAATTGATGAATGGTGCAGACTCTGGCAGTTGATCCTGAATGTAAATAAATGGAACATACTACACATACATAGGAAAAGAAGTCCATTACTGTACAACTACACTATTGATGACAAACAGCTGGAGACAGTGGCTGCCGTAAAGTATCTCGGCATAACTACCCAGAGTGACCTCAAGTGGAATGACCGTATAAAACAGATAGTGGGAAAATGTGACACAAGACTCGGATTTGTTGGAAGAATATTAATGAAATGTAACTTATCCACGAAAGAAGTGGCTTATAAGGCACTTATTCGCCCGATTCTTTGGCACTGTTCATCTATTTGAGATCCCCATCAGGTAGGACCGATAGAGGAGATCTGACAAAGAGTGGCGTGTTTCGTCACGGGGTCGTTTAGCTGGAGAGAGCGTTACGGAGATGCTAAACAAACTCGCTGGCAGACGTTACAAGAGAGGTGTTGTGCACGGTGAAGACATTTACTATTGAAATTTCGGGACAGTGCTTTGCATGAGGAGTCAGACAACATATTACTTCCCCCCACGTACATGTCGCGTATTTACCACGAGGAGAAAATTTGATAAATTACCGACAATTGTTCTTCCCACACACTATTCGTAAGTGGAACACAGATGGTACTGAAAGTAACATCCATCACACACCGTTAGGTGGCTTGCAGAGTGTGATGTAGATGTAGATGAAATACAAGGGAGCATGCTGAAAGGTAATGCCTCAAAACTTTTTATGAGAAAGCCCTTATAGTTCTTTAAATAAAACAAACTTTATCAATATTCTGTGTCTTTATTCCTCACGACCACATATTTGTTTCTCAACATAGTCACCTTGGCCGGAAACACAGTTCTCCAGTGTGAGACCAGTTTGTTGATACTGTCACTGTAGGATGTTTGGCTTTGTTGACAGTGCCACAAACTCACCTCTGCTCGCACTGCCCCATCACAGTCAAAGTGAAGTCCTCGAAAATGTTCTCGTAAACACACGAAAATTTGATGGGGCCAAGTCCAGATGTACAGAAGACCATCAGTGACAGTGCACCCGAAGTGGGTGGTTTGGTATTGACTTGCTGAAGGAGAGGTGCTCCACATGTGGACAAACTGTTGTAACTTGATTACGGCACACCGTTTCTCGCATACCGACAGAGTTACACTACACACTGCCGTGTTACACGCTACAATTCGGAGCCCTCTAGCAGCAGAGGGGTGCAAAAAGTATACGTGAATAATGAAGCTGTAGAATGTTAACAAGATATTTTTTATTTAAAAAGCTTTAAGAGTTTCCATATAAAATATTCAAAGGCATTGCTTTCCAGCACGCCCTCGTAGATCGGCTACAGATTCGACCCTTTCCTGAGTTCGTGATCGTCTGTGATGCCTTCGTCACACTCTGGAGTGCCAGTTATTCAATTCAATTTTTATTATCGCATAACATGCCTTGCCCCCCCATGAACCATGGACCTTGCCGTTGGTGGGGAGGCTTGCGTGCCTCAGCGATACAGATGGCCGTACCGTAGGTGCAACCACAACGGAGGGGTATCTGTTGAGAGGCCAGACAAACGTGTGGTTCCTGAAGAGGGGCAGCAGCCTTTTCAGTAGTTGCAGGGGCAACAGTCTGGATGATTGACTGATCTGGCCTTGCAACATTAACCAAAACGGCCTTGCTGTGCTGGTACTGCGAACGGCTGAAAGCAAGGGGAAACTACAGCCGTAATTTTTCCCGAGGACATGCAGCTTTACTGTATGATTAAATGATGATGGCATCCTCTTGGGTAAAATATTCATGAGGTAAAATAGTCCCCCATTCGGATCTCCGGGCAGGGACTACTCAGGAGGATGTCGTTATCAGGAGAAAGAAAACTGGCGTTCTACGAATCGGAGCGTGGAATGTCAGATCCCTTAATCGGGCAGGTAGGTTAGAAAATGTAAAAAGGGAAATGGATAGGTTAAAGTTAGATATAGTGGGAATTAGTGAAGTTCGGTGGCAGGAGGAACAAGACTTCTGGTCAGGTGACTACAGGGTTATAAACACAAAATCAAATAGGGGTAATGCAGGAGTAGGTTTAATAATGAATAGGAAAATAGGAATGCGGGTAAGCTACTACAAACAGCATAGTGAACGCATTATTGTGGCCAAGATGGATACGAAGCCCACACCTACTACAGTAGTACAAGTTTATATGCCAACTAGCTCTGCAGATGATAGGGAAATTGAAGAAATGTACGATGAAATAAAAGAAATTATTCAGATAGTGAAGGGAGACGAAAATTTAATAGTAATGGGTGACTGGAATTCGAGTGTAGGAAAAGGGAGAGAAGGAAACACAGTAGGTGAATATGGATTGGGGCTAAGAAATGAAAGAGGAAGCCGCCTAGTAGAATTTTGTACAGAGCACAACTTAATCATAGCTAACACTTGGTTCAAGAATCATAAAAGAAGGTTGTATACATGGAAGAAGCCTGGAGATACTGACAGGTTTCAGATATATTATATAATGGTGAGACAGAGATTTAGGAACCAGGTTTTAAATTATAAAACATTTCCAGGGGTAGATGTGGACTCTGACCACAATCTATTGGTTATGACCTGTAGATTAAAACTGAAGAAACTGCAAAAATGTGGGAAATTAAGGAGATGGGACCTGGATAAACTGAAAGAACCAGAGGTTGTGCAGAGTTTCAGGCAGAGCATAAGGGAGCAATTGACAGGAATGGGGGAAAGAGATACAGTAGAAGAAGAATGGGTAGCTCTGAGGGATGTAGTAGTGAAGGCAGCAGAGGATAAAGTAGGTACAAAGACGAGGGCTGCTAGAAATCCTTGGGTAACAGAAGAAATATTGAATTTATTTGATGAAAGGAGAAAATATAAAAATGCAGTAAATGAAGCAGGCAAAAAGGAATACAAACGTCTCAAAAATGAGATCGACAGGAAGTGCAAAATGGCTAAACAGGGATGGCTAGAGGACAAATGTAAGGATGTAGAAGCTTATCTCACTAGGGGTAAGATAGATACTGCCTACAGGAAAATTAAAGAGACCTTTGGAGAGAAGAGAACCACGTGTATGAATATCAAGAGCTCAGATGGCAGCCCAGTTCTAAGCAAAGAAGGGAAGGCAGAAAGGTGGAAGGAGTATATAGAAGGTTTATACAAGGGCGATGTACTTGAGGACAATATTATGGAAATAGAAGAGGATGTAGATGAAGACGAAATGGGAGATACGATACTGCGTGAAGAGTTTGACAGAGCACTGAAAGACCTGAGTCGAAACAAGGCCCCCGGAGTAGACAACATTCCATTAGAACTACTGACGGCCTTGGGAGAGCCAGTCATGACAAAACTCTACCAGCTGGTGAGCAAGATGTATGAGACAGGCGAAATACCCTCAGACTTCAAGAAGAATATAATAATTCCAATCCCAAAGAAAGCAGGTGCTGACAGATGTGAAAATTACCGAACTATCAGTTTAATAAGCCACGGCTGCAAAATACTAACGCGAATTCTTTACAGACGAATGGAAAAACTGGTAGATGCAGACCTCGGGGAGGATCAGTTTGGATTCCGTCGAAATGTTGGAACACGTGAGGCAATACTGACCTTACGACTTATCTTAGAAGAAAGATTAAGAAAAGGCAAACCTACGTTTCTAGCATTTGTAGACTTAGAGAAAGCTTTTGACAATGTTGACTGGAATACTCTTTTTCAAATTCTAAAGGTGGCAGGGCTAAAATACAGGGAGCGAAAGGCTATTTACAATTTGTACAGAAACCAGATGGCAGTCATAAGAGTCGAGGGGCATGAAAGGGAAGCAGTGGTTGGGAAAGGAGTGAGACAGGGTTGTTGCCTCTCCCCGATGTTATTCAATCTGTATATTGAGCAAGCGGTGAAGGAAACAAAAGAAAAATTTGGAGTAGGTATTAAAATTCATGGAGAAGAAGTAAAAACTTTGAGGTTCGCCGATGACGTTGTAATTCTGTCAGAGACGGCAAAGGACTTGGAAGAGCAGTTGAACGGAATGGACAGTGTCTTGAAAGGAGGGTATAAGATGAACATCAACAAAAGCAAAACGAGGATAATGGAATGTAGTCAAATTAAATCGGGTGATGCTGAGGGAATTAGATTAGGAAATGAGACACTTAAAGTAGTAAAGGAGTTTTGCTATTTAGGAAGTAAAATAACTGATGATGGTCGAAGTAGAGAGGATATAAAATGTAGACTGGCAATGGCAAGGAAAGTGTTTCTGAAGAAGAGAAATTTGTTAACATCGAATATAGATTTATGTATCAGGAAGTCGTTTCTGAAAGTATTTGTTTGGAGTGTAGCCATGTATGGAAGTGAAACATGGACGATAACTAGTTTGGACAAGAAGAGAATAGAAGCTTTCGAAATGTGGTGCTACAGAAGAATACTGAAGATAAGGTGGATAGATCACGTAACTAATGAGGAGGTATTGAATAGGATTGGGGAGAAGTGAAGTTGGTGGCACAACTTGACTAGAAGAAGGGATCGGTTGGTAGGACATGTTTTGAGGCATCAAGGGATCACAAATGTAGCATTGGAGGGCAGCGTGGAGGGTAAAAATCGTAGAGGGAGACCGAGAGATGAGTACACTAAGCAGATTCAGAAGGATGTAGGTTGCAGTAGGTACTGGGAGATGAAGCAGCTTGCACAGGATAGAGTAGCATGGAGAGCTGCATCAAACCAGTCTCAGGACTGAAGACAACAACAACAACAACAACAACAACATGCCTTATACAATCAAGGTTGTGACATAGGTGAGTTGTCAGTTATACACTATATAGCGGTAGCGGAGGCTGTGTGGCGTGGACTGGGCAGTTTTTTAGGTTAGAAGGCCTCGGGAAAGTACGGATTAGGCTGCAATCTCAAAGGGTGCATGGCAATTACAGGACGTGCTTGGATCAAGGAACAGTCGGAATTATAGTTGTAAATTGTTGTAGTTGCGCTGGAAAAGTCCCGGAGCTTCAAGCGCTAATAGAAAGCACAGAAGCTGATATCGTTATAGGTACAGAAAGCTGGCTAAAGCCTGAAATAAGTTCTGCAGAAATTTTTACGAAGTCTCAGACGGTGTTCAGGAAAGATAGATTAGGCAGAATTGGTGGTGGAGTGTTTGTGTCTGTCAGTAGTGGTTTATCTTGTAGTGAAGTCGAAGTAGATACTCCGTGCGAATTGGTGTGGGTGGAGGTTATACTTAACAGCCGAATTAAGTTAATAATTGGCTCCTTCTACCGACCCCCAGACTCCGATGATACAGTTGCGGAACAGTTCACAGAAAGTTTGAGTCTCGTAACAAATAAATACCCCACTCATACGGTTATAGTTGGTGGGGACTTCAACCTACCCTCGGTATGTTGGCAAAAATACTTGTTCAAAACCGGTGGTAGGCAGAATACGTCTTCCGAGATTGTTCTAAATGCATTCTCCGAAAATTATTTCGAGCAGTTAGTCCACGAACCCACGCGAATTGTAAATGGTTGCGAAAACACACTTGACCTCTTGGCCACAAACAATCCAGAGCTGATAGAGAGCATCATGACTGATACAGGGATTAGTGATCACAAGGTCATTGTAGCTAGGCTCAATACCATTTCTTCCAAATCCATCAGAAACAAACGCAAAATAATTTTATTTAAAAAAGCGGATAAAGTGCTACTAGAAGCCTTCCTAAAAGACAATTTCCATTCCTTCCGAACTGACTATGCGAATCTAGACGACATGTGGCTCAAATTCAAAGATATAGTAGCAACAGCAATTGAGATATTCATACCTCATAAATTGGTAAGAGATGGAACGGATCCCCCGTGGTACACAAAAAAGGTCCGAACGCTGTTGCAGAGGCAACGGAAAAAGCATGCGAAGCTCAGAAGAACGCGAAATCCCGAAGATGGGCTAAAATTTACAGACGCGCGAAATTTGGCACGTACTTTGATGCGAGATGCCTTTAATGGGTTCCGCAACGAAACATTGTCTCGAAATTTGGTAGAAAATCCGAAGAAATTCTGGTCGTATGTAAAGTATACAAGCGGCAAGATGCAGTCAATACCTTCGCTGCGCAGTGCCGATGGTACTGTTATCGACGACTGTGCCGCTAAAGCGGAGTTATTGAACGCAGTTTTCCGAAATTCCTTCACCAGGGAAGACGAATGGAATATTCCAGAATTTGAAACACAAACATCTGCTAGCATGAGTCTCTTAGAAGTAGATACCTTAGGGGTTGCGAAGCAACTCAAATCACTTGATACGGGCAAGTCTTCAGGTCCAGATTGTATACCGATTAGGTTCCTTTCAGATTACGCTGATACTATAGCTCCCTACTTAGCACTCATATACAACCGCTCGCTCACCGATAGATCTGTACCTACAGATTGGAAAATTGGGCAGGTCGCACCAGTGTTCAAGAAGGGTAGTAGGAGTAATCCATTTAACTACAGATCTATATCATTGACGTCGGTTTGCAGTAGGGTTTTGGAGCATATACTGTATTCAAACATTATGAATCACCTCGAAGGGAACGATCTATTGACACGTAATCAGCATGGCTTCAGAAAACATCGCTCTTGTGCAACGCAGCTAGCTCTTTATTTGCACGAAGTAATGGCCGCTATCGACAGGGGATCTCAAGTTGATTCCGTATTTCTAGATTTCCAGAAGGCTTTTGACACCGTTCCTCACAAGCGACTTCTAATCAAGCTGCGGAGCTATGGGGTATCGTCTCAGTTGTGCGACTGGATTCGTGATTTCCTGTCAGGAAGGTCGCAGTTCATAGTAATAGACGGCAAATCATCGAGTAAAACTGAAGTGATATCAGGTGTTCCCCAGGGAAGCGTCCTGGGACCTCTGCTGTTCCTGATCTATATGAATGACCTGGGTGACAATCTGAGCAGTTCTCTTAGACTGTTCGCAGATGATGCTGTAATTTACCGTCTAGTAAGGTCATCCGAAGACCAGTATCAGCTGCAAAGCGATTTAGAAAAGATTGCTGTATGGTGTGTCAGGTGGCAGTTGACACTAAATAACGAAAAGTGTGAGATGATCCACATGAGTTCCAAAAGAAATCCGTTGGAATTCGATTACTCGATAAATAGTACAATTCTCAAGGCTGTCAATTCAACTAAGTACCTGGGTGTTAAAATTACGAACAACTTCAGTTGGAAGGACCACATAGATAATATTGTCGGGAAGGCGAGCCAAAGGTTGCGTTTCATTGGCAGGACACTTAGAAGATGCAACAAGTCCACTAAAGAGACAGCTTACACTACACTCGTTCGTCCTCTGTTAGAATATTGCTGCGCGGTGTGGGATCCTTACCAGGTGGGATTGACGGAGGACATCGAAAGGGTGCAAAAAAGGGCAGCTAGTTTTGTATTATCACATAATAGGAGAGAGAGTGTGGCAGATATGATACACGAGTTGGGATGGAAGTCATTACAGCATAGACGTTTTTCGTCGCGGCGAGACCTTTTCACGAAATTTCAGTCACCAACTTTCTCTTCCGAATGCAAAAATATTTTGTTGAGCCCAACCTACATAGGTAGGAATGATCATCAAAATAAAATAAGAGAAATCAGAGCTCGAACAGAAAGGTTTAGGTGTTCGTTTTTCCCGCTCGCTGTTCGGGAGTGGAATAGTAGAGAGATAGTATGATTGTGGTTCGATGAACCCTCTGCCAAGCACTTAAATGTGAATTGCAGAGTAGTCATGTAGATGTAGATATATAATAATACTAAAAATAGACAATAAACTAATAATATATATGGTATAACATCTTCAAAGAGGTATTTTAATCACAATTATAATGCATTGTTGCCATTCATGAAATCTTCTACACTATAGTAACATTTATCTTTCAGATATTTTTCCAGGTCTCTTCTGGTACCTTTTACATTTGGGTCATCCATATCTTTCCATATTTTATTTACAAATTTCATGCCCATATAGTATGGGCTTTTTTCATACGATTTTAAACGGTGGGTAGGTAACATGTAGCTCGTTCTATATCTAGTATCATATTGGTGCAAGAAGAAGTTGCCCTCAAAAAGTTGTGGGTTTCTTTTTGTGAAAGTGAGAGTTTCATAGATGTATATGCTTGGAATGCTCATTATATCTAGTTTTACAAATAAAGGTTTACAATGTTGCCTTGGTTTTGCTCCCACCATGGCTCGGATGATCCTTTTTTGTAGTCTAAAGGCTCTATGTAAATTTGTTTTTTTCAGACCCCCAGAAAATTATACTATACCTAATAACTGAAACAAAATATGCATCATATACAGTTTTCTTACAGCTAAATCAGTAATACTATACAAGATATTCATAATATATACAAGGCTATTCAGTCGACCCAGTATTTGCCCGCATGGTGATTCAATATCAGGTTTTTATTGACTAATACGCCAAGGAATTTGACACATTCTCTAATTTTTTGTCCATATACCTTATTTCACTTGTGGACTGTGCAGATTATTTTTTGGTGAAATGAAAAATTTCTGTTTTTGTAAAATTTAATGTCAAGTTATTGTTTTTGACCCATGCCTCCACTTCCCCAAGTGTTTATTCAATATAACGAATTAGGTCTACCTCATTTTTACAACAGCCTACAGCTGTTGAGTCATTTGCATACAAAGCTAAGAGAAGCTGATCTCAGAATTTTTTAATGAAAGTGGATTTAAAATACAAAGTGATACAGTCACATACAACAGACAGTTGCCTGGCTAAGGAAATATTTATTGAGCCTCAAAAGGAAGTTTCTTGGGCTCCACCAGACTGCCCTTTCAGTATTCCCATACTCTGTGCTCATTTTCTGCTTCGGCCGCAACACGCCATCATGAACCTGTCAGTGAGCAGTGAGAGTACAGTGTTACCGACCGAATCACACACGACGCAACTTGCATCAGTAATGGTGTTCATTTTTCATTTCATAGTAACGAAGTTTCGCCAGTATTGCCCTCAGTATTGCACTGCAAAACCCCAACGCCACATCCACATCTAGCCTATACTTCCCAAACTACCGTGAGGGTACGCCCCATTGTACCAGTTTCTAGGGTCACCTCCTTTTCCACTCACGTACGGATGATGATGATGATTGGTTTGTGGGGTGCTCAACTGCGTGGTTATCAATGCCCGTACAAATTCCCATCCTTTGCTCAGTCCAAACTCGCGACTCGTGAATGATAATGAAATGCCAACACAAACACCCAGTCATCTCGAGGCAGGTGAAAATCCCTTACCCTGTCGGAAATCGAAACCGGGACCCCGTGCTCGGGAAGCGAGAACGCGACTCACGTACAGAGTACAGTAAGAATTCTTAATTGAATCCCTCTGTGCATGCATCTTATGCTCATGATCGCTATGTGAGTGAAATGTAGGACGTTGTAGTATATTCCTAGAGTCGTCATTTAAAGCTGGTTCTTGAAACTTTTTGAGTAGGCTTTCTCTAGATAGCTTATGTCTCTCTTCAAAAGAGGCTGCCACTTCAGTTTCACTTATAAACCTGTACTGCCCTTTTCTATATATGTCCAGTACCCCCTTACATCCTATTTAGTATGGATCCAAAATACTTGAGCGATATTATAGAATGGGTTTACAAGGGATTTGTAAGCAATATCCTTTGTAGACTTTGTAATTCCCCAGTAGTCTACCAACTGCTTTACTCACAACTGAGCCTATGTGATCATTCCGTTTCATATCCGTACAAAGTATTAAACCCAGGTATTTGTATAAATTGGTCAATTCCAATTCTGATTCATTAATATGATAGTCATAAGGATACTACTACTTTTCGTTATGTGAAGTGTAAAGTTTAACATTTCTGAATATTTAAAGCAGGTTGCCAGTCTCTGCACCACTTTGAAATCTTATCAAGATCTGACTGAACATTTATGCAGCTTGTTTCATATAGTACTTAACATTTTAAAGAACATAGTTCTTTTTTCAGGAAAACAGTGATCTGTAGTTATTATAAATAAACTGGAAGCAGTCTTGATCGCTTAATTTTTTTTTTTTTAATCTTTTCGATCTTCTTATCAGATCACCTTCGGACCACGAAAGTCTGCCGGAGGCAGTGGCACGTTGCAATCCTCCTGTTGGTGGCTGGTGGTGTATTGATAAAAAGATCAAAACCGGTCACCATTAAAAAAAGCTTATCAATCAAGACTGCTTCCAGTTTATTTAGAGAGTACTTCATTATAGGCAACCGCTCGTGTCATCTGCAAAAAACCTAATTTTACTATTAATAATGTCTACAAGATCATTAATACACATTGAACAGCAAGGGCGCGAGCACACTTCTCTGGGGCACACCTGAAGTTACTTCTACATCTGACAATGACTCTCATCCTAGCTAACAATCTGTGTCCTCCACACTGAATAGTCCTCAGTCCAGTCGTAAATTTCACTCGATACCCCATACAATTGAACTTTTGACAATGAATGTAAGTGTGGTACCGAGTCAAACGCTTTTCGGGAATCGAGAAATACGGCATCTACACGATTGACTCGATCCGACGCTTTCAGTCTGTCGCATGAGAAAAGTGCAAATTGGGTTCTCTCGATCAGTGTTCGGATTCTCTAGTTGCCACGAAGGAGGTCATTCTGTTTGAGATACCTCATTATGTTTGAGCTCAGAATATGTTCCAAGATTCTACAACAAATCGATGTCAAAAGTATTGGGCGGTCGTTCTGTGGACCACTTCTAGTACCCTTCTTATAGACGGAGGTGACCTGTATTTTCTTCTAACTACTGGGCATGCATTTTTGTTTGAGGGATGTTATAGTTAGAAGAGGAGCTAACTCTGTCATGTGGATTTGATACAACACAGTTTTTACTGCTGGCGACTGTTGCCTCTATCACACTATTTGTGGAAGTGTGGGTGCATTGATAGACATAAATTATTGACAATAATTGTCAAAGCAATTATCAGACAGTGTTTAAAATGTAGCCACACTAACAAATGGTCATTACAGACTGGCCCTCTTCGTTTAGAAACTTTCTATTTTCAGCTACTAATTGCATGAAAATGTGAGTAGCCATATAAAATAAAATTTGCTAAAAAAATATGAAAGATAAATTAAAATACTTTCTAGAGCTTGAACAATATTATTGATGTATATAATATTTTCATGTTATTCATAATTAAAAACAGGAAAGATGTTAATTTTTAATAAAAGTATCATTCAATATCTGTTAATTAACATTTCTGCAGGTATGGAATTAAATAAAAGTAGAAAAAGAACAGCTGTTGCCAATAAGAGTCAAACCCGCAACCATACCATTACCAGACTTTAAGCTCGGCACTCTTCAGTGAGTGACTACGTAAATAAGACACAGAGGAATTGGAGACATTGGCAGTGAGCAGACATCGATCGATCGAAATCGATGGGGAAAGCTGAAAATTTGTACAGTGCCGGGATTCAAACCTGAGTCTCCTGCTTACTAGGCAGATGCCATCCGGACACAGCGGTAAGTGCAGCTGCACGGATTACCCTGGCACGTATCCCGTCAGACTCAATTCCTCGATTTATCCACACAACAAAATGTAGCGCCTCCTGACCACTGTCCTCATTATTCACGTCACTTCCCACATTCCCATTAAGAGTTTGAGCCTCGTGTGCTTCCATACTGAAGAGATCATTGGTTGTCTCCTCTCTCTCTACACATGTAGTACCTATTTTTTCACCCGAAAGGACAGAAACCACATATATACACTATGACCACCGGTATGTCTTCTTTTGCTACAGGTAACAGCAGCGATGTACCGTGGAAGGTAAACGATGAGGCCTCGGTAGGTCGCCGGAGGGAGTTGGCACCACATTTGCACACAGAAGTCACCTAATACCCGTAAATTCTGAGGTGGGAAATGAGCTCTGTCGACAAATTTAATGACATCCCAGTTCGACCGGGTCCAGATATGGCGAGTTTCGGGGTCGACACAAAAAAAAGGAACTCGCTAATGTGTTCCTCTGACCACTCTGTCCCTCTCCCGACTTCGTGTCGTCGCACATTACCTCGTCAAAAATGCCACTGTCGTCGATAAACGTGATCACCGTGAAGGGGTGTACGGTCTCATCGGCCAATTTGGTGCCTTACACGAGCTCCACTGGACCCGCAGATGCCCACGTGAACGTCCCACAGAGTATAACGGAGCCACAGCCAGCTCATTTGCGTCCCACAATACGAGTGTCGAGGAACTCTTCCCCTGCGAGACGACAGATTCCTGCCCTCCTGTCGGCACGACAAGGAAGGTATCGAGATTCGTCAGATTGTGCAGTGCTGTGCCACTGTGCCGACCGTCACGTGCCCATTTTGGTTGTCATCGCCGACGTCGGCACACGCGCGCGTTGTCGGCAGCGGAGGCACGCCACTAGGAGTGTTCGGCGCACTCAGACACACTTCTACTCTGCCCACCATTAGAGTCTAACGTCAGCTCTGCCACAGTTTGCCGCCTGTCCCCTTTTACCACTGCCGAGCCGACGATGACAGACATCTGTAATGAGGAGTGGCTGCCCGACGCCACAATCAAATTGGTTTCACCTCAGACACTGACTGCGGCACTCCTCGAACACCCGACAAGCTGTGCAGTTTCCGAAATGCTAGTACAGAGCCGTCACAATCTGCCCTCGGTCAAACTCTGATAGCCCGTTGCGCCTTCCCCTTTCTACACGCAGCTAGCTCGCTCACTTATACTACGTGTACTGTGCACGTGGCCGACTGGCAGCCGTTCCTAGTCAGGTGATGCTGGTAATGCCCAGACGGGGTTACACAGATAGAGGTCAATAGTCGTACCGCTCCGGTTCGTCAGTATTAATAATTAAGACAACACGGCCGATGATCTCTCCAGTGCAGATACACACCGGGCTCAAACTCTTAACAGGAATCGGCGAAATGCCACGAGTAATGAAGACAATGGGCAAGTGCACTACATTAATAGTGTGTGGATAGGTTGAAAATTTGTGTCGGATTGGAGGCGTGCTAGGGTAGTCGATGAAGTTGCAATGATCACTGTGTCCAGATGGCTCAGTGGTCAAAGCCTCTGCCTAATGAGCAGGAGTCCGAGGTTCGAATCCCAGTCTTGCACATATTTTCAACTTTCCCCACTGATTTCAATCAATGCCCGCTCACAGTCGACGCCTGTAATTCCTCTGTGCCTCAATTCGTAATCGCCGCCGGATCAAAAATGGCGACTGTTCTTTCGGACATTTCGAAAAGAACAGACACCACATATATGTATACTATGTAAATAAGTTTGAAATGTTTTGTACTTCTGTGGGATTGGAAACAATCTAATCTCCGAGGAGATTTATTAAAGTATTTTGATAACTAATATTGCCTCGAAATCCTGTAAGTATTAAAGAAATCAAGAAGACCAGTCCGTAATGTCCTCTTGTAAATTTCTATATTCTGTGGACCGCTTCATTATCCTTTTATTGATTGAAACATTTACTATACAAATGATTTACCAGGCATGTTTGATACTTTATGGACTCAGGTAAAATAGTGTGCCTTGTAGTGTATCGTTATACTATATACAAGGGTCATTCAATAAGTAATCCCCCGCATTTTTTTTTTAAAGAAGACATTAATATACACAAACAAATGTCCTTGTTGGTGCTTCACATCTGAAGTTTTTTGTGTGTGCAGGTGAAGTTTCAAAATGTTCTGGCAGATGGCAGAACCATAGTACAGCATCAAAATGGCATCTACATACGGCTCACATTACAAGCAGTGTGCTGTTACTGAATTATTCTGTGCAGAAAAAGAAACCACGGTGAACATTCATAAACGTTTGTGTGCAGTGTACGGTGATGCTGCAGTTGATAGGAGTACAGTTGGGCGATGGGTAAAGAAAGTTACAGCCTCAAGAAATGCAGAAACAGACTTCTACGATTAGCCACACTCGGGATGTCCTATCACAGCCACTGCTCCAGACATGCCAAATCGTGCGGATGCCATTGTTCATGTAGACCGACATATCACAACTCGACAATTGGCCCTGAAATTGTCAATCGGCATTGGAAGTGCATCTGCAACGATCGAGACTCTTGGGTGTTCAAAGAAGTGCTTACAATGGGTTCCACGAATGCTCACAGCAGCCCACAAGGTTAGAAGAAAGGCCATTTCGTCTGAATTGTTGGAGTGCTTTGAGACTGATAGAGATTCCGTTCTGTCACGGATTGTTATGGGGGACGAAGGCCAAGTGCACCACATTGCGCTGGACATGAAAAGGCAGTCCGTGGAGTGGCATCATCCTCATTCACCACAAAAGAGGAAATTCCCTCTTGTTTGGAAAAGTCAGTGTCTTCTGGGATTGTGATGGCGTCATTCTCGTGGCTGTAGTGCCTAGAGTGTCAACCGTCAATTCAGAGGCATACGTTAAGACTCTGAATAAACTCGAGAACCCTTTCCGACGTGTTCGATCGGACAAGAATCCAGCAGAAATCTTGCTCCAACACAATGAGACACACCTACACACAAGTCTGAGAACCCGGGAACACTTCGCCAGACTGTGTTGGACACCATTGCCTCATCCACCCTACAGTCCAGACCTGGCACCCACAGACTCCCATCTCTTTGGGCCGCTTAAAGACACACTTTGAAGATGATGAGTGTGTTGCATTGAAAACATGGCTACGACTGCAGGACAAATTTTTAGCGGCAGGGAATACGTGCTCTTCCACAATGTTGGCGAATGGGTGTAGAACGTGATGGAGACTATGTAGAAAAATAGGACATGGATAAGACATGTTGTTGTGTGTTGTCACCAAATTCTGACTCTTAACAATAAATATGCTATTGGGGGGGGGAATGTGGAGCATTACTTATTCAACGACCCTTGTATGTGATTAAACAGTGCACGGAGTGCGGTCAAAAAATGGTTCAAATGACTCTGAGCACTACGGGACTTGACCTGAGAAGTTATCAGTCCCCTAGAACTTAGAACTACTTAAACCTAACTAACCTAAGGACATCACACACATCCATGCCCGAGACTGTAGTGCCTAGAACCACTCAGCCACCCCAGCCGGTGGAGTGAGGTCAGCATAGCAAGAAACATCAACATATTTAGTTAAAAATCCAATTAATTATTTCTAATTTAAAGTCGCAGAGAAACACCTGCAAATATGCTTGATATTCTTAGACTCGTCGTACTGTTACATAAAACTGCATTCTAGAATGCAGCATTCACTTGGAGTCGAGTTGTTAAAGTAATAAATTTATGAGAGGAGGATCTTTATCAATGTATCTTATTGTTGCATGCTGCCATTGCGGAAATGATGATGTAACTTAAGTTTAACACACAAATACTGAGCAATTAACATTGAAACTGTTGAGGAGTTTTTAGGGAAAGTATTATTTGGAAAATACAAGCTGGTTTATAATTGAAAGGTATGTATTCATGTTTGGTGAAAAATGCATGGTAATATACTCCCTGTTACCTACCGAATTTTAAAGAGAGTATTCCAGTCAACACTGTCAAAAGCTTTCTCCAAGTCTAATAAATGTAGGTTTGCCTTTTCTTAACCTATCTTCTAAAACAAGTCACATAGTCAATATTGCCTCACGCATTCCTTCGTTTCTCTGAAATCCAATTTCATCTTCACCAAGGTTGGCTTCTACAAGTTTTTCATTCTTCTATAAATAATGTGTTAGTATTTCGCAACACTGGGCTTACTAAACTAATAGTTCAGCACATGCTTTCTTTGGAGTTAGCAGTCTTGAGGGTATTTTGCCTGCATCATACATCTTGCACACCAGATGGATGAGTTTTGTCATGGCTGGCTCTCCCAAGGCCATCAGTAGTTCCGACAGGATGTCATCTACTCCAGGGGCCTTGTTTTGACTTCCTAGAGCTGCTGCTCCTATCTCCAAAATTATTTTTAATTTTACTCTTGTGAAACATGCTTGTTTCTGCTAATTATGCATGCTCATAAATCCTTACTGAAGCTAAATTATGTTCTTTCAGTGTCTTAAGTGGGATGCTAACAACTGCTTATCTGTTTTTTTCTAGCATAAACACTCTCCTGGAATTCTTGACGGATTTCTTAACTTTAGTAACCACGGTCACTATGACAACATCGTGATCACTAATCACGGTCCCTATACTGAAGCTGTTGATAAGGTCGGGCCTGTTTGTAAGGTCTAAAACATTTCCTTTGCACGAGGAGTGTCAAACTAGTTGTCCAAGACAGTTTTCAGACAACGTATTCAGAAGTATTTCACAAGATCAGCTGTATCACCTACAGTGAATCCCCCCTCCCTCCGAGGGTCTTCATTATTTTCTGTTTTTTGCTGGTGATGTCCTAAAACATGCTCAGGATCCCTGTTTACTCTATTTTGTGCAGTGCTCATGGAAAAATCTTTTATTAGTGTGCTCAACATGTGGATATTAAGGTACTAGAGAAGTGGATACTAGTACAAAAAGCTACTGAAATCACTGTTTCCTTCAATATTTCACATTTATTATTTCTTCTTTACAATATTCCAGACACTGTTACTTATTACTTATACAGAATTAGAAAATAGTGTAGGAACGTAACAGTATTACATTGAATTCAGAAGAGTCAGCTGAGCTGTAGCATAAAAAACATCACACTATACTTATCAGTGAAACAGACTATCACAAAAGGTTTGTATAAAACTGTAAATCTAACAATTTCATCTGACCAGTGTAAAATATGAAGGAGCTTTCTAGCCAAAAAAATAAAAAAAATAATAATTCACATACATAAGATTGTTTTAAAAAAGTAAAACAAACTTTTTCCTTTAAAATAATTGTACATCTGGCAAATTTCTAACACTTATGACTTTTTTGTCTTAAAGCTTCTGGATTCCCCAACAGAGGGACCTCCCCCTAAAAACTCTAAACTCAATTCTTCGGGACAAGTGTAAAAGCTGAATTATTGCACATAACACATACACTGCCCAAAATGAACACTGTGCCACAGTGCGTACACAGAACACATTAAAAAAGAATGTCAACATGTACACTGGCCTACACTCGCCTTAAGAATGGAGACAGACTGATGTATGTGGAGCCTCTACTGACCGCCCCTGCCACTACTTCGAGGTGTGCGTCTGTGATGACAGTGTCATCTGCCTACTCCAGTTATTCCGAAGGGAAGCGTCGTCTACACTTTGCGATATTTCGGCAAGTCGACACCGCCGACTGTGGGAAGTCCCAGCCCAGTTACTGGGGATGCCGACGAGTCGGCTTGCCAACTTATGGCAAAATGTGGATGCTGTCACCCTGCCGAATACCTGAGAGGAGTTCAAAACACTCTTAAATTGGAAATGCTTAAAATCACACACTGTCTTGCTGTGGTTTAGTTTCAGTGCGTGCGTTGGCAGAGAGATTAATAACAATAAAATGAAGTGTATCAGTGGAACAACTATTTCCACAAAAATGCTTTACAAGCTACGGACCTAGGAAGCAAATTCTCTAGAAATAGGTAATGCAAAAGACCACCGTTCTGGAGGACGGAAGGGGTGAGAGTAGAGATGGGTGAATTGTGACCAGTTTGTCTGAATAAAAGAAGAGAGCCTAAAATACTGTTTCAGTACACGGTGGTATACTGTAGCTAACACTGGTACAACTCCTCGCAAGAGACACGTGGAAAATTTTGTTTTTCTCAAAATAAAGGTCTGTTCCAGAAACTACCATTTTGGAACACAAGAAAGAAGGTGTAATCAATGCACAAGAAACTGCTTTGCTGTGTGCTACAACTCTGGCAATGTACTGTCTTCAATGATATCTTATCGCAGATAACAAAACTGAAATCTTGTCAAAAAATAACACCAGGCTGCATCTAAAGTGTCACATTATTTTACTTATAAACATCACACAATTGCTTGAAAAACATTGATACTGCTGCTGAAGCCCAATTAAATTTAAAATTTCCATATTCCATCAGTTTCAGAGATATTTGAAAGTGGTGGAGCACGTGTCACTTTTTCACTGTACTGTTTAACATGTGGGAATGTCACACGAAAGTGACTTGACTCTTAGGCAAGGAGTAGAGTATAAATCTGAAACAGTGATGGTGTTTGCTGTCTGGGAGCAACAAGAAGTGGTGGTGATTCTCTGTTCTGTAAGTTAACTGTAATTTCTTTTTTCCCTACGAACTATGGAAGCAAATTGTGAAATAAAATGGTTTTAAATTCCCTGTGAAAAATCCCTCGCCTATCCTGCCAGAATACCTTACACTGATCTACACTTAATAGTAACAGTGCACGCATAAATGTTTGTAACAGAAGAGACAAATGTAGAAGTTTCACCATGGCAAAACTAAATTTTTTTCAAGCAGCTCAAGACTCCAGTTACAGCTACACAAATCACTTTATGGCAGAGAGGGGAACGCCAGTTCTATGTTATTTTCTTGTCAAATCCAACAGTCACACTATTGTGACATAACTGCTATAAGATACTTAAAAATAAGAAGAAGCGCTCTAGAGTATTTTCGGCTGCACGTTGAGACTATTCTTTAGGCAGCCTGCATATTCAGAAGCGACAGCTTTTCACATGTCGTGCTGATGCTAGAGCATCAGGTGAGGAGAACTGCGCATAAAAATACAACTGGACAAAACAGACTAAAATACCTGGAAAGCTCATTGAACAAGAACAGATCCTGATAGGAATGGGGTGTGGCTTAACACACATTTTTCCTTTCACTGCCTGAGGAATAAAACATCAATTTCAGGAAAAACAATTTTGACATCTAAAAATGGCAATATTGCTTTTCAGAGAGCAAACCTTCCTTGTTTGAAAAATTTCTTCTGCAGATTTGCTACCTATTCAGTTCACTCCACAGTTTTGTGGTAGTTAACAGTTCTTTTTGAAAAGAAGCAAAAGTAAATTGTGAGCATCAGAACTACAATCCAAAAAACAATGAGCTCAATTAGGAAAGAAAAACTGAGTGTACCATTAAAAAAAAAAAAAAAAAAAAAAAAAAAAAAAAAAAAAAAAAAAAAAAAAAAAATCAGCATAGAGTGCACAAGGTACAAGAACACAGTTTGAGTTCCAAGAGAAAGGGGGAACTGTACAAATGACTGCTACAAATTGTGACAACAGAAACTGCAGAAGGTGGCTCTTGGAGCAACAGTGAGACCAAAATAACAATACAGACAATTAAAGACATCTGTGTATCACATTAGGGTGGAACAGTCAGTGTATAGGACACAAAACTCCTAACTATCTCCAGTGTCGAGGCAGACTTAATTGTACAAAAGAAGTAAACATGCTGACAAGGTGGGTAGATAAATACAAGAAACTGATGATGAAAAAGGAAAATATATGGCGAAAATTAAGTCATAACAGTATGCACGAAAGTTGTTGCAGAGTGTGCCTCAAACTGCACAGGTATATACCCTAAACATTAAATTGTCTCCACTACTACAATGCAGCATTAAAATATTGGCTGTTTTATTACATATTTCAGCATCAGGTCACACAATCTTTTGACCCAAGGTTGAGATTTACAATTAAAAGCAAAATTGTTTAGAAGACAGGTACTTTGCATCCCTAAGGCATTATGACTAGTCTCTGTAAAATATTGGAACACACTTCCATTCTCCGTGCTGGATCAAAGGGAATTTGCCCAAAGAATCTACCTATTTATTATAGCATCTATTCAATTTTTGGATGCCCCTAGTGGAATGATGGAAAATAAACAGCAAACCATGTATTTAAACTCTCCATTCTTTAGACAAGTTATGACCATTTCCTTACCCTGACAACATCACAGGGAATGAATTGTATCAGATACATAGTTTTTGTGCCAGAAGGTTAAGTGACACATACTGAGGCATAAGGGCAATGCAAGTGTGTGTATACAGTTAATTCGTACATAGGCCAAAGTACACCCGCACACCAAATAAAAAATGTTACTGGTGCCAATTAAATACTGCACCAGACAATCTAATTAACAAGCCAATTTACTGAGGCAAATGAAGCTTTCAAGTTTTATAATATCAAACTGTTGACTAGGCAGATTCCCAGTGCCTATGTGACGCACATAATTTTGAGAATTTGCTCGGTAAAAAAATGTTTGCCAAAAACTCACACACTTCAGAAATCGTTTGTGTAAAAATTTACATAATACTTGGAGATATACTCCCATAAAAAGAAGAAGTGCGGCACTCTTTTCTACATAGGATCCAGTATTGTCTGAAAGCTTCATACGCTCAGAATGTAATAAATATCACTTAAATGTGCACATAATGTCAGGCAAATTTAATGCAGACGTGCACTGTGACAAAATGCACATTACAGCTGAAACTACCAATACACATTTTGCCACTTGTTCTATATATGTGTGAATAATTGAGAAAATAAACAGATTGTTTTGGTAAACTGGAATCCATATCTTTCACAAGGTTCTGCCAATATGTAAGAGTAAAATTTGAGACCTCTCCCACAAACAATATTATCGAAATTGTATCACACATATTCCACGACAAATTTCTTGTGATAAATATTCATATTCCATTACAATTAAGTTACACTGGGCAGAAAATTATGAAATTGAAATGAGTTTTCCCAAAACAAACTGCTTCTCAATGAGAATTTTTCTTAATGCATAAACGACTTTTATTTGTATACAGACATTTAAGAGCATGAACATATTTCATCACGTTCAAACATTCTGACATACAAAACTCACATTTAAAATAAATGCTCCTGTAGGGTGAGATGCCTGCTATTTCACACACTTGACGTCACTTCCTCGTACGTTCACAATATGTTCATAACACTTATCGATATGGGCCTCCCAAAAAATAAATTGTTCACTAGTTTAGGACTGGTTTACTTCATTATAGTGCAAAACGTGACCTACTTTCCAGAACATATAATGCTATCTGTGAACCTTAATAGCCTATCAGCAATGAACACCGAAAATGTTCTGTTAAGATTATTGGTGTTTACGGGAGTAACTAGCTTAAAGATATCTTGTCGAAAAACTGCAGTTCCTGCCTTTTTTTTTTTTTTTTGCCCCAATGCAATGTTTTATTCATTCAGTACTGTCACGTGTTACAACAGTAAAACAGAAAACCTGCACGGCAACCTCCAGAAGCATTTATCAAATGGCGACTTATCCCGACTCGATGAAACTCTTGCCGAGCACTGGGAAGTCTCGTACAAAATCATTATTGTGTACTTTATCGCACGCTTATTAAATTAAATGACATTTTGAAAATAAATGCCTTACTGCCTTTGCAGCAACATAATTTTGTGCCTCAATTTCCATCAATTTTAGGCATAATCACATTTATAAAATGTACGTAACGCTTTTTCCAATAATCTGAAAAAAGTGCTCTAGTTTGTATTTTTAATCTATATATGTCATGCCCCTAAAGAAATTCTCAATACAGCTACTAAATATATATATTCTCTCCAATAAACAACATATTTACATGTGAGAAATACAGTGAGACAAAATAATTAATTATATATTTACAAATATAACCATGTTGTGCTGACCATCTTTGGATACACATAATAACTACACTTTGTGTGAAATTGGTACACCAGATAATTCACTTAGGGAAACACATTTGCCATACACACTTGAGAAAGAGCAGTCAGCAGAAAGAGTTTTCCCACAACCCCATGTCTAATACAACCAATCTAAAATTGTCTAACTATGATTATGACAGGCAAACAGACCACTCCCAGTACTGAACTGTGGTAGGTCTGACAGCAAAGCTTACTACGGATCACTGAATTACACATTTTTAAAACTCAAGACTGCGTTTTCAGATGGGAGAAAGTTGGGAGGAACGATAGAAAGGAGCAGGCAATACGTTAAATGTGAACACAAAAAATACAAGGAATGATATGTGAATGTTCCAATGTAATAGACGAGATGTGGACTTCATAGCTTATAGTAATTAGTTCCACAGAAATTACTGCTGGAGAACACATTGGGCACTAGCCACAAGTGTAAATATGTACAGCAAAGGAAGGGAACAGCACACCAACAAAATGAAAGAGGAACAAATAAAAAATAAAAGATGTACCACAAAAAGAAAGCTTCGCTCCTTTTGATGACATACATTAGCTAGTCTTTCAAATAATAAGACACGTACTGTCCTTCGCAGGAGGCAAAATGTTTAGTAATGTCAAAACACACATACGTGTAAGTAAAGTTGGCCACCATCCTCTCTTTCAAAATGATTCGTTTCTTCCTCAGGGAGGAAAGACAGATTAGTTTTGAAAATTAGTATAGTGTGTGTAATTTTGTTTTGTGACCATTGGCAGCACTCTATTTTTGCCTCGCTGTGCTAAGCACCGACCTGCAATTCTGTCTCTGTGTTCTTATCATTTTCTCATGGGAATTTTCCATTTGATATAATTTCCTAAGTTTCTCAATCCTGAAGCAGACTATGCACGAGAACAATTAGTTGGTGAATGTACTCTCAGGCATCAGCAGAAGAATTGCAGCTCGCGCAGATGCCACGTATCAGTAGGTTCTCATTTCGTGTGTAGATAATCTGTACCCTTTCATTTCAGTACAAAGGACGAAGGAAGTACTCAAGGAAAACATTACATGTGACTTGTGACAGCTCTACAATTCCCATTTCTATAGGTCACTGTTTCCCTGCAGGCAAATGCCTGTGCTTGCTGAACTTACTCTCACTGTTGCTAATCAATTCCAAATACAGCTGTAATTGAGAGTGACTTTTGTGGTACAGTTGAAAATCTACTCTCTCTCTCTCTCTCTCTCTCTCTCTCTCTCTCTCTCTCTCTCTCTCTCTCTCTCTCCCCCCCCCCCCTCCCCCTCCTCTGTCATCTTTTTGATCTGTCAGAGGAGGAGTGCAAATAATCGGCGTGCTCCTGGTGTAAAAGGAAGCGTCTTCTATGTGAGTTTCTGTTCTCTGGCATGCAACAAAGTGATGGGAAGGTGACAAGATGTGGGATATGCATTTGACAGACGAGACAAAACTGCTGGATGACTAAACATATTACAAAGATGATTAAAAATGCGTCACTAGTTGTATCAAATTGTGTTTCGTCGTCACCTGCCCCCCGTAATAGCAGTCCTAACTGTCTAAACTGTATAATAGCTTACAATTTTTGTACACCCGTGACTGTAGCATTTCTCACAGTTCACTTTTGAATGAATTATATTGAGCTGAGAGACATACCACTTGTCATGACCCGTACGAGTCTGAAAGACGTGACAAGCAGCAATTGTTTGGGCTAACTCCATTTACGCAATGCAAAAACGAAATTGTAAATTTCTGCAGAAACACCGGAGAAAATGTATCTGATGACTCTCGTGAAAGACACCTGGTATATTTCCCAGGATATTAGTGACTGCTGGGAAATGTACGTCGTATGCCGAACCGAAGTTTGGGTACGAACTGCAGTACATTGCCGACAGTGTCTCAGATTTTGATCGGTGAACCTTTCTGAGGGGTTCAATTTATTTGGCAGGCCCTTAGGCAGAGTTTCGAAACTGTCAAAAAGGGTGAGGTCCAGGAAACAGATCTCATGATAGTTTACGAAAGGCCAAAGTTTGATACAGGAATACTGCTCCCGTAACCACATCAGCTCGTTGGAAATTTAACAGAAAACGTTAACACAGTCTGATACTTAATGTCTGCTTCCAGAAAGCACTCACTTCCTCTAAAATTGCTCGAGAAAAGAATATGCTTGCAAAGAACACGTTTCCTCTGACAGAAGAGGTCGCTGATTGCTTCACACACACACACACACACACACACACACACACACACACACACACACACAAATGGAATATAAACCTGTAGCATTATGCTGATACAGTAGCTGTATACCCAGTATATCAACTGAATACAGATTAAGAAATATCTCAGCATTACTATACCAGGAAATTATAGCTCAGTGTGTGTCATAAGTAACTTATAATGTTAGTTCTGTATGCATAAGCAGTTTTTAGAATCTACATCTCCATCTCAAAATTACAGTCCTGCTCAGAAAATAAGGTATGACACTGCCTGTCATGTACAATAGAGTAGTGGAATTAACAAATGAAAGAGAAAACTTGCACACACTGGAACATATCCTTTTGTCACTTCCATGTATTATTATTGTTCTTTTTCTTACTCCAGAGATAATTGTTGTTCTTTTTCTTATTAACAACACAACAGTTATTCCTTAGACAAGAGAGACTTTACAAAATCACGGTGGGTGAAAAAGCTACAAGCATAATTTGGCCGCAAAATGATGTAATGCACACTGCCATGTACACCAGAAATCGTACTCGTGCACAGTATTCAATTTTGCAAACCGGTGCACAGGAAAAGTTGCAGCCATTTCTCCGTACTGTCAGAACTCCACCCAGATAACCACTGTCTTCATCTGATTTTACCCTGCAACAAAGAAACAAAAATTGTTACCAACAACTTTTCACCAACTTTCTTTGGGTTATGAAGTACAGCAGTTAGTGTTGAGCCATGTGCTTGTGTAATCAGAATAAACTATATTTTTTTTACTTAAAAAAAGCAACAATAACAATTAATGACAATATCATACGAGAAGTCCTCAACAAGTATAAGAAAAATTGAACCCATTCACATTCTATGCCAAAAAATACATACAATTTACTCAAACTATACTTTGCCATTCATAGTAGATGGCACTGTAATTGACAAATATTAAGTGTGCCTGTTTCTGGAATTAAAAACCCTCAAATCTGTTTCTACATTTCATTTAAAATGTATAGATAAACCTTTGTGTTCTAACGCTTGATGCTTATGTTCAAACGTCATTGACTGTTGCAAACATGATTGCACAGTACAAATAATATGGCTAGATATTGACATTTCTGGCAAATAAGCTACTTGTATGGTAATTTAGTTTTTAGTTCACTATGGGGTTGACTGTGGCGAATCCCCAGATCGTGCTCAATTCTGGAAGCCGCCTTAAACCTCACCATCAGGGTGACAGATTTCAGTACGTTTTATCCAACTGCCGTTGGCTGCTATGCAGCTACCAGCTGAATACAAACCACAACTGTTGTAATAACGGTAAATGTCCACGAACTGATAATGACAAGTACACTTGCCATGGATACTCACCGGAATAGAACACCGCTATGGTGAAAGGCAAGGGGACTCGCCAAAATCGAGGACCCTAATGGTGAAATGAAAATGATCCTGTGGCATTGTCTGCCGGGAAGCCCCGTGCGGGTGAGTTCGGCCACTGTATTGCAAGTCCCTTTTAGTTGACACCACTTCGGCGACTTGCAGGTCAATGATGATGAAAATTATGATGAAGGACACACAACATCCTGTTCCCTGCTGGGAATTGAACCCGGGCCTCCTGTGTGGTAGGTGGTAAAGCTATCGCTATGCTACGGAGGTGGACCCCTAATGGTGAGAGGCAAAGGGACTCACCGATATCGAGCATCCTGACGGACAGAAAACTATCCCACCTACGCCACCAATCCCGGTTCATTCTAAAGGTAGTTTCTAAACGAACCCTGAAACGGCAACCGGACTGTACAATACCATAAAATTTGCAGTACTACATTAAGTTTTGAACATAAATACCGACAGTTCAAACACAAAGATTAACATTTACATCACAAATTAAATGTAGAATCAAATACATCAGTGATTAATTGCAAAAACAGCCACAGTCGATAGTTGCGATTACAGTGCCACATTCCATTAATGGCAAAGTAAAATTTGAGTAAACTGTACATATTTTTTGGTATGTAACATGAATGTGTGATACAACTGGTGGCTCTCATTTGAAAATACAAAGTGAGCTCACCCACACAGGAAGGGTAGTTTAGGAGGTGATCAATTGTAGGATATACAGTGTTATAGAGTCATTGCATCTCATCTGATTCCTTGCGACGACTTATCTCTGCATATGTGCTGCACAATAGTATGTGTGTCTTGTCTGGAAACAAATTTTGTTCCATCTGCCGACCTCTCTCTCCACCCTCAAATTTGCATCCAGTACTGCATAGTTCTGTTTTTGGATTTGTTTTTCTGCCAGTGTTAGTTAAGAGGAAACAATGGTACACAACAGTATGGACAGGTTTATTGACAAAGAGGAGTTGGTGGAGTGTGAACTGAATGGAAAAATTTAATAATGTGATATAAAAATATGCACTTGCTGGATACTTCATTGCTCACTGGTATATAAATGACTCAAATATTTGTGAAGAGATCAGTATCAAGGAAGAACAACCACTGTATAGCTTACTCAACTAAGTAAAGATGCGAAAAACATGTGGGAAAATTTCAACATCCTTTGAAAATGTAAAATTATTGTGTTTAATGTAAGTTAGCGGAATGAAAAACATGTATCTATATTATTAAAAAGGAAACTTCATAAAAGATTATGACATTTATGATTTGTAATAAGAACACTGAATAATTTATCACACGATACCTTTTATATCGACGTCACTTTCTGTGATTTACTATCTTATTAATTTAGCAAAAAGTCTACAGAAACTGAAATCTTCAATTTACTAAGCACCTTTTTGCATGACAATTAAGTGTAGATCACTCAATGTCATGTTAGAAATACTACTGGCAACTTTTCTATACTTTCTAGCTGTGACATCATTGGTATACAGCGATAATTTTAAATGTCAATTTATTTACATCAGTTCTATTTCAGTATACAGTGAAAACTCTCTTTTACAGTTTCGAGAGAACTTTTAAAATATAGTGTAAACTGTGTGAAAATACATTTTAAGCATATAAGGTTTATATTTTGGCAAGCGCTCATACTGTCTGATAAAAAAGAATTCAGAAATATAGTTTGCTTCATTTCCTACTGCTAAATCTTTTTTATATGGGCTTCTAGTTCATAAATACATGAACCATGAATCATGAACCTTGCCGTTGGTGGGGAGGCTTGCGCGCCTCAGCGATACAGATAACCGTACCATAGGTACAACGGAGGGGTATCTGTCGAGAGGCCAGACAAACGTGTGGTTCCTGAAGAAGGGCAGCAGCCTTTTCAGTAGTTACAAGGGCAACAGTCTGGATGATTGAATGATCTGGCCTTGTAACAATAACCAATACGAACTGGCTGTGCTGGTACTGCGAACGGCTGAAAGCAAGGGGAAATTACGGCCATAATTTTTCTTGAGGGCATGCAGTTTTACTGTATGATTAAATGATGATGGCGTCCTCTTGGGTAAAATATTCCGGAGGTAAAATAGTCCCCCATTCGGATCTCCGGGCAGGGACTACTCAAGAGGATGTCGTTATCAGGAGAAAGAAAATGTGTTCTACAGATCGGAGGGTGGAACGTCACATCCCTTAATCGGGCAGGTAGGTTAGAAAATTTAAAAAGGGAAATGGATAGGTTAAAGTTAGATATAGCGGGAAATAGTGAAGTTCGGTGGCAGGAGGAACGAAACTTCTGGTCAGGTGTCTACAGGGTTGTAAACACAAAATCAAATAGGGGTAATGCAAGAGTAGGTTTAATAATGAACAGGAAAATAGGAATGCGGGTAAGCTACTACAAACAGCATAGTGAATGCATTATTGTGGCCAAGATAGATACCAAGCCCACACCTACTACAGTACTACAAGTTTATATGCCAACTGGCTCTGCAGATGACGAAGAAATTGAAGAAATGTATGATCAAATAAAAGATATTATTCAGATAGTGAAGGGTGACGAAAATTTAATAGTCATGGGTGACTGGAATTCGGTAATAGGAAAAGGGAGAGAAGGAAACGTAGTAGGTGAATATGGATTGGGGCTAAGAAATGAAAGAGGAAGCTGCCTGGTAGAATTTTGCACAGAGCACAACTTAATCATAGCTAACACTTGGTTCAAGAATCATAAAAGAAGGTTGTATACATGGAAGAAGCCTGGAGATACTGACAGGTTTCAGATATATTATATAATGGTGAGACAGAGATTTAGGAACCAGGTTTTAAATTATAAAACATTTCCAGGGGTAGATGTGGACTCTGACCACAATCTATTGGTTATGAGCTGTAGATTAAAACTGAAGAAACTGCAAAAAGGTGGGAATTTAATGAGATGAGACTTGGATAAACAAAGATTCAGAGGTTGTACAGAGTTTCGGGGAGGGCATAAGGGAACAATTGACAGGAATTGGGGAAAGAATTACAGTAGAAGAAGAATGGGTAGCTTTGAGGGATGAAGTAGTGAAGGCAGCAAAGGATCAAGTAGGTAAAAAGACGAGGGCTAGTAGAAATCCTTGGGTAACAGAAGAAATATTGTATTTAATTGATGAAAGGAGAAAATATAAAAACACAGGAAATGAAGCAGGCAAACAGGAATACAAACATCTCAAAAATGAAATCGACAGGAAGTGCAAAATGACTCAGCAGGGATGACTAGAGGATAAATGTAAGGATGTAGAGGCTTATCTCACTAGGGGTATGATAGATACTGCCTACAGGAAAATTAAAGAGACCTTTGGAGAAAAAAGAACCACTTGTATGAATATCAAGAGCTCAGATGGAAACCCAGTTCTATACAAAGAAGGGAAAGCAGAAAGGCGGAAGGAGTATATAGAGGGTCTATACAAGGGCGATGTACTTGAGGACAATATTATGGACATGGAAGAGGATGTAGATGAAGATGAAATGGGAGATACGATACTGAGTGAAGAGTTTGACAGAGCACTGAAAGACCTGAGTTGAAACAAGGCCCCCGGAGTAGACAACATTCCATTGGAACTACTGACGGCCTTGGGACAGCCAGTCCTGACAAAACTCTACCATCTGGTGAGCAAGATGTATGAAACAGGCGAAATATCCTCAGACTTTAAGAATAATATAATAATTCCAATCCCAAAGAAAGCAGGTGTTGACAGATGTGAAAATTCCCGAAGTATCAGTTTAATAAGTCACAGCTCACAGCTGCAAAATACTAATGCGAATTCTTTACAGACTAATGGAAAAATTAGTAGAAGCCGACCTCGGGGAAGATCAGTTTGGATTCCGTAGAAATATTGGAACACGTGAGGCAATACTGACCCTACGACTTATCTTAGAAGCTAGATTAAGGAAGGGCAAACCTACGTTTCTAGCATTTGTAGACTTAGAGAAAGCTTTTAACAATGTTGACTGGAATACTTTCTTTCAAATTCTGAAGGTGGCAGGGGTAAAATATAGGGAGCGAAAGGCTACTTACAATTTGTACAGAAACCAGATGGCAGTTATTAAGAGTCGAGGGACATGAAAGGGAAGCAGTGGTTGGGAAGGGAGTGAGACAGGGTTGTAGTCTCTCCCGATGTTATTCAATCTGTATATTGAGCAAGCAGTAAAGGAAACAAAAGAAAAAATCAGAGTAGGTATTAAAATCCGTGGAGAAGAAATAAAAACTTTGAGGTTCGCCGATGACATTGTAATTCTGTCAGAGACAGCAAAGAACTTGGAAGAGCAGTTGAACAGAATGGATAGGGTCTTGAAAGGAGGATATAAGATGAACATCAACAAAATCAAAACGAGGATAATGGAATGTAGTCAAATTAAGTCGGGTGATGCTGAGGGAATTAGATTAGGAAATGAGACACTTAAAGTAGTAAAGGAGTTTTGCTATTTGGGGGGTAAAATAACTGATGATGGTCGAAGTAGAGAGGATATAAAATGTAGACTGGCAATGGCAAGGGAAGCGTTTCTGAAGAAGAGAAATTTGTTAACATCGAGTATAGGTTTAAGTGTCAGGAATTCATTTCTGAAAGTATTAATGACTTCAGATGTATCACAAAGGAGTGTTATTGGACTATGAGGGAAACATTCCATGTGGGAAAAATATATCTAAAAACAAAGATGATGTCACTTGCCAAACGAAAGTGCTGGCAGGTCGATAGACACACTAACAAACAAATACAAACATACACACAAAATTCAAGCTTTCGCAACCAACGGTTGCTTCGTCAGGAAAGAGCGAAGGAGAGGTAAAGATGAAAGGATGTGGGTTTTAAGGGAGAGGGTAAGGAGTCTTTCCGCTCCCGGGATGGGTACACCAGTATGTGTATGTGCGGATGGATGCCTGTGTGTGCACGCGCACAAGTGTATACCTGTCCTTTTCCCTGCCTAAGGTAAGTCTTTCCGCTCCCGGGATTGGAATGACTCCTTACCCTCTCCCTTAAAACCCACATCCTTTCGTCTTTCCCTCTCCTCTCCTTCCTTCTTTCCTGAAGAAGCAACCATTGGTTGTGAAAGCTTGAATTTTGTGTGTATGTTTGTGTGCCTATCGACCTGCCAGCGCTTTCGTTTGTTAAGTCACATATTTGTTTTTAAACATATTTTTCCCACGTGGAATGTTTCCCTCTATTATATATATCCCGGAAGTGGAAAGACTTACGTTAAGAGGAAAAAAAGGACAGGTATACACTCGCACACGCATATCCATCCGCACATACACAGACACAAGCAGACATTTGTAAAGGCAAAGAGTTTGGACAGAGATGTTAGTCGAGGCGGAAGTACAGAGGCAAAGATGTTGTTGAAAGACAGGTGAGGTATGAGCGGCAGCAACTTGAAATTAGCGGAGGTTGAGGCCTGGCGGATAATGAGGAGAGAGGATATACTGAAGGGCAAGTTCCCATCTCCGGAGTTCTGACAGGTTGGTGTTAGTGGGAAGTATCCAGATAACCCGGACGGTGTTAACATTGTGCCAAGATGTGCTCGCCGTGCACTGAGGCGTGTTTAGCCACAGGGTGATCCTCATTACCGACAAATAGTGTCTGCCTGTGTCCATTCATGGGAATGGACAGTTTGTTGCTGGTCATTCCCACATAGAAAGCTTCACAGTGTAGGCACGTCAGTTGGTAAATCACGTGGGTGCTTTCACTCGTGGCTCTGCCTTTGATCGTGTACGCCTTCCGGGTCACAGGTCTGGAGCAGGTGGTGGTGGGAGGGTGAATGGGACAGGTTTTACACCGGGGGCGGTTACATGGGTAGGAATCAGAAGGTAAGGAAGGTGGTTTGGGGTTTTCATAGAAATGAACTAAGAGGTTACAAAGGTTAGGTGGACGGTGAAAAGACTCTTGGTGGACTGGGGAGGATTTCATTAAGGATGGATCTCATTTCAGGGCAGGATTTGAGGAAGTCGTATCCCTGCTGGAGAGCCACATCCAGAGTCTGATCCAGTCCTGGAAAGTATCCTGTCTCAAGTGGGGCACTTTTGTGGTTCTTCTGTGGGAGGTTCTGGGTTTGAGGGGATGAGGAAGTGGCTCTGGTTATTTGCTTCTGTACCAGGTCGGGAGGGTAGTTGCGGGATGCGATAGCTGTTGTCAGGTTGTTGGTGTAATGGTTCAGGGATTCCGGACTGGAGCAGATTCATTTGCCACGAAGACCTAGGCTGTAGGGAAGGGACCGTTTGATGTGGAATGGGTGGCAGCTGTCATAATGGAGGTACTGTTGTTTGTTGGTGGGTTTGATGTGGACGGACGTGTGCAGCTGGCCATTGGACAGATGGAGGTCAACGTCAAGGAAAGTGGCCTGGGATTTGGAGTAGGACCAGGTGAATCTGATGGAACCAAAGGAGTTGAGGTTGGAGAGGAAATTCTGAAGTTCTTCTTCACTGTGAGTCCAGATCATGAAGATGTCATCAATAAATCTGTACCAAACTTTGGGTTGGCAGGCCTGGGTAACCAAAAAGGCTTCCTCTAAGCGACCCATGAATAGGTTGGCGTACAAGGGGGCCATCCTGGTACCCATGGCTGTTCCCTTTAATAGTTGGTATGTCTGGCCTTCAAAAGTGAAGAAGTTGTGGGTCAGGATGAAACTGGCTAAGGTAATGAGGAGAGGGGTTTTAGGTAGGGTGGCAGGTGATCGGCATGAAAGGAAATGCTCCATCGCAGGTGATTGGAGTGAGAGGAAGTGCTCCATCACAGCGAGGCCCTGGACGTGCGGAATATTTGTGTATAAGGAGGTGGCATCAATGGTTACAAGGATGGTTTCCGGGGGTGACAGATTGGGTAAGGATTCCAGGCGTTCGGGAAAGTGGTTGGTGTCTTTGATGAAGGATGGGAGACTGCACGTAATGGGTTGAAGGTGTTGATCTACGTAGGCAGAGATACGTTCTGTGGGGGCTTGGTAACCAGCTACAATGGGGCGGCTGGGATGATTGGGTTTGTGAATTTTAGGAAGAAGGTAGAAGGTAGGGGTGCGGGGTGGTCAGGAGGTTGATGGAGTCAGGCGAAAGGTTTTGTAGGGGCCCTAAGGCTCTGAGGATTCCTTGAAGCCCCGCCTGGACATCAGGAATGGGATTACCTTGGCAAACTTTGTATGTGGTGTTGTCTGAAAGCTGACGCAGTCCCTCAGCCACATACTCCGGACGATCAGGTACCACGGTTGTAGAACCCTTGTCCGCCGGAAGAATGACGAAGGATCAGTCAGACTTCGGATCACGGATAGCTTGGACTTCAGCATTGGTGATGTTGGGAGTAGGATTAATGTTTCTTAAGAAGGACTGAGAGGCAAGGCTGGAAGTCAGAAATTCCTGGAAGGTTTCGAGAGGATGATTTTGAGGAAGAGGAGGTGGGTCCCACTGTGACGGAGGACGGAACTGTTCCAGGCAGGGTTCAATTTGGATAGTGTGTTGGGGAGTTGGATCATTAGGAGTAGGATTAGGATCATTTTTCTTCGTGGCAAAGTGATATTTCCAGCAGAGAGTATGAGTGTAGGACAGTAAATCTTTGACGAGGGCTGTTTGGTTGAATCTGGGAGTGGGGCTGAAGGTGAGGCCTTTGGATATGACGGAGGATATGAATTAGGGTGTTGTGGTTCCAGATTGTGTTGATTGGAATTTTGAGGTTTTGGAGGGAGTGGAGCTGGAAGTGGGAGATTGAGTAGATGGGAGAGACTAGGTTTGTGTGCAATGAGAGGAAGTTGAGGTTTGCTGGAAATGTTGTGAAGATTGAGTGAGTTGCCTTTCCGGAGGTGGGAAACTAGGAGATTGGATAGTTTTTTGAGGTGGAGGGTGGCATGCTGTTCCAATTTGCCGTTGGCCTGTAGGAGGATGCTCTGAACAGCCGGTGTGGATGTCGGAAAGGAAAGATTGAGGACTTTTATTAAGGATAGGAGTTGACGGGTGTGTTCATTGGCTGAGTTGATTTGTAGGTGAAGGATTAGGTGGGTGAGGGCAATGGATTGTTCAGTTTGGAACTGGTATAGGAACTGATGGAAAGAAGGGTTGCAGCCAGAGATGGGAACTTTAAGTGTGAGGCCTTTGGAGGTAATGCCTAATGTCAGACAAGCCTGAGAAAATAAAATATGGGAGCGTAATCTGGCTAGGGCGAAGGCATGTTTGCGGAGGGAATGTAAATAAAACTTAATGGGGTCATTGTGGGGGTGTTATGAGGGTGACATGGTATTAGAAGATGGAAAGTGTAACATTAGGCTGAAATGAAAGTGAAAATAAAAATATATGGGGAGAGATAAAGGTGAACTAGAAAGCAACTGGAGATCTGGTGTGAAAAAAGGCGGAAAAGGGTTGGCTAAAGCTGAGCTATGTTGATCCTGTGGTGAACTTGGGTTGGTAGACAAAGTTTAGATGGTTGTGTTGCCGCCAAACCAAGTTAAAGGGTGGAGAAATTCGGGAAAATTTCGAAAAAATTACGTGTAAATGTATTAAAAGGAGTGGTTTTGTGGTGGCAGATTATGAAAATGAGGCTAACAATTGTCTGATGAAGAAATAATGACGTTAAAACCTGTGGGAAGCGGCTAAAAATGATCAGTGATGTGGGTAAAACGGAAATGGAAATAAAGCGAAAGTTATTAGAACTAGCCGGAATGGTTGTTTAATAGGTGAAAGGAACTGTTTGTGAACTAGAAACGGTAGATTTTATAGCAGCGGTAGTGTTGAAAAGTGGGAAAAAAAAATTTTTTTTTTGTTATGGTTTGGAAGTGGGTTACGTATTATTGAGTATATATAGGCGGGATAAAATTGTATAGTAGATTACGGTAAAAAGGAGAAGGTGATCTACTATACTGGCCGAAAGCTTTATTTGTGACAGGTTGTTTTTTTTCCGTCCTATCTGCGACTTGGCATCTCCGCTACATGGTGAGTGGCAACTTTCCTTTTCATAATATTCTTCTTCATTTTCACATACGTGGTGCACTCCACATCATTCCTAATCTGCTAAACGTATGACATCCTCGGGCATCCCTGACAATTCTTTCCCTCGATAGGTCCTTCTGCTAGTTTTATTTAACATCAATAGTTGACACATGCGATATTATTGATAGTATTTTTAAGAACAATCAATATATCATTTTGTGCATGTATTTCAAATTAAAAATAACTTTCTAAAAATTCCTTATGGTTTTAAATACAACAATACAAGGTATACAAATTTTGTTTTATAAAAAGTAACGTATTTAATATCTGTCCTTCAGTCTATTGTTTAAAATACAGCATTACAAGGTACAAAAACTTTGTTTTATAAAAAGTAAGGTACTTAAATCCTTCTCCCTTAGTCTGTTGCGTTTTTCATTATTTATTTCTCTTGCCTAGGAGAAAATTCTCTCTGCAGAGATGAAGTCGCTGGATGGCACGAATATTTAGTGACTGTTACACACAACATACTATTAAATTTTGCTCAATATTCTATTCCACACAAGCCTGCTTGTCTATTACATGTTTTTCAAAGTACTGACATAGGTAAATTATGGCATCACTGACTGGTGTAAAGACATCAACATTACACTGTTGCTGATTGGGCAAAAAAGTAGTACATATTGACCTATGTCGGTCAATTATTTTAAGTGTGTTGACTGGAGCGATGTTCGCCAAGTCACACTTTGGCTTTAAACATAATTCAGCTGTCATTCCCTAAGTTCAATGGCAGTGGTCACCAAGCCGGAATTATGATGGCAGTGTTCCATACACAGTTTTTAGAGTATGTGTGTGGATCACCTCCATGAAGGCAAATAGAGTATCTGATTGCCGCCACATTATCCCCTACTTTAATGTTTTCTGCAACTCATAGCCATAACTTCGTCAAGAAGCTCAATCAGGCATGTGCATTAGTTTTTGACTTGATTCTAGACCATTTCAGATCAAATATACTAATCTTGAATAACGACCATCTATTTTATATGGCCCATATTTCCGGATGTTACAGATTAGATATAGACTTGTTCATAAGTTCAATCATGACCATTTGTGTGCTCAGTTAATAGGATGTTCATATGTTTTTAACATAGCTAAGCAACTGCTAACAATTAAGTCTTAAAAATTTCTAGATCTAGTCATAATAATTACGATGTTAGCTTTATATTATTCTTCCCACTCCTAAGTCCTTTGTAGGTGATTAAACTTCATGCTTAAGCACAAAACTTTCGTAGACAGGCCATACATTGTAAGCACATGTCTTCCTCATATAATGACCAATGAATACTTCATAAATGTTAAGACAGTCGATCTAAGTACGTTCTGCACAGGATAACATATACGCCCTTTTCCTCAGCTATACCTTTTATTTCACTCTACTAGTAAATTCAAGGTCAGGAGTTAAGTTCGCGTCTTGTCCCAACAGGTAACTATCATACAGTTTATGTGCAGGCGCAAGGTATTGAGTACGCCTAGGCGGGCCTCATGATGCTACGGTCAGTTCCGGTATAGCACTCGTGGCTGCCGCATCGCGGTTCCGAAGTGGGTTGACGCAGTTCCAGGTAAGTTTTTACAGTCTGATGATAATTTATGGCTATGTAGTTTTAGCTTGACGAAGTCCACTACAGACAAACGTTAGTTACTTTTATTCTGAAGAAGGTTGGGTTATCCTGACTGAAACCTAGGTAAATGGTGCAACTGAGACTGTTTGTCATTAAAATTAATATTTATACAGTTGCTGATAGGACTGCGAAATGTTGAAAACATTCAAGTCATATGTAAAGGTTGTTACTGGTGCCACAGTTAGTGTCCAGTCCCTAGTGAATGTGACAGGAGCTTAGCTCAGCTTTCAATGTTCCTTTACAAAGAAAAGCCCAGGAGAATTGCCCCAATTTAAGACTCATATAACTGAAAAGATGAATGAAATAAGTATCTTTAAGAATATGACCACCTCAATGCCAACCAGCAAGGTTTTCAAAAGCATTGATCAGTTGAAAACCAACTTGCACTTCTCTCACGTGATAAACTGAAAGCTTTGGATCAAGGCAACCTGGTACAGGCAGTGTTTCTCGATTGCTGAAAAGCGTATGACTCAGTACCCCACTTATGCTTATTGTCAAAAGTATCATGGAGTATCAGGTGAAATCTGTGACTGGATTGAGGACTTTTCGACAGTGAGGACACAGCACATTATCTCGTATAGAGTGTCATCGTCAGATATAGAAGTAACTTCGAGTGTGACAAGGAAACTGTGTTGGGACCCTTGCTGTTCATGTTGTACATTAATTACCTTGCAGACAATATTAAAAGTAATCTCTGAGATAAGCTGCATAAATATTCAGTTAGACCTTGATAAGATTTCAATGTGGTGCAGAGATTGGTAACTTGCTCCAAATGTTCAGAAATGTAAAATTTTGCACTTCACAAAATGGAAAAAATGTGGTAGCCTATGACTATAATGTCACTGAATCACTGCTGGAATCAACTAACTCCTACAAATACCTGGGTGTAATGCTTTGCAGGAATATGAAATGGAATGGTCACACAGGTTCAGTCGTGGGTAAAGCAGTGGTAGACTTCGGTTTGCTGACAGAATATTGGGGAGGTGCAATCTGTTTACAAAAGAGATTGCTTAGAGATTACTCATGCGACCAACTCTAGAACATTGCTCAAGCGTGTGGAATTCATACTGGATACAACTAATAAAGCACTCCATCTTCAGGCCACAAGTGGCCTACTGGGACCATCCGACCGCTGTGTCATCCTCAGTGGAGGACGCAGATAGGAGGGGCGTGGGGTCAACACACCGCTCTACCGAAGCCGCTACTATTCGGTTGAGTAGCTCCTCAATTGGCATCACGAGGCTGAGTGCACCCCGAAAAATGGCAACAGCGCACAGCGGCCCAGCTGGTCACCCGTCCAAGTGCCGTCCACGTCCGACAGCGTTTAACATAGGTGATCTTACAGGAACTGGTGTTTCCACTGCAACAAGGCCATTGCCCAGATGGAACTGATAGGGGATATAAAGAAGGGCAGCACGAATGGTCACAGGTTTGTTTAATCCATGAGAGTGTGTCACAGAGATGCTAAAAGAACTGAAATGACAGACTCTTAAAGACAGGAAGTCTACTCTGCTGATATACTACAACCCCCTACATATCGCTCACACAGGGATTGTGAGGATAAGATTAGAGTAATTACTACACGCACAGAGGCTTTCAAACAATCAATCATTCTTCCTGCACTCCGTATGTGAACGGAACAGAAAGAAATCGTAGTAACTGGTACATGGAACATACCCTTAGCCATGCACCTCGTGATGGTTTTGTAGAGTGTAGATGTACGAGGGTGAGTCAAATGAAAACCTTAAATTTGTAATAACAAATCAAAACTTTGTGTTGTTATCCTTTAAGTTGGTAAGTGTGCTAAAAACAGCATGCAGAATGGCCTGTAGGTGGCAGCAAAGTGCAGATGCACACACCGTCGCAGTATTGGGATAAAGATGGCCGCCCCACTTGCGACTTGCACCTGGGAAGAAAAGTGTTCTGTTTTTTGGTTTTTGCGTAGTGAAAGTTCAGTACGGTGATGCATGTTTGTCACAGCAGCAAGTCTACGAAGGGAGTAGGAAGTTTGCAAATGGTGTGATTTCAGTGGAAGATGTTCCTCGTCCAGGTCAGGCACAACGAGTTGTGCCTGGACAGAACATTGCAGCACTGGAAGCCGTAGTGAAGGAAAACTGCTGAGTGACACTGAATGACACTGCAGCATGTTTACAGATTAGTCACGGGTCAGCACACCACATTGTGCACAATGTGCTCCAGTTTGAAAATGTAGTGCCTGCAAGATGGGTGCCACGGCAGCTGACTCCTCAAGTGAGAGAACGACGTGTCGATGCTCGTGATGATCTTCTTCGGGGCTTTGAATGAGAAGGTGATGGCTTCCTTGTTACTGGGGACGAAACATGGATTCACTTCCACCAACCAGAAACAAAGAGAGTGAGCAAGGAATGGCACCATTCCTCATCACCAAAACCAAAGATGTTTCGAACAGAACCATCAGCAGGGAGGTTATGCTGACACTCTTTTGGGACGAAAACGGCGTCATTTTGGAGCATTACATGCCTAGATGGACTAGTCACCAGTGCATCGTACACAGATCTCCTAAAGAATCATCTGTGGCCTGCAATCAAATCAAAGCGACGTGGATTGCTGTCAGCAGGTGTCCTTTTGCAACGTGACAATTCAAAGCCCTACACTGCCTGCACAACAGTTGCAACAATCACAGACCTGCATTTTGAGTGTCTTCCACATCCACCATACTCACCACACTTTGCCCGAAGTGATTTCCACATGTCTGGACCGCTCAAAAACACAATGGGAGGAAAGAAGTTCCGTTCTGATGAAGAGGTATGTCACGCGGTGCCCGAGCGGTTGCGCAAACTATGAAATTAATTTTTTTCTAAAGGATTTTATGCACTTTGTAAGCGCTGGAGGACTTGCATTGAGTGTGGGGGAGATTATGTTGAAAAGTGATACAGCTTTGTACCACTTCTGCACAATAAATAATATTTTAAAAAATATTTATGGTTTTCATTTGACTCACCCTCATAGATGAAATCCACAGTTTTCATGGTCATTAGGTCAATTAAAGATAATGAGATTTAATCCTCGAGCGGGTGCGCCATTTTTTACAGAATGAGCAAGTGTGTGGCATACTTTGTACATATGTAAGGAACAGCTGTCTTTATGTTAGCAAGATAAATATGTATGAGCAAAATCATAGTTTAATTTTAGTTAATTAAACAATGATAAAATGAACTTACATTATATGAGCTAAATCACTGTTTAGTCAAACACTACTAAAACAAACTTTCATTCTATCACACTGTGGCCCCATGCAAGTGTTACCCCACAGTAATGACCCACTAAAAGCATTAAACAGTGCAGCTGCATCACATCCCTGCCAATCACATATTTGATTACTGATTATCTTTTACAACTGCCCCAGTCTGGCATTGCGCCACTAACTCTGAATCTAGGTCATTCTATTGCACGGATCACACTTTTATTTTCTCACCTAGCTCATTGTTTATTGTATGTAATTGCTGTTCATTTGGATGGACGACAGCATTGTATTAATTCAAGCAATAATGAAGGAATAGGTATGAGTTCGCAAAACTTCTTTTATTTTTATTTTTAGAAAGAGAACACCACCAACACTGGAGTGGCAAGAGATGGTGTTATTAACGGATTGTGCACTTTAAACATAGACACACCTGCTCGAGCGTTAGGTGTGTGTACAGTGAAATACAAAATCTTAGCCCACAGTAACAGTATCATAGCATGTGGCGATGCGTAACGAAGATGTGAGGCAATGTATCATCGCTAACACACTGTAACCTGAAGTAAGGATCATGCTCTCTATCATGATTGACCATTCACAGACAAAATCAATCAATTACAGACGAGAGCAACAGGGTTTGCTATCTTCCTCACATGACAAATTTGGTTTCGTTTTCTGAAGAATGAATTAACAGGGGAAGTTTTACTGTAATTCTTGCTTCTAAAGGGGTAATTATTCTTATTTTTTAATGAAATTTTGTGTTAAATTACTATTACAGCCAGTTCACTACATATTGTTCATTGTACTTATTCTTTTAAACGTATGTCAATAAAATTACACTGAAGATAATTTATTTCTATATCAAATAGAAGACAAGCAGATAACCGGGCAGATGTCAATAAATGCGATGACACAAATAGCAAACTGCATCGACTGCTTTCACAAGCTCGTGACAGAAGGTAATGGCGTACACATCGTTCTATCCAAATGCGACTGGCACTACTTGTTCACGTCAAAAGCTTAAGTTCCCTGTAACACCTTGGCTCTGGCCAGCAATACTGTCATATCTGTTACAACCACAATTCCATAAATTTTACAGAACTGAAACATTGTACAAAGACTGGAAGCAGTATTTTGTAAAAGATTGCCACAAAGTTCATGTTCTGACGAGGGATGGATTCTAAATACTAATCCCGGCAGAACAACTAAGTGACGGCATGTAGCCAAAATCGACCATCATTGGCCCGTCAGTTACGGATTCCAAAAGGTAACGTTCACAATAGAATGCCACATTGTGAGACATACCATTCCGGCAAAAAATACACTGTGTTGTTAATAAATACATTTCAGTACGAGGTCTAATATACCATTCCTAGAATGATGTTTTCCACCTCCTTTATCTATTGCCTGACGAAAGACGTTCGTACGTTAAAGTAGTTCGAGAGTGGGAAGCACCCCATTTCTGGGAGGTTTCTTACGATTTGTGCTGATCCTGTGCTTTTGATTATGCGTGTTTCTACCTGTCGGGTCGAGTCGTCGGCTCCTTGGGGGCAGCGAGGAAAGGCAGGGAGTGCACGTGACCTCTGTGACCCCGAAACAAATCATCGTGGCACTGCTGTTCAGATTTTATGGTACTACTACTCTTTTGAGCCTCGTGCGGGACAGATGCGTAACAACATAGCTGGAATCTGATGCATGCACAGCCAATTCACTGAGAGAAGTCAGAGTCGTATATTATAGGAAATACAGTGAATTCAACTTCTCTGTGTGTGTTATTCCACTGGAAAAAGAAACGTTTGTCTTGACATCTTCAATGCAATACATTGAAGTCCACAGTGGGAGAAGCTGTCCCACAGTTTGAAGGTATCGAATAGCAGGACCCTTGCAGCATCAATATTGTACAATGACTGTGTGTGTGTGTGTGTGTGTGTGTGTGTGTGTGAGAGAGAGAGAGAGAGAGAGAGAGAGAGAGAGAGAGAGAGAGAGAGAGAGAGAGAGAGAGAGAGAGAGAGAGGGAAAAAAAAAAAAAACCACAAAACCTAGCAAGATACAGATTCACTAGCAACGGCCTAGGCTTAACACCACCATTACAGAAATAAAGACTCAGGACACATTTCAAATATGCGAGGACCATCCGCAGATGTGTAGGATCAGATGGTGACAGCCCAAGCTGGAGGTTGCATACTTCCCTGCAGGACAATTCCAGTGTTTGTCTGGTGTTTGCTCTTTACTTCGGAGGCCCCATACAAATCCAGATGGATCCACAAGGAAGAAATTGGATAGCCTGGGAAGGAAAGACGTATTTCTGCAGAACTTACAAGTGCGTGTTCAGACGCCGAAAATCACCGGTTCTTGTTGCGCATACGTGACGTCCTCGACCTCGGCGCCGTGGACCCAGAGCCGATGCTGAACATCCCCACTGAGCCGGGCGTACTTTGGCCGAAGACGTTCGGCACACTGCCTCCTGAAAAAGAACGGACAGTGCCCGTAAGTAACAAGGGAGATACATGTCAGCTCTCTCTAATCCTTATTAACTTATATTTGTAACTTAAAGGTTGATTCAAAGTAGAACTCGACGGAATAGAAGGGAAAGCAATATCACCGTCAAATGGAGTTGTGTTTGCATTTGATGGAACGTCAACAGAACATCACTTCACTTGGCCCAGTACCGAACAGAGAATGTGTAGTTCCAATATACTGTCTGTGATACAATAAGACAGGATATAGTAACTAGCAAAGATAATTAATGGCAAAAGCAAAGTACTTGACAAAGTTTGTAATGTAAGCAGTTAAGGGAAAAAACTGGAAAAGTGACACACACAAACACACATTTTGAAACACTGACATTTATTTTTTAGACAAAACACATATACACAAACATTGCAAACAATATTTATAAGGCAATACATAGAGCCTTTTTACCGCACCCAATGCTTATGTTTTCCTTTTAAGTACCAAACAATGTAAAAAAAATCATTTTTCACTATCAAAAAAAGTATTTTAAATGAAAATTGTATAGTGTTTTTCTTTAGTTGCTGTAAAAACTAATGATTTTTTGGTTTCAAATACTCTGGTGCACAAATCTTAAGGATGAAAGGAACTTTTGGACAATCTATCACTGCTAAGTAACACAGCTCGAAGGTAGGTAGATTGGGGTTTAACGTCACATCGGCATTGAGGTCAGTAGAGATGAAGCACGTGCTCAGAATATTTCGAGAAAGAGGAAGGAAACTGGCCGTGCCCTTCCCGAGGGAACTAGATCGTAACAATTTAGGGAAATCGGGGAAAACTTAAATTTCAGCAGCTGGAGGAAAAATTTGAACTGTTGTCCTCCAAAATTTAAGTCCAGAGTGCTAACCACTGCACTACCTCACTCGGTAACGCAGCTCACAAACTTGGACCCTACGTAGAAACAACTGCTATAATATAGTACAGAAGTACTCGAAAGAAATAAGTACACAACGAGACGAGCAGAAATGATACTTCTATTCACCAAAATGATTGTGTTTGACAATGTCCCAAATGTATTACACATTCCCACCTGTCGTCATATAAAGGTGCGTCCAGAATTGTCGAACACAGTAGTTTTGAAGGTCCAGGTGTTACAGTATGGGGAGGGATAAACTTGTATGGACATATTACGTCCAAATCTTTGCACATACCACTGTGACACTGTAATCCTACCCCACGGGCATCTTTTTCAGAGGTGTCCTTAGCCCGACATCATTTTAATGATAACGGCCACACTCGGTGCTTTGTCCCAGATTCAGTGCACTTAAAAGACTTATCGACGTTAGTACAGAAGACCACACCGAGGACAATACGTTGACACGGGATTTGTTTCTATTGAGAATACTACCCTCGTCGTGTATAACTCGGCACCACAGCAGAACCTAAAGCAGTACAAAGTTATGGACACTTTAATTATTGTCTTTACAGGCCACTTCCACCACTGACACAACATTCTAAATAATACGGTAGTCGTTTCATCAAGTTTTGTCACTCAGCATCGACACATCGTGTGGAAGTTGGTTTTGCACACCGACAAATTTAGCCTCTTTTGTGAATGGACACTCTAAGTAAAGTATTTGAGCTCCACAATGTTTCACAAAAATGAAGCTAACAATAAAATAAATTTTAAAGAGACACCAAAGCACACAATATACTACTGCAAAACAAGTGGGTGCAGCGACAATACATTAACTTCCACTGTTAGCAAACGACACCACTCTCGCCCCCACCAATGTTGACAATTTCTTCCCGAGAACCTCCGACACTGACACACCTTTCCGCCGCATTCCACTCTGTACGCTCAGTGCGAGTCGACCTTTACTGATGAACTCTTCATATTTTAAAGAGTTATTGTGGCACTACGAATGCTCGATATTTTACCACAGTGTGTAAGGCCCGTGTCACAAGGATTAAGATTTGCTTTTAAGTTTATCTGCTGTCTCGTCTGACAGCTTCGAGCAAACATTAGGCCATTAGCTACAGGAGGGGTTCACACATTTTCATGTGACAGCTCCCGTGATATTTCACTCGTCAGATTTTTGGAGTGCTACCTGACCGGTCGGGAGCAATGTCGACATTTGACATCGCAACCTGCGACATCACAACCTGCGAGGTGCAAAGATAGCTACACTACGGAGGCACACATCTGAAGTTCAGTCTCAAAGTGTCTTCTTATTACAGCAGAAGTGTTCAGAGAAGAGGAAAGAAAGTGTTATTGATTAATTGATGCAAACGTGGAACAATCAGAAAACTCCCAGTTATTACAACAAACATTTTGCTAAGTAACAACCTGCTGCGGGCATTACACCGTGTGACACCTCCGACATGTGTGCCGCACAGTGCACTTACTGGGAAACCCGCCCCGTGCAATGCGTACCGAAAGGGAAGTCGGACTTACCGGGTGTCTGGCCGGCCGCATTAAACTGGAATGCCCCCTTCGGTGTAGACGCCTGGCCCGCGGGTGCCGCGAACGGGAAAGCAGCGGGGCTCGCGTCGGTGGACTGCCCGAACTGGAAGCCTCCGGGCTTCGGAGCAGCCGCAGAGGAACTCTGCCCCGTAGCCCCGAATTGGAAGGGCACGGCGGCAGCCGCCGCCGTCGTGGTCACGGGGCTCGCCGCGCCGAATGCAAACACCCCCTGCTGGCCGGCCGTCGTCACTGCCGCGGCAGCCTAAAACGGAGGTGAAGGTACAGCACACCGCCCCAGTTATTGTTGATGTAATACAGAAGTCTTATTATTTCTTCTTAGAAATATCGAGAAAACATGTAAGCACTAATGTATTTTGTAGAGTTCTTCGAGCCTACAGGAGTCTACTAATAGCTCGTTTGGTAATGAGTACTATAGAAGAATGCCAGTTACTTGTGATCATTACTCTAAATGAGACATTTTAAAAAGATTATCACAAGTGAAGAGGCATATTAATAAAGGTGAAGATACAATATGTAAGCCGGTGTTGTGTTGTGTATTTCATTACAACTTTTAAAAACAAAGATGATGTGACTTACCAAACAGAAGCGCTGTCAGGTCGATAGATACACAAACAAACACACAAAATTTAAGCTTTCGCAACCAGCGGTTGCTTCTTCAGGAAAGAGGGAAGGAGAGGGAAAGACGAAAAGATGTGGGTTTTAAGGGAGAGGGTAAGGAGTCATTCCAATCCCGGGAGCAGAAAGACTTACCTTAAGGGGAAAAAAGGGCAGGTATACACACACTCACTCACTCACTCACTCGCACGCACGCACGCACGCACATCCATTACAACTTCTTTATAACGACTGAGACAAAACGAGATTACAGCAAGTCACAGGAGTATGTATACATTAGCAACCAAACATTATAAACAAATCACAGTAAGTCTCACCACAAGTTCCTCATCAAAACTTCCCCTCCCTACAATTGATAGTGTCTGCAAGGAAATTTAACTTTATCTCCATTATCATAATATACCACAGAAGATCATATTTATTTGTATCAATAATGAAGCATGAAACTTGCTGGGACAATACTGCAGGAGGATACAAGTTGCAACTAGTGCTCTGGGCCGTAGTCACTTATATTCAAACTCTCTCATGCTAACTTTCACAGACTGTTGCCTCTGACAGGCACACACTCAGTTTGATGTTATAATGACTCACTCTAGGATGTTCGTTGTAGGACAGTTGCTTTGCTCTTAAATAGTTATTTAGTGGAACACGATACAGCAATGTGCGACAAAAAAGTATTAACAAAAATAACAATTCTAGTTGCATCGTAGTGCTCCTGTTGTTAATAAACCGACAGGTCCTCAAAATACAAGTGATAGATACTACAAATCATCTTGCTGTACCATAGCACCTTCTCAATGTGGTCTGCATATGTTGTTGTTGTGGTCTTCAGTCCTGAAACTGGTTTGATGCAGCTCTCCATGCTACTCTATCCTGTGCAAGCTTCTTCATCTCCCAGTACCTACTGCAACCTACATCCTTCTGAATCTGCTTAGTGTAGTCATCTCTTGGTCTCCCTCTATGATTTTTACCCTCCACGCTGCCCTCCAATACTAAATTGGTGATCCCTTGCTGCCTCAGAACATGTCCTACCAACCGATCCCTTCTTCTGGTCAAGTTGTGCCACAAACTTCTCTGCTCCCCAATCCGATTCAATACTTCCTCATTAGTTATGTGATCTACCCATCTAATCTTCAGCATTCTTCTGTAGCACCACATTTTGAAAGCTTCTATTCTCTTCTTGTCCAAACTATTTATCGTCCATGTTTCACTTCCATACAAATACTTTCAGAAATGACTTCCTGACACTTAAATCTATACTCGATGTTAACAAACTTCTCTTCTTCAGAAACGCTTTCCTTGCCATTGCCAGTCTACATTTTATATCCTCTCTACTTCGACCATCATCAGTTATTTTGCTCCCCAAATAGCAAAACTCCTTTACTACTTTAAGTGTCTCACTTCCTAATCTAATTCCCTCAGCATCACCCGATTTAATTTGACTACATTCCATTATCCTCGTTTTGCTTTTGTTGATGGTCATCTTATATCCTCCTTTCAAGACACTATCCATTCCGATCAACTGCTCTTCCAAGTCCTTTGCTGCCTCTGACAGAATTACAACGTCATCGGCGAACCTCAAAGTTTTTATTTCTTCTCCATGGACTTTAATACCTACTCCGAATTTTTCTTTTGTTTCCTTCACTGCTTGCTCAATATACAGATTGAATAATGAACAGAAAAAGGGATGTTACATGTCGTATGATGTAATTTTGGGGAGAGAAAGGGGGGGGGGGGAATAAAAAAGCATTTATTATGCAGAATAATGCAGTAAGAATAATGAGTCAATTTGATAAACAAACGTCAATCAGAATCCCTTCAGGAACCTTGGTATTCTTACATTTACATGCCAGTACATATACTTACTCCATAAAGGTATTTATTACTGGTAGTAAGAGATAGTTCTGGACGAATTGTGAAATTTGCAACACTAAAGCAAAACAATAATTTTTATGTGGACTAATGAGTACCAGTCGATGGTTGAGAATAGGGTGTTATATTCTGGTACAAAGGTTTTTAAAAGGTCTTTATTATTGTTATTTTGGTGCTGTTTCACAATACTGATATCAATCTGTAATTTCCCCATGTCAGACTAGATGCTATAGCTGGGTGCATGTAGGAAGGCGGCAGTGTGATGCGTTCTGTGTAGACATGGATGGAGAGAGAGAGAGAGAGAGAGAGAGAGAGAGAGAGACTGAACACCTTCCAGCTGCACCAGTGTGCTCCCTGTCTCTCTTGCACACCTCACACTCCAGCCACTGTTTCCGCTTCTCACCTCACTACACCTAAACTAGAACAAAAATTGACACTAAATGTTCTGCACGCACCCCCGATGTGTGTGCTACAGGCAGAGGTGGTATGTGGTAAACTGCTCCTTGGCGCTGCACTCCGTCCCATCATCCACCTTACAATGTGAACATTAACGGCACTGGCACAGTTACAGAAGGAGAAATTCCGTCTTACCTGGCCAGTAGAGCCGAATGCCGGTTTCGCATCCCCTGATCCTACGAACGGCGATCCGAAGGCTGGCGTCTGGCTCGTCGACGTACTCCCGAAACCCGGAGTTGTGCCAAGTGAGGAGCCAAATGGTGAAGCTGAAATGGTAAGAAAATTTGTAATCGTTCATAATTTTTCGTTAAGGTGCCACACACATATACAGCTCTGACACCTCTCGACACAGAACCCGATGTTTCTGCCCACAGCACTATATTTTTGATTACGCACAGGCTCCTAACAGGTCTGTTCACACACAGCCACCGTCCGACCTTTATAAAAGTTTGCTGTTGCATACGACAGTTCTCTCTAAGGGTCTTTTCCTACACATACAATTGCTGGTCCGTCAAGTCAGTTAAGTTGTTCTATGTGAATATGAATCCCACACATCGAGTCTCACTCTGGCTACAGGTGTACGCATTTGGGTGTCAGTGTGATTGCATGTGTGTACTTCTACTAAAGAAAGAGCAAGAGCTCAAAAGCTAGTAAAATGCTGTTTCAGTTGAGTGTTTCTATGCATCACTCAGCTATCAGCATCATCAATCAGCTATAGATGATTGATGGCCTTTCCAGGTGGGAGGTTTCCTTTGTTTATTTATTGTTCCGTGGGACCACATTAAGGAGAAGTCTCCATGGTCATGGAACGAGTCAATACATGAAATTATAACACGACTGTAGAAACAGATAAAATGAAATATAAGAAACATATTCAGGTGACAAGTCGTAAGTTTAAATAAAGAAAATCAACAATGTAACACTGGAATTTGCTTAATTTTTTAGCTGTTCCAGGAGCTCCTCGACAATAGGAGGAGTGAACCATGAGGAAACTCTTTAGTTTAGACTTAAAAGTGTTTGGGCTACTGCTAAGATTTTTGAGTTCTTGTGGTAGCTTATTGAAAATGGATGCAGCACAATACTACACTCCTTTCTGCACAAGAGTCAAGGAAGTGCATTCCACAAGCAGATTTGATTTCTGCCTAGTATTAACTGAGTGAAAGCTGCTAACTCTTGGGAATAAGCTAATATTGTTAACAACAAACGACATTAAAGAAAATATATACTGTGAGGGCAATGTCAGAATTCCCAGACTATTGAATAGGGGTCGACAAGAGGTTTTCGAACTTACACCACACATAGCTCGAACAGCCCGATTTTGAGCCAAAAATACCCTTTTTGAATCAGAAGAATTACCCCAAAAAATAATACCATACGACATGAGCGTATGAAAATATGCGAAGTAGACTACTTTTCGTGTTGAAGTGTCACTTATTTCAGATACTGTTCTAATGGTAAATAAAGCAGCATTTAGTTTCTGAACAAGAATCCTGGACATGGGCTTTCCACAACAGCTTACTATCTATCCGAACGCCTAGGAACTTGAACCATTCTGTCTCGCTTATAATATGCCCATTCTGTCCGATCAAAATATCAGTTCTTGTCGAATTGTAAGTTAGAAACTGTAAAAACTGAGTCTTACTGTGATTTAGCATCAAATTACTTTCCACAAGCCACGAACTTATTTCATGAACTACAGTATTTGATAATGTTTTAGTATTACACAAAAGATCCTTCACTATCTGGCTGGTGTCATCAGTAATACTAGAAGGCATATCATTTATATAGATAAGAAACAGCAGTGGCCCCAGTACCGACCCTTGGGGAACGCCCCACTTAACAGTACCCCATTGGGACTGAACATCACTACCATTCTCAATTTATTTTACATATTACCCATTCAGGAATTTCTGTTGTTGTTACACACTGTTTTAACATATTCTAGAAAAAGTAAGTATTACGGTTTCTAGTTCACTGAGAAACTTATGACACAAAAGTCATTACACAGCTACATAGTAATAGTAGGCAGTAATTCCTAATTTAAATGCGACAGAATATTTGTATCACCAAACAACTACCACAGTGGCACGTACTCACAGTACAGGCACAGGGGGAGTTATCTAGTGAGATCGCTTTAGTCCACAAGCGAAACTCGAGTGGCAATGTAGAGTGCCACCGAGTATTAGTATGGACAAATAATGCTGCATTTACACATAGGGAGCTGGAAAAAGACAACTACAATATGCTGACCAGAAGCAAGAAAGAAATAAAAACAAAGTACTTGCAGAGATGCAACAAGGAAGACTATAAGAGGGTAGGGTATTTTATTTCTGTCATAGAGGACACAACACAAAGATTTCATAAGCAGGCAAGTATAAATGCTAAGAACGTCCTTTAAACAAATATTCAGTAAGGAAAATTAGTGATTTTGCTTTTAGTAAAATTACTGATCAGTTTTTTAAAAATTATTATACGGGCTTTATCAGGCATCATTCAACATCTTAAGATTTTTTTCAGGTTTCTATTGGTTCAGCACATCATTTTCTTGGAACTTAACATTATTTCTTTGCCACACAATTTTGTTAGCTTTTCACTACATCCTTAACAACTGCCTAGTAAGGTTAGTGAAGACAGCTAAATCCTAAGTATACATCTATTTTATACATATAAAAATTCGCAAATGTCAGTATTTGATATGTTCAGAGATTTACATATGCTTCTTGTTGACAATGAGTTGTTAAATTGTTAGTTTTGGGATGACCATAACTCATTAGTGTTTAAATATTTGGTGGCATGGAAATCTGCATTTTTGCAAGATTTTCTCCGAGTGCATTTTGGTGTGAATCAAATTTAGAACATCCCAAAGCAATTTAGTTAATATCTCTGTCGTCTTCTGGGTGTTCACTGCATGTGGCTAATTCTGTCACTCCAATTACATATAGTACACAGAGAAATATGCATGGCCCAATCTTATTCAAATAATTGAGGTTACACACCACCTCACAATATTCATCTTGCTGTAACATATCCAATTACATATAGTACACAGAGAAATATGCATGGCCCAATCTTATTCAAATAATTGAGGTTACACACCACCTCACAATATTCATCTTGCTGTAACATAGCTTTGTTGAAGTAGGTTGCCAGACTGATCCGAATGGATAGCCCTTTCTATACTCTGGTACTTCTCACTGCTGTTCGCATTCCTCACATGCCTCTTTTCCGAAAATATGGATGCTGTACAAATAATGGAGTCCCTTCCTTCTTTGATGACATCTTCTGGAAGGCTATCTATAGCTTCACTGTGCCAAATACTGAGCTGTAACATGTCATTTTAGGGAAAATGATGGGTTACACTCTTAGTCCTTCTAAATCATCATGACAATTAATAAACGTTTCTGCTAGTTTTTTTTCGTTTTTGCTATTTCTTTTTAGGTTAGGCTTTACCATGACTGTTACGGACATTAAATGAAACAAGAAGTTTACTGATAACAGTCACCGTTTTATTTATTTCCACGACAAGTTTCTAAGGTTTAAACCTCCATCATCAGGTGGATTTACATTAGTTAGTATTGCATCTGTGTGTGTGTGTGTGTGTGTGTGTGTGGTGTTACGATTTTTTGGGCGAACTTGTGGCACTGCCTAAAAAAATCTTAACACACACACACACACACACACACACACACACACACACACACACACACACAACAAACAAACAAATGCAAAACTAACTAACGTAAATCCACCTGATGATGGAGGTTTAAACCTTAGAAACGTGTCGTGGAATTAACTAAAACGGTGACTGGTAACAGTAAACTTGTTTCATTTAATGTTTTTGCTAGTAGTTACATTTCGAACAGCATATTGTCAGAGAAATGGGTAACGGTTGCAGGTAACACAAGGTACACGACGAGTTAAGCCGCTCTACCTGCCAGAGGCCACGGAAGAATGGTGCTCACAACAACAATAGAAGTTTTCAAACTGTGATTCTATCTGATGTTCTTTGTTGTCCTGCTCATCAAAACAATCTTGTTGTGCAGGATAGTTGTACCCAAATGAGTGCAATACAATTGCAATATGGAAATGTGTGCTGGAAAGTAATGTTTCTGAATTTTTAATGTGAAAGCTCTTAAAGATTTTAAAATAAAACACCTGCTATTAACATTCTACATCTTTCTTCTCCACACCTACTTATTTGCAGCCCTCAGCCGCTCGAGGACTCTGAACTGCAGCGTGTAAAGCAATGTCGGCATGTAAGAAGCAGCGTGCTGTAATCGTGTTTCGAGCTCTAACAGTTTTTTCACACACGGAGCACCCTCTACTTCACATGGCAATGCCACACCGCCCACGAGCACTACCCCTTGCGTTCACTGTCACTGATCATGCTGATTTTGATCTGCTTCCAAAACTAACAACTTTGAGGACTTTTACTTTGACAGTGATAAAATGGTGCACATGTTTGTTACCGGGGGAGGGGGGTGGAAGGTTTCTGTTAAGAAAGAAATATATAGACATTAAGAATAAAGATTTTGATTGTTAATATCATTTGTTGTATTGAAAAAGCTTTGAGAGTTTTAGCATACAAAATTTGGAGGCATTACTTTTCAGCACACCTTTGTGTTTATCAGAGGACAATTAATTAAATGACAACAAAGCTTGAACAGATTGGTGTTGAAAGAAATACACTAATCGACCAACAAATTATGAACCACTGCCCACTGTGACGTCGGACGCTGCCCAGTCTCGTTGCAGGCATGTGACGCAATCACAAAAGTAGATAAGAAGAGCAGACACTGACAAGGAATCGTCCTAAAGAAGGCACGGGCTGCAAATGGAGAAATCCATTGCATATTATTATTACACAGAGCCTGCCAACGAGTATATTGAGACGGCGAAGCTTGTTGAATGTTCACTCGATAGTGTCGTGAGCACCTACAGAAAGAGGTAGAAGGATGGTGGAATTACCACTGGGCGCTAATGGTCGGATGTTCGCCACTCTGCACAGAACCTGGTGTTCAGAAGCTTGTCTGCTCTGTGAAGTACGATAGATGGTGATCTGTGACATTTCTCCGAAAAGAGCACAACAATGCTGGGACACGTGTAATGGTTTCAGAGCACACTGTTCGTCGTGCACTGTCGAACATGGAGCTCAGCAGCAGTAACACATTCACATGTCAACTCAATGAAATTGTCAATTAAAATTGCAGTCGACGCGTCCCCATCGGTATTTGACCGTCAATCGACGGAAATGCATCAGTTTTTGGGTGAATCACATTTTTGCTACACTAGGTCAATGGCTGTCTCCAAAAATGCCACCATTCAGGTGGACGGCGGCTCGGAATGTGTCGCAAACTACAGATGCAGGCTGGTGGAAGCAGCATTATGCTACGGGAGATGTTCTCCTGCACTTGCGTGGGATCTGCGGTAGTGATCGAAGACACGCTGACATCTGCGAACCACCTGCATCCCTTCGTGCTCGACATCTCTTCCGCTGCAAAGTCATCTTTCAGCAGTGTAACTGTCCGTGTGTCTGAGCCAGAACCGTGCTACAGTGGTTTGAGGAGCATTATAGTGTACTCGTGTCAATGTCTCAGCGACTAAATTTGTCTGGTGTAAATCCTGTGAAATCCATTGAACAGGGCAATGTCACCACATATGCACACCAGTGGCCCATTATTTATGCAAATTACATGATCTGTTCACAGACATCTAGTCTCCACAAACCTAACAACAAACTGTCAGATGCCTGAGACGCAGAGTCACTAATTTATTTCATTTGGAAGACAGACAAACATGTTATTATTCAGGTGGTCATAAAGTTTTGGCTCCTCAGTGTATTGCTGGTCAATTAGCAAAACTGAGAAATATTATAGGTTCCTTTCAACCTCTAGCATAGAAGACACTGTCAAGGAGAAATATTCCACTAGCAAGAAAAACAGCACTTTTATCTATATTTTACTAGCTGGTCCAAATAGCAATTAATTTTATGAAATGGGTGACCACAGAGAATTTATTATGCAACAAGATGGAGTGAACCCAAAATAAACAAATTAAACTCCATTTTGTCTCAGTTCTGCAGCAGGACTGAGAAACAAACCAATTAAACACTCCAATATCTCAGTGCCCCATTAATTGCATTAGATGAATCGGTAAAACAGCTGTAGTTTCATAGCATGATCTCTTCACAGTTTCAGACAGATGGAGACATGGTACAAATGACTACAGTGTACGTTGACACACGATGTGTATTCTAGTAGAACATTCAAACATAAATATAGTTGAGAAATCACACACATTATAACATTTCCATTCACACAAGAAACATTATATGATATAGTTTCTAATTTATTGAGAAATGTAGAAACATAACGATCATACGAATGTCCAGGGAGCAAAAAATTCCTAGTGTACGTGCAGAGAAAAATTTGTATCAACAAACAACAACTGCTCCACACAGCAACAGCAGCCAGCAGATATGGAAAGGGAATATAGAAAGTTACCTGGTGAGACTATTTTAGTTCACAATAGAATTAAACTGGCCTTGAACAGTACCACCAAGCATTAGTACGAACAAATTACGCAATAAATAAGATGCCAGAGGAAGACAATTACAGTATACTGATTAAAAGTGGGAGGAAAAAAGGAGTACATAGAAAGAAGCACTAAGGAAGTTACTAAGAGCACAGAGCATTTACCTCCATTCTAGGTTTCATCTAGTAGCCAGTGAAAATGCTAAGATGGTTTTCTCAACTTTCTCATTAATCAAATTTTCTATAAATGTATTTCCGGCTGTTATGACTGTTTGGTAATGTTTTAATTTTGTGACTAATTATGTCGTTTATTCTATTGTGCCATAAATGTTTTTCATTGGTGATATATTTTACAATCATATTAAATATTTAAATTTGTTGTTAATTTTGATTTCCTGTTTTCTGTTGTAATTTTCTTGGTGACTGGTGGGTCAGTTAACACAATTTCTGTTTTTTCGAAGGATATTCTGAAGCTGATCCTCTGTGCTATTTTCTGTAACAATTTAATTATTGTCAAGTTTCCCAAATGTTGATGGACAGCAATCACAATTACTTCTCTCTGACCTCTCTGGGTCTTCAAATTTTTATGTTCTTTGGTTTATCTTGTTCCATTCTATTATTATATATGCCCATACGTACTTGAACAGCACTAGTAACAAAACAGCCTTCCTGTCTTAAGGGTAGCTGGAATACCACAAAATAGTAAAAGAAAAAAAAATTCAGTTTTTAAGCTTATAAAAATAATTTGAAATTTTATGCTTAAAATGGTGCAAAGTTTGTTAAAAAATTCCAGTTGGAAGTTTTTTTATTGTATTTTTCAAAATTATATATGCACTCATGGAAGTTACCCAACTTGTGATGTGTTTAAACCTTCATATTTGTGAAAACATTACATATAGAAGAATGTGGATTTCAAGCTTCTGTTGTAGAATCTTTGATCTTTCCATTGCTACCATTGTCTTGGCAACTACATGTGTTTATAGTTCACTTTTTGATCTGAGTTTGTGTTTTGAGTCTAGAGTTTCATTTGTCCCTTGTTTGAAGTTTGTTATGTGTCTTATTTTTACTTTTAATGGTGGGTGTTACAGTTTCTACGGTGCCCTGAAATGCATCATTATTTAAAAAAGACTAAGTTCTGCAGGAATCAATGTGGAAACAACCTCTGCCTAAGTGAACAACATTTACGTAAGTGATTCTGCTTCAGTACTTGGATGAATGGTGAAAGTTCTAACATTTTTACATCTGAAATATGCGAAGCACATACGCCCACTAGTGCATCAGAAAAGAAGTTATGTAGCTAACTACATAACTGAAGCTACAGGTGAAACTAATGAACGTATGTTTTCTTTGACTATTTTTAGTAAGTTTATGAAGAAGTGTTTCTGTTATAATCTTTGTGGAGGCCCATTTGATATGAACATAACAAAATCTATACGACTTTTCAGCCAAACTGCTATAGTTTGTGACCAGTGGTGAAAATGAGACCTGTTTTTGGAGCTCTAAATAGTTAGTAACAATTTTTTTCAGAGTCATATCAGGCTACTGTATGCAATGAGAGCTGTTGGCAAAGTACATACAGCTGCTCAAACACTTTTTGCCATAATGAATCTTCCACCTCCACCTACTAAAATAGAGAATTACACTAAAGTAATAGGAGACTGCTCAGTCTCCGATTTATGTATGGAAACTGCTATATTGTGCTTCACTGGCAGCAATGATGGAAATCCAGATATCCCTTGGACAGAACCTGGCAGAAAAGTGGCCACACTGTAAAAACCACTGCTGTTACTGTTACTGGTGTGAACAGTGGCAAAATTTTTGATTGCGAAGGGCTCACTAAGCATTGTTACCACTCTGCATTTGATAAGGAAGATGAAGGTACAAGTGGAGGGATGGAGACTGTTGCTGCTGTGAAAATTTTACAGATTGGAAAAATAACGGGGAGTATTTTACACAAAATTCCTCAGAGATGGGGACTCCGTGGCTTATAAAAGTGTGACAGAATCGAACCCATATCATATGTCAATAAGATGATAATTATATTAGAATGCGTTCGATCACATTAAAAAAAGAATGGGCACCTGTCAAAAGAAACTGAAGCAGAATCTAAAGGAAAAATTTTTGTCAGATGAAATCATACATGAACTTCAACAGTACTATAGTATAGCAATAAGAAATAATGCAAATAATTTGCAGGAAATGAAACAAGCTGTGTGGGCAACACAACATATTTGCAGAAACGCTCATGCTACTGGAGAACTTCATCACCACACAACTTCTATAACAGTGGCTGTTTTGGAAGCAATTAAACAAACATACAGAGACTTGAGGCATCCTGATCTTCTCAGAAAATGTCTTCACGGTTGTACCAAAAATCTGAACGAGTCGTTCGACAACCTCGTAAGGAATCGTGCACCTACGAAAATATCTGTTGGGATATAAACGTTGGAATGGAGAGTCTGTGATTCTGTTATTTCATTCAATGATGGCCATGTGGATAGGTTAAGTGCCATGGCAAGGCTTGACATTGTTCCCAAAGAGGTCTTCAACTTCTATGTACCTTTATCTCGCAAACCACTAAACCAGTAGCATTCAAATTTTCAGAAATGCCATAAAACAGCTGAAAGAGGTCACTGAGCTAGAATAATGACAAGAACTGGCTTATTCTCTGAATCAGGGAAATCTATGTTAAATTTTTCCCAATATGCTGAAAACAGCTGACAACATTTGAAACTATAACAGTTCCTGAGAAAAAAAGTACACGAAGTTAGCAAAGTTAACATTGGCGACATTGGGCATGCCAACTCCCCTTAAACTGGTTTTTAGGGGGGAATAACTTAGAAAATACTCCTCTGAATCTGACATTACATTTTCTGTTGTTAAGGTGAGTTCCATGACTATGACTAATTTTGGAGACTGGCCAAAAATTCTTAAGATTTTCAATATTGAAAGTCACAGACACTGTCAAATGCCTTCATAAAAAAATAAAACAGTTATTGCAAGAGGCTCACTGTTTCCTGTAATGGGCCACGATTTATTTTAAAGCGGGGATCTGTTCTGTATAGCTGCTTCCGGATATGAAGTCTCCCCGATATTGCTCAACTTCTCGCTCTAGTCGTCATTTAATGCTAACAGTCAAAATTCTGGGGATAACTTTGCATGTGCAGTCCTCTGCAGTTATCTGAATTGCTGTCTTCCTTTTTGGAGAAGTGGGTCGACTACAGTCATTATTCAAAGTTCAGTGGTATTTATTTGGTATACAAATTTCTAATATGTGGGCTGCAATTTAACAATTCAGGACAGAATCTTGTCTATTACAGTACAGAGGAAAGAACAATCATTTTTTACAGTTGTGTGTATTGGTACGAGTTTTAATTGGTAATTGAGTGTCACAGATAACCTCGTAAAACCTCAGTTCCAATGTGCTCACAGATTTCAGTTACAAGAATCCCATGAAAGTAAATTTACTCTATCTATTTCCATTTACTGATGTAATATATGGATTAGGAGTAAGCACAAACATTTATTTTAAGTGCAATAGAATATTTGTATCACCAAATAACTGCAACAGGGCCAGTACTTACAACATGGGCCCACAATGAATGTTATACGGTGAGATTGCTTTAGTCCACAAGCGAAACTCAGTTGACAATGAGAAATTCAACTGAGTATTAGTATGGACAAATCAACAGCATTTATACATAAAAGCTAGGAAAATGACAGCAATGTACTGACCGGTGAGAGGCATTGTGGAAGACTATAAGAGGAAGCTAAATACAATTACACAAAGGTTTTGTATAGCAGACAGTGTAGGTGCTACGACAGTTCTCAAAAGAGCTTTTTCAACAAAGAAACTTTCAGTAAAATTAGTGAGCAATCCTCTTTTTTTACATTTCATTGGACGAGATTAGTCAACTTTCATAACAAGAATCTTTCAGTTTCCACAACTTCTTCACTCTCTCGGATCTCAACTTTCTTCCTTAGTCCGAAATAGCCCTTCCCGTGGTCTGTAAGAATGAGCTCTCAGAAGCTTCAAGCAGACGGACGTGTGGCAAAAATGATTACCAGATTATGCACTCTCAAATGAACTACCAACTGCAAATACTATTTTTGAAATCATAAACACTGTTTTAATGTTTATTTTCTTTTTCCCCCGAAAAGTAAATAGAGATTTTTAGTAGTTTGACTTCTAAGTTGATTAGAAACTTCAGATACAAAGGACACTGACAAATTTGGATTTTAATTGTAAAAGTTTCTAGTTTAAGTGTAGTGGAAGACTTGTATCACCAGATAACGGCTGTCCCATACGGCAACAGTAGTCAGTACTTACAGTATGGGCACGCACGATGTCGTCTGGCGATATTGCTTTAGTCCACAAGCGAAACTCAATTGACAGTGAAAAGTGCAATCGAGTATTAGTATGGACCGATACTGCTGCATCTACACATATGGCGCCAGCATAAGGTATTACAATGTACTGATTGTCAGTGCCCAAAAATAGAAATAAAGAAAGATGTGGCCAACAACTGGTGGGCTTCAAATCTCCTTTTGAGAACACCAAGAGACTGAGTGTTTGACTAGTAAAAATTACGCAGTGAAACTGTCGTTCCACTATTGTTATTTTGTAATAAAACCTGGCATAGTTCAAATAAAGTAGTCACATTTTTGTGTGTGTATATATATATATATATATATATATATATATATATATATATATATATATATATATATATATATATATATATATATAACTTAAATTCCTACAGATGGCTTCAGTTGTCTAATATGAGTATGATTCCAATAGTGCCGTTTGTTGGATGCAGAAGTTCCACTGTTCACCGTGTCTGTCTCAATTTGGGTGTTCCTAATACCATTTTTCTTCCTGGATGTGCTTGCTTGCTGCTACTTGATATAAAAAGTAATACGAAAAACTCATAAGTTCATCATTCACTTTCGATTTATTTCACAGGGAAGTACAACTTTGTTCCACGACTGCGTCACAACAGACCACAGCCGACTCTACAAATGACAAAGAATGACTCTAGCTTCAAAGATATTCCACACGACACCCAAACTTCCGCTTGTAAGAAGTATCTTTGATATTGTTCGTCATATCCACCAATATCAATCAATATATTGCAATTTTTAAACATAATAGTAAATTAACATAAAAAATAAGTGGATTATAATTTATAAAAATTCTGACAAAAATATAAGAGAAAAACATTCACCACTTCGCCCGCTAAATTCGGTATCGGTAATTTCAGTTAAAAATAATACATCTCCCAGATCCATTACAGCAGGCACCAAAGTTTATATAAATAGGTAAATGGACAAAAAATTTATCACATAATAAAGCATTTATTTCACATATTAACAAAATGGAAATGGCCTTTCGACTAACTGAACACATCTACAATGAAGAGATCGAAATCCTTAAATATCGGACTCTCACATTTGGGAGGACGGCAGTACAAACCCGGGTCTCGCCATTCAGATTTCCCTAATCGCACCCGGCAAATGTCGGGACGATTCCTTTGAAAGAGCACAGCCGATTTTCTTTCCCATCCTCGACACAATCCGAGCTCGTGCTCGAACTCGAATGACCTCATTGTCGACGGGATGTTAAGCATTAATCTCCTCCTTTCTTCTCCTTAAATACCAAAATTAGAAACTGCTGCATTTTCTGACCAGAGTCTCTATATGTGACTGGGAGAAACTGGGGGCCAAAGACGGAAAAATTCTAAGAAGCAGCCCAGATCTCATTATCATAGAAAACAGCAAGTACAAAAGACGGCACAACCGTGAACTATATAAGCACGTGAAATAGTGACACTATATCTATGAGCATGATCTGTTTAAGGAAAAGCTATAAACAATCAAAGGTTTCCAGAAGGCAAAGTTGAAGACAGAGTAGGCACAAAACAAAGAGAGAAAAGAATGAAAACAGGAAACGGTTGCAGAATTACTGAGCAGCACTTAAAGGTCAGAAAAAAAAGACACAGTCAAATTGACTTCCTCTCTCTAGTACGCCAAAACGAAGAAAGAAAATGGAGAGCAGGACTGTGCAACTATGTAAGAGTATGTAGTATTAAATTTTCTGTTCTAAAAATGAAGATATGAAGGATTCACATACAGGTTAGTATAAATGCTAAATACTTCTATAAACAACTCCTTCATCAATGAAATTTTTGCTAAATTTAGTGAGTGACTTCCTTTAAATAGGCTATTATTTAGCAAATGGGGACATAAACTTTACCTTAGAACTGATAGGAAAAACGATAAGTGAAACAGAACATTCGGTTTTTACTGAGGTGCATACTGATAGGAACTTAATTGGTAAATCGTGTATTACAGATAACTTTCCAAAACCACAGCATTTGCAGGCCCACCAATTTCAGTTATGAGAACTCCAAGAAGTCAGTTTACTGTGCCTACTTATGCTTACTAATGTCACAAGGAATAACATTCTGGGGAAGCTCTACACTCAGATAAGTATTGTCAGTGTGTTGGCATATGAAAGAGTCCTCCCCTGTGATGCAGAAGCATGTGGACTGGTAGATGCCAGTATTTCAAACATTAAGAATGAGGGTTCTCCTAAAGTGATAATTAACACTTTCATAAATAAAGTCAAGTATAAGATGACACCCTATTTTTAAAAGACTCCTTGCCAAAAATTTATTTCTAACATATTCTGACTAATCAAAATTACAAGTTTCTATTGACGTAAGGTATCTTCCCCCCCCCCCCCCCCCCCCAAAATCAGTCTACTGACTGGTTTGATGCGGCCCGCCACGAATTCCTTTCCTGTGCTAACCTCCGCACATGCAACCTAGGCCTCAATTATTTGCTTGATGTATTCCAATCTCTGTTTTCCTCTACAGTTTTTGCACTCTACAGTTCCCTCTAGTACCGTGGAAGTCATTCCCTCATGTCTTAGCAGATGTCCTATCATCCTGTCCCTTCTCCTTATCACTGTTTTCCACATATTCCTTTCCTCTCCGATTCTGCGTAGAACCTCCTCATTCCTTACCTTATCAGTCCACCTAGTTTTCAACATTCATCTATAGCACCACATCTCAAATGCTTCGATTCTCTTCTGTTCCAGTTTTCCCACAGTCCATGTTTCACTACCATACAACGCTGTACTCCTGACGTACATCCTCAGAAATTTCTTCCTCAAATTAAGGTCGGTATTTGATATTAGTAGACTTCTCTTGGTCAGAAATGCCTTTTTTGCCATAGCGAGTCTGCTTTTGATGTCTTCCTTGCTCCGTCCGTCATTGGTTATTTTACTGCCTAGGTAGCAGAATTCCTTAACTTCATTGACTTCGTGACCATCAATCCTGATGTTAAGTTTCTCGCTGTTCTCATTTCTACTACTTCTCATTACCTTCGTCTTTCTCCGATTTACTCTCAAACCATACTGTGTACTCATTAGACTGTTCATTCCGTTCAGCAGATCATTTAATTATTCTTCACTTTCACTCAGGATAGCAATGTCATCAGCGAATCGTATCATTGATATCCTTTCACCTTGTATTTTAATTCCACTCCTGACCCTTTCTTTTATTTCCATCACTGCTTCCTCGATGTACAGATTGAAGAGTAGGGGCGAAAGGCTACAGCCTTGTCTTACACCCTTCTTAATACGAGCACTTCGTTCTTGATCGTCCACTCTTATTATTCCCTCTTGGTTGTTGTACATATTGTATATGACCTGTCTCTTCCTATAGCTTACACCTACTTTTTTCAGAATCTCGAACAGCTTGCACCATTTTATATTGTCAAACGCTTTTTCCAGGTCGACAAATCCTATGAACGTGTCTCGATTTTTCTTTAGCTTTGCTTCCATTATTAGCCGTAACGCCAGAATTGCCTCTCTCGTTCCTTTACTTTTCCTAAAGCCAAACTGATCGTCACCTAGCGTATTCTCAATTTTCTTTTCCATTCTTCTGTATATTATTCTTGTAAGCAGCTTCGGTGCATGAGCTGTTAAGCTGATTGTGCGATAATTCTCGCACTTGTCAGCTCTTGCCGCCTTCGGAATTGTTTGGATGAGGCTTTTCCGAAAGTCAGATGGTATGTCGCCAGACTCATATATTCTACGCACCAACGTGAATAGTCGTTTTGTTGCCACTTCCCCTAATAATTTTAGAAATTCTGATGAAATGTTATCTATCACTTCTGTCTTATTTGACCGTAAGTCCTCCAAAGCTCTTTTAAATCCCGATTCTAATACTGGATCCCCTATCTCTTCTAAATCGACTCCTGTTTCTTCTTCTATCACATCAGACAAATCTTCACCCTCATAGAGGCTTTCAATGTATTCTTTCCACCTATCTGCTCTCTCTCCTCTGCATTTAACAGTGGAATTCCCATTGCACTCTTAATGTTACCACCGTTGCTTTTTTTAATGTCACCAAAGGTTGTTTTGACTTTCCTGTATGCTGAGTCTGTCCTTCCGACAATCATATCTTTTTCGATGTCTTCACATTTTTCCTGCAGCCATTTCGTCTTAGCTTCCCTGCACTTCCTATTTATTTCATTCCTCAGCGACTTGTATTTCTGTATTCCTGATTTTCCCGGAACATGTTTGTACTTCCTCCTTTCATCAATCAACTAAAGTATTTCTTCTGTTACCCATGGTTTCTTCGCAGCTACCTTCTTTGCACCTATGTTTTCCTTCCCAACTTCTGTGATGGCCCTTTTTAGAGATGTCCATTCCTCTTCAACTGTACTGCCTACTGCACTATTCCTTATTGCTGTATCTATAGCGTTAGAGAACTTCAAACGTATCTCGCTATTCCTTAGAACTTCCGTATCCCACTTCTTTGCGTATTGATTCGTCCTGACTAATGTCTTGAACTTCAGCCTACTCTTCATCACTACTATATTGTGATCTGAGTGTATATCTGCTCCTGGGTACGCCTTACAATCCAGTATCTGATTTCGGAATCTCTGTCTGGCCGTGATGTAATCTAATTGAAATCTTCCCGTATCTCCCGGCCTTTTCCAAGTATACCTCCTCCTCTTGTGATTCTTGAACAGGGTATTAGCTATTACTAGCTGAAACTTGTTACAGAACTCAATTAGTCTTTCTCCTCTTTCATTCCTTGTCCCAAGCCCATATTCTCCTGTAACATTTTCTTCTACTCCTTCCCCTACAACTGCATTCCAGTCGCCCATGACTATTAGATTTTCGTCCCCCTTCACATACTGCATTACCCTTTCAATATCCTCATACGCTTTCTCTATCTGTTCATCTTCAGCTTGCGACGTCGGCATGTATACCTGAACTATCGTTGTCGGTGTTGGTCCGCTGTTGATTCTGATTAGAACAACCCGGTCACTGAACTGTTCACAGTAACACACCCTCTGCCCTACCTTCCTATTCATAACGAATCCTACACCTGTTATACCATTTTCTGCTGCTATTGATATTACCCGATACTCATCTGATCAGAAATCCTTGTCTTCCTTCCACTTCACTTCACTGACCCCTACTATATCTAGATTGAACCTTTGCATTTCCCTTTCCAGATTTTCTAGTTTCCCTACCACATTCAAGCTTCTGACATTCCACGCCCCGACTCGTAGAACATTATCCTTTCGTTGATTATTCAATCTTTTTCTCATGGTAACCTCCCCCTTGGCAGTCCCCTCCCGGAGATCCGAATGGGGGACTATTCCGGAATCTTTTGCCAATGGAGAGATCATCATGACACTTCTTCAACTACAGGCCACATGTCCTGTGGATACACGTTACGTGTCTTTAATGCAGTGGTTTCCATTGCCTTCTGCATACTCATGTCCTTGATCATTGCTGATTCTTCTGCCTTTAGGGGCAATTTCCCACCCCTAGGACAAGAGAGTGCCCTCAAACTCTATCCGCTCTCTCTCACAAGGCAGTTGGCAGAATGAGGCTGACTTCTTATGCCGGAAGTCTTCGGCCGCCAATGCTGATTATTTATCAAAATTTAGGCAGTGGCGGGGATCGAACCCGGGACCGAAGATGTTTTGATTATGAATCAAAGACGCTACCCCTAGACCACGGGTACCTGCCTATAAAGTTTATATTACACATATTCTAAACTTATGTCTTTTGCTGATTGTCTACATTTTGATAATATATAAAGAAGATAGTTTACATCAGTTTTTACCATTCCGCCCCAATCTGGGACCAGTGAACTACTTTTTGTTCACAAGGATCAAAAGAACCCTGAAAAGAACTCAGCACAGGACGCTGGAGGCAGTAAAAGCAGCTTCGACTAGTGCACTGGAGGAGATCCCTGTTGACGATTTCCAGGGTGCCTTCAATGATCGGGTAAAGCGTCGGCCACTGTGCCTCGAAGCAGGGGGAGAATAATTTGAAAAGTTCTGAGAAGATTTTAAACTGGTACTGAATAAATAATTTTTAAAAAAAATTATTATTCGCACTTTTGGAACGGACCCTGTGTATGAGAACTTTTATTGCAAACCTATTCAAAAACAACACAAGTTTGTAAGTTGATAGAATTTTAAAGTATAACTGAGATAAAAAGGGAATTTATTTCTGCAGATACCCTGACAACAAGTCAGATTGTACTAAAACTTGCTGAGCCTCTTCTCAATTAGGCCAAAGACTCTGAATGGACAACCACAAAACAGCGTGCATTTGTGTCAGTAAAGAGATATGAATGTAGCTAGCAGACTTGCAACTGAACAAGAAGAAGGTACCTGATGTCTTGAAAAGTGCAAGGATCAAGAAAAGTGTACTTGTAGCATATCACTCACAGAGTGTTATGGTGCTAAAATGGATGGATAAAAAACGAGTTCTTTATTTCAACATTCCATAATGATGCAGTTGCTACAGCAATCAACGTGGGCAAAGAGCAAAGAAAGCCTTAATGCATTACAAAACGCAATTTGTTTATGTGTAGTGTAAATTTGAATATCAGAAACTACAGCCTTTTCCAGTGGAAAGGAAGAAAGGTGTTAAATGGCACACAAAAACATTTAGAGGGCTAACGAATATTGTAGTGCACAATGATTTTATTGTTTATAACGCAGTGAGAGGATGGGGGAAGAAATACATGTAAATTCCAGTCTGCTTCTCATACAACAGTTGCTGGAAATTCAGGGAAAAAGTGCAGCTTCACCTTGATGTGTGCGGCCTTCAAAATTTCCTGTACCTGAAACGCTCACAACAAGGCATTTCACTGAGAAAATCCCACCCACAGAGAAGAAATAGGAAACATTGTTTTGGTGCTTAGACTGCATTGTAGGACTTACTTTTGAAGACAGTTTTGAGGTATACCATACCAAAAATTCATTTTGATGGCTAACGTATATTTTAATCGTAATAAAGATGTATTGTTAACAATTCCTGAAAATTTCATTACTTTTGAACAAATAGTTTCTGCACTAGAGAAATCTGACTGAAACGCTGCATTTGCATACCACCTGGCTACATAAGCTACCATCAGCATGCTAGATGCATGTACGGAAAATACCAGCGTGAGGGGTTAATATGTTAGATTATGAAAACTGTCCTACTTCACAGTACACTGGTTGTTGTAGATATTGCTGCTGCCAATTCTTAGGCAATTATGTTAAATGCAATCAAGAGCTGTCACTGCCTAAGAATTTACAGCAAGAACATACTTGACAAAATGTGTGCTAAGGAGGACAGATTTCACAATCGAACAAATTAAAATAGGCACTGTTGTAATAGTATTCTAAATATTCACATGGTAGTTTGCTTTCTATATGTAGTTCATGTTGAACTTCACAAAGAATGTGTAACTGACAGATATACAGAGGTACATAATATGCCAGTGACAATGTGTTATAAACACAAAAATTGGTTTGGCTAATAAATGTTTTAAGCATAGTTCGTAGTGTTTAGATGGCCTTTAAAAAATTATTTACAAATTGTGGAGCAGCAAGCATTCAAGACTTTTTACTCTGTATTTAATCTGTACCTTTATGGCGCACACTTTTTCTGTGAGAAAGTTACTGAACTGCTCTTTCAAATGAAATACAAAGATTAATGCACATTAGGCTACAAAACCATTACTTTCCAGTACAAACCTGTGCCAAAAGGTGGCCGGTTGGCTCCACTGGTGCCAAAAGTAGGTGTGGCTGTCCCGAACACAGAACTCTGGGTGGTAGCAGCTGCAGAGCTCGCTGCTCCGAAAGACGGTGTGGCGCCAGACCCGAAGACAGTCGCCCGATTTGCAGAGCCGAATGCGGGAGTGCTTCCGGACGAACCGGATCCGAATGTCGGCACTTGTCCGGTGTTGGAGCCGAAAGTGGGAGTCTGTCCGGAGCTAGATCCGAAGGCAGGAGTCTGACCAGTTCCACTGGCTCCGAATGCTGCCAACTGACTGCCGGAACTGGGTGCCGCTATTTGACCAGAACTGCCAGCACCGATCGCAGGTGTCTGCCCAGTTCCGAAAGCCGGTGCCTGGCTCGTGGTGACCGATCCGAATACTACTGGCCGATTCTGAGAGCTCGAGCCGAATGCTGGCAGCTGATTTGTGGTGGCAGACCCAAAAGCGGGTGCCTGACTCGTAGGGATTGCACCGAAAGTTGGTGTCTGTGTCGCCGTAGCAGATCCAAAGGTTGGGGTCTGAGACGATGTACCGGCTCCGAAGGCTGGTGTCTGAGACGATGTACCAGCTCCGAAGGCTGGGGCCTGAGTAGTCGTACCAGATCCGAATGTCGGAGCCTGAGATGTTGCACCAGATCCAAAGGCTGAGCCCTGAGATGTACCTGCTCCGAAGACTGGGGCCTGGGTAGATGTACCAGATCCAAAGGCCGCGGTCTGAGAAGTTGCTGCAGATCCAAAAGCTGGGGTCTGAGATGTTGTACCACCTCCAAAGGCCGGTGCCTGAGTAGTAGTGCCAGATCCAAACGTTAGAGCAGGAGCTGTAGTGCCAGATCCAAAAGCTGAGGTAGCAGCTGTAGTGGTAGATCCGAAGGCCGGAGTAGCTGCCGTACCAGTAGATCCAAAGGCCGGAGTAGCTGACGTAGTGCCAGAACCGAAGGTTGGAGTGGCAGCCGTAGTGCCAGATCCAAAGGTCGGAGTAGCAGGCGTAGTGCCAGATCCAAATGTCGAAACCTGAGAAACATTACTTGTGCCAGATGGCGTCTGTGACTGGTTCTGCGTTGTAGAGCCGAAAACTGAAGTCCCGAACACCGAAGACTGTGTAGTCGCAGCTGTTGAACCGAACGTCGGTGCCTGCGAGGTGGTGGCGTTACCCGCTCCGAATACGGGTGCCGCGGCACCCCCGAATATAGACTGCTGTGCGGTTGCCACAGTCGTAGCCGGAGTGGCTCCGAAAATCCCTTTCTGCGGGGCAGATCCAAATGACGGAGTAGGTGCGGGGCTCGGCAGAGAAGCCTGACTCTGTGACACGGCCACTGCAGCAAATGGAGATGCTGCCGTCTCTGTAGTAGTCGCTTTCGAGTATGCAGCACTAGAGCTGAAAATCGAAGGCTGACTTGCCGTAGCTCCAGGTCCCGATGTCGCCGCCTGCCGACCGACCTTGTCTGCCGCGCCTGCGGGACAGGGAGAGAAAGTGAGTGAATCATTTGTTCTTATCTTAGCACTGATGTCTGCATAGTAAATAAGCCCAAATTATCAGAGTACGTTTGTGTTTCAGCAACTGAAATTACAGAACCAATGCACAGAGCCTGACAACGCGATCAGCAAATAATGGTTTAATTTGCTCACTCTGCGTGACAGTGGGAAGATGGCGTGCAAGTGGACAGACATTCAGTACAGTCAGGTGACGTACCGTCATTACTTCCAACATTTCATGCAAATAACCTGCTCCAAAACCACTGATCTCACAAGAGGACCTTATGCACTGGGTGTCTTATTTACAGGACTAAACCAGTATGACATATTTCTCAAACACAGCGTGACATATTTATAAAGTACACTTGGGGGTGGAGGGGGGTGGGTTGCAGTATGAAGGAAGATGGTTTTATCCTGTGTACGCAGCTGGGGCCACGCCACTGATTTTTTGTGAAAACATCACAATAAAATCCTAAGAAGTGTATCATAATAATATGTAATTTCACTACCAATATCTCTAATACAATGTTTACACAGACTGGTATAATGGTTAAAGAATAGATAAATCACCTAGCCACAGTATGACAGATGGGCCAGCTATGCAATTGCTTTGCACCATTTTTTCATTGTCTTTTCGATACTGCCAAATCGTCACATTCGCTAAATAACACACTTCTGGGATTCCTTTCGAAGCGGGCTTTCTCCTGTGTTGCACTTTCTAAAATTCCGAGCATATTTATGAGTCACATAAGGTGGCATCTTTCATTTTATTGTAATTTTCAATTTAATACTGACTTTCATTTATACTCAGGCAAGAATGTTTATTGTCTCTCTATGGGTCCTAGCAGTGCTCAGCAAACTCTTCACAATGATGCCTGAATCACTGTCCAGATAAATGTATTCCTATGCAATAATTTTACACAAAGTAACAATCCCGTGCACGTGCCTACACTGGTATGACGACATCACAAGAGAAACATATACCGTGTGACGAACCTGCACAGACATGACAATCTGGTCTGTACTCAACCACTGCTTTTATGCATTACCAGTCTCTTAGTTATTAGCAATTCAAATTTTGTCGGCCAAAAAGGTTGGCGAGCAAATAGACATTTTCACAACAACAAAGACTTAACATTTCAGGAAGTGCTTTTAATTATGGAAACTGATGTTTATAGTAAAACAGTGAATATCAATGCACGTAGCATTCGGGTATAATCATTGTGAGATTACTTGTTTGAAACACATAGGAACTAATTTTTCTGCTTTTACTTGCAGTGTATACTTATCGTAAAATTAAAATGTTAATTAAAAAATATTGAATAATAATTTTAGATAAGAATACAATCTTTTTTATTCTTAATTATTCATTGCATGTAAATGCATGTATTAATAATTAATTAAATTTGGTACACAGATCTAAAATGTCTACTGAGAAGTGAAAAATAATATATATTAACACCTGTTTTTTTATTATGTTTTTGTTTATTGGTAATCTTTATGAATAAAATAATTCTATTTTACATTTTAAATTTCTGTATCAAATTTCAATTTTTTAAGAACACTGACATTTTCAAGTGATTTATGATTAATAATAAGTTGCTACTTTCATTAAAAGATTACTTTTCAGCTTTTGTTACTTCACGTTTCAATGTGCTAACAAGCACACAGGACTCAAATAAAAGAACAACTAAAATGCATCTACCGAGAAATGAACCAGCAACCTCACAATTAAAAGACCAGAATTACACACACAGCTATGGGTGGCCATATTAAAAAATATTGAAACTTTTTTTTTATGCTTACGGTCCTAACAGCATTCGGAAACCTGCAAAAGTCAATTTCTTTAGTGCTTTTCAGAAGTGTGTAATGCTACTTTAGGAAATTGTTGTCCAGGCATTGAGCTTCAAACCCTGTATGAGAAGAAAAAGAAAGAAGACCAGTGCTTAAGGTCTCGTCAGTTTGACACCAGTGGAAATCCTCGAGTAGGCGAGGAGTGTTCAGATGTTACATACAGGTCAGACAAGAGATCTGTTTAAAGACTACCAAAAGCCTAAATCTACATCTACACTCAGCACACCACTGTCAGGTGCAACATCCCACTGTATCAGTTGCTAGGGTGTCCTCCAGTTCCATTCACATACAGAGCACGGAAAGAACAACTGGTCAAAGGTCTCTTAGCGCGCAGTAATTATTCTAATCTTATCCTCACGGTCCCTATGTGAACGATGCGTAGGGGGTTGTAGTATATCCCTAGACTGATAATTTAAAGCCAGTTCTCGAAACTTTGTTAATAGACTTTCTTGGATAGTTCAGGTATGTCGAGTGTGCCATTTCAGTTCCTTCAGTAGCACTGTGACCCACACTCACAGATTAAATAAACCTGTGACCATTTGTGATGCCCTCCTCTGTAGAATTCAGTATGCCCTGTTAGTCCTACCTGGTACGGGCCCCATACACTCGAGCAATATTCTAGAACCAGTTGCGCGAGTGATTTGTAAGCAATCTCTTTTGTAGACCGATTGCACGTCCCTAATATTCTAGCAACTGTTATGGCGTAAACTGACTGTTACGGCGTAAACTGAAGTGTCGGCACACCGGTCGGGAGTGACAGGGAAGAGAGGGTCGTGAGAGGAAGTCAGCCGATCACACGCTGACCGGAACTCCTTCCGGGACGACAACGCGACAGCAGTGACCACTACGTGAAGAGGACGTAAGCGCCAAGACCGGCTGGCGATGCCCCATTAGCAGCTCCGAGATTAGCGCTTACGAGTGCAGCGTCAACTCTAGTCACTTCGCTTGTAATCTCTATGTAGCACAGACTCGGGATTGTCTATACTGAAGAAGACTGATTATTTTGGTTGTCGCCTTTTCCTTGCGACACCTGTGTATTTGCCAAAGTTAAGTGCTGTAATTTTCTTATTTTAATAAAACTCAAGAATACAACTAGCTCGATCGATTGTCTAGCAAACCGAGTAGGCACGCTCGCCAGATACTACGTATTTGGTGACGAGGTGTAAAAACGAATACCAAAGCGACAACCTGTCCACATTTCGCATCCAGAGCCTGGCTGTCACAATTTTGTTTCGTCGTGGGCTTTTGTGTTTTGTCAGTGCCTTAATTCTACTTGTGTCTTCTTTGCAGGGGTGTGTTAACCTGTTTTTAACAGTCTCTCTTATAGTGTTTGTTCTATTCAGAGTTTTCAGGTGGGTATTGCAGCAATTGTCTTTGCTTGTGTGCTTATTTTTATTGCTCGCATTGCCTTTTTATTGCATTTGGCTATTCCAAAATGAGGAACCCTGCTCTCACACCCTTTGCTCAGGCATCTCAGCTGCAAGCAATAGATGAAACACAGCTAACACGGATGTTTCAGTTTCAGACAGCAGATTGCATTCCTTTTCAATACCATACAACAGTTCCTCACAAACCAAACGAACGCTGCGCAGCAGGCAACAACTGTAACTCCGAGTGTCGTACCACCAATCTGCCAGTCTAACGAAAAAGAAGAGGACTGGCCAGAGTGGTTGCAACACTTTTTGTCAATGGCAGGAAGTGCAGTGTTTTGCGTCATTCAAAAAATTTTCTCTAAAGCTACTCTGAGTGAACTTTCCTACAGTCAGGTTGTAGATTCTCTGAGTAACTATTATGACCACCTGAGTGAATGTGGAGGCTAGGAACCAATTCTTTCATTGCAAGAAAAGGCCAGAATAAACTTACAGCAAGTGGGTAACAGATTTACAGGGTATGACGAGGAAATGCAAATTCAAATGTGATTGCGGTGCTTTATATTCAGGTGTTATGTTGCGTGACGCAATCGTGTACAATGTAACTGATGTCAGACTTAGAGAACAGATTTTGAAACAGTCAGATCCATCATTTCATCACGTAGTGCAAATTCTAGATCAGTACGATTCAGGTGCCACAGTGGCCAACGAATTTGAGCGTCGACCAATCTGTCGGGTCCAGTCGTGTCTCGCTCGAGACCGGCCCTGTAGGCAGCAACAGTATGAGCGTGCTGTGCCACATACACAGGTGAACAGAACAAAGTCGTGCCCTTGGTGCTATTCACGGCACAAACGCCAAGAGTGTCCGTCTAGATAAACACAGTGTTACACTTGTGGAAACAAAAGTCATGTATAATCCGTATGTTTGCAACAGAACAAATATAAGAATTCTGCCCACTCAAAAAACTCTTGTCACAATGCAGTGTATTCAAAGCCCGCTGCAGGCATCAGCAAAACTAGCAAGCAAACAGTTTCTTCTAAAGGTGGCAAAAAATAACGTAACTGGTAGAAATAGCTGGTTACTGAGAAGTTATGGTTACTGCGATAACCGTTCCTCTGATACAGGCAGTTATTTCAATAACTATCTAATGTCAACAGTGCCTCGCGCCATCTGTTGACCGAAGATCGTACTACGCTTTCCCGTCAATTCATCGGATATCTGGCTAGGAACGAAGGAGAGGGTAGACCATTTGAAGGCGTTCTATAGACCGTGGGAACAACTGTGAGACTGCGCGCCATCTGTTGATAAGAACTGTGTACTATATCGTGCGTCTTCGTTACTTTTAGCACAAACAATTAATTAAAGTTAATGTCCGAGCGGTGGCTGACAGGAGCCGCTCTACAGGCACCAACAAGTACGGTCGTTCCCTTGAGCCACCGCCTCATATGTCAGTTCAGCTTGGACGGGTAGTGTAAAGAGAGGCACCATAAGGAATTCGAGTGACTATGGAAATAACCGTCAGAGATCGGTATTTTCCTCTGGCAGTTATCGTTATTGGCTCACAGTTCTCACTCTCTGGCATTTATCGGGCTACCATTACAGGTAACCTGGAATTTGGTAACGGAATAACTGTGTGACTGTGTTCCTGACACAGTGACTCCAGTCTTAGACTCCGGTGATATTTTAGAGACGTTAGTTACTGAAACGAACAAATATTTACGTACTTCTTCGCAAACAGCCGCTGGCCAACGCAAATGACAAATAACATGTCAGAAAGTATAACATATTAGAGTTGAATATAACAATTATTATCCTCATCATTTGTCACGAGATTGTCAAAATATGTGAATATATTACAGTAACTGCTAATATTTACAGAACTGATACACTGTAAGAATAAAACACAGTTACGCACTTTTAATAAATTTATCATACACAGAATACCCGATCTTGACTGTTGCAACCAAGTGCTGTCAAAACTGAAATATAGCAGAATTTTTACCTAAGCTGATCTATCAGTCTCTGTTACGATATTCATCTACAGAGTAGGAGGAGGGGTCAATGGAAGCGTCTGATTCCACCCATCTGCTGGTGTGTGTGTGTGTGTGTGTGTGTGTGTGTGTGTGTGTGTGTGTGGAGGGGGAGGGAGGGGGGTGGGGAATATAGTTTGCAGTGCCGGAATTTGCTGGTGGTAATTAATTTTTTTTTTTTTTCCTAGCTGTGACATTTTGTGTATTTATGGAGTATTGAATGTGATTTAATTTATGTAGGGATGATTGATTTGTGGACTTTTGGGATTGTGGTTTTATTTTTCGCAGTTGTAGGTGGTGTTTTTTTGTCATCAGTAGCTGTGGTGGACCTATATAGGTCACCGGAAATGACCGATTCCCATTTTCATAATTGTATGTGTTAATGTTTTGGTATAGTCACCTGAGGTTGACCTATGTAGGTCAAGGGAACTTTCGTACTTTTAATTGTGGGTATTGGTGTTTTGGTATGGTCACCTATGGTTGACCTATATTGTTCAAGGGAAGTGTCCGATTCCTGCAGATTTTTCTTGGTGTAGCAGAATGCTGTATTTTTTTCTTTTTGTTCTTCATTTTATGTTTTGCCCCTGTCTAAAGCTAGCACGCACCTGATGGCTTATAATGGACAAGACATGCCCATTCTCAGAAAATGTATCTTGCTGCCATGTATTGCTCACATACGCAAACTGTGACTTTCACTGTGCTACTATCACGCAATGGTGAGAACATATTCGGCCTTGATTCATTCAATTTGTTTGGCTTTCAAATTCAGGAAAATGTGTTGACAGTGACTGCATTCAATGCCAAAGACAGTGTAGCTAGCTCACTGAAAGAATTCCCTGAACTTTTTTCTGAAGGTTTAGGTAAGGCTAACAATTTTGTTGCACGTATTACTATGAAATACAACGCTCAACCGAAATTTTGCAAGGCCAGAACTGTTCCCATTGCCTTACAGGACAAAGTGGCTGCTGAACTTAAAGAATCGCGAGACAGAGACCTTCAGGTTGCATTCACCTCTATATCGACTTTAAGTCCACCGTAAACCTAAATACTTACCCATTGTCACACCCAGGGGATCTCGTGGACAGATTAGATGCTTGTCGCTATTTTTCAAAAATTGGTTTGGACAACGCATACCATTAGATGAAGAATCTCCAACCCTGTGTGTTGTGAACACTCATTTGGGCTTGTTTAAATATTTGCATTTGCCTTTTGGCAGTGCTTCCGCACCCATAATTTTCCAACAGTATATGGAACAGCTGACTGCTCAAGTACAATACTGTTGGACGATATTGTCGTAGCAGGACATACACCTGAAGAACACATTGAAAATTTGCGTGCTTTGTTTCGTGTGTTATCTGATGCAGGACTGAAGTGTAGACTAGACAAGGGCAATTTTTTTAAACCAAAAATCAGGTTGCGGTATCTTGGTCATGTCATAAACAGTCAAGGTGTACATCCTTTTCAGTCACACTTGTTAGCCATACGGGACCTGCCATTTCCTCGCAATGTCTCAGAACTGCAGTCAGTCTTAGGGAAAATGAACTATTCTATTCGGTTCATACCAAATGCTACATAAATCGCAGCTCCATTTCATCGCCTTTGCATCGCAAGAATGCCACCTTTGTTTGGGCAGATGAGTGCCAAGTATATTTTCAAAAACTTAAAGATGCATTACTCAGTTATTGATGTTGGTTCACTTTGATCTTGACAAACCAGTTGTGTTGAAAGTTGACTCTTCCTCTACGGAATCAGTGATTTGGTGATAAAGACAAGCCTACTGCTTTCACATGAAAAATTGTTGTCCAAAGCTCAGTGTAACTATTCACAAACAGAGAAAGAGGCGGTGGCTATTGTGTGTGGTGTCACCAAATTCCACCACTATTTCTATGGCAGAAAATTCTACTCAGTAACAGATCATAAGCCATTGCAGTCCTGGTTTCATCCGATGAAGCCGATTCCGGTACAAACTGCCCAAAAATTGCACAGATGGGCCTTCTTGTCGTCTCAGTACCATTACGAGACTGTGTGTCATCCGACTTTTCAACACAGTAATGCGAACGCACTTTCATGTCTTCTGATTGGCCCTGTGATACAGACTTTGACACTTCAGTTGCATCTTGTTGTCACATCGATGCTCAGGGTTCTGAAATGCTTCAATCCTTTCCTCTGAACTATAAGAAAATTGCACACGTCATGGAAGCCGATTCAGATTTGCACTTTTTGCTAAAATACATTCGCACATCTTGGCCTCGCTCACTGCAGAGCATCAAGAACTATAATGCACCGATATTTTGCACATCGGCATAGCCTCACTATACAGCAAAGGTGGACAGTCACTTGTATTGATCCCCAAAGCTTTGCAACAAGAAGTGTTGCAGTTACTTCATCAAGGATACTGGGAGACTGTTTGTACGAAACTGTTAGTGTACTTGAGAGGCTACGGATACCCAAACAGAACAGATGTAACAGTGTCACGCATGTGCAGAAAATCAGTCCGCTCCACCACAATAATTCTCTGCTTGGCCTAAATCACAATTACTGTGGCAACATGTGCACACAGACTTTGCGGGACCTTTTTGGAACTCTTGTTGGTCGATTGTGGTAGACTCCTGTAGCAAGTTTCCTTTTGCTGTGCCAATCAACTCGACAATGTCACAAAGCACAATTCAAATGTTGTCCTCTTTTTTTGCCTCGCAGGTTTTCCTGAAGTCACAGTGTCAGATAATGGCTCTCAGATCACGTCAAATGAATTTGAAACATTCTGTGAATGCAATGGCATCCAGCATCTAACTAGTGCAAGGTTCCATCCACAGTCCAATGGCAAAGCAGACCGTTCTGTAAGAACTTTCACGCAGCAGATGGCCAAACTTTGCACGGCACACATCACACATCAGGGATCAAGCACTGTAACTGTTTCTCACCTCCTATCGTTCGCATCCACGAGATGGACCATTGTCGGTGGAATTGCTCCACCCTCCTCAGCATCCAGTGCTGAAGAAAGGCCATAAGTATCGCTTCGTACCACACAATATTGTGTTTTTCAGGGTTCTTCACGGCAGCAGGCGACTGGCGCGGGGCGAGATCCTTCGTTGACTCGGCGCATGCTCTTATCTCATTTCGGGCCCAGAGGGATTGCATTGCCGACATCACAATCAAACCCGCCACTGTCACGTGCACAGTGGTCCTTCTGTATCTCTTCCCACAGGTTCACAGATCCTGAGGACAGTGCGGCCACAGCAGCCACCAGAGTGGGTCGTCACGACACCGAGGGACGACCCCACGCAGACAGAGCCTTTGACTCCTCTCGTCCTACCGATGGAGCTGGACCCACCCGCGCCACAACGTGGTATGGGCCTCAGGAGGTGGATGTGTACGCTACTGGGCGTTTTCTGGAGGGACGTTTCCTCCAGAACGGAGGCCGGATGGCGCGGTACAACCGGACGTCTGACGTCCCCTGCAGCCACAACTTCCGGTCCAACAGAGCGTCCACGATCCTGTCTCCCCTCCTGTTGTTGTGTCCCGTATACAACAACAGACTGTCACTTTGTGAGGGAGGAATGTTACGGTGCAAAGTCACGTGCCCGCACGCCAGTCAGGAACGAGAGGGAAGAGAAGGCTGTGAGAAGAAATCACCCAATTGCGTGCTGACCGGACCTCTCTCCAGGATGACAATGCGACAGCAGCGGCCCCTGTGGGATGGCCCAATTCAATAGCAGCTTCAAGATTAGCGACTTCGAGAGCAGCATTAGCTCTAGTCACTTTACATGTACTGTCTATGTAGCACAGACTTAGGATTCCTTCACTGAAGAGATTGATGGATTGTTTTGTACGTCGCCCTTTGCCTGTGACACGTGTGTGTAATTGCTAAAGTTAAGTATTGCATTTTCTTATTTTAATAAAACACATTCATAAGACTTATTTGATTGATTGTCTAGTGGACTGAGTATGCAGGCTTCCTAGACACTACACCAATAAACTGAAGCCTTTTATCAACAACTGAATCTATGTGGTAATTCCAATTCATATCCCTGCAAAGGGTACAAGTTGGCCAATTCCAACAGTGACTCATTGATAGTACTCACAGGATACTGCATTTTTTTGTTCTGTGAAAAGCAAAATTTTACGTTTATGAACATTTAGAGCAAGTTCCCAATCTCTGTACCATGTTGAAATCTTACCAAGATCATACTGAATATTTATGCAGCTTCTTTCAGATAGCATTTCATTATAGATAACTGCATCATCCGCAAAAGCCTGATTTTACTACTAATATTGTCTGCAAGGTCATTAACATACAACATGAACCACAAGGGTCCCAATGCACTTCCCTGTGGCACACCCCAAGGTACTTCTACATCTGACGACGACTCTCCATCTGAGATAACGTGCTGTGATTGGCAGTAGGAAACACTGTGTAGATGGCGGGCAACCTTCTTTTCTCTACCACAACTACCAGTTAACTTCGAGATGTTAGAGTGTAAGAAATAACAATAAGAGCGGAACAGAGTTTTATGACGGTCAATACAGACAAAATGACCCCATACATTTTCTTGTCAAAAGTAGACATGTTGAGTACACTGAGGAAATGTCTCCAGACACTATCTTGTTCAAATCAGACATGTTGAGATCAGTGCTTATCGTACAATTATAAGGTTTATAGTTTAAACAGCAAGCACACAAGTATGGTTTACAAAAGTTTATTTGAAACACTCCACCATTGGTTTCTGATTTATTACAAATCTCTCTTCAGATGGCTCTTAACTTTATTCGAAACAGACTAATACCTCTTTCTAAATTATTACAAATCTACCTTAAGTTAGCTCTGAAAATGGACTTGTACCAAATCCGTAACTGGTAACGCTTTGTTTTAAGTAAACCTTTGTAAATCATATTTACGCCCGGTTGCTGTTTCGACTAAAAACCTTATAATGACCACCAGAATCGGGAGAATGTTCCATACTGCACTCAAAAATATTCTGACGTTTAGAATATTTTGGGTAACTTCGCGCTGCAAGCATGGACAGTGCTCAATGCAACCTCGACCAGTCAACTAGGAGAATGGTGTCACAGTTCAAACACTTTGCCACATCGGCACAGCATGCAACAAGTTTGCATCTTTTGTTACATAGCAGTACCACATAGCATTTTTTCTTTGTTCACTTTCTATAACAGCAGGAAGGCAGTGTGCAAGCAACAGCAATTTTTATAGTCAGTTGTGCGGATAGAATTACTTATTTTTGGATGAAGTGCGCCTGTGAGTTCTGAACGTGACCACTTATTACGAGTCAAAATACTTGAACTGGCCCATTCACATTCACTTGCCTGAAACAGATACTCAAGGAGAATGACCAAAAACATGTGCCATTGGAGAGCTTTACTACACCCAGTTCAGTTGCAGATACAGCTGCATTCAAAATATGTGAATGCCATATGCAAATAAAGTTTTTCCAAACACCGTGCGTTGTAAAATCTGTTACTATAATTAGTTTTACCTACAGACTGATTAATTCCCCTTACGATGTTATCCGCGAAGAGCAGGTTATGAGGGAAGTACGGAAAGTTACACACAATAATTTTATTACCAAAGATTTTAATAGGTAATTTATTTAAAAAATCACAAATGAAGTTACAACTTTTAGCTACTTTTCTACATAGTCACCAATGTTCTCAACACATTTCTCTCAGTGCTCTACCAGTTTTGATATGTCCTGTTCCTTAAGTCTGCTCGGTTGGAGTATAGCCATCTGCGGACTACTACTTTCACTTCTGCACATTTCACCCCTACATCTGTCGCAAAGCATTGGCTGGCCAAGATTTTCTTTGCGAGATCAAACAGATGAAAGTCCGGCAGTGTGAGATCCGGACTGCAGGGCAGATGCTGGATCTCCTACCCAAATTTCCCTATTTTCTCACAAATACAAGAAGCAACATGGGGAGAGCACTGTCCCAAAGCAATTTGACACCGTCAGTATTAATGTTGTGGCGTTTGTCACAAAGGGCATCATGCAAATTAACCAAAGATTTAGTGTAGGCTGCAGCATTCACAGTCGTCGCGTGTTCAGCAAAGTCCACCAGTAACAAACCTTTGATACCCTGTAACAGTGTCACAAGCACTTTCCTACCAGACTGAGTCACTTTGAACTTTTTTCTTAATGTGGAAGCAGCATGTTCCCACTCCACAGACACCTGCTCATTTTGAGGCATGTAGTGACAATTCCTTTCAAAAAGTCACGCCCTTCTATGGCATAATGCGTTAAGTGATACGAGCTCATCATCATGTGCTGGCCCTCGTGTTCATCCATCAGATTCTTAGCGAGCACTAACTTAACGAAATTTCAATGTGCTACGAACAATATCTTACACCACACTGTAGAAAATACTGAACTCCTGTGATAAGGTTCACAGTTGTCCAAACCAGCTATTCAAAATTGCTCCCTCAATGGCTCCGACATTCTACAGGGTTGCAGATGTTACTGGCTGGAGGTTCACACAGCCCTCTTTGGAAAAATGCACACCATCTGCAGGCATTGCAATAGTCCATAGTCATACCCATACATGCCGTGCACGTCCCTGTGTTGACGACACTAACACACTGTACTATGTTTGTTCTGCAATTCAGGTTTCTCTCGCAAGAGCTGCCCGTGAAAACAAAATACCCATTACAGTGCAAACTTCGAACTACATAGTTGTGAAATTTCAACATTCCCACTGTAGTACCAGGAGAGAAAAAAATTAATGTGCGTTACTTTTTGACCCAACCTCTGATTATAATTATGATGAGGATGTGATGATATGAGCATCAATCGGAAGAACAATGGAATACCAGGCACAGGGTACTTTTCTCATCAGCCCTCGAGCGAGCGCGACAATATTTGTAACACGAATGGGTGTGCAGTGCACTTTATACGCATCTAAAGAATAGCTGTCTTCGTGTTACCAAAGTAAAAATGAATGAGCAAAACTACAGTTTAATCTTATTTTAATTAAAAAATAACATGAACTTTCATTATTATCTTCCATTTTTTACCTACAGATCACAATATCAGACCTGGACAAAGAAAGATCCGGGAAGTATAAAAGTAGCAGAGGTGCGCTTTCTACGAGGGATTCCAGGCAAGATTAGAAAGGACAGAATATGAAATGAAACAATACAAAACACACTTTCAATCCCCTAAAAGAAACAATGGAGAGGAACGGCCTCGAATGGTCTGATCACATTACGCAGGAATAGGAAAAAAAGACTATAAAGAAGGGCTCTGGAATGGACAGAAACTGAAAGACCTACTGGAAGATCACAAACAAAATGGAGAGCAGGTGAAGGATCACATGAATCGAAGGGGGCAACAATGGAGGAAATGCTGAGTGATAGGCTGTGAGAGAAAGAGAAAACTGGAAGAGGCTTTGTGAATTAGCTGCACTAGCAAAACCAGTTAATTTTAGAATAAATATAGTACATCACAGAATACTAGTCGCGCACACGTGCCACACACCCCCCCCCCCCCCCCCCCTCACACACAAAGTATTCAGCTTGCAAAATGTAGCTGTGTGTGTGTGTGTGTGTGTGTGTGTGTGTGTGTGTGTGTGTGTGTGTGTGTGTGTGGGTGGGTGCGCGTGAGAGAGAGAGAGAGAGAGAGAGATATATATATATATGTGGGTACAGCACACATTTTCTAGTTTGAAAAAACATCTGTCCACAACACACTGCTTTTCGTATTCCGTCAGTTGTTACCTAACCCCTAAATTATTTACATTCGTCAGAGCTTGTTACTACCACTTACAATGGTGGTTTGATAAGTCTGGTAAATTTCCACCCAACAATGCAACATTTTTGTTCTGCCTACACCATTGCTTAACTCGATTACTCGGAGGATCACATAAAGAATTTCAACATTGTACACTGTCCGATTCATTGTTGACAGTTTTCTGAATTGGTCAGTGTGTTGACTGTGACTGAAAATGGAGAAAGCAGAGTTTTCTGTCATAATTAAACATTTTCATCTGAAGTGTTGGACTGGCGCACAAATCTAAACAGAACTTGATGAAATTCTGGCAGACACTACACAATCACGGAAGACCATTTATTTTTCGATTAATGAATTTAAAAATCATCAGACAAACACCGAAGATGAACTGGACTCCAGTCTTCCAACTGAGGTCACTACAAAGGATAGCATTGACAAAATCCCAGTAATGTAAGATCGCCAAATTACAATTCGTGAGATTGCCGAGTTTGTAGTCATCTCAAATGAGCGAATATGTAACATCCGGCATGCAGAATGGCTACTGTCATGTCACAACACTTAGGCCTGTCCCACCCCTCATTAAATCGACCAAGACTTATACGAAAAATTGTAAGAACAGTTGGTATTATTATGTTCTTTAAGATTGTTTTTTGGGTTTTCAGAAATACTGTGGGAAGAAAGTTTATTTAAGTTGCAGATAACGTGGAAGACGTTGCCCGACGTTCACCACGAAAGTTCGACGTAGGGCCAAGTGGGCGAGCAATAAAAGAAATGCTGCCAACTACCACAAGCCACAGAACAGCCCGAGCCGTGAGGGCGTCGAGCTTCCTAGGTCGTTGTTGGACAATGTTAAAGGAAGAGATATTCTGCTTTCTCTTTGTAAACAGATCAATCGAGTCTCGAAAAGTTCACGTAAAATGTATAGGCGGGTGACACATTAGGTGGGACCCGATAGCTGTAATACTTCCCCAGTTATTAAAAAGGTGTTAAACAGCAAAATCAGTAGTTCATGATTTATATAGATAAAAAAGTAGTAAAGATATAGGAAAGGAAGAGTGCAAGGAGTGATTCTATAGATTATCTGGCAAAAGACATAACCATAATTTGATCCTGTTACACTTCACAGATAATTTGAAACGTGTCGGCCAAAAAAGACAAATCCAAGTACGCAAAAAAGTGCTCTTTCATCAGAATAATGCTTTCAATTGGTTCCCCATCCACCCTGTTCATCAGGCAGAGCCCTCATCTGACTTCGTCCTGTTTCGTAGCTTGAGAAACTTTGGCTTGCAGGGAAGAAATTGTTAAAAAATGAGGAAGAGATTGTTGCAGTCAACGAGTATTTTGCAGAGTCTGACAGAACCTAGTTTTCTGAAATGACCAAAAGTTGGAGGATTACTGGACGAAGTGTATATCCCTCAAAGGATCCTGTCAAAAAGTAAGGGGAGTTATTTATGAAATTAACATATTCCCCTCCCCCTCCCCTTGCTTTTGCTTTTTTTACTAGACTTATCAAACCACCCTCGTTCATATTGAAGTACTTTGTTGAAAAAGGAAATACTATGAGGATACTTCCCTTTTGATGACATATTTGCCACTAGCTGTGGCTACAAAATGAATAACTGAATTACACTGTCAATATTATCAGAAGGATAGATTGCTACTCACCATATAGTGGAAATGCCAATTCACAGACAGGCAGAACAAAAAGACTGTCAAATAAGTAAGCTTTTGGCCAAAAAGCCTTCTTCCAAACAAGAAAACACTGTACTCGTGTACACACAAACCATTTTCTGTGGGTGCTTTGGCCAGCCAGAGACATTGGCCGAAAGCTTGCTTGTTTAGCAACGTTTTGTTGTGCCTGTCTGTGACTCAACATTTTCTCTGTATAGTGAGTAGCAATCTACCCTTTTGATAATACGGTCAACCTGGAATTTCCGTTGTTTGAATTAAAGTGTCAACTTCCAAAAATGAAATGCTATCAGATCCTGAGGTGGAAGACTGTCAAACAACCTATTAATATTTTAATTCTTTTCTCAACTTTGTATCTTAACGTTTCAATAAGAACTAGGCATTGTGAACAAAAAGATTAGTCACCCCAGTTATCACACCAGTGCCTATAGCACCGATGATAATTTGGTCAGGAACAGAGTTCCCCAAGTTTCTTCAGGTTTGCATATCCAGCTGAAATCACTCACTGACCATCATATCACGGAGAGCCAGAAATTGTGGCAATCCTTATTGCTAAATTTCACCCACTGTTAAAAACAGCACAAAATATTTTCTACAGAGCTAAGAGCAGGTAATTTAGGAGGCCAACTGAGGTGTGATAGGGGGCATCGGTGTTCGTCAAACCGGGAACGTATACGTGTGGCACTGTGAACGTGTTGGTCGTGATCTCGGATGACGGGGTGTCTGCAGAGTACTTAGTGAGAAGACATAGAAAAAAAGGTCCACACTCCAATACGTAATAATTATTTCTTAAAAACATAGCTTACACATTCCCATAATAAACACATGATTTCAATGCATGATGATGAAAGAACTTTCTGAGCTGTGTCCCCAGTAATAAATAGATGTGTAAGTATCTGGTAATGGTTATGCCACAAAATTATATACCAGCAAACTGAGTACGGTTTAATGGAATACAAATCAGAGATGTCGAATACTGAGGCTGACAGCCTAACTGACAATGAAAGGAGACTAATAGCAGTGTACTATACCTGGTGCAAACTGGAAACCTCCCGGTTTTGCTGTGGCCACAGCAGATGTCGCATTCTGCCCAAATTGGAAGGCTCCCTTTGCCGGCGAAGTCGCGGACGCGGCAGTCGAGGCAGGTAGCGTGAAACTGAAACCTCCGGCACTCGATGTCGTCGTCGTCACCGATCCGCCTCCGAACCGGAACTCGCCGGCAGACTGCGATGCAGGTACGCTGGTGACGGTCACCGGCGTGGCAGATACTGTCGCCACTGTCGACATTTTCGGAGATCCGAACGAGAAAGCCGTAGATGTGGCAGTACTCATGTGCACCTGGGGCTGCGAAGCGGCGTCTCCAGGAGCAGCTCGAGCTCCCGTCGGCGTCCCACCCGCTTCGGGGGTCCCGGTCGTCGGCCGAGTCTCTGGCGCCGACTGGGAAAGACTCCCGGAGGTCGTCGTCACCGTCGCACCGGACGGTGCCATCGGAGTGGAGGCCGCGACCGGTCGTGCCGTAAACGGCGATACCGATGCTGCCGCCACCGTCGGATTGCTGGAGCTACTGTCACAGCCTACGGAGGAGGCAGGCAAGTGGCCAGCACTCACAGTGAAGGGGCTGGGGCTCCTCCCCGATGGCGCGGCAGATGACGACATGACCGAGCCTGTAAAACAGTGTGACTTATTAACTTGCCGAATGTAGTCGTAGCAACGGTGTCTCGTGTAGAACATTGTCACACATTTTTTGCTGTGGCTACGCCGGTGACGGTCACCGGCATGGCAGATACTGGACATTATCAGTGTTTTTGCTTTCTTGTTGCAGTGTTCAGTTCAAAGACTCATTCCATACAGCTCTTCATGGTAGTCTACCCTATGCAAAATACTGCAGCCTATATCTACTTGGGCCTGCTTAATGTAGTCATTCGACAATGTGAAATGGTGCAAGATGTTCGAAACTCTGACAAAAATAGGGGTGAGCTATAGGGACAGATGGGTAATACACAATGTGCACAACTGCTGAGAGGGAATACTAACGGCGAACAACCGAGAATGAAGTGCCCGGATTTAAATGAGTAAGACAGGGATGTAGTCTTCCGCCCCTACTGTTCAATTTGTACATCAAAGGAGCAATGAAGGAAATAAAAGAAATGTTTAAGAGCGGAATTAAAATTCAAGATGAAAGGAATCAACTATACGATTCACTTATGACATCGCTATCCTCGGTGAAAGTGAAGAAGTTACAGGATCTGCTGAATGGAACGAACAGTCTAATGAGTACAGAATATGAACTGAGAGTAAATCGAAAAAAGACAAAAGTAATGAGAAGTGTCAGAAATGAGAACAGCAAGAATCTTAACATCGAAACTGATGGTCACAAAGTAGATGATGTGAAGGAATTCTACTACTTAGGCAGCAAAATAACCACTGACGGACACAGCAAGGATGACATCAAAAGCAGACTAGCACTGGCGAAAAGGGCATTCCTGGCCAAAAGAAGTCTATTAGTATCAAACATAGGCCTTAATTTAAGTAATAAATTTCTGAGAATGTACGTTTGGAGTACAGCACTGTATAGTAGTGAAAATGGACTGTGGGAAAACCAGAACAGAAGAGAATCAAAGCATTTGAGATGTGGTGCTACAGACGATTGTTAAAAATTAGGTGTACCGATAAGGTACGGAACGAGGTGGTTCTGCGCACAATCGGAAAAGAAAGCAATTTACGGATACGTTTGACAAGGCGAAGGGATAAGATGATAGGACATCTGTTGAGACATCAGGGAATGATTTCTATGGTGCTAGAGGTAGCTGTAGAGGGCAAAACCTATGCAGGAAGACATGAGATTAGAATCCATCAGGCAAATAACTGATGACGTACGTTGCAAGTGGTACTCCGAGACAACTAACTTTATTATCATCTCTAGTCAAGTCTTTCTGAGAAAGAAGGGTACCAGGATTAACCGTAACTGATCGAAAGCAGAATATGGTAGTGGTGATAGCAGAACGTAGCCGTAACCTACCTGCGGGTGACGACTTCAACGTGAAGGCCTGCGCCTTCTGCGTGTTGCGGCTCACGGTGGGCGGCGTGTTGGTCGTGCCCGTCCCTGTCATTCCGCCCTGCCCGGGAGAGTCCGGAGAGGAGGCAGTGGTGGGAGTGCCGACACAAGGTGCCTGTTGCGACTCCGTGACGGGCGCCGTGTCTGCGCGTGCCAGCTCTCCCGGCTTTTGGGCATCTGCGAAGCTCACGTGTTTCTGTCGCCGGGAAGTTGGCGGGGATGCCGCAGGCTGCATGCGGTCCCCATCACGGAACGGCGATTCTGCAAAATGTTCGACTTGTCGTGGACAGGCAGGACACGAGATCTGTCCCAAAGGTGACATGACACTTCCTACCGTTACTAATATCTTGAAATGATTTCAAACACAATGAGGAACCTCCTCGATGCCACCCAGCAGCGATTCCAAAAACATCGATCATGTGAAATCCAACTCTCACTTTTCTCACGTGACATACCAAAAGCTTTGTATCCGGGCAGCCTGGCAGAGACAGTATTCCTCAATTTCCGAAAAGCACCTGACTCAGTACCACTTCTACGTTTCTATGTTTATTCGATCACACGGAATATCGAGTGAAATGTGAGACTGGACGGAGGACTTTTTGACAGTGAGGACACAGCATACCATCTGTGACAGAGGACTATTGCCAGATGCAGAAGTAACTGTGGTTGTACCCCATGGAAGTGTGTTGGGACCCTTTCTCTCTGTGTTGTATATTAATGACCTTGCAGACAATATTAATAGTAAAGTAAGGCTTTTTGCAGATGATGCAGTTATCTATAATGAAGTACTGCCTGAAAGAAACTGCATAAACATTCAGTCAGATCTCAATAGGATTTCAGTGTGGAGCAGATATTGGCAACTTGCTCTAAATGTTCAGAAGTGAAAATTTTGCACTTAAAAAAACCGGTACCCTGTAAGATTAGTGAGTCACTGTTAGAATCGGCCAACTCATACAAATACCTGCGCATAACACTTTGTAGGGCTATGAAATGGGCTCAGTCGTGGATAAAGCGTGGGGTCGACTTTGATTTATTTGGAGAATACTGGGGAACTGCAATCAGTCTACAAAGGAGATTGCTTACAAATCACTAGTGCGACCAGTTGCAGAGTACTGCTCAAGTATGTGGAACCCGTACCAAATAGGACTAACAGACAATATTGAATGTATACAGAGAAGGGCAGCACAGATAGTCACATATTTGTCTGACCCGTGGGAGTGTCACAGAGATGCTGAAGAAACTCAACAGACGAGCTCTCGAAAACAGACACAAATTGTGCCGCCAAAGTCTACCGACGTTTCACGAACCGGCTGTAAATGGTGACACAAGGAATATAATACAATCTCCTACGTATCGCTCACATAGGGATTGTGAGGACAGGATTACAATAATTACAGCACACACAGAGACATTCAAGCAGTCAGTCTTCTTGTGCTTCATATGAGAACAGAACAGGAATAAACTTTCATAACTGGTACAATGGAATGTACCCTCTGCCAGGCACTTTGCAGTGTGTGGATGTAGACGTAGCTGTACTGCATGCAACCATGTGGAGATCTGTTTGCTCCACACAGTTCTCGAGAACGAGTTCCCATCTTCAGTTTCGGTGCAACAAAACTACATTAATAATTTCCCCCAACTTAAACATGTCCAAAATCATTTCACTTTCCACAAAACAATAAAAGTTTTCCTGTCTACATTCACATCTACACTCTTCAAGCCACCATACACTGTGTGGTAGAGGTATTGCTATCTGTTCAGCATTTCCCTGTTCCATTTGCAAATAGTGAGTGGAAAGAACAGTTGTCAGTAAACATCCGCATTTCTCAGATTATCTCGTCGTCGTCATTCTGCGAGATGTAGGTGGGGGGATGTAATATGTTGCCGAACTCTTGCCTGAACGTACATTCACTAAATTTCACCAGCAAAAAAACTTTTCACAATTCACGACACCTCTCTAGCACAGGTGCCACTCCAGTCAGTTCAGCATCTCTGTAACACACTCACACTGAATAAATCAGGCTCATCCAAACTGTGCCCTTGAGTTGGTAGCACCAGTGTTCGCCCAAGGCCAGAACCCCTGGAGAATTAGTATGTTGTTGCAGTGGTTGAGCCGTGTCCCTTAGCTGAACGTGCAGTCTGCCCGCCACATCTCGTCATGCCACTGTACACAAGCTTCGTACAGAAGATAGACCGACGCGTTAGCTATGGTCAAAAGCACTGGTACGACACAAAGTCATCAGCCGACAGAAGTAAGGCTACAGTGGATTGTACGGATGGTCAATAACAGCAGACAAAAAACCCAAGTGGGAAATTAATTTCTTTTGTACTGCTGTCGAAAATAGTGCCAAATGTTTGGTATGTTATCAGAACCTCATATTTATAAAAAAACAGTCGACTGAACGGCATTTTAATACCTATCACAAAGATCAGTTCGAAAAGTTGTCACAAGAGGAACGCCGGTCAGAGCTTGAAGAACTGAAAGAAAATTTCATGCAGCGTTACACTGAAGTAAGTGTTTCCTATTGTATGACACTTTATTATTTACAAAGAGATGATACGTAAAACTATATTTTATGATCGATGTCACTTAGCAATGTGCTAGTTATTGAATATCAGATAGTTAACAACAACAAACATTTCTTTTTGGTTGATGTTTATGTTTGGCTTGGATTAAATCGCGTCGCACAGACATAAGAAGAAGTTTCAGGTGCGTTATTGTTTGCTCTTTCTGAAAAGCCGTCACAAATGCTCTCACGGACAGCAAAGTGTCATTAAGAATCATTCTTTGTTTTTGTGTTTTTATGGATGGGAAAACATATGTTGTAGTTTGATCTATGTTTTCAATTAATTAAAACACAAACATTCCAATAAATAAAAATTTATTTTGCGACCACATTTTTCTGTCCTTGCTTGCGTCTATGATCACTTTTCATAGGAACTGGAGGAAAACCCACCGAAAACCAATCTTTTTTGGTTAGTTTTTTTTATTTGGATTTCAATAAACGAAACAATTGTTAAAATGACAAAAGTGTTTTAAAAACAGGATAGTACAAAATTAATTAGAAAATGTTTCCTCCCACCTTCCCCATGGTAGGAGCACGGAACAGGTAGGCAAAGTCTGCACTCAAGTTACAAATGCACACCGAGAATTGCAAAAGCAGGGAAATGCTTTGAGGCTGTGAATCTCATCATCAAGACTGCCTGGTCGACTCGGTGGCTAATTTGTCCAGCAGACCTCATGCAAATATTTTGGGGGGGGGGGGAAGCTCTTTCATCTCAAACTGTTGATCGCTGAGTCAAACATGTTGTTGTTGTTGTTGTTGTTGTTATCTGCCTACGTAGATCGCCACCTTCAACCCATTACATGCAGTCTCCCATCCTTCATCAAAAACACCAACCACTTTCTCGAACGCCTGGAATCCTTTCCCAATCTGTTACCCCCGGAAACCGTCATTGTAACCATTGATGCCACTTCCTTATACTATTCCGCACGTCCAGGGCCTCCTGACCCACAACTTCTTTACTTTTGAAAGCCAGACATACCAACAATTAAAGGGAACAGCCATGGGTACCAGGATGGCCCCCTCGTACGCCAACCTATTCATGGGTCGCTTAGAGGAAGCCTTTTTGGTTACCCAGGCCTGCCAACCCAAAGTTTGGTACAGATTTATTGATGACATTTTCATGATCTGGGCTCACAGTGAAGAAGAACTCCAGAATTTCCTCTCCAACCTAAACTCTTTTGGTTCCATCAGATTCACCTGGTCCTACTCCAAATCCCATGCCACTTTCCTTGACGTTGACCTCCATCTGTCCAATGGCCAGCTTCACACATCCGTCCACATCAAACCCATCAACAAGCAACAGTACCTCCATTATGACAGCTGCCACCCATTCCACATCAAACGGTCCCTTCCCTAAAGCCTAGGTCTTCGTGGCAAACGATCTGCTCCAGTCTGGAATCCCTGAAACATTACACCAATAACCTGACAACAACTTTCGCATCCCGCAACCACCCTCCCGACCTGATACAGAAGCAAACAACCAGAGCCACTTCCTCATCCCCTCAAACCCAGAACCTCTCACAGAAGAACCACAAAAGTGCCCCACTTGTGACAGGATACTTTCCAGGACTGGAACGTGGCACGTGGCCAAAGTTCTCTAAATGTTTGGTTCTGCGTGTATTTGTGATTATTTTTTCTCCCTTTTAAAGCTTGTTAAAACTAAGAACCATTCACTACTTAGTGATAAAAATTTTATTAATTTTTTCATCTTAGCAGTATATTGGAATATTGTACCAAACCGAGACAAAATCATTGCCTTGAAAAGGAAGAACACATAAAATGTTAATTGCCTTCTGAAATAAGTTTTAAAACTTGGTCAACTAAAGTTTGTGTGTACAAACAGCAAACTAATGATCTGATGACTAAACTCTGAAAAGGGATACAAAAAGTTATAGCATGAAGTACTTCAAAACATATTTACTTTTAACTACTAACAGTAAGAACGGGACTCTGTATCCATTATGTAAAATTACTTCCAAGATGTTTACGACACTAGTTCATTTAAGAAATTGATATAACTTTCAGAACATGCCTACTGTACATATGACAAGTGTGCATGTGCAATGCTAATAGAATCAATCTGTGTGTCAGAAAACTACTAAGTTGTTCTTCCATTCTTGTTTCGGATATTGTTTTCTAAGGCTTTGTGTACTAATCCTGCCACACGAACACTAACTGTTACCTAAACGGTACACGGTTTGCCCGTTTTACCATTCGTTGACCACTTTTAGAGAGAGGCGCTCTCTCTGTTATTTCATTTACATCGGATCTGACTGCAGGACCGTCCAGTGCAGAGCAGTGCTGTGTGTCTCACTCACTCTGCGGCTATCTCTCTCGCTCCTATGCAGACACCTGTGACAAACGGTCGCGTAGAGAGCACAGCCACGCCTGCCAGGCACAATTCTCAGAGAAAATGAACCGCTCTCTTTGGGATCTTGTGTATCTTTTCTGTTAATCTGACGTGTCGAGAGTCCCAGACTGGTGAGTAACACTTGAGAATCACTCACACAAATGTTTTATAGGCCCCCTTTTACATGGATGAATCAAATTTCCTTATGATTCTCCCGATGAAATTATCTGGCATCTGCTTTCCTTACTATTTATTTTGTATGTATATCCCATTCCTGGTCACTCTGGATGTTTTATTTCTAGGTGTTTAAAGTTGTTACCATTTGCAGTGTCCCCCCCCCCCCCCCCACCCCTTCAAATAGTGTCATTACACATTAGTGGATGTTTCCATCTACGTATGGGCAATACAGCATACTTATTTACGTAGTGGAACAACTGCCAGCCCTTCACAATCAACCAGTCCTCCCACATACCACTACAGTCTTCTGGTGCTGCTACCTTTTTACAGACAATTGCATCATCTGCAAACAGCCCCACTGAGCTTCCAACACTATCTACTACATCAGTTATGCACAGGGTGTATCCAAAAGAAACCAAACTTATTTTTATAAATTTCTTTATCCACATTTTAAGCACAAACTTTCAATGCCCTTCAAAGTACTCTCCACTTGCACTAATACACTTGTATAATTTTTTATTCAATTTTTCAAACCACTGTTTAACTTCACGCTTTGTGATGCTTGACAGCACCCCCATCGTTTGTCTTCTTCACCTCAGCAACATCAGCCAAATACTATCTTTTTATTTCTTTTTCATTCGGGGGGGAGGGGGGGGGGGGAAGAAAAGTCACACTGGGGGGGGGGGGGGGGCGGGGGGTGAAGCACAGGATCACACCATTTTCTACATCTACATCTATACTCTGCAGACCATCGTGAGGTATATGGCAGACAGTATGTCACCAGTTAATTGGGTTTCTTCCTGTTGTGTTTGCATACAGTGCATAGGAAGAATGATTGTTTAATAGACTTTCTTGGGGTAGCTTATGTCAGCAGCTCACTAACACTCTCCCATACTCTCAAACAAAACTGTGGCCACTAGTGCTGCCCTTCTTCGTATACGTTTTATATGCCCTGTTGGTCCTAACTCGTACTGGACCCGCACACTTGAGAAACGTTCTAGAATGGGTCCCAGAAGTAATTTGTAAGCTAACCCCTTTGTAGACTGATTGCACTTCCATAGTATTCTACAAACAACCGGCTTGTACCACCGGTTTTAACCACGACTGAACCTATGTGATCATTCCATTTCACATCCGTAGGAGATGTTACACCTAGGTATTTGTACGAGTTGGCCCTTTCCAACAATGATTCACTAATATTGCAGTCATGGGATACCACTTTTTTTGTTTGGCAAAGTGCAATATTTTACATTTATGAACATTTAAAGCAAGCTGACAATTTCTGCAACACTTTGAAATGTTATCAAGATCTGACTAAATACTTATGCAGCTTCTTTCAGATACTTCATTACAGATAATTGCATCATCTTAAAAGGTCTGAGGTTACTATCAATTTTGTCTGCAAGGTCATTAATATACAACATGAACAGCAAGGGTCTCAACAGACTTCCCTGAGGGTACACCAAAGTTACTTGTACATCTGACAAATGATCTCCAGCAAAGATAACATGCTGCGTCCCCCTGCCGTAAAGTCCTCAATCTGGCCACAAATCAAAAATGGTACCCCATACGGTCGTACTTTCAACCTTAAGTGTAACTGTGGCACCGAGTCAAATGCTTTTTGAAAATTGAGAAATACAATGTCCATCAGATTCCCTCGATCCAAAGCTCCCAGTACATCATGTGAGAAAATGCGAGTTGGGTTTCACACGATCTATTTTTGGTCTAGAATTGTCGTACAGACAGTGCTGTGCAACCAGGGACATTGTCACGACAGAAAAACCACCCAATAGCCACAAATCGGGCCACTTCCGCCTCACACAATTGCGCAATCTTTTCAAAACTCTCAATTAGAAGGCCTGGTTAACTGTCAGACCCTGCAGAAAAATGTGGATGACTTCTCTCACATTGAAATAACAAGTTGGCACTGACTCAATGTTTGATTTCCCCTAAAGAGCTTTCTTAGGGCAGTATGATCTTTAAATCTTCTACTGGCTCCATTGTTGCTTTTATTTCACTATTTTTGAAACATTAAAACAACTCAAACACAGGTTGTTCCTTGTACGCAGTTTTAACATTTCAAGAGTTTCTGTTCTACTTTTTCTGAGCAAAAAGCAATTTTCACTGCCACTCACGGTTTTAGAAAATCAGCCATTGCAAAAATGGCAATCGCACAAAACAGGTGACATTATTCTCTGTTGAAACTAGTCCTAGCCTCCTTCAGCAACAGCACTCTGCTTACGCACTCTGGAATGTTCACTCTATGTGCTCCTAGTGGGAAAACACATTACTTCAAAAGCTCCCCCGAACAAGTAATCAATTGGTTCTTTTGGGTACCCCCTCGTATAGTCAAAAGATTCAACGAATTGAAGTATAGCACAGTGCAATGAGTGGACAGTAGAACTACGTATTTTGTGGACAGTTGAGAAAGACATTATGATGAATAAATTTTGGGGTGGGGGAAGAGTTATGTAGTTTGTTCGACTGAATCTGAAGATAGGAGCTTGTTCTCTTGAAGTGTGTTGAGCAACAAGAATGATAACATTGCACGATTGAATGCATAAGTCAAGATTTAGTCATGTCTAATAACCATTACTTAACACCTGTGAAAATAGACAATACTAAAGCTCCAGAATGAGATTTTCACTCCGCAGCGGAGTGTGTGCTAATATGAAACTTCCTGGCAGATTAAAAACATGTGCAGGACCAAGACTCGAACTCGAGACAAACAATCGAACGGATGACGACACGATTTAATAATTGTCATGCTGTCGTCATAGCACAAAGAAGATTTCAGCAAGGTGTAGCACACATACATTGGACTGTGGTGTTTCTACATGTTTAACTCAACATCTTCCAAACAGATGGATCAGTTGTTCTGGAGATGACGACACTGTGTTTTGCTCTCTGTCACCTAGGTTCTGGACCTGTCACAAATGGATTGCATTTTATGCTGTTATGGTAAACACCCTGTCTACGTTATTCCACTGGCAAAAACAATTCCAGAACTCAAAAGGTGCTAATCTCTGTGGCTCCACATGTGTTTTACAATGTACGTTTTGAAATGGATTGTCAATTTGTTGTTCTCTGTGTGACAAAGGGAAGTCACATACAACACCTACAAATACATGTGCTTCAATAGCCACTGAAAATCTCATTAAAATCCTTTTGACTGTACTCCTGCACCATCTTACAAATATTAAAATAAACTAACGTTTCTGCATAGTTGCAGTGGGCTCCCACAGGGCAAAGACTAATTAACTGGGGTGTGGCTGCTTCAATATATTTCTCTTCCGTGTCACTAGACCACTGTTGTCACATTTATCGGAGTTTACTGGCTCTGCAATAATACCAGTATATGATAGGAGCACGGACGGGGTAGGTGGCAGACTATCTGTAGTTCGCACAGATTGCCAGCAACCGGTAGCCCTGTAAGAATCGGAGATGAGATTCTACTGACTGTGTTTTCCTGCCATTAATGGTGGAGAAATGACACGAGTTCTACATACGCCATTTGTTTAGCCGGTCATTGCAACATCCAATCGGTCGCTACCGTGCGCCTGCAGGGGTCTGTCGCACGTGACCTGACACGGCGTCACGACACCGACAGAGGGAACACTGCTACACGATCCGTGCAGGCGGCAATCCTCAGTACGAGAGGCGACACGTGATTGTAGGTTGACAGCCACACCGGACTCTCGCCCAAAACAACTGGTATAGTTTCTCTGCTACTGACAGCAACAAAGTACAGGCCCCAGACGCTTCCCACTGATTTGTCAGCAAGTCCTTCAACTGGCAAATAGCCTGTCACCCATCCCTCTCATATCTCGCAACACCTACCAGCATTATAAGACATAATCCATGTAGTGCCAGTGGTCTAGTGACATTGCTATAAAAGCAGCAACTCCCAGCTACTTAGTTTTTGCCCTGAAGAAAGTCTTTACAACATCAGGTTATGTTAGTAATTTACCATTTTACAAAATGACGAAGCAATACATCCAGAGGGATGATAAAAGTAACAACAACAAGAATGTGATTTTTTTTCCCCTTTTTAACTCTCTTTCATGTATTGTCACTTAGAATGATCACTAACCTATTTAAAGTATTGTTATTATTATTTCTTTCCTTTCTCAGACGTTATCTCTGGTTAAAAATGTAAAGTAATGCGGACCTTGATCAAGCGTGACTTCCCTTTAACTGTACGGTATATGTTACATTGCATGTAGGAACTTTTGGGTAACTGAACATGTATCAAGAATTACAGATTTCTGTAGTTGTATATACAGGGTGTAACAAAAAGGTATGGCCAAACTTCCAGGAAACATTCCTCACACACAAAGAAAGAAAATATGTTATGTGGACATGTGTCCAGAAACGCTTACTTTCCATGTTAGAGCTCATTTTATTACTTCTCTTCAAATCACATTAATCATGGAATGGAAAAACACAGCAACAGAACACACCAGCGTGACTTCAAACACTATGTTACAGGAAATGTTCAAAATGTCCTCCGTTAGCGAGGATACACGCATCCACCCTCCGTCGCATGGAATCCCTGATGCGCTGATGCAGCCTTGGAGAATGGCGTATTGTATCACAGCCGGCCACAATACGAGCACGAAGAGTCTCTATATTTGGTACTGGGGTTGCGTAGACAAGAGCTTTCAAATGCCCCCATAAATGAAAGTCAAGAGGGGTGAGGTCAAGAGATCGTGGAGGCCACGGAACTGGTCCGCCTCTACCAATCCCTCGCTCACGGAATCTGTTGTCGAGAAGCGTATGAACACTTGGACTGAAATGTGCAGGAGCTCCATCGTGCATGAACCACATGTTGTGTCGTACTTGTAAAGGCACATGTTCTAGCAGCACAGGTAGAGTATCCCATATGAAATTGTGGTAACATGCTCCACTGAGCGTAGGTGGAAGAACGTGGGGCTGTACACGGTACAGAAACAACTGGTTCTCCCGTAGCACTCTCCATACAGTGAGGTAGTCAATGTTACCTTGTACAGCAGCAACTTCTCTGACGCTGACATTAGGGTTATCGTCAACTGCACGAAGAATTGCCTCGTACATTGCAGGTGTCCTCGTCGTTCTAGGTCTTCCCCAGTCAGAGTCATAGGCTGGAATGTTCCGTACTCCCTAAGACGCCCATCAATTGCTTCGAACGTCTTCCTGTCGGGACACCTTTGTTCTGGAAATCTGTCTCGATATAAACGTACCGCGCCACGGCTATTGCCCCGTACTAATCCGTACATCAAATGGGAATCTGCCGACTCCGCATTTGTAATCATTGCACTGACTGCAAAAGCACGTTCGTGATGAACACTAACCTGTTGATGCTACATACTGATGTGCTTGATGCTAGTACTGTAGAGCAATGAGTCGCATGTCAACACAAGCACCGAAGTTAACATTACCTTCCTTCAACTGGGCCAACTGGCGGTGAGTCGAGGAAGTACAGTACATACTGGCAAAACTAAATGAGCTCTAACATGGAAATTAAGCGTTTCCAGACACATGTCCACATAATATCTTTTCTTTATTTGTGTGTGAGGAATGTTTCCTGAAAGTTTGGCCGTACCTTTTTATAACACCCTGTATACGTTTGGATGTAGCTGTATTGCGTTTATGTACTGGTGGATATTAGGTGGTATGACTCGTGTAGTTGATAGTATACTTGGCATATCTCCTGTTTTCTTCTGTATATTTGTTGTATTGGGTATGGATATTTCGATTAGTTGTGTTAATTTCTTCTTTTTATTGGTGAGTATGATGTCAGGTTTGTTATGTGGTGTTGTTTTATCTGTTATAATGGTTCTGTTCCAGTATAATTTGTGTTCATCATTCTCCAGTACATTTTGTGGTGCATACTTGTATGTGGGAACGTGTTGTTTTATTAGTTTATGTTGTATGGCAAGTTGTTGATGTATTATTTTTGCTACATTGTCATGTCTTCTGGTGTATTCTGTATTTGCTAGTATTGTACATCCGCTTGTGATGTGATCTACTGTTTCTATTTCTTGTTTGCAAAGTCTGCATTGATCTGTTGCGGTATTGGGATCTTTAATAATATGCTTGCTGTAATATCTGGTGTTTATTGTTTGATCCTGTATTGCAATCACGAATTCTTCCATCTCACTGTATATATTCCCTTTTCTTAACCATGTGTTGGTTGTGTCTTGACCGGTGTGTGGGTGTGTTAGACGATACGGGTGCTTGCCGTGTAGTATTTTCTTTTTCCAGTTTACTTTCTTCGTATCTTCTGATGTTATGTGATCTAAATGGTTGTAGAAGTGATTATGAAATTGCAATGTTGTAGCCGATGTATTTATATGAGTGATTGCTTTGTGTATTTTTCTAGTTTCTTAAATTGTCTACCTGTCCATAATGTAGTATAGGTTTTTTATGTCGATACATCCCCTTCCTCACTCCTTTCTGCTTAATGTGAATCTTTCTGTTGTTGAATGTATGTGATGTATTCTATATTTGAAATATGTCTGCTTGTGTCTGTGTATGTGCGGATGGATGTGTGTGTGTGTGTGTGTGTGTGTGTGTGTGTGTGTGTGTGCGTGTGCGTGTGCGTGTGCGTGCGTGTGCGTGCGTGTGCGTGTGCGCGCGCGAGTGTGCGAGTGTACACCTGTCCTTTTTTTTTCCCCTAAGGGAAGTCTTTCCGCTCCCGGGATTGGAATGACCCCTTACCCTCTCCCTTAAAACCCACATCCTTTCGTCTTTCCCTCTCCTTCCTGAAGAAGCAACCATCGGTTGCGAAAGCTAGTAATTCTGTGTGTGTGTGTGTGTGTGTGTTTTGTTCATTGTGCCTGTCTGCCGGCGCTTTCCCGCTTGGTAAGTCTTGGAATCTTTGTTTTTAATATATTTTCCCATGTGGAAGTTTGTTTCTATTTTATTTACATCATTGTTAAATAATTTATATATATATAAAGATTTCAAGACTTACCAAGCGGGAAAGCGCCGGCAGACAGGCACAATGAACAAAACACACAAACACACACACAGAATTACTAGCTTTCGCAACCGATGGTTGCTTCTTCAGGAAGGAGATGAAAAGACGAAAGGATGTGGTTTTTTTTTTCCCATGTGGAAGTTTTTTTCTATTTTATTTACATCATTGTTAAATAATTTAGTTAGATGTGAATGCGTTGAGGTGAACTTCTTTCGCCAGAAATTTGCTATTTTATCTTTTCCAGGGGCTTTTCAATTGTGCGTAGAATTAATTGCTCAGGTGACTTCATGTTGCGAAATTATCAGTTCAGACATTTGAGGTATCATCTTGTATGTGTGTGTTTCTGCTTGTATCCACTGTGCATGCCTGTTATGTTGTACCGGGTTTGACCATATGTTGCTCCACAAGTGTTCCATATCTGTTATGTTTGGTGGATTGTCTATTTTAATGTGTGTGTTATCTATTGTCTGGTAAAATTTCTTTTGGTTTGTGTTGAATGTTTGGTTTTGTTTCCTTCTATTTTCATTTTTTTTTATCTGCAAAGTCGTTTGGCCAATGCTTGTAATTTCTGCTCCTTTTAATCTAATTAATCCATCGCTTCTTGTCTGTTATTTCATTTCTTATAAATTGTGTTAGCTGTCCGATGACTTTGCTCAGTTTTTCTATTCTGATCTGTACCCTGTGTTGCCATGCTGGTTTTGTGGGTTTCTTCTGTGTATTGGTTGGTTCTGATATCTGCTTAGTGTGTATATTTAGTGTAGTGAGTGCTCCTATATAAACCAGTAGTTGTAACTCTTCCATAGCTGTATTTTCATTTATTTTGTTGTGTATGATTGTGTCGATAGTTATTGTTGTTTCGACTTGTGGGTTATTTTGTGGTCTATGCAAGAATGGTCTAATGTCTGTATTTGTGTCTTTGTATTCTATATATGTCAGCTGAAATTTTTCTTCTATATCTAACATGTGCGTCTCTTCATGTTCTATTTTTGCTTGTTCTGGTGGTTGTCTTAAGATTTCGTTTTCCTCTGATTGTTTAATTGATGCGTGTTGGTCTTTGTTTGTTTGCTCTGGGAAGTTTGTGTCCATTACTGTATTTTCTTCTTCTTCTGATTGCACATTATTCTGTTCCAGTATTTGTTGCACTTGTTTGATGTTTTCTAATTCTGACTGGGGTATCATGTTATTTTTGATTATTACACACATCTGATCAGCTAGTCGTCGTTCTGTTAAAAATTTTAATTCTGGGTATCTGGTAATAAATGTTGTGTATACTTGTGATCTGTATCCAGTTGTGTTGGTTCCTAAGTTTGTTGCTTGGTAATAACAGAACGTGAGGTGTCGGTTAACTTCATCTGACCATCTCATCCTCTTGTCTTTGGTTTCCTTCTAGAGTGGTTGCAGGAAGCATATCCTGCAAAACACCTCTACTTGGATTTAAATTATTTTCCGTGTGGCTAGCAGTGTCGTTACCATTGTGGACAGGCATAGGGTTCAAGTGTTGTCCCCAACCATGCCAGCACTTGTCCGAGGCTTCTTTAGTATTATCCAGAACCAACTAAAAGGGGGGTTAAGCCCTACTAGTGGTTTGTTCTTTTCGTCGCCTTTTACGACTGGCAGAACATACATTATTATTACTATTATTATTATTATTATTATTATTATTATTACTATTATTATCTTTTGAGCAACCACACTGTCAGGAAGTTTATATTTTATTTGTTACACTTTACACCCTTTTACCTACAACAGAAACACAGGACGTGTTCAACATTATTGAGATCCATAATACTTTAAGTTATTTAATCACAACACCGATCGGCAACAGGTGCAAACTTAGTGGGCCCGACAAAGTCAATGGAGTTGACAGGGACTCACCTCCCTTGCCGATGACAGTGAGGAGTCCCACGAGGGCCGACCTGTCGGCACGCCGCTGCTCCGCGAGGTCGCGTGTGCCTACCAGCTTGCGCGCGGGGTGAGGTGTCGCCCTGTGGGGGAGGGCGGCATCCCGGTCCGCGTCCTTCGGCCTCTTCCAGTGCTCCGGCGTCATGTCCTCACCGTCGGCAGCGGAGACCCCCGTGTCCCGCGCGGGTGTCGGAGTGCGGGCGGGTGGCGCACTCGCGGGGGCGTCCTCTACCGCAGTCTTGGCCGATCTCCTCTGAACTGGCGTTTCCTGATTAAATAGAGTACGTTACCGTTTAGGTATACGGGGTAGGCTAGCTGCCGGGCAGCATTTCTGTACTGCATTTGCGACTTGTTCCGTCACGTGCGAACGGCCTCTCCAAATACGATGAGATGTTAGCATAAACTTAAATATAGCACTCGGAGGGAAGGCTCTACTAAGTAACGAGTACACTGAGGTAACAACGGTCGTGTGATCGCGATACACACGTACAAAGGTGGCATTAATATCATGTACACGAGGAAAAAAAAGGCAGTGCATTGGCAGAGTTGTCATTTATATGCAGTGGATTCTTGTGAAAGGGTTTCGATGTGATTACAGCTGCACGGAATTGACAGACAATGAACGTGGAACGGTAGTCGGAGCTAGGTGCGTGGGACATTCCATTTCAGAAATCCTTAGGGAAATCAATATTCTGAGATCCACAGTGTTAATAGCAAATTTCAGGTATTACCACTCACCACGGATAACTCAGTGGCTGACGGCCTTCACTTAACGAACGGCTGCAGCAGTGTTTGTGAGGATTTGTCAGTGCTAAATGACAACTGGGTGAAAAATTGCAGAAATCGATGTGAGACGTATAACGAACTTATCCACCTGGGCAGTGCGGCAAAATTCGTCTTTAGTGAACTGTGTCTGGAGATGACCGACAAGTGTCTACGGTGACCGTATCGGTCGGACGCTATACAACTGGAAGACTGTAGCCCGGTCACATGAGTCCCAATTTCAGTCAATAGGGTTCGAGTGTGGCGCAGAGTCCACAAAGCTGTGGACCCGAGTGGTCAACGAGGCACTGTGCGAGCTGGTGGTGGCTCCACGATGGTGTGGGCTGTGTCTACGTGAAGTGAACTGGGTCTGCCGTTCCGACCCAACCAATTATTGACTGGAAATGGTTACGATCGGCAATTCGGAGACCATCTGCAGCCATTCCAGGACTTCACATTCCTGAGCAACGATACGTCTGAAGAAGAATCTGATTAATTTGCGCCAATGAGTTGGCCACCCAGATTGCCCAATGTGATCTCATCGAACATTTACGGAAATTCATCCTGGAAATGTCCCCCAGGCTGTGGCTAAGACGTGTCTCCGCAATATCCTCATTTCCGGGAGTGCTAGTTCTGCAAGTTTCGCAGCAGACCTTCTGTGAAGTTCGGAAGGTAGTAGGCGAGGTACTGGCAGAAGTAAAGCTGAGAGGACAGGGCACGAGTCGTGCTCGGATAGCTCAGACAACAGAGCACGTGCCCGCAAAAGGCAAAGGTCCGAAGTTCGAGTCTCGGTCCGGCACACAGTTTTAATCTGGCATGAAGTTTTATATCGGCACACACTCCACTGTGGAGTGAAAATTTCATATACAGAACATAATCGAGAGGTCGTTCGAGCACAAAGTCCTGCAAAGGTCGCACTTGTGCAAAAAAGGCCCCATTTGATATAATATATGACCTACGATGAACACCATTTTTTCCTTCCCTGTCCTCTATTCCATATGTAGTACAGGAACCACTGGATCATAGGTGTCCAGACACTTATTAGTGGACATTAATATGACGCGTGCCCACCTTTATGGTGGCTCGAACTTTACTGGAGGCACTTTCAGAAATGTCTGAATGCCTGTAGAGGAATGCCAACCCATTCTTAATAGAGATGTGAAACCAGAGAATTTACTGGCCTCGAACACTGGGGTTCGGATCGGTACTCTTTGTAGGCCAATCCATTTCGGGAATGTTACAATCCATCAATCACTGGCGTTCCATTAGAGCAAGGTGCACTCCCATACTGATACAAACAATTATTACCTATAAACTTTCTCTACTGTACATAGTAAACAAAGCAGTAAAATGAATGCTTTCATATTCTTCTGCATTCACCATATTTAGCGCAATAATGGGACCATCCTCTACCCATGAAAAACACCCCAATACCTCTCCACACTTCACTGTTTGCACTAAACATTATGGTAGGTAATGTCCTCCACATATTGAACAAACTAAAACCTTCCATCGTATTGCCACACTGTGTACCATGATTTGTCACTTGAAATCATTCATTGCAATCATTCACTGTGCAGCGGTGCCGTTCTTTACACCACCTCAAGCTAACACTAAATACTGAAAGCTGTGCAACCACTGAACCTTATTCTTTCTAGCTCCATACGCAGTCACTGCCAACGGCCTCGCCGCAGTGGTAACATTGGTTCCCATAAGATCACTGATTTATCTATTGTCAAAAACTACTTACTTTTACTACAGTAACATGTTAATGGAATGTTTCAAATAGAAAATTTTACTTTCCAGAAAATTCTCTGTGGGTAGTCTAGGATACACAGTCACTCAGTTACATCTGTACCATATATCTCGAATATGCCTTCATTGTGCACAGATATTATGTTAATTTGGGCCGAACTGTCACTGAGGTGTGATTAGACATTAATGTAAATTTCAAGTGAACAATTATAGAGTATGACCATATATTATTGTCACTTGTTTGCATTACGTAGGTTCCTAAAAAGTCCATGTGGTTCACTGATCAGTTGCATTGCAAACGTGGGCTTTACTATATAAAAAGAACAGTGGGAATAAATATGCATCTACTTCAATGGTTTGGTGTAAAACTATTCAAAGTAATGTTGCTTCAGGCTTTCCCCGACAACGATACAAATGGTTCTTGGGTGAGATGATGAAGTTGTGAAATCCCAACAACATTTCATTAAAGCAACTGCGATGAACACACGTCTGAGCTATTGCTGAAGACCCCTACTTATGTCAGTCTAGCAAGGGTCACCTTTGACCTAGAATGCTCGGAACTGCACAGAACCGTGCTTAGAATAATACTGTAGATAAAACAAACACTGGTCTGTGTCAACTGCATGCAAAACGTTGCATTATATCACAAGTGACATTTTAATACAGAGAAACAAAGTGACACGATATCAATACCTCAGGACAGAAATCGTGCATAATTTAATGACATCAGTGTATCACTATATTTTCAATCGAGTGACAAAAAGCCTCAAAAACCTTCTGATTAAAGTAATTATAATCATGTAAAACACACATATCCTACACAGCTGATAGTACTTATATTGGTCTTCAAAGTAGATGTGGGATTTTGATGAAGAGGTTAAAACAAAGTGGAACAGAGTAAGTTGTACAGCTCACTAAAGCCATATTTTTACATTCAAAATCACTTTTGCTCATTCAAGCAGTCCAGTATCAAAAGTAACACTAATTACATTTTTAAATGGTTATACAGGTATGTCAATATCACAAGAAATAAACATCAAGGCGTTGACAATACTTCATTGTTTTCGGTGACAATATCTTCAGCATAACATCTTTGTTTGGAAAATGTGCATCTATAAGGGTACAATCTGGATGGCCTGACCAGGAATCACACTGCAATAGGCTCTTTTCACTTGTTGCATGTTCACTAAGGACTGAAGTTAGAAAATGTTTGTGTGTTCTTTAGCCATTTTTTTCACTTTGGAATGTTTCATGGGCAGGGTGTTTCAAGTTTCTTTGAAATATCTGGGCTCAAACTGCCTTGGACCCCTTGATAACAGATGTACAGTTTGTTTTCTGTTTTTCTTTCTGTCTGTCATTGATAAAGCCACATCAATTGCACAGTTGTAGGTAGAGCTGTGAACAGATTGCAATGCAGTAGCTGCAGTTTCCTCTCCCCTGTGAAAAGGTGTTGACAAAGACATTTCATACTGGAATTAACTCTGGTCATTTTTCCAAATGTTTCCTTTCTCCAAACCCTTCTCTGTCATAAACATGTTCACTTTCTCCACAAATTATTGTGCCCTCTTATCTACTATTGTCTTATACATCCTTATGTGTGACAAATGTAGCAATATGCCTGGATGAAATGCCATATTAAGAGTTAAGATCATCGACAAAAGAAATTGAAATTTTGAAAGTGTCAAAGCCAATCATTTTAGACGCATCTGGTGCCCACATTTGCAAATGCCAACAGGAAGTGTAGATCCGAACGACTTTGCTCTACCAAGCTGTGATATTAAATTGTTATTGTGAGAGTCTATTTTCTGTTTGAATACTCATGTTCACATTCAGATTCTTACTGCCCTTCAAAATCAGTAGTCTACCCAGCGTGTCATCCCCACTATCCCCAGCCCCTATTTCAGTTCCATATTCAGCCAGTCACAAATTTGTTCCTAATACGTGGACACGATTGATAGGATAAATTCTCTTCACAATGTTACTGTACACACTCATACGCAAACACTCCAAAACATACATTCACACAACTCTAGCACTTTTTCATGCAGCTACAATATGCCACCGTCTCATGGCGCTAGCTAGCAGCCAAATGCAGAGTTTTGCACGGAAATGACACAAGCTGCTGCTGTTTTTATGACTGAGTGTTTGTCTAAACACAGTTTTGTGCAGTTCCAAGTGTTCGAGGTCAAAGGAGTCCCTTATAAGAAGGAAATGTGCAGGCACCGAGAGGACAAATTTGGTGACCAATATCAAAGCTTTCCTAATCGGTAGCCGGAAGGTCAGTTGTGCAACCTGTCAGCCCACGAAACAAGAAATGTACGCACAAAAGCTACTGTTCACACTGTGCGCTGCCATGCGACCATCCTCGCTGTAATATTTAAGCCATCACTAAAGCGTCAACCCTCGTACGACCGACAGTTTCCCTTAGCCACCATTGTCACTTTAATACTGACAGCACTGGATCCCATGGTGTGCAAAGCTGGAACACGCGGTCTCTGTTCAAAATATTTAACGAGATGTGAATTTCCCTGCTTCTTTATTACACTGTCCCAACGCGAAGATGTCATCAAGAGCATTTCGGTAATTTTGCAGGCCATATTACATCCAATACTGAGCCAATGCTCGGTTACTACAGATTTCTCCAGCCAGTCAAAATGTGTGTGTCATCAATGTTCGAAATATCCATCTTACACGGTGCAAGTCTGTCCGACGTACAATTTCCCACAGCTACGAGGAATCTCCAACCGAGACAGCCTTCACTGAGCCTAGAAGACATCCGAGTTTCTTGGTGGGCGGAATGTGCAGCCTGACAAATCTTGTGAACAGAGATACTGGATTCTAAATTGGCAGAACGTGGAATCTGCTGCTGGCAATATTAAAGTGATGGTGACCATAAAGAGAAACTACTGGTCATACAAGGGATGACTGTTTGGTGGTGACTTAAATATTTTGACAATGGCGAGGGTGTCACTCGGCTGCACGGATGTGTATTTCAGGATGCTGCTTATGACAGAAGTTGCTGCGGCCAAAGGTAGTGCACATTAAGAACGATAGATATTGCACCTGTCCCGACGTCCTCAGTTCATCATCCGACAGCTGGCTGTCATTCCCACAATGTTTCTACCTTCGTTACTGGCCACCAAATTTGGCAGCTTCACACCTTTGTTTCTCCGACTTAGAGTGGAACAAATAGGAAGCTTCAATCATAGCTCAGAAGCATGTCTGTCAAATTGAAGATGTCAGTCAGTTGTGCCAATCAAATATAGGGATTTCACGATGACATCTGACATCTCGCACAATAACAAGAACAACAACTGCTACTCAAAGCACCAAACAATCAGTAACTGACACTGAAAGAGGATGAAACCACAAGGAATACTTTAACAGGTCAGTAAATTTACTCGTACATGAACACAGTACTTTACTTCTTTCGAAAGTCACCTATCACCACTACAACATCGGAACAACATTCACGGTTTATCAACGAAACCCTGCACAGCTTCGAGACAGAGTCTGAGAAACTGTGCACACAGAAAATGAATTGAAATTGTTTAGCACACTATTTTCAGTAGCACCAGACACTGTAAGAAAAGGACCAGAAATGAGTCATTTATGAAAGAGTACTCCGTTCGAGTACAGATATTACAACAGCACAAATTTGTTACGACAGCACCATCACAAACCCCCGAACCTATACAGAAATGTAGTTCACATCACGTCTACTGATAAACATTTTGTTGCAATTTTTTTGTCACTGGGGGAAAAAAAAGTTGAAGAAAAGTCCCAGATTCACGATCTGACATGAGCAGTCTGCACACAACAAAACATACGGCACAAAATATTTCATCAATTGTAAATGAAAAGAAATATATTCGACAAATGCTATAAAATGTTAACATTTTTTATTTAGTTTAAAGTTTACATTGAAACACATCTCGCTACAATAATATCTGGCAAATTGTGCTCAACTCTCTTCACTAGTACTGAGCCAGAGGTAGTAGTGCAGAAAGTGTTGCCATCCTGCACCCGACCAGCTTCCCACCCGTGTGTGTGGAATGCATAAAATTTTGGTTGTAGCCTCGTGCAAAACAATTAACTGGTCTCAAGGGAGATAGGGCTAGTTTCCCTACTCCGCCAGTCGAGTAATTCCTGCCTGTCGTAGGGGTGGGATCCTACACTTCACAGAGCCAGAGTGATAGAATGGCCGAGTTCAGGTGGGGACAAGTCTCTTGACGTATAGCGCGGGACCCGTGGCCAGAGTCACAAGTGCAGACCTTAATGGCAGAAGTAGATTTCAGTACAGCAAATCTGGCAGATGAAGTGACTCTTCTCTCTGGGAAACCACTGCCCTGTGACGGAGAGGGAACTCCAAAGGCTAGAGCGAGCTAGCAACTGAACAAACGAAACTGCTTTCAAAACCAAATGAGGCCTTGTGTGGAAACATTGTATTTTTCAGAAAAAGGATTCATGCTCTACCTCTGGCAATGACACTGGCAATACAAAACTCTATGCCACAGCACAATCGAAGTGGAACACACACAAAACTCGATATGCGACTGAAATCAGAATTGCCACAGTTAATATTTTCACCTCAATTGGCAAAACAGATGAGTGTGTAGACTTTATTAAAATGAAGAATATTGACACACTTGGTCTCAGTGAAACCACATGGAAGGGATACGAAGAAAACAAACTAAAGGAGGGATAGTATCTATTCTCATCAGAAATACCCCAAGCAAAAATGGAGTCAGACCTATTATGGATCACTGAATGGAAGATCATGTGGTGTTTCTGACTGTATTCATCACATCAGGCGAAAATTAAATTATTCCCAAAATATAAACAGCATTCACTGCTATTCACCACAGGCTGATTGTGGAGGAGGAGATTTTGAAGAGGACCTTGAGGAAAGAGTACGGGAGGTAGTAACAATTATCACAGATGATACGAACACTGAAGTGGAGACTGCAAGAGATACGTACGAGAGTATTCTAGGTGCATATGGGTGGGATGCATAAAACCGAGAAGTTAATAGGCTCTTCTTGACTACTGTATGAGGAACAACCTTGTAATAGGGAACTCCTGAATACTCTCTTATAGACTATATTTTGATTGAGAAACAAGTTCAAAATAGGTTGCTAGATGTTACTTGGAAAGTGATCAACAGTCTCGTCACTGGCTGCTTCGAGGTTCATTAAGCTAAACATTTGAGGCATAAAAGGAGAAACTTAGAATGTAGAAATTGAAGACCCGTGATAAAATCGTACAGTTCCAAGACAACTAACTTCAAGACCGTACTTCCGAGCACAAGCATAAAAACAGTTGAGGTACTCAGCAATCCATCACGACTTCAGTATTAATGCCGACTACAATACTCTTGTGTATATTTGTAATACCAGATGCACAAAGCAGCTGACACGTGTGTAACTGTGTTCAGATATACGTTATTTTTTGTTGAACTGGAAAAACTCGACAGTTCTTTCTGGATACATTATAATTGGCAAGAACAATGTATTCTAGAACAACTGAATAGATTTTCACTACTGCTAATGATTCAAAACACTGAGAGAACAATTTGTTTATGCACCCTCATCAGTTTTTAGTAGGCACACTCCATCGTATAAATGTCAGATAACACCGTCAAGTAGAGATGTGGAACTTTGCTTTGCCTAGTACCGAATGGTGTAAGTGAGGTTATGGTATCATCTGAGACACAGAAAGCCAGAGTATACTACATCTGAATTGAAGACGGGAAATGTCAAACTTTGTTAGCACCATTTTTTCACAAAAAACAATTTCACTGCTATTGTGTTGTCAGTTCCCTGTTGCATGTCCCTAGATTTCTGAGTCTTAAATTGTGGAGAAAATGTTTACAACATTCATTACTAAATGTTGGACCACCCAGTGCTTCCCCTCGAGCCGCGAGTGCGGTACATCGAGGTCTCCTTCATTCAATTGATCCACAATTTGTGCAGTAAGCAAAGTGCAAGTAAGGTTCTGTCTCAAACAACAAAACATCTCACACAAAGGGAGATAATTTGTGTTTCAAAAATAGTATATGTTGGAGAAGTGAACAGACAAAACAAAGTATGCCCACAAAATATTAAAAAAGACCCTTCTTTCTCAACGGCACAAGGGGTTCCACAACAAACTTCACAATTCTGACCCCAAGAATGCAACTACGTAAGGAAACTTTGTCGCACACAGTATATCACCACTCACTGAAATGAAATTTCAAAGTGAGGTATGTCACTATTTTTAAAATTCATGAACAGAATAAAAATTTACACACAATTTTCACTCCAGTTGCATAGTATATGGAGAACAAATAAAGTCACAATGTACTGGACTACAGGAATAAGATCTAACTGTTAGGTTCACTGGATGAAAGCTGTCTAATGCAATGCGTCATGTTTAGACACTGTTCAATTTGTTTTCAAATTGAGGTGCTTTAGACTGAGGAATATATTTTCCTTATCAAACGTGTTTCAACGAGGTGATAAATACATAAATTTGCTGAAAAATTCCTGGAAAGGGCTGGAGCACACTGTAATGCTGTCAGTAACTTACTGAGAAATTTTGAGAGAATGGCACAGTGTTTGAGATGCCAAACGAGTGGGATATTTCTGATTCTATGGAGCACAGCCCAGAAAAATCATTGTGGAAGTTGGAACGAGGCAAAGATGATAGGCTCGCAACCGCGCACTAAGCAACTTGGAAAATACTGAAATTATTCTCGTATAATGTGGCAGCAGTGCAAGAATTGAAAGATGTGGATCGTGAAAATTGAATCCTTTACTGCAAATAGTTTACATCTCTTATTGACAGGAGAACCACTGATATTTTCGATGTCATCTTTTGTACAGACAAGACCCGATTCTAGCTCTCCTGTAGTGTTAACGCAAAACACGGTACGGCCAACGAAGAATCCTGAAACGTCACTGCAGGCTCAGGAAATTGCTGTGTGGGTACCAATATCCTGACAATGCACGACTGGTACCCTTTATTTTTTGAAAAAACTGTGAACAGTGAATGTTAAGGTTTAATGCTCCACGATTTCATTGGCCAACTAAAGGAAAATGAAAGCAACTACTGGTTCAGCAAGATGGTGCTGTTGTGCACACAGCTAATACTGTGCATCTTATGGAAGAATTTTTTGGGGTATGTTCAGCTTCAAAAAACTTATGGCCCCTTCGCTCGCCGCGTCTTATTTCGACAGACTTCATCTTCAGGGAGCAGCAAAATCTCACAATCGCCCTTGCATACTTTGGGACTCAAAAACTGAAATAACCAAAAATGTGAGTAAAGTACCACTATCAGATCTGTATAAAGAGTTTTCCAATAAAATTAAATGTGTTTGTATTTGTACAGCTGCCCACAGACGTCACTTCTAATGTATGTCTAACTGCCTGGAAACTTTCCGAAGACCCTGTCCATCCTGAAACACTCAAGATAGAAAAACTGAAGCCAGCAGTTTCTGTGTCCTGCAGTAGAAGACAAGTAATATGTCAAATTGTTTGCTCGTAGACTAAATCATTCAGAAGTACATCAGAAAGGATATTTTTACAATTACTAAATATGAAAGTGTTACAACTTCCAGGTGATCACTCAAGTATCTGATCTGACCGATGCCAATGGGTCACATCATTTGCTCCTGTAACATCACTTACCACTGCCTGTACCATGTCCTCTTCCCGGCCATTCTGCTCCTCTGTGTCCGGGCTGGATCCAGACTTGAAGTGTTTGCCAGTCTGCACCGGGACAGGTGTGCCACTACGCGGACTCCCATCTGCAAAAGAAAGGGTTCCAATCTGTCACATGCAGCAAATCGTATTCCAAACAAGGATAGCAATATTATACTTCTAAATCGTAAACCACCAACAATCGACAGTATGAGTAGCTAATGGGTGCACTGTTTTGTTCCCTCCAAAGAAAACGGAGAAAGAAATGCTAGAGGCAAATATTCTGCAGACAGATCGAGATTACCTCGGGGCAACAATAGGGAACACGGCATTTCTTCCTTAGAAGGAGATAAACCTCCAGATGTAAAAGGAATTTGGGTGTACCTCAAGGAAAACTTACAGCGATGTAGCAGATAATGTCACAAGTTCCGTGAGATTCTTAACAGATGATGCTATTACATGCAGATAAATTGTAACACTAGAAAGTTGTAGAAACATGTGAGAAGAGGATTGACACTTGTTGCAGGGATTGGCAGGTGAATTGCAATACAAACAAATGTAATACTTTGGGCATAAACAGGCAGAGAGAAAGAGAGAGAGAGAGAGAGAGAGAGAGAGAGAGAGAGAGAGAGAGAGATAATCGATTGCAGAGGCAACCCGACAACTGGCCCGTGAAGGCTCTCAGGTAGGAGGAAAGACTTTGTTCTGTACAGATATCTTTAAAGTTGTACTTCAGTAGCAATACTAATTTCATTTTCAAGTGCATCTAAAAACAATGGCAACACACCAAATTAAATGAGTGTTACAATATAAAAACATATGCAACTGAGTGCTTTATCAAACCCAGTTTTACAGATACGGATTCGTTATCTTCATTAATTAAAAATCACCTCGGTTATCCACAGCAGTGTCGCCAAGGTGCAGAATACAGAATGCACAGAGTGATAGTAATTGCAAGAACTACAGTATTAGCACACAATTATGTGCATCTTTTTAATTGTGTGTATTACTCCACGCACACTGTACTTCAGATCGTGCACCTCGAAAACTGTGCTACGCGTAGTCACATGTGGCACACGATTTTTAATTGAGGAATGCGGTGTGTGTACATGTCTTATAGAGCCCAATGGAACGGTGTCGTTCCTCACATTTATAAAGCAGTGCCGATACAGAAGAAATCGATCTCCTGCAGGACTTGTAGGACAGGAAGCAGTGCGCCACAGACCTGGAGAGATGGTGAACTTCCTCTTGTTGTTGGCAGCGAGCACCAGCAGGCAACGGCTAGAGCTGAGCGAGCTAAGGATCTCGTTGCTGCACAGGCGCTTGACTCGTGACCGCGTGCCCGTTGTCTCGTCACTCGCCGTACCCCGTGGCGTGCTGCCACTTTCGCCGCTGCCGTTGAACGAGTCACTACGACCGCGCTTCGTCCTGTGGGAGACAACAGTGCTACAGTAGGTCGTGGCACAGTTACAGCAAGCATTGCACAGAGGACACAGTGGGGTCTACAGTTCTCAAACATACGCAAATATTGCTGTTGCAGTCTTCAGATCCAAGACTACTTTGATGCAGCTATCCACATCAGTACGTACAATGCGAGACTCATCCTAACCACTCCAACATACATCTGCCCGAACCTGAATTGTTGAGCTTTTGTCTGCCTCTACAATTTTTACCACCCACACTTCTTTCCACTACCAAACTGTCGATGCACTGACGCCTCGATGTATGTCCTACTGACTGATCCCTTATTTTTGTCAACTTGGGCCACAAATTTCTGTTTTCCTCAATTCAATTCAGCACCTCTTCCTTAGTTATGAAATTTATCCATCTAATCCTCAGTACTCTCCTGTAGTACAAATTTCAAAACCTTCTATTCTCTTACCATACACATTTCATTTATGTACAAAGGTAGACTCGATTACCTACAGAAAAGACTTCCTACGAATAACCTTATATTCGAGATTAACGAAGTGTTCTCTTTCAGATATGCTTTTCTAGCTATGCCCCGTCTACATTTTATATCCTCTCTACTTCTGGCACCATCAGTTATTTCACCATCCAAATCAAAAGGATCACCTATTTTGTGTCTCATCTCCAAATCTAATTCCCTCAGTTACTCCCCTAATGAAAAACATCTCCTGCTTTTAGTGTCTCATCTCCTAATCTAATTTTCTCTCACTCAGCCAATTTAATCTGACTACATCCCATTAGCCTTGTTTTACTTCTGTTGACATTCTAATTTCATTTTAAGACATCATCCATCCCGTTCAACTGATCTTCCAAGTCATGTGGAGTCTGACACAATTACATTTGAACCTCAAATGTTTTATTTATTATTGCTGAACTTTTGTCGTCTTTACCAAATGTCACCTCTGTTTCTTCACTGCTTGTTTAATGCACAGATTGAAAAACATGGGAGATATGGTACAATCTCTAATAAAACCTTCTCGGTTTTCAGCTCGTGTCAACTCAAATACAATTCTTGAGCTTCTGATGGACATCTGTGCCATTGTCGTCAGTAAAAACCACTGACAGCCGGCTGGATTCTTTGACGCAACAGTTTCCACTCGTACGGTCAAGTTGTTCTGTCGTATTCTAACGACAATGTACGTCTTCTATTGTGATGCATATTATGACGTAACAGATGGTAAAGTGATGGGATTACCACTGTCTCCAACAGGCTCTGAATTCTATGGCATTACACCTGTCTCACTTCCTAAGGTACATCAATGACACATCTCTGACAGGGCCCCACGGTGAAAATGCGCTGCAACAGTTTGTCAATCACACAAACGGTGCCCAACCCGACATTAAATTTGCCATCGAGATGGAGAAGGATGGCAAGCTACAGTTCACAGATGTTTCAGTCGAGTGGGCGGTATGAGGCCGGCTCAGTCATTCAGTGTACATGAAACTGTGCACAAGTACGAGGTTCTGAACATATTAGTACACAGAACGAAAGTTATATCTGACAACGACCATCTACGTCTGAATTGCAGCACCTGTAACAGGTGTTCAAAAAGAACAATTATAGCAAGAGACACACAGCAAATGCTTTCAAGTGCCACTAAAGGAGGATGCCTCGTGAACCGGTTGGCAAAAGAGGACAAGCTGACTACTTTCCTGCCACACTGAAGCAATGAACAGCAAGTTAGGACATGTGTTGCTGAGGCACAGACTGAGACCAGTGTTGCAGCCTGCCACAAGACACAGGATATGCTGCACCCTATTAAAAGACAATGTAGCTCGTCGTGTGCCCACTGTGTACGGTATCTGTATAGGTCAGATAATTTGCACAGCTGCTGAGTGTTTTACTGAGCACACGAGACATATTAAAAACAGGGTGCTTGACAAGTCAGCCATAGCTGAGCACAGCTTGGAAAACAGACACAAAATACAGTTTGAAAACACGAGAGTTGTGGCTCGTGCGTCAACTTAGTGGGATTCTGTTATAAAAGAGGCAGCTGAGATCAGAATAAACAGCAACAATTTTAAAAGAAACCAGAGGTACGTACTTAGTAGGGTATGACGACAGGCTTTGGGTATCCAAAGGAGGCAAAGACGGATGCCTGAAACTTGTAGTGAGACAGGAGTGGGAGTTTCAAATGTGGTGCCAGCCCCTCAGATGACCTGATGTCACACGGTCCCATAGGGGGCCGGAGCTGCTACCATCGGCCTACTTCACCTTCCACCCACGCACCGTTTCGACCTCCTCCGATCGGTGCCAGAGGTCACAATAGTGCCAATATACGTGGGAAACCAGTGCCGGCGCCAGCAGCCAGCAGCGCCAGCAGCCGACGACGACGGTACAGATAGCTGTCGAAAGCTAGAGAATTTTACTCGAAATGACACGGCTAAAAAACTGAGAAGATTTTATCCTCACATGCCACTGCAAAAAAACACCTAGGACACTTGGTACAACCTTATACCACTGTCTCTGAAGCTCTTCAAATCTGAACTGTCATCTGGTTTCTGTACGAGTAGCACAAAACCTTTTGACTCTTTGTTTTATCTTCTAACTTCAGAATTTCAAAGAGTGTATATCAGCCAACATTGTCAAAAGCTTCCTCCATATCTACAAATACTATAAATGCACGTTTCCCTTTCTTTAATCTCCTTTCTAAGATAAGCCGCAGTGAGGTAATGCCTCGGGTGTGACTACATCACGACTCGTGAATTGCAATATGTCGACAGGTTTCTGTCAGAAAGTGGAGTGTTCAGATTCGACATTCATTTGCATACAAAAGAATAAAAATGGACCTAATAGCAGTGCTGTGTGGGCCCCATATCTGAACGTATAAAGATTCCTTAGATCAGTTTGCTGTTCCAGGACCCACAGAAATACAAATAATGAACACTTTCTCAATATAAACGTTAAATTCCCTTTCAATAAAAACCACTTACTGATGTAATGTGTGTGGACAACAGTGAGTGTTTCGCATATAGATATTTACAAGATCGCTTTACGTGACTGGTGGATGCAAGCACAGCAAGCTGTCAGGCCAAGCCCACTGCAAATGTCAGAGGTCCTTCTTACGCCAACTCAGATATACATTCCGACACCTATCCACCCCCCCCCCCCAAAAAAAATAAAAAATAATGAACGCCCTCGAGAGTTCACTGCTAATCTTCCCTTCACAGAATCCTCCTCCCATCTGACGCCAAATTCCTATATTCCCTGCAATTAATACTGTCAGTATACTACCACTCTTCTTTCCCACCAAATACTGGGTGCCACTATCCTATTACAGTACTTTCAGTTTCACATATTTGAGCCAGTCAGTGAAGACACAGAAAGGACAAATGATGAATTCGCATGCTACAACATAATGCTTCATTTTGAGTTAAGGATTCGTGTGCACAAATACCACGAAAATTGGCTGTACTTCCGATGGCCCTTGTGGCTCTACTGTATGAGTTTGTATTAATTTTTTCAGTGCCTGAAGATCTTATACATTAGGTACCGACTTCTTGGCTTTTGAAGTGTTAAGATATCAAAATTTGCTGACTGCTTTCCGACAGGTAGACATGACAGAAATTTAGACAAAGGGAATGTAAAGTTCATGTACGACAGATACGAAATGGAAGCAGGTGATAACAGTAATCATTAATATATAAATAGTAAAATATACACAAAGTATTGACTAAAAGCTTTTTGTGGGATGCTAATACACCCGGAACCAGTACCAGGATGGCTACTAAAACTTGCAAAAACTGAGAATTACAGGTGTGGAGAGGACCATGGTGTCTAGCAGCTCCAGATAAATTAATGGCGAGCAGAGAGGTTTTGAGCCATACAAGGAATGATGTATCAGCATTCCCCATTAAAGTTAAAAATGCACGGGTGGCTATTATTGAGGGTATGAAGGTGGTTGTTACTGCAAGCAAACTGTACAATGCTCCAAGAATATTATGAAATAAAATTTCGGTCTAACTCCACAAGAATCTACCTGATAAATTAAAGCAAATTAATGATTAGCAGGAGGGTGGGAGGAGCCAGCATACCACAATCACAACTTTTCTTTCCTCTCAGCTAAGCTATATACCACCAATAACCAATAGTATAGCTGCAGTTTTGAAACATCAATAATTTAGTTGGAATGATATTAATATAATTAACACACTTTGAGATAACAAATATTTTAAAATTTGTGATTTATAAAACTCAATTTCAATGTTAGGTTAAAAACACGGAATTCCCTGAGCTTTCATGAAATTCCACGAGAATTCCACGTTTTCAAAGTTTTCCAGAATAACTGCACCCTAAATACCATTAGTGGGAAATGAAGTATGAGAAAAATTTAGTGTTTTCCTGGGAAAACCATGATTTTATACATCATTGGCATAGAACTTCCCACTACCACTTTAGAAAACAAGACCCAGCACAAGAAAAGTCAATCTTGGAAAGATCTCTGATGTGTAGCAACATGTACGCTGCATATTTTCCTATTACGATACGTTACATATTTCTGTAATTACGAAAGTATAAATTGAAATTCCACCAAACACAGCGTGTTAGTTTTCCAACAATTGAAATCAAGATTGCGATGCCCTTTTGTAAGCTAACCACAGTTCATGTCACGTGATGTCGCCAGCCGGTGACAGCAGATATTCAGAGCATACGACATGTGACGTAGTTAGCCAATAGCAACATCGCTGCTCAGCAGCAAGAACACACAACTACGAAAAGTTAATGGGTTAAATTAATATACAAAGTGCAGATAAAGATAAGCTAAGCTTTCACATACAATTATGATGTCAAAGATTAATAAGCCACAAGAGAAGCTAAGCTTTCACATGTAATACTGGTGTTCCTTGTGTGTGCTACACTTTAAGATACATCACATAAATGTATCAGTAAAATTTAAAATAATGACAAATCTCTGGTCCTCCGGGCTTGAAATTCTTCAAAGTGGCTCGTCCTCAAAGAGTCAAGTTTTAAATGAGAGACACATCCTCTGCAATTTAAAAAATTCATCACACATTCTTACATGTAACATAATTGATCTTGCGCAAAAGGAAATTTACTTCGAAAGTAACGCGCTTCAAACCACTATTTGCAATATTTTCCTGAGACCTGTTAGAAATAGATTTCAGCAGTTCCCAGACAGCACTAGGAAACAGGCGTTACTGTGCTCCCACAGCTACAGTGGCATAGGGAGCCAGTACGTTTGCACGTACAAAGCATTAACAAATCTTACCTTACGTCAAAAAGAAACAGAACATCAGAGAATACTCCAAGAGCACTGGAATTTCATAAACCGTACTAAAATGTATAATTCAGCTTGAAGTGCACATTTGTAGGTCCAGATTCACAATGAAGTAGGCCCCAACCTGATATTAAGCTTTTCCGAGTGGTTTTCGGGATGCAAATTTTCTTGGAGTACCAGTACTGTACTACTTCGTGTTTGGTTCTTTATTATGGCAAAATGCCATATGTGCCAGATGAAATGCTTCGTATCAAGCAAATTGACTGCCTCAGTGGAAAAGATTAATAAAAGCCAAAATTCTTTAGCAAATCGACAAAAATATCTTCATTGTTCTGCAAGATAATGGTTGGTTGACTGCCAAAAATGTGGAAATAAAATAAAATCAGAGAACTGAAACTAGTTATTTATTTCTGCTTTCCATGATTATGTGAATGTACTTTAATTCACTTGACAGCTCCCGGCCACAGAAATCCATTTTGTCTTCATCTGACATGGGAGCTGTACATGAAGAGGAGACAGCAAAATCACTGAACGTAACACTGGTCACATGGAGACTACCCCACTCCCCAATACAACTCAGACCGCTCTGCGAAAGTGCAAATCTGGCAGCTCGGGTGCACCAGAAATTTTTTTCTGGTTAGCATCTGGCTTCAAGTGGCCAGAAGCGGGAGACGGTACTACTCGTATGAGACTGAACTGATCCCCAGGGATCAGTGTTGGGGCCACTCCTGTTCTTTATTTATATAAATGATATGCCCTCTAGTATTAAGGGTAACTCTAAAATATTTCTGTATGCTGTTAGCTTGGTAGTAAAGGATGTTATGTGCAACATTGGCTGGTTTCAAATAGTGCAGTTCATGGCCCAAGTTTGCGGCTTGTGGAAAATAAACTAATGCTAAATCACAATGAGATTCAGGTTTCGCAGTTTTAACACAGAATACAAGAAAACCATACGTTTTGGAATGGGCATGTGATTAGTGAAACTGAACAGATCGAATTTCTCTGTCTTCAGATAGCTGCGGTGGAAAGCTCACGTTCAGGATCTCGTTCAGAGACTTAATATTGCCATTTGTACTATTCAAACGGTATCTGAAGTGAGTGATTATTTGACACGAAAATTGGTCTACTTAGCTTATTTTCATTCGCTTATGTCATATGTTATTATATTTTGGGGTAACTCTTTCCATTCTAAAAGGATATTTTTAGTTCAGAAATGGACTGTTCGGACAATAAGTGGTGTAAGTTCACAAACCTCTTGTCGACCCCTGTTCACGAGTCTGGGTATTTTGACATTGGCCTTTCAATATATATATTCCTTATTGTCATTTCTTGTTAACAATATTGGCTTATTCCCAAGAATAAGCAGCTTTCACTCGGTTAATACTCAGCAGAAATCAAACCTGCATTTGGATCGGACGTCCTTAACTCTTGTGCAAAAAGTGTGCAGTATACTGCTGTAGCCATTTTCAATAAGCTACCTCTCGAATTCAAAAATCTTAGCAGTAATCCACATGCTTTCAAATCGAAACTGAAGAGTTTCCTCAGGGATCGCTCCTTGTAGTCACTCAAAGAGTTCCTTGAAAAATTAAGCTGATTCTTATTGTATTGTTGATTGTGTTTACTTAAACTTATGGACTGAATTTTTTCGGGTTCATAAACATTTATTTCTATCTGTTATTACTTTTATGTTGTAATTTCATGTACTGACACGTTCCATGACCTTGGAGATTTGCTCCTTATTTGGTCCCACGGAACTTGACGTGTAAAAAAAGTGCATTCAGACCAACTTTCGAGACAACAACAACTTCCATTATACCTTCTCATTCACCTTTTCAAAATGTTTAATGAAATGAACATGCAGACATTATGGGAGTATGCATCACTGACTCCTCGTTCAGTAACTCCAGCCACAGAGATAACTGAGGCTACTTCACAGCATACAAACACATTATGTAATATCAAATGTCTTATCTCTGCTGTTCAATGATATATGATCTAATACAATGCTTGCACACGTGGTAAATCAAAGAAAAAGGCACTAAAATTAATGAGGCAATGAAAAAAAAAAGCACGCTCACATCACTTGCCAAAGCTACAAAACTTATATTATACTAAGTACAGAGAGAACAGTTGTGTTTTTCAATTTTACAGAACTTTCATGCTTTCCTTTTTAGTTTTAGTCCTTGAAAATGAACAAAAACTTTAACTCATAATCACAAAATTGCACTTTCTACCACGTGGTTACCATTTTCTATCTATTGATTCAACATTATTATGATGCATAGTTTGAATAAAATATACTGTACAAAAAAAACCACTCTAAAAATTTAGTTCTGTTATGTCTGGCACCAGTAAGTCATTAGATTGGTAATCAAATAACTACCTGGTTAGGTTAGGTTAAGTGGTATTAATCAAGAGGAAAACGCACACACGCACACACACACACACACACACACACACACACACACACACACACACACACACACACACACACACACTAATAAAATATCTGCACACGTATCCAGTAAGAAAAATACGTGACTTACGTGGTGTTCTCAAGGCATCTCTCCGACATTACAGTACATTAAAAACTTCCTGCTCCACAACCAACACAACAGCCCATTTCACAAACACACTTTGCCTCAGCCACCACAGTTTTCCACAAGGTAAGATACCATCAGAAGCACCCACACAACACTGCCTCTTACATCCAGTCTTACTACTACACCGATACAGAGTGCACATCCTGGGAATAAAGTACTAGTAATTGTCCAAAAGAAGGGAACTGAAAGAGAGATTAAAAATAAAAACAACAGATTTCAGATAATAGTAATGTTAAAAGTAACTCTAGAAACAGAGAAACAGATCATTTTCACACTGGCGGTATACACCACACTTTAATTAGGGACTTGAAACATTAACATGTATGGGAATTATGACAATAATATGAAACAGATAGTTGCTACTCACAATATAGTGGAAATGCTGAGTCACACATAGGCACATCAAAAAGATTGTCATGAAGCAAGCTTTCACCCAGGGGGGGGGGGGGGGGGGGGGGGGGGGGAACACACACACACACTGGCTTCTTGTTGTGTCTATCTGTAGCTCGGCATCTCTGCTATGCAGTTAGTAGCAACTGACCTTTCCATAACACTGTCATTATTCCACCCTACATTTTTGATTTTATAAATGTAAGTTGTATTTCAAAACACAAATTTAAGTAATAAATGTTATTTCATAACAAACTGTATCCAAATGAACTACTTTTTCAGCGACAATTTTTTTTTCTGCGCACAAATATCGAAAAGTAACCTGTTTTCAGTTCTTGGTACCGCGCAACAATTGCTGAAGCTCAATTTGGAAATAGAATGTGTGCAAGAATGATTTTTGAAAATAAAGATTGCAGCTATGCACAATAACAGTGATGTGTAAGTGCACACGTAAGTTACACTTCACTTTGGTGCCAAGTCAAACAGTGGGCGGTTGACTGGTCCTATCAGATACATATCATATATGGCAACATGGGGCTCAGCCATGGGATCTAGTATCTCAGAATAAAGAAATGTGCAAGTTTAACAACAGGAAATCCAGGACGGAGACTGCTGTCGTGTTGTTTCGCCTATCTGCAACTCGGCATCTTTGCTGTATGGTGGGTAGCAACTACCCTCTTCATAAAAAAATGTGTAAGTTTGTCTGCTAGCTAAAGATGGTATCATGCGAAATTGCTGACACTTTCACTAGGCAGCTTAAGTGCAGTATGTTTAGAACTGTGACTGTGTGCAATGCCGGTAGAGGTCAGGGCCAGAACTACCCAATTTACGACACTGCCAAGCTCATCGAGCAATTGAGTGATAGCCATTAACCAAATGCTTTATGCTCTGTGTTACGCATAGCTGGCAGTTTTCTTATTTTGAAAAGAGTGAAGAGACCCATCCCAGACCATCATGGGATTAGAGTGCAACTCTCATGACACCAGAAGTGATTTGTGATCCATATGATCACTATGACAGTTCTGCTTTCACATCACTTCACAATGCCTGGCGACTGAAGTTACCATTTGCTTATTCTTGATGCTGCCTGCCACACTGCACTCACTACTGGTTGTGGTTTTCACACTATAGTAAGTGAAAAACAAAACTGGTTAACATCTTTTGACAAAACCAAGAGTCTTCCTGTGACAAATAGAGTTTTTTTTGGCCCTATTTCTACTTTAAGTACCTTGTCGGTACTATCTGTACGACTGTCAAGAATGTGTGGCACAGTTAGGAATGACCACAAAACGGCTCTGGAGTATGATTATCAGGACTCATAAGCTACAGATTCGAAATCACTGTTCTTCAAATTTTGAAGTTATCAAACTCAGCAGGCAAAAATGACGATATTATTAAAAAGTTGTCATTCTGGCCCGAAATGGTAGAGTTGGCGGTCATGTGTGCATGAGGTGTGCTTTTTGTGTGTGTGTGTGTGTGTGTGTGTGTGTGTGTGTGTGTGTGTGTTGTTGGGTTACTGACAAAGGCTTTGGCCGAAAGCAATATGCCAGTCTTTTAATTGTGCCTGTCTGAAACTTGACATGTCTCCTTTACAATAAGTCGCAATGTGTCTTTTCCTACATTGTTAGTATTACAAAAAGGATAGATTGCTAAGTCCCAGACAGGCACAAAAAAAGACTGCTAAATAAGTAAGCTCTCAGCCAAATAGCCTCCTTCTGAATTGGATAACACACACACACACACACACACACGCACACGCACACGCACACGCGCGCGCGCTCGGACAAATGCAACTACACACAACTGACCACCGTCTCTGGTTGTTAAAGCCAGATTGCAAACCATGTAAATCAGGCCCTAACGTCCTTGCACTATCCCTTCTCCAATTGTAAAATGCTCCTGTTATGAAATCCCAAATTCCTGAATCCTATCTGACACACTAAAATGGTTGCCCTCCGAGAACTAGAGCAGCATGCACAAGGCCACCTCAAAAAACTCTCCAACCTCTTTACTTCCTACTTAGCCTACAGTAGCCTTGGACTGCTGAAATCTCCACCCCCACAAGCCCACATAGCTGACAAACCTGTCTTGTAGACCTGCTACATTTACCCCACCCTCAAAAACTCCTTCCCACCACCGTACACAATCCAGAACCTAAACAGACCCAAAACATAGTTATTCCTCCAAAGGCACTAGCCCCACAGAAGTATCGGTCCTTTCCAAAGGCCTTACCCTTTGATCCATTCCCAAATTCAATCATGCGGGAATTGTTAAAGAACTTTTCTTCTGCAGGTGCCTACACTTCTTTGCCAGCAGCCATACTGATCAGACTCAACTGAAGACCAATGCTGAACACTATCTGACTCAGTTCACTCCTCCATCCAACCATCATACACCCCCACAGCCTCCAAATCACTTCCTGTTAACTTTCCATAATTTCTTAACCTCACCACCATTCACCAAAACCCTCACCGTGCAAGCTCAACTTACACAGTATAATCCCACTTTTACGTTTCCAGAATTAATATTTTCCCACTGTTTACGACATTTTTCATCATTCCTATCAAATTTCCCATGTCCACATGTTGACTTGCACGTGATTCTGTGTCAACATATTTCTAATTTTCCTGCAATTTACACATTATAAAAAAATGTTCGTGGAGAAAAAAAATGACGCTGGCCATTCAGTAGTGTTTACAAATATTAAGTGGTAGAGTCTCTTGACAAAAGGGCACTCTACTCAGCAGATTTGAACTGGTAAACATCTACAAGTTGGAACAATTCGTGCCGTATCTCCCGCTGCTGCCAAGCTCTACTTGGCACTGTGTCTGATGGGAGTAACTTGGATCAATTGAATACATATCATGACCAATCACAACCATTTCCAAACTGTGTCTACAGCACAAACGCAGTTTCGTGATTGTTTTGATCATCGTGATAACTTTGTCGAACCATATTTAGTGTGTTTCAGCTTTTAGCCACTTGTAGCACTAGTTGACATCATCATTAACTTTGCATTGCTCGAATATTTAGTTTAAATACAAAACCAGTTATGAATTTGTTTTCATGCTGAGCAAAATGTGTTTCAAGAACACGCAAGTCGCCAAAGTGGTGTCAACTCAAAAGACTTGCAATACAGTGGCCGAACCCCGAAGGGGATATCCTGGCCAATAAATGCCATAGATCATTTCATTTCATACTCATTGCCAGGTGCAGTATTTACATATGTATTTTTTGTGATGCTACACAAACAAACAATGTGAGTGATAGTTTGTGTGTGTGTGTGTGTGTGTGTGTGTGTGTGTGTGTGTGGGGGGGGGGGGGGGGGGGGGAAGGGGGGGGTGTCACAGTACCGGATAACCTCAAAAAGATGACTACAGTGCAAGAGTCCCAGAATAACACAAACTCAAACACCACAGAAAATACTTATGTACATATGTGCACTTAATAACGAGAAAAAATTCTCGAAACACGTCATGCCAAGAATGAAAAAATACATAACTAGTGCAGTATTTCACTATTTAAATAATGAATGGGAGCTACCGGCTTTGAAAAGCATAGATTACGACGTACGAAACTGAGTCAAACATTCCTACTTCCCACAATTACCAGTTCCAGTTACATCAGTGGTTTTTAGAAGATAATAAATCTTTATTAGATAATAACAAGTCCTGAGAAGTCTTTTGATGCCTGTTATGTACATACACATAATGTCGAAAATGCAAGGGGGTATCCTAAATGTAACTTTTGCAGCTTTAAACGTTATTTCGCACATTTTACACCAGTTTTTGAGGTCCCTTGAAAAGTGTAAAAGTGAGGTTTCACTGTATTTGCAAAAAGAACCACAATCCACCACCTACAAACTGATCCCAAACTTATAATACTACCTGCTGACAAAGTCTCCACCACTGACGGTCTGTACCCCAAAAAAGTATTACCTGCCAGAAGGATTCCAACAGCTGTCAGATTCATCCACCCACAAACCCTGCCTCAGAGACCACCTTCCATAAGTCCAGCAGGATCTCCAGTCTCTCTTGAAATCCTTATGCCCATCACAAAACCTTACCACTCCCCACACTTCTGCTTTCTACATGGTTCCTAAAGCCCACAAACACAACCACCTAGGACACCACATTGTGGCTGGCTGCTGTGTTCCCAATGACAGAATCTCTGCTCTCACAGACCAACAATGTGTCTGGCTTCGTCAGCCAGAGAAAGTGGTCGAGAGAGAGAGAGAGAGAGGGGAGAGAGGAGAGAGAGAGAGAGAGACCTTAAATCAAATAAGCATTCTGTTAGTTGCCAAGAAAATTCAGCTGCTTCTCAGCAGAAGCGATCGTTTGTTGAAAGTTTAAACAGGCCTAAAAATAGAAAATGGAATTTTGTCTACAGACACATAGTGTGGCAATCTTTTAAATTTATATGGCTAATCATTTGCGTACATGTGCACTAACTTTCCCAAAAGTAAATCTTCATTTCAACACAAACGATGGAGACCAAAAAGAAGATACACTAATTCCACCAAAAACAGATGCTATGTGCTACATTTTCAGATCCCCCTCTTAAAATAAATGTCTAACAAAGCTGAACAGGCGACCATTCCAGCAACTGAATATCTGTAATTTTTTATATTTATGGTATGTGAAGACTGGGAACCAAATATCAATTGCTCAACACAGTTAAATACAACTGTCAAAAATTCGAGAAAATTAACTTTTAATATTTTCGAAGCACTTTAATTCACTAAAATTAAGGCAATTTTCATGACGGGTCATGTGGCTCAGTAAGATTCAAACCATTTACCAGTCCTACTGAATCAGACACATGGCCCGGCATGAAAACTGCCTAATTTCGGGCAAATTAAGTTCCTTGGATATCTTAAAAGTGAATTTTCTCTACCATTTATGATAGATGCATCAATCTGTTTTGGAAAACCGATACCTGTGTTCTGAATTTCACTCATCATAAATACAAAAAATTACTGAACTCCAGCTGCCAGGTTGTCTCCTTGTAAGTTACAATAAGTATAGATGTAATACGAGTAACTTGGAATCACTTGTGGGAAAAAAAAATGGCAGTCCAGTGAAGGAAAAATGAACACATTGAGGAAGGGGGGGAGGAGACACAAAAACATTACAAAAATTGCCAATCTCCCACCCCCCCTCCAAAACCATTCTAATATCGTGTACTACCGCAGCCAGCTTGATGGGATAATCCATTCCCGTTTCATACCTCATACTTTATACTACGCCTCAGCAATTTGTTCGAAAACACTGCAACATCCTCTGTACAATCTGTATCTTATGCAACCTGAAGAAATACGTGTGGATGTCTGTTTTAGTCGGACAAGGAAGTGCAAGAGTGGGTGTCATGGTGGATCTGTCAGTAGCCAACTGCATTCTACAAAACAAGGTCTTATTGTCAAAATGGTTCAAATGGCTCTGAGCACTATGGGACTTAACAGCCAATGCCATCAGTCCCCTAGATCTTCAAACTACTTAAACCTAACTAACTAAGAACAGCACACACATTCATGCCCGAGGCAGGATTCGAACCGGCAACAGTCGTGCAGTTCCAAACTGAAGTACCAAGAACCGCTCGACCACTCGGGCCGGTAACTGATTGTCACGTCCCCATTGGTATAACTGACTTAAGGAATGTTCCGATTACTTTCAAATGGAACTATTCCGTGATCCGTTGTGCCAGGTATTCAATATTCATTTGAGTAGCACTTGTAGAGTCAGTGTCAGTAGAGATTGTTCTGGAGGCTTTTGCCACTTTAAGTATGGGAAGAAAAGTTTCTGAACAGCCTCAGCCCTGGATTCTATCAAGTCCAATTTCATCAACTGTTCCCAAGTTTTGATGCTACGAAAAATGACAAGCGGCTACTGTACGTGCCATTGCAATTATCTCGTCAAAAGGAATCACCTTGTATAGATTTGTCCTACAGTCAATTGAGCATTTATTAAACACATTTTTCAGAGGCCTCGTGGCAGCATCGAGTTAGATATTAATTCTCGCTTATAATTTCAAGTTGAATGTATGCAAATTATGAGTGAGAGATGGAAAGTGGGAAATGCTTTTTTTATTCCTGTCAATCTACAGATTAGTAAATGGGAGAATGGGTAGAGGAATGGTTGTAATTGTATAACAGCTCACCGAAAATCTGTCTGTTCCTGAAATGACATTGCAACCCTGACATATGAAGTCCTCTATACTCTGTTATCATTTGCCATTATCCTCTCAAAAACATATTATATTGTACTCAGCTGGGTGAATATGGCTGCGTAAGATGTTTGGGGACTCTGTAGGTCTACAGAAAAATTCTTCTGAAAGCTAGTAACATTCTCATTCTTGTTTACACGTGCCTCAACTGTGCCATGAGTTGTCACTTCTACTTCTTAATTTATGCATAATGCGGGTTACTTTCAGACTGTTAAAAAAAAGTTTGACATCACAAAATTAGCATGACAGACTGATACCATACTTTTAGTCAGAATAAAAGTAAAGACTATAAAAAAGAAAGATTGTGACAATGGGAAACCGAGACATTCAAACTTGTGTACTCACTGGTATGTCGAAGGGGAGAGAAGGCCGGCAGAGCTCTCCGCAACCTCAGAATCGTCTGCACGACCAGAGTCCGAGGACACATTTCTACGCTGACGTTTGGCCGACTCGTCATCTGGAACTTCGTTCGGTGTCAGACACTGAAAATTTAATAACACATTGATTAAAAACAGTGTACATACTCCTGTAATTATAATTATTTGAGCTGTAAGATCACTTTAAACATTTAGAGCACCTGTAAAAAGTTTTCAGATACTTTGGAACCAAATCTACGTCAACTTTGTGACTCTTACAGATTCACATCAGTATTTACTAATCAAAATAAACATAAAAACCTATAAACTGCCGCAAAACTTTAGAACAGTCAACTGATTCAATAGATAGCACAATGTTTTCAAAATAAAACAAAACACCAAAAAAAGATAGATAATTTTTTTCGCAGTCTATACATAATATATTAATGAAGTAAATAAATTTCCTACACGTGTCCATGAACATTGTTAATATTTTGTGCATACAACAATCCAGATTACTTAATAAATTTCTTTATTTATTAAGTTGTCTCAGGCGCTGCCTTCATCAGATACCGGCAATTAAGATTAAAGGAACAATGAGCGATAGCCATTTTTATACAACATAAAGCTAAAAAACTTAAATAACTAAAAAGTTGAAAGTATTTTTTAAAAGCTTATTCACCAAAAACCAAACTTTCAAAACAACGTTCAAAAAATTATACAAAGATGCAAGTTCCCACTTATGGATGGGGGACATTGGCTTCTACACCTGCATCTATACTTTGTAAGCTACCTAATGGTGTGTGGCAGAGGAACAATGGCTGGTAAGCCTCCATGTGGACTCATATCTCCCTAGTTTTATCTTCAGTGGTGATATTGGAAGCCTAAAATGATGACATTTACTTACCTACCATCTTCTGGGTCCACCAAATGAATTCTTTCAATCGCCCTTTGTTCCGCATCAATCTGCACAACTGAATTTGGTACACAAAACAAGTTTGTAGGTATATATGAATTATTTAAGTTGTTTTTGAGTAGCTCTGCATGTTTCAGGCTTGAACTACTACCATATTTACCATATAATATTATGTTTTTTTTCCCCCAAAATTCATGATTTGAGAAATACATGGTCAGCTTACATTCACAGGTTAAATTATTCTTAATGATAATAACTACTACTCCAGTCATTCTGAAAACTATTTTTCCAACCAGAAGACATGTATTGCGGGCGCAACGGAATTTCTCTTTTGCACCACCACTCTTATGTTACTGTTCCTTTAGCATTCCTCACGTGCATCCGCAAGTTCACTTCCATTCAATTTCAGAAGGGGAAAGGAGAGAGGGGAGAGAGAGAGGTGGGGGGAGAGAGGGGGGAGAGAGGGGAGAGAGAGGTGGGGGGAGAGAGGGGGGAGAGAGGGGGGAGAGAGGGGAGAGAGAGGGGGGAGAGAGAGGGGGGGAGAGAGAGGGGGGGAGAGAGAGGGTGGAGAGAGAGGGTGGAGAGAGAGGGGGAGAGAGAGGGGGAGAGAGGGGGGGAGAGAGAGAGGGGGGAGAGAGGGGGAGAGAGAGGGGGGAGAGAGGGGGGAGAGAGGGGGGAGAGAGGGGGGGAGAGAGGGGGGAGAGAGAGGGGGGAGAGAGAGGGGGAGAGAGAGGGGGGAGAGAGGGGGGGAGAGGGGGGAGAGAGGGGGGAGAGAGGGGGGAGAGAGGGGGGAGAGAGGGGGGAGAGAGGGGGGAGAGAGGGGGGAGAGAGGGGGGAGAGGGGGAGGGGGGCAGGGGGAGGGGGAGGGGGCAGGGGAGAGGGGGAGGGGGAGAGGGGGGAGAGAGGGGGAGAGAGGGGGGAGATAGAGGGAGAGAGAGGGGGGAGATACAGGGAGAGAGGGGGGGAGATTTAAGAAGGGAAGAATATATGTGGATGAACAGGGAGACAGACTATCTCATGAACAAATTAATGGTAAATGTTTCTTAAATGATCAAGAAAGCCCAGAAGAACGACCAATTACTGCAAATACAGAAGAATGAGTGCTGCTCCTTAGGTGGTGTCCACAGTGTAACAGTAGTGTCTTTGGTTACTAATTGAGATCGTTTGGTCCTGAGTTCAGTCCTGGCTACTTCTTATATTTTAACTGACTCAGCTGCAATCCTGTCACCAATTCCATGTATGACGTTTTATCTATATTGTTTACACGGCATCTCAAAGTATATTTTTTAGATCTTGCCAAAGTACTTGATCTTTAAGTGTGTATACACCCCTCCCTGTATATGTTGTTGTTGTTGTCTTCAGTCCTGAGACTGGTTTGATGCAGCTCTCCATGCTACTCTATCCTGTGCAAGCTGCTTCATCTCCCAGTACCTACTGCAACCTACATCCTTCTGAATCTGCTTAGTGTATTCATCTCTCGGTCTCCCTCTACGATTTTTACCCTCCACGCTGTCCTCCAATGCTAAATTTGTGATCCCTTGATGCCTCAAAACATGTCCTACCAACCGATCCCTTCTTCTAGTCAAGTTGTGCCACAAACTTCTCTTCTCCCCAATCCTATTCAATACCTCCTCATTAGTTACGTGCTCTATCCACCTTATCTTCAGTATTCTTCTGTAGCACCACATTTCGAAAGCTTCTATTCTCTTCTTGTCCAAACTAGTTATCGTCCATGTTTCACTTCCATACATGGCTACACTCCAAACAAATACTTTCAGAAACGACTTCCTGATACATAAATCTATATTCGATGTTAACAAATTTCTCTTCTTCAGAAATGCTTTCCTTGCCATTGCCAGTCTACATTTTATATCCTCTCTACTTCGACCATCATCAGTTATTTTACTTCCTAAATAGCAAAACTCCTTTACTACTTTAAGTGTCTCATTTCCTAGTCTAATTCCCTCAGCATCACCCGTTTTAATTTGACTACATTCCATTATCCTCGTTTTGCTTTTGTTAATGTTCATCTTATATCCTCCTTTCAAGACACTGTCCATTCCGTTCAACTGCTCTTCCAAGTCCTTTGCCGTCTCTGACAGAATTACAATGTCATCGGCGAACCTCAAAGTTTTTACTTCGTCTCCATGAATTTTAATACCTACTCCAAACCTTTCTTTTGTTTCCTTTACTGCTTGCTCAATATACAGATTGAATAACATCGGGGAGAGGCTACAACCCTGTCTCACTCCTTTCCCAACCACTGCTTCCCTTTCATGCCCCTCGACTCTTATAACTGCCATCTGGTTTCTGTACAAATTATAAATAGCCTTTCGCTCCCTGTATTTTACCCCTGCCACCTTTAGAATTTGAAAAAGAGTATTCCAGTCAACATTGTCAAAAGCTTTCTCTAAGTCTACAAATGCTAGAAACGTAGGTTTGCCTTTTCTTAATCTTTCTTCTAAGATAAGTCGTAAGGTCAGTATTGCCTCACGTGTTCCAACATTTCGACGGAATCCAAACTGATCCTCCCCGAGGTCTGCATCTACCAGTTTTTCCATTCGTCTGTAAAGAATTCGCGTTAGTATTTTGCAGCCGTGGCTTATTAAACTGATAGTTCAGTAATTTTCACATCTGTCAGCACCTGCTTTCTTTGTGATTGGAATTATTATATTCTTCTTGAAGTCTGAGGGTATTTCGCCTGTCTCATACATCTTGCTCACCAGCTGGTAGAGTTTTGTCAGGACTGGTTGTCCCAAGGCCGTCAGTAGTTCTAATGGAATGTTGTGTACTCCGGGGGCCTTGTTTCGACTCAGGTCTTTCAGTGCTCTGTCAAACTCTACACGCAGTATCGTATCTCCCATTTCATCTTCATCCACATCCTCTTCCATTTCCATAATATTGTCCTCAAGTACATCGCCCTTGTATAAACCTTCTATATACTCCTTCCACCTTTCTGCCTTCCCTTCTTTGCTTAGAACTGGGCTGCCATCTGAGCTCTTGATATACACGTGGTTCTCCTTTCTCCAAAGGTCTCTTTAATTTTCCTGTAGGCAGTATCTATCTTACCCCTAGTGAGATAAGCTTCTACATCCTTACATTTGTCCTCTAGCCATCCCTGTTTAGCCATTTTGCACTTCCTGTCGATCTCATTTTTGAGACGTTTGTATTCCTTTTTGCCTGCTTCATTTACTGCATTTTTATATTTTCTCCTTTCATCAATTAAATTCAATATTTCTTCTGTTACCCAAGGATTTCTAGCAGCCCTCGTCTTTGTACCTACTTTATCCTCTGCTGCCTTCACTACTACATCCCTCAGAGCTACCCATTCTTCTTCTACTGTATTTCTTTCCCCTATTCCTGTCAATTGTTCCCTTATGCTCTCCCTGAAACTCTGTAAAACCTCTGGTTCTTTCAGTTTATCCAAGTCCCATCTCCTTAGTTTCCCACATTTTTGCAGTTTCTTCAGTTTTAATCTACAGGTCATAACCAATAGATTGTGGTCAGAGTCCACATCTGCCCCTGGAAATGTCTTACAACTTAAAACCTGGTTCCTAAATCTCTGTCTTACCATTATATAATCTATCTGATACCTTTTAGTATCTCCAGGGTTCTTCCACGTATACAACCTTCTTTCATGATTCTTAAACCAAGTGTTAGCTATGATTAAGTTGTGCTCTGTGCAAAATTCTACTAGGTGGCTTCCTCTTTCATTTCTTAGCCCCAATCCATATTCACCTATTATGTTTCCTTCTCTCCCTTTTCCTACACTCGAATTCCAGTCACCCATTACTATTAAATTTTCGTCTCCCTTCACTATCTGAATAATTTCTTTTATTTCATCGTACATTTCTTCAATTTCTTCATCATCTGCAGAGCTAGTTGGCATATAAACTTGTACTACTGTAGTAGGTGTGGGCTTCGTATCTATCTTGGCCACAATAATGCGTTCACTATGCTGTTTGTAGTAGCTTACCCGCATTCCTATTTTCCTATTCATTATTAAACCTACTCCTCCATTACCCCTATTTGATTTCGTGTTTATAACCCTGTAGTCACCTGACCAGAAGTCTTGTTCCTCCTGCCACCGAACTTCACTAATTCCCACTATATCTAACTTTAACCTATCCATTTCCCTTTTTAAATTTTCTAATCTACCTGCCCGATTAAGGGATCTGACATTCCACGCTCCGATCCGCAGAACGCCAGTTTTCTTTCTCCTGATAACGACATCCTCCTGAGTAGTCCCCGCCCGGAAATCCGAATGGGGGACTATTTTACCTCCGGAATATTTTACCCAAGAGGATGCCATCATCGTTTAATCATACAGTAAAGCTGCATGTCCTCGAGAAAAATTACGGCTGTAGTTTCCCCTTGCTTTCAGCCGTTCGCAGTACCAGCACAGCAAGGCCGTTTTGGTTAATGTTGCAAGGCCAGATCAGTCAATCATCCAGACTGTTGCCCCTGCAACTACTGAAAAGGCTGCTGCCCCTCTTCAGGAACCACACGTTTGTCTGGCCTCTCAACAGATACCCCTCCGTTGTGGTTGCACCTACGGTACGGCCATCTGTATCGCTGAGGCACGCAAGCCTCCCCACCAACGGCAAGGTCCATGGTTCATGGGGGGCTCCCTGTATATCACATGCATTAAATTCCTAATGAAACACAATGAACAACCATGAATTTCACTGGTATTAGAATGCTGGGAATGTAATTCATCGGATATCAATGTTAAGGCCAAGCATTTTAATTAATATGAATAGTATCCACATGTAAAGCATACGAAATTTTGTGAAAAGAAAGTGAAGTGTTTTGTGAACTGATCTATCTGGAGGTGAGATATAAAGCGTATTAGAGAAACATTTGGTGCAACTAATTTTCTGTACATAATTTCTAGCATCATTTAAAAGCACATAAAATGTTTCTCCATTGTATTTTATTTCATTTAGGCAAAACATTTCACAAATATTTGATCAATTTCTTTCATTATTTTCATTTTCAAGTTTTATTCAAAGAGCATGATCCTACTGACACCTCACTTGCTTTCTTGGCATCTTCTGTTCTTGAAATTTCTAAATTTAGTACTTAATTTCAGTACTTGATTTGAAGGAAACCTTTCTGACAGTTCAATACTCTACCAGTGCATCTTTTTATGAGCAAGCTAGCTAGACATTGAACATAAGAACTTTTTGACACTTCATTTAAATACCTAGCAGCAGCTGTTTGTGAAATATTTCAATTTTTCTTCAAAACAGTGATTGGTTTTCCCTTAATTACCCTAATTATTTTCAAGCAATTAAATATTTTTGTGCAAAACTAGGCCTCACGGTGGTCACTTTGATATCCCATTTGCAGATTTCTCACTCTTGGTTGGCTATGAAAATTCGGACAAAAACTGATTGTGTAGTTTATAGGAAGTCTTGTCCTTGCATTGTTCAAACATTGGACAAAAATATATCAAGTGTTAATCATACGAGTATGACAAAGTATGTCCTTTTTGTGTGCTGTCATTTCCAAAAAACTTCCTTGTGTTATCTTGAAGCGTTCATGGAATATGACGACTTTTACAACCACTTGAATCCCGATGGGCAGGATGGGATTCATGTGAAGCGTCCTTCCACAGACATAACAGCCAATATCTTGGGAACAAAAGGAGAGATCTTTCCATTCTCAACTTCAAATACAATTTTAATATGTTGGCTACATTTCATAAGCAATAACGCATGCCCTAAGTTTGAAACATACAGAAAGTCTATGCAATGCAATATCACCCCAGCAAACTCTTAAAAATTTCAAGCAGTCATTTACTTAGTTTCAAGCGGCAAAGTAACTATGACTAACAATGAAAATAAATTCAGCCCTTCCCCAAGGAAAGATATTAAGCTGTAAGATGCACAAGAATCAAATCTTTTCACATAATACATTCCTTAAAGTCAGATGATAAGTACTTCATAGCAGCCGAAACTTCCACTCGCTTAGCTATGAAGACTCGTAGATGTCACTCTCACTTTTGCACATGCTGCAGTGTTAAGAGTCAAACACATTTGAATTCAAACGTCACAAGTTGTAGTCCAGGACAGGCAGCGACACAGTCGTCGCTCACCGAGGGCACTTCTCTAGCTACACCCGCAGTGGTGATCAGTCACATAAAGCTGTCGCGCTCTGTCAGTCAGTTCTGTAGGACGCAGTCTTAGTTCTCTGTGGATGCAGAGCTTTGCAGTGAATTTTAGATGACAGTCAGTCATCGCACAAAGATGGGGTAAAGATGGGGTCCACATTAAGAGCTCCACTGTATTATAAGAATTATTCCTTATTTATCAAACAACATAATTACAAATCACATTAATGGATGTAAACTAAGAGTAGAATTAATAAAGAAATATCAAGGTTACAAGTATAGTTAAGTAGACGATCAGTTGTACTCTTGAAGTTTTCAATTTGTCTTGTGTAGGCTCTTAGTGATAATGTATGCATTGTATGGTGGATTATCTTCTATACAGTTATACTTTGGAAATGTGTTTAGTTTACATTTTTACAATAATGTCTGCACATCTGCTGTAGTTGGTTCTAATTCAGTTTACAATTAGCCAGGGTTTTCTCTCGAGGTCAATGCCAGTTGGTTTTTCAGAGATACATCAAAATTTCCTGACGTCGTTCAGTAAAGCACAATGTAAAAGTTGACATTTTCTAAGTCTTTAGCTTCCACAAATGGTGATTTTCTAGCCGAGTCATTTAATATTTATGTAATATGTAACGAATGGAAGGGAAACACATGAAGAAGTGCTTGTTGTCTTCATACTTGTGTTGGAGATATATGACGTGGTTACAAACAGCCATCTTTGTTCGGGTGATAGTATGAAACCACCATGTTAGTTGAACTGGCCTGAACGCTTACACAAATAGTTACTGATTGCTAATAAATCGTCATCCTCCATTTTCTTAATTTATTGTGACATGTAGCTAGTGCCCCATCATCAGCAAAAACAACTTTTAGAGATGATGATGGTCACATATCAGCAACATACACGAGTCTTTTGAGAAATCTGTGCAGGAAATGAACAGCAACTGAAGCTAACAAGGAAAGTACCAAGTTACGATTTAATCAGCACCAAAGCCATGTATGTATGGTGCAATTCAGAAAATGCTATGCTAGAAAAAGTATCATCATCTCTTTATATGTAAAAATATTGTATTTATTAACAGTAATGACAATGTTTAGTGAGCTTCGACAGCAGACACAGTCCTTCTGTAGTTATATTGTATTGTGCACAGTCACAGTACAGTCAATCGATGTAGCACGCAACTGGTGAAGTACAATGGGAGAAGATTTACTGGAAAAATAGTATTAGATACTTCAGTGTTTATGCTCCAAAAGTATTCAATAAGTCCCTCTTGTGACCGTGACACTGTCACTGCATTTGCTGCTGAAATTAAAAATACTAAATATATCGAATACAAGTGTTATTCACGGCTGCCACCTGACTCAGTGTACATCACAATCTAACAATAGTCATTTCCCACTTGAACTGACTACAAATTCTTGTTCTACAAATGTGAATAATTAAGCTTCAAATGGTATACTGTTCTCTGAACAGAAACTTCAGATGAACAGGCTGCTAATAAAAGGAATAAAATCACAAGTTACGAAACTTGTAACTACAAAAGAGAAATATATGTAGTTTTGTAGAGTTTCTGCGCGTGCACGCACACGCGCACACACACACACACACACACACACACACACACACACACACACAGAACTATAGAGATGAACTGATTACAGCAGGACCACATTCTTACCTGGGAGCGAATCCTCTTGCGCGATATTTCCTTGAGAGCTTCAATGACAGACTTGGCAGATATGTCGTGGGGGTCGGCCCTGTCGACGCCGGACAGCCCCGGGGAAGCCGCCCCGGACACCCTCGCAGAGAGTGCCTTACCGGCTGCCAGCGTCAGGGGGGCCGGAGCCGGACCCTCTACCAGAACTGGCTTCACGTTCGTGCTGCAGCAGAAACGCCAGTCAGTATGTGATACAATCCTGTGTGACAGGAGACGTGTGTGGGAGTGGGGGGGAAGAGAGGGGGGAGGATGGTCGGTAGGATTAAATTGGGGAGGGGGAAGGAACCAAACTACGAGGTAATCAGTCCCTCGCTCCGAATAAAACAATGCCATAAGTGAGACAACAAAACAAACGTGACTGGCAACTCAAAACGGAATGAAAGGAAAAATCACACGAATGATGAAAGGCAACAAACATGTAAATGGACAAAAATGCAAGAAATGGGAGGAAGAGGTTAAAACAACAAAGCAGATTACCATGGCTGGCTGATGTGAGAATAAAAAAGGAGAAGCCAGCCACTCTGCACCACATTCAAGCCACCACCCTAAAAGAACTGGGGTGGGGAACACGGGGGGACAAAAGACATGCTAGAACTTAGATCAAATGATAAAACCCACCCTCACGAATAAAACGTAAAACTAAATCAGCCGTTGAGGCGTCCTCGAATAAAATTAGCGGCAACGAGCACGGTAACCCGAGATTTTGTCACTGGGCAGTCAAAGTGGGACAGTGCACCAGAATACGGGCCACTGTCAACCGGGTGCCACACTGACACACTGGCGGGAGCCAGCAGAGGACAACTGATTCCCTGCAAGAGGCTCGCAAGGAGGACTTCCACACATTCGTAGTCTCCTTAATGACATGCAGCTTGTTGTGTGTACCGTTACGCCACTCCGTCTCTCAAAGCCAAAAAACCCAACGGCGAAAGTCAGAATGCAGGTCAGGTTCAGAGATTCCCATCTCCAGAAGCAGTTTCCGAGCAGCCTGTCGGCAAGTTCGTCACCTGGGATGACGACGTGTCCTGAGGTCCACACAAACACCAGTGAATGACGGGACCGGTCCAGGTCATAGATGGACTCCTGGATGGATGCTACCAGAAGATGGCAAGGGAAGCACTGGTTGACAGATTGTAGGCTACTCAAGGAGTCAGTACGCAGAAGAAATGATTCCCCGGGGCATCAACAGATATTCTGAAGGACATGAGAGATGGCCATCAGCTCTGCAGTGAATACACTGCAGCCATCGGGCAAGGAATGCTGTTCAAAATGGCCTCTGTGGACGTAAGTGAAGCCAACATGTGTATCAGGCATTGAACTGTCGGTTTAAACCACTTCAGTGCCCCAGAACACGTTAAGAATTGAGAGGAACTGACAGCGGAGAATGGCAGGAGTAACCGAGTCCTTAGGGTCGTGCAAAAGGTCCAGACGAATCTGTGTCCCAGGTGTACACTGTGGAGGTAAATGTGGATGGACCTGGATGGGAGATGGTAAAGGGAAGGACTCAAGTTCAGACAGAAGGGATTGCATGCGAACCACAATCCCTAGCCCCGATCTGGGCCGCGAAGCAGGAGATGAACTGCCGTGGGTGAAAAAGGAGACAGTAATTCGGATGTTCACGAGAACTACGAATGTGTTCAACGTAACTGCTGAGCAGTTGTGCATATCGGATCTGCAATGGAGGGACTTCGGCCTCCACAAGGACGCTGACCACCGCGACTCCTCCTAAAAACTCCAGACACTAGGCAAACGCCACAGTGGTGCACTGGGTCAAGTATACGCAAAGCTGAAGGCACTGTCGAACCGTAAACCAGACTCCCATAGTCAACGTGAGATTGAACAGGGGCTTTGCAGAGCTGCACCAGAGTCGAGCGATCTGCACTCCAGTTGGTGCTGCTCAGGCGGCGGAGGGCATTGAGGTGCTGCCAGCACTTCCGCTTGAGCTGAGAAAGAAGAAGTAGCCAAGTCAATCGGGCATTGAAAACCAGTCCTAAGAATTGGTATGTCTCCAATACAATGAGTGGATTGTCATTAAGGTGCAGTTCTGGATCCGTACGAGCGGTTCGACACCGACAGAAGTGCATGACACCTTAGCGGCCAAAAACTGAAAAAAGTGGGTAAGCGCCCACGACCATGTCTTGTGGATGGCTCCCTGTAGGTGCTGATCAGCAACAACAATGCTGGTGGAGCAGTACGAAATGCAGAAGTCGGTTGCATACAGAAGAGTGAGACGGACGGCTCTACAGCTGCTGCTAGACTGTTAATGGCCACTAAAAATAGTGATACACTCAATACAGAGCCCCACGGGGTGCCATTTTCCTGGATACGGGGGGCGGGGGACTGTGGGAGGCACCAACTTAGACACAGAAAGTACGGAGCGACAGGAAATTCTGGATAAAAATTGGGAGTGGACCTCGTAGACCTCACCCGTATGTGGCAAGGACATGATGTCACCAGGTGGAGTTATACGCTTGCGTAGATCAAAAACGATGGCAACAAGGTGTTGGCATCTGGAAAAGCCTCGAGGGACACAAGATTACCAGTGGCAGAGCGCTCCTGGTGGAAGTCGCCCTGACATGGAGCCAGTAGGCCACGTGACTCCAGAACCCAGCCCGAACACCGACACACCATACGTTCCAGCAGCTTACAAACAATGTTGGTGAGGCTGATGGGTATCCACATCAAGCAGGTCTTTGCCAGGTTTGAGCACCGGAACAATGGTGCTCTCCTGCCACTGCGACAGAAAGACGCCATCGCACCAGATCCAATTGAAGATGACAAGGAGATGGCACTTTTAGTCAGACGAGAGATGTTTTAGTCATCTGACTGTGGATCCGATCTGGCCCAAGAGCTGTGTTGGGGAAATGTGCAAGTGCACTGAGGAGCTCCCACTCTGTACATGGGGTGTTATAGGGTTCACTGTGGCGTGTAGTGAATGAGTGGACTTTCTGCCTGCCATTTGCGGGTGCAAAAGGCTGGAGGATAGTTTTCCGATGCAGGCGCTCGAGCGAAGTGCTCGGTAATCACATTTGCAGTGGTACGTAGCACGTCATTGATGGTAATGCCAGGGACACCTGTTGGGGCTGGTACCCAAAAAGACATCTGATCTTCATCCAGATTTGGGAAGGTGACGTATGGCACTCAATGGTCGACACGTACCTCTCCCAACACTCCTGTTTCTACCGTTTTATAAGCTGGCATCACAGCCACGGAGCCGCTTATGCTCCGGGGAAGGGTTCCACTTACGTCGCTGTAGAGCTCGCCAGCACTCTGTAAATGCCTCAGCGACTTCCCGCAACCACGAAGGAATTATCTTCTGCTGGGGGCACCCTAAAGAGCGAGGGATCGCGTTTTCTGCTGCAGTAACGATTGTGGTAGTCACCTGTTCAACCATCACATCGATGTTCCCATATGGGGCAGAGTAAACGGCGGCATCAGAGGTGAAAGTTTACCAGTTCGCCTTGTTTAAGCTCATCTGGGCAGGCACCCGTGTGCCTGATGCTGGGGCAGTGACAGGAAGATGGGGAAGTGGTCACTACCACACAGGTCGTCATGTGCTCTCCAGTGGATAAATGGGATAAGTCCTGGGCTGCAAATTGATAAATCAGTGGCCCAATAACTATCACAAGTCACACTGAAATGTGTGGCATCCCCAGTATTTAAGAGGCAGCAGTTGAACTGAGACAGTAAAGTTTCGACATCTTTGCCTTAGCCAGTAAGCACGGTGTCACTCCACAAGAGGGGGGGGGGGGGGGGGGGCATTAAAATCTCCCAAAAGTACGAAAGGTTTAGGGAGTTGATCAATAAGTGCAGCTAATGCATTCAGCGGTACTGCACCATCTGGAGGAAGGTATACATTGCGAACAGTTATTTTCTGTGTCATCCATATTCTGACAGCCACAGATTCAACAGGGGTTTGAAGGGGCACAGGTTCACTACACACTGAGTTTAGGACATAAACACAAACTCCACCTGACATTCAATTATAGTCGCTACGGTTCCTGTAATATCCCTTATAGCAGTGGAGGGCAGGGATCCGCAACACTGGGAACCAGGTTTCTCGGTGGACAATTCAGAAAGTAGGTGTAGAACTTAACAGTTGCCATAGTTCAGCCAGGCGGTGGAAAGGACTGCCACAATTCCACTGGAGGATGACGTCATTGTGAGACTGAGAAGGCATGGAACATTCAATAAGGCAGTTTACACCTCAGGGTCACCTGCTGCCACTGACTTTTTGCCTGAGCAGCCTATATCCATCATGTCTGAGGGTCCGGCGAGATCTGGGTCCACAGCCGACACCAGAATCTCCACCCCATCCTCCGACGCAGTACTTGTAGGTAGTGGTGGTGTGGGTGCTACCGCAAATTTCTTGTTCTCAGGGGTCTTCTTTTTCGATTTCTCGCACTGTTCCTTGGGCTTCCCTGGCTGGGAGCACTTCATCAAGTCAGTCTCCAGGACTGAGGAAGAGCGTGAAGCCCTACAACCAGCTGCTTTTGGGCTGTTCAGCTCTTTGCAAGTGTCATCTTTCCCACTAACAGAAACCTGGGAAAGGAGTGATCCAATGGACCCCTTCCTAGCGACAAGAGCCGAAGAAGCCTAACACTTCTCTGACTCTGAAGTGGGAAATGAGATCCCCGATGGTTGGGGAGAAGTGGGAGGGAAGGGTGTTGCTCCCAAAGTAGGTGATGCGGGAGCAACAGGGAAGAAAGTGGCCCCCACCGTCAAGAGGGCAGGTGTAGTCATCTGGTTCCGAGAGGCGACAGGAGTGCGAGGAACTGATGGGGCCTCAACTGTTCTCGTGGCGGCGGTGTAAGAGGTCATAGGCAGAGGATGTAGGCACTCAAATTTCCTCTTAGCCTCAGTGTAGGTCAGTCAGTCCAGAGTCTTATATTCCATGATTTTCCTCTCTTTCTGTAAAATCCTGCACTCTGGCAAGCAAGGTGAAGGAAGCTCTCTGCAGTTGACACAGATGGGAGGTGGGGAGCATGGAGTATTGGGAAGCAATGGATGTCCACTATTTCAGGGAGAGGGAGAAGAGTAAAAGAAGGGGATTAAGTGGGAGAGGGAGGGAGGAGAGAAAGGGAGGGAGGAGATAGAGAGAGGGGAGGGAGACGGGGGGGGGGGGGGGGGAGGGAGACGGGGGGAGGGAGATGGGGGGGGGGGGGAGAGGGGTGTTTTCACTTAATATTTTCTCCATCTGTCGATGACAGACTGTATTCACAGCTGTAAATTCAGTGATATGTCCTCAACAATAAACTGACTAATCAACAATGATTCACTGTCCTAATTGCCAATCAATCAGAAGTTTAACTGAAGTCCCCACAACTATATGTGCAAAATAACCAGATTCCAAACATTGGCAAAATATTTATAAGTGCTAAGGGCTGCAAAATATGCCAAACACATACTGGTGCGACTGGACAACCACTCATGCAACTTTTCCCAACTCAGATCATACTGAATCCCCACTTTAAGACCAATTGACTGCCCTGCTGCTGACAAAATATCCTGCGAGAATTAGATGCTCAACTTATAAGGTCTCGGTCACCACCTCCAGAAAACTTTCGCCGTTCTCCCAATCTCGGCACCTTCACCCACAAAAAACCTGCCACAGACGTCACATATGGGCCATGTGTGATCATCAGTCCTTTTACACAAATTTGATCAAAATTCTCTTTGTGCCATCAGTTAATGTGCTAAAATTTCACACTATAAACATATATAGTAACAACGTACAGGTGGCACTCATTGTAAATAGGAACAATTGGGTTACAGACAGGAATGATGAAAAGACTGTTACATATCAACTTTCGTCCAAAGCCTTCTTCAAAAATAAGAAAATGCACAAATATTTACACAAGCAAGCACACCTCCCACACATCACTGCTATATTCGGCCTCTTTGGCCGGGGATACCATTCGTGTGTGTGAGATGCGCTTACTTGTGCAAATGTGTGTGCAATTTTCCTTTCTGAAGACTGCTTTGACTGAAAGCTTAGGAGGCTAGTAAAGTCTCCTTCGGATGGTCCATAAACAGAGTGGCATCGGAGGGTGGCACGCAGGTGCCCACTGCCGTTTCTATACCTTCCCTTCAAAGGAAATGTAGATGTCTGTGAGGATAATGTTAGTGGTGTGTATGAGGAATGAAGTAATGGGTTTGGAGAGGCAGGTTACACCTCAGGGTCACCTGCTGCCACTGACTTTTTGGCCGAGCAGTCTATATCCATCGTGTCTGAGGGTCCGGCGAGAGGTAGCATTCAGTAGCAGCAAGGTCACAGGTAAGAGAGGTGTTGATCTACAAGAAAGTAGCATCAAAAGTAACAAGTACAGATCCAGGAGGTAAAGTGGTGAGGACGGTGGATAGTCGGTTAAAGAAGTGGTCGATTTCTTTGACGTGGAAGGCTAGATTTTCGGCAATCGGTTGGAGGTCTTCGTCAGTGAGCCGAAATTCTTTCTGTGTGCACAATAACCAGCCACAATTGGGCACTTGTGATTGTTGGGTTTGTGGCTTTTGGGGAGCACGTAGGTGGGCGTATTGAGAGTCATAGGGACCAGAACAGAACTGGATTCAGGGAGAGGTTCTGAGAAGGACCCAGCAGAGATTCGAGGTCACGGACTTCCAGGACGGTATCACCCCAGCAGAGTTTATAAGTGGAGGTGTAAGAAAATTGGCAGAGGCCTTCTGCAAGGTACTCACTGGGATTCATAACAAGAGTGGTGGAGCTTTGTCTGCTGGCAGGTTATCTGGACATTAAAATAACATGTCTAGTAATGATGGCCCAAGCCCTGACGAATGGTGAAACTGCACATTTTTGTCCACACTCGTCTCATTGTTATTTAAAACAGAGAACAAATTGTTATCGAGAAAAACTGACGGCCTTACATCAGAAATTTAAATACAATTTTTTTAAAAAAGAAAGAAACGAAGAGGAAAAAACAGGTACTACCCTCTCTGAGAGCCAGAACTCACCTGACGGAGTGCGCTCGCGGTGCCTTGGGAGAGACGGCGGCCGTCAGTAGTGGCAGGGAGGCCGTGGCGGCGCCCTTCTGGCCCAGCCGGACCAAGGGAAACTGTCCGACGCTGCGGTACTGCGGCTGGTGAGTCACGGCTGGCGGTGACAGTGGGCGCCGATTCTCGTCTGGCGACATGCCGGAACTGGCACCGCCCATTCGGGAGTAGTACACGGACCGCTCGGCCAGGCCCGGGCTGTTGACATCCGCATAGAGTCTGCAAGTGCAACAGATAAGGTAACTGGAAACTTGGCAGCTAAAGTGATCGGGACATGCTACACGACTTTACGACGGTGTCTACCTGGACGCACACAAAAATATTAAATACAAGGTTATCCCAAATCGTTCCTCGGGTTTCGAGACGATTGACAGGCACATGAAGCACAAAGACGGGTAGGAAATGGAACGTTAGATCCACTCAAAAACTTTAGAAGGCCACCTCGTGGCTCACGTGCACGCTATACGGCAGGCCTGTGACGCCACTCTGTACGACAGTGACAATGCGGGAAAGGAGATTTTGTGTGTCGGACTGTGCGAAATGTGTGTCACTTACGAGTGTTCAGTGTGTGTCCTACACAGCAAATATGGTGAAGTTGCACCTGGTCACCAGAGCATTTTTCACTGGTTTTGCCTGTTTTGTGATGTGGTTACCCGTGTGAAGGGAAAAGGCAACAATTCGTGTAAGCCCTGAATTAGGTATTCCGCAGAAAACTGTGGAATGTTTTGCAGCAGCACTTGCAATTCAAATCCTACCATTTGCAACTATTACAATATCTGACGCCAGATGATTATGCCCACTGACTGGAGTTTTGTACATCAATGAAGCAAACTATGGAAAACTATGACGACTTTGTGAGGTCATTGATATTCAGTGACGAAGCGATTCACCATCTGTTGGAAAAGATGAATCGCCACAATTGTGAGAGTGTGGGGTACTGAATTGGCACACACCCATGTGGAGTTGGAAAGGGATTTGCTAAAAGAGTATGTCATGTTTGCCAAATCCAAGACATAGGTATATGGGACCTTTTTTTCCATCGAGAATGCAGTGACAGATAAAGTGTACGTGGATATGTTACAGCCGTGGTTGTTGCCACAACTGACAGCTAATGCCTCAACTTCTTTCATCTTTCGACGCAACGGGGCTTCCCTCACCCTGGCACAATTTTCCGCATCTTCGTCCACAGAGAATGCTGTATCACTAGATAGGGTGCACTGGTCTGGGTAATGTTCCCTTTCTTACTGTGTCCCCCAGGTCACCACACGATTTCGTTCTGTGAGATTAAGTAAGGACAAATATCACCAACACTGCAAGAACACATCACTGCTGCTATGAGACACACTGATAGAAACATGCTAGTGAACGTACGGACAAAATTGGATTAACGTTTGGATGTGTTCCGGGAGACCAACAGCGGACATGTTCAACATTTGTGTAACCTATTAGAAACTTGGTGAGTATATTTTCATGTTGTATACTTATTAATAAACAGTGTTTTGAAACCCAATGAATCATTTAAGTTAACTCTGTACAACAGTTAAAAACAATAACGACAAAAGCTAACTGAAAAAGTTACAAAATACAGGCTACAAAAGAATCAAAAATTAGAATGATTAACTATGAAATTTTATACATTTCACATACTGCAATTTATGCTACAATTTTAACACTTATCTCGACTATTTCATTATAAAATGAAAGTTCACATAAAAAGTTTGAAGGTTTTTTAAGCTGTTGTACCACATGCTGACCAACAATGTTAAATGATTTTTCTGAAGTTCCACCAGCACAAGTGACCGACACTCTCAAAGATTCACCCTCAGCTGCTGGTAGTAGACTGGAGTAGAGTCCTTGGGCAGAGGTTGTAAGTAATCTCTGTTCAACATTCACAGTGGGGAATTTCCATTGTCATTATCACTGCAGATCCTCCACTGCTACTTTCAATGTTTGTTCACTGTTCCCAGGATTCAATTACCTTGAAAATTCTCATTTTATTGTTAAAACCATCACCAAATTTATGGATTTCAATGGATTCCCTGAACAAACAGGATTCACAAGTCTTCTTCACAGCAAAAAGTGCTGTCTTAGTGAATTAATTATGTGGTCAGTCTCACACTGCACACACTCCATTGTATCCGATTTCTCCACTTGTCCAAGCCTGAAATGCTGTTCCTGTTCATTGACCCCAGTATCGATGGAATGTCCAGCTATCCCAACAGACTTTTCCATATGTACATGACCCATTTCATATTTCTAACACTTTGAGTGGATTCCTTCGAACAATCCTATTCCCAATAACTACCAAAGATGTAGCTTACTTATGATGTCACTGAAAAATTATCTTTGATTACTGAGTAAAATTAATGATAACCTACATTTCACTAAATACTGTGACATACCATAAAAGTGGCATTAACATTTAATTCCCGTACAGTTTATTAATGAATACGATATTTCTGGCATGCTACCTACATGAAATGTAACTAATTTCAAAATGACAGTAATGTTATGTTTCCTATTAACAGTATAGTATGATCTTTCATTGAGGAAAACTTAATAATGTGAAAATGTACTACGGCCGAGATGTGTATGGTAATTATAACCACCAGAAAATGGTTCTAGTGCCAAAATAGCAATAGCATACTACAAAGGAAATAAAATAGCAGTTAAATGACAAAAGCAGCATGACTTAGAAATTTCACAATGGGATTACATCTTCCTTTCTCCACAAAGATCAAAATTGGGTGTACCTCTGTGTCATAGATAAAGCGATTTCAAGGACACTGTAGAGCAAACTACTGAGCAATCATGATTGCCCAAATGTTTTTGATGTGGTTGGAATGCTGAACAAATTTAAGAGGAAAAATAAGTGGTTACAACATGTAGAAAATTTTTTTAAAGGTGCATCCACATGATGCCTTTGTGCATGTGCATCAGTTTCCAACAGCGCAACTATGTGTGCACATTTGTGTGTATTTAATTTCCTGGAAATGGAACCTGTGCACAAGAGCACTGCTATCTACCTTCGGCGGGAATCTTCGTGCTATTTAGCAGGTGACAAACAGCTTGGGACTGTATGTTTGTTCTGCTGAAGTTAATGGTGTGAAGTGATTTATGAGCAGTAATGCGAGTTGACTCTGATAAGACGCACACCAAAGTTTACAGATGATTACGTACAAACAAAAAAGTCATGTGGAATGCAGCTTCTGAAGATTACTTGAACAAAAATCCGAGATGTGTTGTCCTGAGCATCACATATTAGATAAACAGTCTCCAATCATATTTTTGTAAAGAATAAGATACCATAAGTTCTGAAGTAGGAGAACTGAGAAAAATGGCCCAAAACAGGAAATACAGAAGCATCCGATCCTGCCCGTCTGCTTTGACCCATGACGTCACAAATATGGCGGAAACGACCATAAACCACGATTCTCACATGGCGCATATAAAGTCATTACGTACTCATTATGAGGATGAATATACAAGGAAAAGCACATACACACACGTTCCACAAAAAGCCGAATTACACTAACGGGAAAGCGGGGGAAATCGGGGGTTTTTGGGTGGGGACAAACTAAATATAAACAAATTTAGACACCCACCCCCCATACAAAACCACGCAGAACGACGAAAAAAACCAACATCACAAAACTCCCCAAATACCACTACACACAGTAGTATCTATAAATGCAACACAACCTCACACGCAAATAAGAAGACTGCTCGCCCAATGAGGCGCCACATGGACACAAGAACGCCCATGCATCCATGCGTTGTTTCCACAAATTTTTGTATATGCCCTTTTATTCCCGTGCACCTACGACTGTGCACCACAAAAGAGGCATCATGTGGACATACCTTAAGAGAATCTTTAACAGAAGGAGAAATTTTGACGTAACCTGAAGATATCATGAAGATAACCTGAAGAAACATCAAAATAAACATCCTTTTTCATAGCATAACTATTTAAGAGCAGTAGACGGAGACAAAAAGGAAAAGAGTATCTTCCCCCACGACCTGTCTGGGCATAAATGCCATGCATTGACACATGTTCACCATTGCCACATAATGTGTAGAGCTCATACCATGACAAAAAATTATTTAGACCGAGACACATGGTTAAGTAGACAGTGTGACACTGCTCCTACAGACCAACAGGATCATGTATATGATATAGATATGAGCTTCCAGAAGTGACCAATGGATGACAGCAGTAAAAGTGCACTTACAATGTTTGTGGTGTTTCCGTCATGTGCTGCAATTGGTAACTGTTTGTGTGATGAATGATGGGAAGGGGACACAATGAACAAGTCAAATGATTACACAAGACATTGATGAACCCAATGAGAAAATAAGAGTTCAATAAACATTGTCATTATATGAAATGTATTGAATTACATGGTGGTGTAATAGACTATAGTGTGCAGGATGTAGTCATGTAAAAGAGAATACTTCATGAAATTTGAACTCCTTGGTTCCTGTACAACCAAGACTTTAGAAATCGGGAACATTTCAAAAATACCCCAACAATCAGTGGGCTACTGTACAGACCAGGTCATCACCACTGTACGTTTTCCTCCAGTCACACTCACTGGTTTCGCCAACTCTCAACCAAACTAACTTCTCAATCTAAGGTAGATGTCGGACTACACTACAGACTAGTCCATTAACACGGCCAGTTTACCTACAGTCACACTGACTGGCTTTGGCAACTCTCAACCAAACTATATAACACTAATACGAAACAATAGCCCACAAGAAATCCTGCTATTTTCCAAGAAACATACAAGGAGTACATATCAAAACCAGTAACCAACTTTATAATGCATAATAGACAATCACTAATCATCAATCTCACACTATCCATGCTGAAAACAAAATCAATTAGTATCTCACACCAATCCAAATCATTAGATTCAGTAATTCTCACTGGCTATTGCGTACTACCATCCGATACACTACGAACATCAGAAATGAACTGCCTACAGCAGCAGCAAACCTGCCAACACTGTAAGGACACCTTAAACAGTGACAGAGCTCCCATCATGAAATCTAATTAATTTCTTCATCCACACATTTGCTAACTACTCTTGAGAAAGGGGGGATGCATAAGTAATTTACATCCTTATTTCTACTCCAGAATGAAGACAGTGGACAAAATTTACTTCACTGAGTGCTGCTTGCGAATCTCCGCTTGCTGTAAAATGCGGTGACCATCTTAGTTAATTTATGTCACTATGTGCTGTAGCAGTACTTTGTTTACATACTAGTTAAGGCAAATCCATTTATATCCCACATCACACACCACAATCTTTACCAAATTTCTACAAAACTATTGAAAAATTTAAAAGACAGGTCAGAAAAGCAAACTATTAGCATAATGCTGCAGACCAGCTATCAAAAGACATAAAAATCGTAATAATCATATTTTCTGTGCCAAGTCAGTCAAATGGAATGGACAGCACCTTCAGATCAACTCAACCCGTGATACCAGAGGTCAGGTTCATATTGTGAGGTAACGAAGTTGTGGCATCATGCAAATGGGAAGAAAATGGAAAACACAATATTTTTTTGAAATGTAAGTGTTGGTGACAGACCGATTTGTAAAGTAACTCAACTTACACATTGTCACTGAAATTCGACAATTTGATTGAGAGTTGGCAAGGCCAATTATGTGAATACAAAAATTTTAGTTGGGGGGGGGGGGGGGGGGGGCATATTGCTCTAACATAGCCTGATGCCCACATTATGTTGAAAGGTGACAATCCGGTTTTGAATTGGAGAAGCAGTATAAAGATTTCAGTTAATCTACACTTCCAGCCTGCCATGGCCCATGTTGCACACTATGATACTGCCTCCATCAGAGGCTCTACAGAAGGTGGCAACTGCACTTAACTACTCTTGCCCACAGTCGGCAGCTTTAACTTTCTACAAAGACAGTGGTGAAAAAGTGTGAGACACCTCAGAAGAATCTGCAAGATTAATAGCATCTCAGTGTACAACATATTTCGACATACAGAATGCACGAGTCAAAATAGGAGGCAATGTGGAAGGAAATAGGCGGAAATCGAAATAAAACAAGTATTAACTCCATAAAGTAAACACACTTATAACTAATTAATATCTGTGTAAAATAGTGGTCCGCTGATCACACTCTCACGAATTAGACCCAAGAATTCCATGTCATAATTATTCCTGTGCAGAAACTAGGTCTGTATATAGCAATACCTAATACAATTAATAATTTCTCAGATAGGCCTATGTAATTAATTTCCCTGACTAGGTGAATCATCGTGCCCAAGTGGAATTAGGATTTTTGGTTCAATGAGATTATGAGATTGTTCTCTTCAATCTAAAGATTGAAATTTTTTAAGAAATGCCTTTATTGCTTTCAGCGGCGGTGGAATTAAACTATGTGATTCTGTCGAAACTGAATTAAGAAATGAGAATAGAAGCGGTAGACAAGCTTTGTCATTTGCGCAGCGAAATAACTGATGGTGGCCCAAGTATACATACATGAAATACAAAGTAGCAAAGGCAAGCAATGCATGTTAGTCAACAGATCAGTCTTTTACCTTCAACAACTCTACCAGACTAACACCTCACTTCACCTAGACCTAGTGCAATACTACACATATCAGCCTACCAACACAGTAAGGTGTAGAGGGGGAAGGTGGCGCGTCTTCTGTAAACTTGATGCACTATGAAATATGAAACACACTAAGCATCACAATGAAATGCTATTAAACTCCTCGCTGACTTTCAATGAAAAAAAAAAAAAAAAAAAAAAAAAAGGAAATCTAACGAAATACACACACACACTACATACCTGAGATCGAAAGTCTTGTTTGTATTAGAACGAGGAGACGCTAGGAGAGGTCCACCCACATTCTGAACTGTTCTCACACTAGTGTTTTTGGGCGACCTAGCCTTCTCGGAAAGGGGAGAATGGGCATTTCTGTTCCATGGTGATGACTTGTAGGCATAACCCATAGCTTCATTGTATGACTGTTTCTGCGGCGACCTGCTGTCACTTCTATTACACACGTCCAATACACTTCGATTCGCAGGGGAGAGACGATATCTCGTTGGGCTGGAAACACTACGACTAATGTTTAAATCACTGTTTCTTGAGTAACGGCTTCCATTCGTTGCGATCGACACACGCCTCAGCCTTGAAGTCACTGGTGAATCTGCCCGCGAAATACTACGGATTTCACTTTTCGGCTCATCACTCACATACCCTGATCGCTGTTGAAGATTCCTAACAAATGAAGACATTGTTGACTGCAACCAAATTGATGTACTCAAAATCGCTGACTTCAGTACCTCCACATGGAAACCTAGGTTGTTAGCTTCGTACTCCAAGTACAGGTACGCACACACACCCAAAAACGCTAAAAACACTGCCAGGTACGCAGACAATACACCAAGAGCGATTAGAATAAACAGTGCAATAAAAGTCTCAGCTCGATTTTTGAAAGGTTGCATGTTCACGAAATTCCGTCCATGTTTCCCTTGCTACTAACATGGCGTACGTTATTTTACTATAGGTGGCAGCACCGAAATGCAGGCGCGAACAAGTTGAAAAGTTTTCCTCAAAGAGCCTCCTCGACAGAGATTACTGGATAAAACCAAAGATGTTGGAGTGTGTAGGCATGACGCATTCGATGATTCGATTGATATACTAGCACCACACTACCGAGCTACATGAAATTCTTATTGTTATTATAATCACCACTAAAAATTGTGGCAGAATGGTTATTTGTATTGCCTACTGACACATTAACAGAAACGAAAAGTCAGCAGTTACTTTCTGCTGGTAAATGATTCATCTAAACTATACTGTAATACGCACTGTTCGTTTCGATGTGACTTCAAACCTTTATGTTTATAATACGTCCACGAAGGACAGTGAAAGGAATGGGTTGTGTACCAAGGCACTGTGACGAAACGCGTGGATAATTCACTAAATACGTTACACTATGTCCGGAGTGTTTCCGCGAAGATGACACATTCCTACTATCAACGAATCGATGGGCTACTGTTTCCTGGCTGTAGCCTACGAATGTCAACTTTGTGACTTCTTAACCCACTTCTTGCGACGAGGTTTCGGAATGTGAACTGTACAACTCCACCTTAAAATCCTCGTGTGTGTTAAAAAAGGCTTTCTCCTACACCAGAGTTCAGCTGGTGTTTCATCTCCATGTGTGGAACAACTTGATAGGCAAGCAGCTGTAGAACGGCTTCTTTGGCAAGTTGGCACCGAATATCATAGTATGGGCTTTTCCTACCATTGTTTGATTAGTTCTCCTCAGGAAGACAAATTTGCTGTGAGCCATTTTGTACTGTAAGCTAGTGGATGATACCTTCAGAATTCAGAAATATTTTTGTTTATTGTTGACATATTCAGCCTATGTGCTTTTCCACCATGACTTTGAATTTTAACAGGCATGACTGTTTTACCATGCTGCACAACTCCAATGGCTCCTTGACCACATTGTCCTCATCTAATTCTATTGAAACCTTTCCCAACTTCAGAATACTTTTCCAATTCATATTCCTAGTCTGTGAAGCCATAGGAATCTGCTACCTTCTATGTAGTAGCATTGTCTCATTTCACTTATAGGACTATTTAGATATTTGATGCCATTCTTATGTCATGCAGTAGCTGCCATTATTAGATGGTCTTTTGGCAGTTAGTTCACCTTCTGGATCATAGGTGAATTATTTCTTTTAATAAATGTCATTTTATGCCCTTTGCTTACAATTTTAATAACTGAGAGCAAATTCACAGCTGAATTTAGGATATGAATGGTGTCAGACACTTCTGCTGTTTTGTAAGAGGTCACGTCAACACTTACAGAAGTCTTTGGTAGTTAGCCTTCACCTCCTGCACTGACCACTGAGCTATTGTGCTGCTTAGCATTATGAAGCTTCCCTCGACTGTTAGTGATGCAAGTTGAGGCACAAGGATCTAAATATCACATTTTCCATTTGTGAGACTGTATACAATCTCCAGCAAGAAAGGCTTTCTTGTGTTCTATTTTCTAGTTACATTTCCTTTATTGTTATTTCTTCAGTGAGCTTCCTTCTCTTTATGCTCTTGTTAGAACAGTATTTAGCTACATGATACGATTTGTTGCACTTGAAGCATTTAATAATGTTTACTTAGACATAATGCTAATTCTTCATTTCCCCAACTTCAGTTTGACATTTTGTATTAGTTTTACTTCAATAGAATAAGGTGATACTTGTGCCACTGTTTTTAAGTGCCATAAACACAGATTGATAATGATCAGGTATGTCAGCCAAGAACAAAGTTCCTATTCAGTCTTCTCTCACTATGAACATCATTTCATTTAGGGCTTAACCTAAACTCGGATATTATGATTTGATTGCAGTAGTAGTCTACTTACTTGGATTTATCTAATTCAGTTGTGACTAATGTTCTAAGCAAGTTCACTCTATGTGAGAGCCAAAATCTTGGAATTCTTATTCCAGTGCATCCAGGCTTCTGCTGCTGTATTTCTTCAGTAAATTGATTCCTTAGGATGTGTGACTGCTGTGTACGGACGCAGGAGGAGCTGGCCACTCTTCGCGAACAGCTGAGCGTGTTGATGGACGCGGTCACCCGTCTTCAGGCTGCTGCCTCGGAGTGTAGCGGCAGTGGGGAGTCTGGTGCGTCGCAAGGTACACCCCAGGTGTTACATGCTTCACCCACTGTCCCTGCTGTAGAGACATCTTCGCGGGTACCGGGTGTGGTTGGGCCACCCTCTCCCCAAGGGGAGTGGCGAGTTCAGCAGCATTCGCGGTGCACAGGGCGGAGGGTCAATGTGGAGGCTGGCTGTGTGGCATCGCCTGCTCTGCCTGTGGGTGGACATGTGGCTGCTCCTTCAGCAAGGTCCGAGCAGGCACGCGGGGGGGGGGGGTTTATTAGTTATTGGGAGCTCCAACGTTAGGCGGGTGATGGAGCCCCTTAGGGAAATAGCGGAAAGGTCGGGGAAGAAGGCCAGTGTTCACTCTGTCTGCTTGCCGGGGGGGGGGGGGGGGGGTCTCATCCGAGATGCAGAGGAGGCCCTACCGGCGGCGATAGAGAGCACTGGGTGCACCCGACTGCAAATTGTTGCTAATGTTGGCACCAATGACTCCTGCCGTCTGGGTTCAGAGGTCATCCTCAGTTCGTACAGGCGGTTGGCGGAGTTGGTGAAGGCGGAAAGCCTCGCTCGCGGGTTGGAATCAGAGCTAACTATTTGTAGTATCGTTCCCAGAACCGATCGCGGTCCTCTGGTTTGGAGCCGAGTGGAAGGCTTAAACCAGAGGCTCAGACGATTCTGCGGAGAGCTGGGGTGCAAATTTCTCGACCTCTGCTATCGGGTGGAAAAATGTAGGGTCCTCCTGAATAGATCAGGCGTGCACTACACGTCGGAAGCAGCTACGAGGGTAGCGGAGTACATGTGGAGTGCACATGGGGTTTTTTTAGGTTAGAGAATTGCCTCCCTAGGCCCAACAAGACGCCTCCTGAGACGGCAAGGCAGGAGTAGGCAAAATGCAACAGGGAATAAAAATATTAATGTGCTAATAGTAAACTGCAGGAGCGTCTATAGAAAGGTCCCAGAACTGCTCTCATTAATAAACGGTCACAACGCCCATATAGTACTAGTGACAGAAAGTTGGCTGAAACCACATGCAATCAGTAATGAAATCCTAAACTCAGATTGGAATGTATACCGCAGAGACAGGCTGGACAGTGAAGGGGGAGGCGTGTTTATAGCGATAAGAAGTGCAATAGTATCAAAGGAAATTGACGGAGATTCGAATTGTGAAATGATTTGGGTGAAGGTCACGGTTAAAGGAGGCTCAGACATGGTAATTGGATATCTCTATAGGCCCCCGGGCTCAGCAGCTGTTGTGGCTCAGCACCTGAAGAATAATTTGGAAAATATTTCGAGTAGATTTCCCCACCATGTTATAGTTCTGGGTGGAGATTTTAATTTGCCAGATATAGACGGGGAGACTCAAACGCTCATAACGGGTGGCAGGGAAAAAGAATCCAGTGAAATTTTTTTAAGTGCTATATCTGAAAACTACCTTGAGCAGTTAAACAGAGAACCAACTCGTGGCGATAACATATTAGATCTTCTGGTGACAAACAGACCCGAACTATTTGAATCAGTTAATGCAGAACAGGGAATCAGCGATCATAAAGCGGTCACTGCATCGATGATTTCAGCCGTAAATAGAAATATTAAAAAAGGTAGGAAGATTTTTCTGTTTAGCAAAAGTGACAAAAAGCAGATTACAGAGTACCTGACGGCTCAACACAAAAGTTTTGTCTCAAGTACAGATAGCGTTGAGGATCAGTGGACAAAGTTCAAAACCATCGTACAATATGCGTTAGATGAGTATGTGCCAAGCAAGATCGTAAGAGATGGGAAAGAGCCACCGTGGTACAACAACCAAGTTAGAAAACTGCTGCGGAAGCAAAGGGAACTTTACAGCAAACATAAACATAGCCAAAGCCTTGCAGACAAACAAAAATTACGCGAAGCGAAATGTAGTGTGAGGAGGGCTATGCGAGAGGCTTTCAATGAATTCGAAAGTAAAGTTCTATGTACTGACTTGGCAGAAAATCCTAAGAAATTTTGGTCCTATGTCAAAGCGGTAGGTGGATCAAAACAAAAAGTCCAGACACTCTGTGACCAAAATGGTACTGAAACAGAGGATGACAGACTAAAGTCCGATTTACTAAATGTCTTCTTCCAAAGCTGTTTCACAGAGGAAGACTGCACTGTGTTTCCTTCTCTAGATTGTCGCACAGTTGACAAAATGGTAGATATCGAAATAGACGACAGAGGGATAGAGAAACAATTACAATCGCTCAAAAAAGGAAAGGCCGCTGGTCCTGATGGGATACCAGTTCGATTTTACACAGAGTACGTGAAGGAACTTGCCCCCTTCTTGCAGCGGTGTACCATAGGTCTCTAGAAGAGCAAAGCGTTCCAAAGGATTGGAAAAAGGCACAGGTCATCCCCGTTTTCAAGAAGGGACGTCGAACAGATGTGCAGAACTATAGACCTATATCTCTAACGTCGATCAGTTGTACAATTTTGGAACACGTATTATGTTAGAGTATAATGTCTTTTCTGGAGACTAGAAATCTACTCTGTAGGAATCAGCATGGGTTTCGAAAAAGACAGTTGTGTGAAACCCAGCTCGCGCTATTCGTCCATGAGACTCAGAGGGCCTTATACACAGGTTCACAGGTAGATGCCGTGTTTCTTGACTTCCGCAAGGCGTTTGACATAGTTCCCCACAGTCGTTTAATGAACAAAGTAAGAGCATACGGATTATCAGATCAATTGTGTGATTGGATTGGGGAGTTCCTAGATAAAAGAACGCAGCATGTCATTCTCAATGGAGAGAAGTCTTCCGAAGTAAGAGTGATTTCAGGTGTGCCGCAGGGGAGTGTCATAGGACCTTTGCTATTCACAATATACATAAATGACCTGGTGGATGACATCGGAAGTTCACTGAGGCTTTTTGCAGATGATGCTGTTGTGTATCGAGAGGTTGCAACAATGGAAAATTGTACTGAAATGCAGGAGGATCTGCAGCGAATTGACGCATGGTGCACGGAATGGCAATTGCATCTCAATGTAGACAAGTGTAATGTGATGCGAATACATAGAAAGATAGGTCCCTTATCATTTAACTACAAAATAGCAGGTCAGCAACTGGAGGCAGTTAATTCCATAAATTATCTGGGAGTACACATTAGGAGTGACTTAAAATGGAATGATCATATAAAGTTTATCGTCGGTAAAGGAGAAACCAGACTGAGATTCAGTGGAAGAATCCTAAGGAAATGCAATCCGACAAAAAAGGAAGTAGGTTACAGTATGCTTGTTCGCCCACTGCTTGAATACTGCTCAGCAGTGTGGGATCCGCACCAGATAGGGTTGATAGAAGAGATAGAGAAGATCCAACGGAGAGCAGCGCGCTTCATTACAGGATTATTTAGTAATCGCGAAAGCGTTACGGAGATGATAGATAAACTCCAGTGGAAGACTCTGCAGGAGAGACGCTCAGTAGCCCGGTACGGGCTTTTGTTAAAGTTTCGAGAACATACCTTCACCGAAGAGTCAAGCAGTATATTGCTCCCTCCTACGTATATCTCGCGAAGAGACCATGAGGATAAAATCAGAGAGATTAGAGCCCACACAGAAGCATAACGACAATCCTTCTTTCCACGTACAATACGAGACTGGAATACAAGGGAGAACCAATAGAGGTACTCAGGGTACCGTCCGCCACGCACCGTCAGGTGGCTTGCGGAGTATGGATGTAGATGTAGATGCCTCCCTTTTGTGGGAATAATTTGTCTTTTCAGTTAAGAATATGGTCCAGGAATGTACTTTTCTGTCTCTTTTCTTCCAAGAGTCGTCCAGTTTCATCAGACCTGAAAGAGAGTTTTCTATAACGTACCACAACTTGTCACAGACCAAGTACATCATTGTGGCAAATTCCCACATTCAACAGTTTTCACATATGATCAATTTTTTAGTTACTGGAAGTCCAGATGGAGCTCCATCACTCATTTTTAGGTCTGAATGAAAAAAAATTATTGGCAATCTGCATGCACAATGAAAATAAAATAAGAAAGATCAGCTTGTACATATTAAATAACAATAAATGGTTTATTTGTCCATAATAACTTAACAGTCGTGGACATAGTCAGTTTACCAACACAATAACATTAAAAATCCTTGGAGTACAAACGGTTATCAATTAACAGTAACTTTAATTTTGTTTTGAATATGTTTCCTTTTAACAGTCTTATATTATTTGGCAATCTGTTATATAAATGTCTTCCAGCAGAAAATGGACTATGATCTGTTGCTGTTTTATTACTAAATTTTATGTGGTAATCCTCTCTTTTTTTGTATTATAATTGGCTCATTCCGCATGAAATGAGCCAAGTGGTCAGTTTTTTGAAAACCAATACAGTAAAGATTTAGGTGTGGTAATACACTTACAAAATATCTAATTCAATGACTTGAAACTCATTTATATTGTATTCAAGATATTTATAAACACCAAAAAACTTCATTATATTCGCTGAACTGATATGCAGTCTGTGAAACAGACGATGCAACAATAAGCACCTTACTGTTTAACAATAGCTTTTCTTTATATCCTGTGCTGAATATTTTTTGCTGGTAAGCTTTCTTCTTAATTTTTTTCTCTTTTTGAAAGTGATAGGGATTACTGTCACACCCTGACATAAAAGAAGATAAAGTTTGATTCTTGTTCTTCATTGAACAAATACTTCGAAATTTTTAATATTATAGGAAAGTGAGGATAAGAAAATATATCGATTCCTAAACCTATTAAGTTTTGGAAATAACTGTATTTTATCCAGGAATGTTGTTACGGGTGTGACAGTAATATTTGTCACGGGTGTTACAGTATACATACATTTTTAAAGATATTCCAGCATAATGAAATACCAGTATATAAAATTTAAAACAAGCTGTTCCTGTTCATGTGAAATCTTATACTGCTGAGATTTCAAATAAATGCCAGGTCTGCTGACATTAAAAATAAATATAAATAATGTATCTTGCATTCCCAGGTAATGAATACTTCAACAGAATGAATAAGAATGCTGCAGGATAAAATGAAGGAAGATCCATTGAAACATGAAGAACACCAAAAAAAAAAAAAAAAGGAGAGAGGAAGGGACAACATGAGAAGAATGAAGTAGAGAGTAACTGCTGATGAACCAACGTGGTCTACTAAAAAAGAGAGAGAATGACAAAACTAGACAAAGGTTGTGTAGAGAAAGGAAACATAAAAATATGGCAGAAACAAACCATACCTCTGAATTAGGATCTTACAAATGTTCCCAGACATTAGGCAAAGCTGTACATTAGGCAAAAAAATCACTTCCAAACAGTCCAAGGAAACAGACTGCTGTTGTCAGGAAACTGGTTAAGGAACTGGATCTTGCTGACATTAAAAGAAATGTCCCAAATGGTTCAAGAAGTCTGCCAACTGAAACAAGAAATAAAGTAGTTGAGTATTTTTGTCAAGATGATGTTAGTTGAGCTACTTTTGGTATTCGTTATGTAAAATCTATTAAAGATGAGGAAGCGGTATATGATTATGACTGTTGGTGAGGCATGTGAGGAATTTTTAGAATTCAAACCCTGGTACTCCATTAGGATAGTCAGCATTTTATGAACTGAGGCCAAGTCGTGTACTACCAGTTTCAGAAACACCTCATAATGTGCGTGTATGCAACTACAATGCAAATTTTAAATTTTTAACTGAAAGCATTTCACATTTGGTTCCAGATTTTCATATTTCTACTAAAGAGCTGCTTCAGAAAGTTACTTGTGATGTAGAAAATGAGGATTCTATGACACGAAAATGCAGAAAGTGCAAACATGACCTGTCATTGTGGTTGACTGATGAAAATCAAGATAAAATTCTGTCCGGGAAGCAGTGGAAGGACTATGATGGAGTGCCAAAGTTGGTGGAAAATACATAAACACTGAAGAGTTAGAGGACCAGATGTCAACATTTATAAGGCATTTCTTGATAAGAGAAAAACAAGCTAAATATTTTGAATCTTGTAAGAAAGAGCTCACAAAGAATGACGTTACCATGCAAGTTGGCTACGCCGAGAACTTCTCTTTAACGTCAAAAGATGAAATTCAGGTTGCACATTGGAGCCATAAAGAAGTAACATTATTTATGTGCTGTGTATGGGATAGTCTAAAGACTGTTTATTCTAATGCAATTGCAAGTGATTATCTTTCACATGACAAATTTGCAGTTTGGCTCTCTCTTCAAAAAAATATATCATATCTAAAACAGCAGAATCAAAATTTACAAAAAGTTCATAGGTTTTTGGACAACTGCACTGCAGAGTTTAAATATAAATTTACATTGTCCTACCTCTGCTGCACCAAATCCTATTAAAGAATTGAAATTGAGTGGAACTTCTTTGCCGCTTCACATGGCAAAGGGGCTGTTGATGGGATAGAGGGAACCGTGAAGAGAACTGTTTGGAGAGGAGTTAGAATTCGGACAGTAGTGGTGAATAATGCAAAGGAATTTTCAGATTATGCGAATGGTAAATTGAATGAAGTTCATGTTCTCTTCGTTTCAAGCAGTGATGTAGACAAGACAAAGGAATGGCAGTCAAGGCTTTGGGAAGATGTCATTCCTATTCCAAAAGTGCATTCTAGCCATTATTTTAGAAACTATGACAGTCGCCATGTTTTAGCTGCGGAAACATCTGGCAGTGAAATGGCAAGATATGAAATCTTTCGGGAGATCCCTAAATCCAAGAAACAGCTGAAATTATCTGATGTTTATTCAGATTCCAAAGCGTCTAATGTTAAAGATAACAAAGCTACATCAGAAAATGAAGTACAGGCAACCATAAATCCAACTAATGAAATTAAAGCTGGAACCTTTTTGATCATCAAGCTACAGAGTGAGAGGGGAAATGGACAGAATTTTATGGCTGTTTGCCAATGACTGTGTGGCCAATGAAATCAAGGTTGTTTTTAAAAACCACGTGAGAAAGAAAACAAACTCATTTTTGCTAATGAAAATGACATTTCAATTGTTTCTTCACAAAATGATGTTAAAGTTTTGAATCCTCCTGTGATTCAAATGAGAGGAAACTGAGTTTATTACTTTCATTAAACTTTCTGTGTATATTTACTTAGTTAGCTAGTTGAGTATTCAGTCCTTTATTTATTTGAACATGACAATGCTTCATTCTCCATATTGTGTATTATGTTGAGCTAAGAGAGTGTTTCAGCTGAAGATGAGGGGTCTGTTAGTCTCTATTAAATAACCGTGTTTTTTTATTAATTTAAAACCAAAACCACTTTCATTAAGCAATGTGATTTTTTGTACTGCAAAAAATGTAATGAATCCATTATCACCCAGTAATTCTTTGAAATATTTAGAGAAATTTGTACATACCACACCCATGACACAATTCTGTCACACCTGTGACAACAGAAATTATGTTATTACTTTGAAAATAATGTAAGTTTCTTTCTGATATGTTCATGACTAATGCGGTCAATTTTCAATATTATACAGTTATTAATTTGTTTACATATAATCACTCAATTCACAGATTTTTACCCTGTAATGGTCAATGTGCTACATTGCACTTCTGAATTTTGTCACACCCGTGACATATGACTTTTGGTTAATAATATAGGTTTCCATCAATTACAAAAAGAAAATTATATTTGGACTTAGTAATGTAATCAATTTCCTTTTAAACAATATATATTAAAAGGGGAATCTTTAATATGGGACTTTTAAAATTATTATAAAGTTCATTTATAGAGTTCAAGTGTGACACCCTTGACTATGGAATCAGTCAATTATGGATTTCACTATTGATTACATTTATCTCCATATTTTCTATTATAAACAGTATAGTTCTGAGAACATACAATGAATATACTGTTAGTATGTTATACTTAATGAAATGTTCCTTACAGGACTGACACTAATATTAACTATTATCCTAATTGTTCTTTTCTGGGCTCTAAAAGCCCTTTCCATATATATAATTGATGCCCCACCCCAAATCTTGATACCATACTGCTGGTGGGAGTGTATAATTCCAAAGTAGATTTGTCTTAAAACTGGTTGCGCTATTATGCTAGAAAGGCATTTTAGCAGGTAGGTATTACAGGGGATTTTTTTTACACATGTAGCTGATGTGTCCTCTCATGTAAGATGTTAGTCTACTACAACACCCAGGAATTTATGTTTCAACTGATAGCTCTGGTTCTGTTTAATTTAGCAGAAACTCCATCAGAACTGTCTTGTCCTTATTTAGTGCCAATTTGTTTTTGGTGAGATATTCTGTGATGAAGTTAATGTTCTCTGCATTATTTTGCACTGCTGACTGTTTTGTAGAGCCCCAACTTATGAAGGAGGTATCATTAGCATAATTTATTAGGTTTGAATTTCGTGGAATTATTATATTGTTGATGTAGGCTACACAATAAACAAAAAAGGCCCAATAATGCTTCCCCGAGGGAGTCAACAGTTAAGAATTTAATAAGATGATTTTACTGTTTGTGTGTCTCCCAGTTGTATAATATAGCTTGACACATTCTCTCTTGTCAGCATAGTAACATCTTAACAAATCTAATGTTACTCCTCTGAATCCGTAAGCTTCTAATTTATGTAGAAGAACAGAATGATTTACAGAGTTGAAAGCCTTGAATAGGTCTAAAAAGGTGCCAATAACTTTGTTTCCATCTTCAAGTTTATTCAATATCACTTGCAAAAATGTAGCTACAGCTGCTATTGTAGACCTGTCCTTCCTCAAACCATCCTGACAGTTTTGTATTTTTAGTAGATTGTACTTACAGAAAAATGATTAAAGTTGATCAAGAAGTTGCCTTTCCAACAGCTTCCTGAGTATTGATGTCAATGAAACAGGCTTATAATTTTGTATATCTGCAATTATTCCCTTTTTATGCACCGATCTTATTTTGGCGACTTTTAACAGGTCAAGAAATGACCCCTGACTGAAAGAGCTGTTTATTAAATGTTGTAGTGGCTTTATTAATTCATTACTGCATTCTTTCAGAAATATCACTGAGATGTCATCCCAGCCACTGGATGTATTTGCTTTTAAGTTGGAAATGGTTTTCAGGATTTCCGCTTCTGTATCACACTTTAGGAAGAATGATTTACTGACATTACTGGGATTTAGCACCTGTGGTGGGTCAATCATATCATCCCTACTCATCTTACTAATCTGGTCTATAAATCTCTCACATACTTCCTTTGGGTCACTAAGCATTTTTTCATTGTCACTTATTATTATACTATTTGCACACTGTGTTGCTGCTCCCTCCCCTTTCCTTATTTACTACACTCCACACTGTTTTGGTAACATTACTACATTGCCTCATCTGTTCAGCATACATCTGTGCTTTTAATGCATAACCACTTATAAACTGATTCCCAATTTCTGTGAATTACTTCTATTTTTGATATTTATAAAACATTGCTTTTGCACCCATTAAGTTTTAATAGAGGATTCTCGTGGTAGAACTGCTCCTAACAGCTTCATGTATAGATCCATCACCGTGATGTTGTTTGTAATAAAAATTGCTTTATTCAGTCTTGTATTTTCTTGACGCTGTAGTCCTGATAAGCAGTGCCACTGCTCGACTTAGTTTCCATCTGTAGAGGGTTGAGGGCTGTGGGAGAGCTTGTACCTTCTAGCAACTCTAAAGGAAATGATGTAACCACAATTTAAAAAACTATCCTGTATGTAACTATTCTCATAACTCTTTACAATACTTAGTGAATACATCATGTATTACAATGTACTTGTAGCTGGTCTTTACATCATACTTAATCATCTGACAAGTTAGTAAGTCTGGTGAGTTAGTAAGTCTGACTGAGATTGTTTAACAACCTTCTTTTGTTCTTGTGTGAAATCACTGTCATTCAGATGTCTTCTTCTCTCGGATCCGCAGCATCACCGCACTGTGGCAGCAAGGTGTAAACAACTTCTCCATTACAAATAAATCCACTCACTCACACTGCACTTGTTAAATCATTGTACTCACATTTCTCCTTTCATATCTGCACATAAATTCAAAAAATGTGCGCACAGTAAGCAATAAACTACTTAATAGCTACTAAAATACATTTTCAATAAAAATCTTTTGTCGGCCTAAGAGGATAAAAGTGGAACACGTTATTCCAGAAATTTCATGCTACTCTACACCAAGTACTGGGCCCATAATCTTTTGTTGAACATTTTTAGTATAACTAACTTGAAATCTTTCTGAAAGACCATTTCGTTAAATGAAAAGTAGTAAGTGCACTACAATGACTAAACACATATACTACAACACAACCACCACAGAGTAATAGTAACACAAATGTGCGAACAGGAAACTGTTGATCTCAATTTATGAATCCCAACATAAATACACACACCAAAAAAAGTTTTGTATCACCTCGGTTCCAAGAGTTCTGGAACCTGTACAGAAAACTGGAATAGAGATCAACATAAACATCATTTCTGCCGAAACTTCATGGCAGATTAAAACTGTGTGCCCGACCGAGACTCGAACTCGGGACCTTTGCCTTTCGCAAGTGCTCTACCATCTGAGCTACCGAAGCACGACTCACGCCCGGTACTCACAGCTTTACTTCTGCCAGTATCTCGTCTCCTACCTTCCAAACTTTCACAGAAGAGCTTCTGTAAAGTTTGGAAGGTAGGAGACGAGATACTGGCAGAATTAAAGCTGTGAGTACCGGGCGTGAGTAGTGCTTAGGTAGCTCAGATGGTAGAGCACTTGCCCGCGAAAGGCAAGGGTCCCGAGTTCGAGTCTTGGTCGGGCACACAGTTTCAATCTGCCAGGAAGTTTCATATCAGCGCACACTCCACTGCAGAGTGAAAATCTCGTCCTGGAAACATCCCCCAGGCTGTGGCTAAGCCATGTCTCCACAGTATCCTTTCTTTCAGGAGTGCTAGTTCTGCAGGTTCGCAGAAGAGCTTCTGTAAAGTGTGGAAGGTAGGAGATGAGATACTGGCAGAAGTAAAGTTGTGAGGACGGGGCGTGAGTCGTGCTTCGGTAGTTCAGATGGTAGAGCACGTGCCCGCAAAAGGCAAAGGTCCCGAGTTCGAGTCTCCATCGGGCACACAGTTTTAATTTGGCAGGAAGTTTCATATCAGCACACACTCCGCTGCAGAGTGAAAATCTCATTCTGGATCATTTCTGCCCTTTTTATTGCTCATAAAAACCACACTTTGCATGTTGTACCACCATACACCGATACCTTCATAGGTGGTGGTTCAGATTGCTGTAATACTGGTACCTCTAGTACCCAGAAGCATGTCCTCTTGCATTGATGCATGCCTGTTAGTGGATCATGTCATCCATAAACAGCCATTTTCAATCTATCCCAGACATGTTTGGTAGGGTGCATGTCTGGAGAACACGCTGGTCTCTCTAGTCGAGCGATGTCGGTAATCTGAAGGAAGTCATTCACAAGATGTGCATGATGGGGGTGCAAATTGTCATCCATGTAGTCGAATGCCTCACCAATATGCTGCCGATATGATCGCACCATCGGTCGGAGGATGGCATTCACGTATCGTACAGCCGTTACATCACCTTCTGTGACCAGCAGCTGCATACCTCGGGCCCACATAATGCCACTCCAAAACAACAGGGAACCTACACCGTGCTGCACTCGTTGGACAGCGTGTCTAAGGCATTCAGCCTGACCAGGTTGCCTCCAAACACGTCTCCGATGATTGTCTGATTGGCGGCATACGTGACAGTCATCGGTGAAGAGAACGTGATACCGATCCTGAGCAGTCTACTCGGCATGTCGTTGGGCCCATCTGCGCCTCGCTGCACGGTGTCGTGGTTGCAAAGATGGACCTCACCACGGACATCGGGAGTGAAGTTGCGCATCGTGCAGCCTATTGTGCACAGTTTGAGTCGTAACAAGACGACCCGCAGTTGCACGAAAAGCATTATTCAACACGGTGGTGCTGCTGTCAGGGTTCCTCCGAGCCATAATCCGTAGGTAGCTGTCATCCACTGCAGTAGTAGCCGTCAGGTAGCCTGAGTGAGGCACGTCATTGGCAGTTTCTGTCTCTCTGTACCTCCTCCGTGTCTGAACAACATCGCTTCGGTTTATTCCGAGACGCCTGGACACTTCTCTCGTTTAGAACCTTTCCTGGCACAAAGTAACAACGCGGACGCAATCGAACCGCGGCACTGACCGTCTAGGCACGGTTGAACTACAGACGACACGACAATTGTTTACACTTTTGGGCGGGTTTAGTGACATCTCCGAACAGTCAAAGGGACTGTGTCTGTGATACAATATGCACAGTCAACGTCTATCTTCAGGAGTTCTGGGAACGGGGTGATGCAAAACTTTTTTCATGTGTGAGCAACATTTGATACTTGCATGTCTTATCCTAATACAATAATTAAGAAGTTTCGAAGTGCAGATGTGGCACTTGGTTGCAGTATGTACACCCACAGAGCTGTGTTGATTTAATTGTTAGTGAAGCTGTGTACGTATGTAATGAAGACTTTATTTCTGAGCTTGAGTACTCACATGTAACATGAATTTCCACTTGACAATCACTTCATATTACTTATAAAAGCCACTGCTAAAGAATATTTACTGTCTAGTATGGCTCATGTGGTGACAATTCTGAGTAACTCTGTTCACAGAAACAAAATTTGTTGAAAATACAATAAACTAATTATCTTTGAAAGACTGTGTAGCAGATTAGTTAATAAGTTCAAAGTTTTTTTTTATTTGTGATGGTGAAATAAAGATTTAATGTAATAAAGTACTTGAATATTGTTATATTGTAAATGTTGTTGTTGTTGTTGTGGTCTTCAGTCCTGAGATGGTTTGATGCAGCTCTCCATGCTACTCTATCCTGTGCAAGCTTCTTCATCTCCCAGAACCCACTGCAACCCACATCCTTCTGAATCTGCTTAGTGTAGTCATCTCTTGGTCTCCCTCTACGATTTTTACCCTCCAATACTAAATTGGTGATCCCTTGATGCCTCAGAACATGTCCTACCAACCGATCCCTTCTTCTGGTCATGTTGTGCCACAAACTTCTCTTCTCCCCAATCCTATTCAATACTTCCTCATTAGTTATGTGATCTACCCATGTAATCTTCAGCATTCTTCTGTAGCACCACATTTCGAAAGCTTCTATTCTCTTCCTGTCCAAACTATTTATCGTCCATGTTTCACTTCCATACATGGCTACAGCCCATACAAATACTTTCAGAAATGACTTCCTGACACTTAAATCTATACTCGATGTTAACAAATTTCTCTTCTTCAGAAACACTTTCCTTGCTATTGCCAGTCTACATTTTATATCCTCTCTACTTCGACCATCATCAGCTATTTTGCTCCCCAAATAGCAAAACTCTTTTACTACTTTAAGTGTCTCATTTCCTAATCTAATTCCCTCAGCACCGCCAGACTTAATTCGACTACATTCCATTATCCTCGTTTTGCTTTTGTTGATGGTCATCTTATATCCTCCTTTCAACACACTATCCATTCCATTCAACTGCTCTTCCAAGTTCTTTGCTGTCTCTGACAGAATTACGATGTCATCGGCGAACCTCAAAGTTTTTATTTCTTCTCCATGGATTTTAATACCTACTCCAAATTTTTCTTTTGTTTCCTTTACTGCTTGCTCAATATACAGATTGAATAACATCGGGGAGAGACTACAACCCTGTCTCACTCCCTTCCCAACCACTGCTTCCCTTTTATGTCCCTCGACTCTTAATAACTGCCATCTGGTTTCTGTACAAATTGTAAATAGCCTTTCGCTCCCTGTATTTTACCTGTGCCACCTTCAGAATTTGAAAGAGAGTATTCCAGTCAACATTGCCAAAAGCTTTCTCTAAGTCTACAAATGCTAGAAATGTAGGTTGGCCCTTCCTTAATCTAGCTTCTAAGATAAGTCGTAGGGTCAGTATTGCCTCACGTGTTCCAACATTTCTACGGAATCCAAACTGATCTTCCCCGAGGTCGGCTTCTACTAGTTTTTCCGTTCGTCTGTAAAGAATTCGCATTAGTATTTTGCAGCTGTGGCTTATTAAACTGATAGTTCGGTAATTTTCACATCTGTCAACACCTGCTTTCTTTGGGATTGTAATAATTATATTCTTCTTGAAGTCTGAGGGTATTTCGCCTGTCTCATACATCTTGCTCACCAGATGGTAGAGTTTTGTCAGGACTGGCTGTCCCAAGGCCGTCAGTAGTTCCAATGGAATGTTGTCTACTCCGGGGGCCTTGTTTCGACTCAGGTCTTTCAGTGCTCTGTCAAACTCTACACGCAGTATCGTATCTCCCATTTCGTCTTCATCTACATCCTCTTCCATTTCCATAATATTGTCCTCAAGTACATGGCCCTTGTATAGACCCTCTATATACTCCTTCCACCTTTCTGCTTTCCCTTCTTTGCTAAGACGGGGTTTCCATCTGGGCTCTTGATGTTCATACAAGTGGTTCTCTTATCTCCAAAGGTCTCTTTAATTTTCCTGTAGGCAGTAGCTATCTTACCCCTAGTGAGATAAGCCTCTACATCCTTACATTTGTCCTCTAGCCATCCCTGCTTAGCCATTTTGCACTTCCAGTCGATCTCATTTTTGAGACGTTTGTATTCCTTTTTGCCAGCTTCATTTACTGTATTTTTATATTTTCTCCTTCCATCAATTAAATTAAATATTTCTTCTGTTACCCAAGGATTTCTACTAGCCCTCGTCTTTTTACCTACTTGATCCTCTGCTGCCTTCACTACTTCATCCCTCAAAGCTACCCATTCTTCTTCTACTGTAATTCTTTCCCCCATTCCTGACAATTGCTCCCTTATGCTCTCCCTGAAACTCTGTACAACCTCTGGTTCTTTTAGTTTATCCATGTCTCATCTCCTTAAATTCCCACCTTTTTGCAGTTTCTTCAGTTTTAATCTACAGGTCATAACCAATAGATTGTGGTCAGAGTCCACATCAGCCCCTGGAAATGTCTTACAATTTGAAACGTGGTTCCTACATCTCTGTCTTACCATTATATAATCTATCTGATACCTTTTAGTATCTCCAGGCTTCTTCCATGTATACATCCTTCTTTTATGATTCTTGAACCAAGTGTTACCTATGATTAAGTTGTGCTCTGTGCAAAATTCTACCAGGCAGCTTCCTCTTTCATTTCTTTGCCTCAGTCCATATTCACCTACTACGTTTCCTTCTCTCCCTTTTCCTACTATCGAATTCCAGTCACCCATGACTATCAAATTTTCGTCATCCTGAATAATTTCTTTTATTTGATCATACATTTCTTCAATTTCTTTGTCATCTGCAGAGCTAGTTGGCATATAAACTTGTACTACTGTAGTAGGTGTGGGCTTCATATCTATCTTGGCCACAATAATGCGTTCACTATGCTGTTTGTAGTAGCTTACCCGCATTCCTATTTTCCTGTTCATTATTAAACCTACTCCTGCATTACCCCTATTTGATTTTGTGTTTATAACCCTGTAGTCACCTTGTTCCTCCTGCCACCGAACTTCACTAATTCCCCACTATATCTAACTTTAACCTATCCATTTCCCTTCTTAAATTTTCTAACCTATCTGCCCGATTAAGGGATCTGACATTCCACGCTCCGATCCGTAGAACGCCAGTTTTCTTTCTCCTGATAACGACATCCTCTTGAGTAGTTCCCGCCCGGAGATCCGAATGGGGGACTATTTTACCTCCGGAATATTTTACCCAAGAGGAGACCATCATCATTTAATCATACAGTAAAGCTGCATGCCCTCGGGAAAAACTACAGCCGTAGTTTCCCCTTGCTTTCAGCCGTTCGCAGTACCAGCACAGCAAGGCTGTTTTGGTTATTGTTACAAGGCCAGATCAGTCAATCATCCAGACTGTTGCCCCTGCAACTACTGAAAAGGCTGCTGCCCCTCTTCAGGAACCACACGTTTGTCTGGCCTCTCAACACATACCCCTCTGTTGTGGTTGCACCTATGGTATGGCTATCTGTATCGCTGAGGCATGCAAGCCTCCCCACCAACGGCAAGGTCCATGGTTCATGGGGGGGGGGATATTGTATATAAAATTATAAATTAGGTTCACAGCCCATTTTTTGTTGAAATTCCGTTTTACAGAAGTCATAACTGAATACAATCTCTCAGGTTTTTTCTGTGTGATTAGTCGTAACTGTATATGTTTGCTCTAGTCATTGTAACGGAAAATTGAAATATGGGTAAGAGTTACATAGTGGACACTCCTTAAACTTTGTTGTCGTCTATGTACGATATATGTAGACCTACGTAATAAGCATCAAAATGCTCATTGTAGACTTGTCCGTAAAGTGATATAGGGTTGCTGAATTTACCTCTCAATTTTAATTTTGTAAAGAAAAATGCATTAAATATGCAAGGTACAATAAATATGATGTGATTGAAGACATTAGAATATGCTGCAGATTAATCTGTTACCATAAACTTTATTTTGCATTTACATTAATTGACTTCACTGACTCCCAGCCATATTACCAATTTATAACTTAATACAGATCAAATAAGGCATAGGAGCTCAACGAGGGATTTTCGTACAGAGATGTTGTGTTCCTCTGAGTAAGCATCTCTTCAGTGTTAACATTCTGATAGTGGGACATTTTGATGATGAAATGACTGGAAGAATGTTTTGCCATTCATACTGTAATCTCATACATGAAATAGTTCCACTGTGATTAAAACAGGAATAAAACCGTTAGCTGCTTTGCCTCATGCAGTCCATGCATACCAAATGGAATTCCACATAAGCAAACTAGGTTGTCGACTTTAAGACAAGTAGTCTGCCCCGAAAGTACATCAAATCAAAATACAGCCTTTGACAAGGCTTTCTGGTCAGTGATTTTAATCCGAGGGGGTAAGTTACACAGAAGGGCTTAAATGGTTGAACCCTCTCAAAGGTGTCAGACAGACATTTCCTCTGGCTTCAGCTAATAGCTGCCCTCAGCATTGGACCACAGAAACATGATTGTAAGTATGTGTTCATGTACTGCTGAAAGAAATACTTATATTACGTGTCATTGTACTGTAGCTGTCTTGGCCAAGATTTGTGCACCGTAAGTACAGCCGAATCTGCTCTGTGTTCCACCTTCCTCCACAATTGCACTATTCTAGTGAGTCAAATGAAAACCTTAAATATTTTTTAAATATTATTTATTGTGCAGAAGTGGTACAAAGCTGCATCACTTTTCAACGTAATCTCCTCCACGCTCAATGCAAGTCCTCCTGCGCTTACAAAGTGCATAAATTCCTTTAGAAAAAATTTCTTTTCTTAGTCTGCACAACCACCCGTGCACCGCATGCCGTACCTCTTCATCAGCACGGAACATCTTTCCTCCCATTGCGTCTCTGAGTGGTCCAAATGTATGGAAATCACTTGGGGCAAGGTCTGGTGAGTATGATGGATGAGAAAGACACTAAAATGCAGGTCTGTGATTGTTGCAACTGCTGTATGGGCAGTGTGATGCCTTGCATTGTCATGTTGCAAAAGGATACCTGCTGACAGCAATCCACGTTGCTTTGATTTGATTGCAGGCCGCAGATGATTTTTAGGAGATGTGTGTATAATGCACTGGTGACAGCGGTCTCTCCAGGCATGTAATACTCCAAAATGACACCTTTTTCGTCCCAAAAGAGAGTCAGCAAAACCGTCCCTGCTGATGGTTCTGTTCAAAACTTCTTTGGTTTTGGTGATGAGGAATGGCGCCATTCCTTGCTCGCTCTCTTCATTTCTGGTTGGTGGAAGTGAATGCAGTTTTCGTCCCCAGTAACAATTCTTGCAAGACAGCCGTCACCTTCTCGTTCAAAGTGCCGAAGAAGTTCTTCACAAGCATCAACACTTGGTTCTCTCATTTCAGGAGTCAGCTGCTGTGGCAGCCATCTTGCAGACACTTTGTGAAACTGGAATACATCGTGCACAATGTGGTGTACTGACCCATGACTAACCTGTAAACATGCTGCAATGTCATGCAGTGTCACTCGGGTTTTTCCTTCACTATGGCTTCAACTGCTGCAATGTTCTGTGGAGTCACAATTCATTGTGCCTGACATGGGAGAGGAGCATCTCCCACTGAAGTTACTCCATTCGTAGACTTGCTACTGTGACAAACATGCATCACTGTACCATTTGTTGATGAATTTCAATAGGTTTCACACCTTCACTACGCAAAAACCAAATAACAGAACGCTGTTCTCCCCTGGTGCAAGTCGCAAGTGGGGCGGCCATCTTTATACTGACACTGCGACTGTATGGGTGCATCTGCACTATGCTGCCACCTACAGGCAATTCTGCACGCTGTTTGTAGCATGCTTACCAACTTGGCAGGGTAACGGCACAAAATTTCAATTTGTTATTACAAATTTAAGGTTTTCATTTGACTCACCCTCGTATACCTGCAACTACGGTTCTCGATACAGTCAAACACGTGAAGCCACATCAAACACAAGAATGGTCTGACAAATAAATCAAAATCAGCCTTCAAACATGTAACATATTGTAATCTCTTTGAGAACTCATGATAAAATGTTTCAATTACTGAAACATATTCAGTCGTGTATAGTCCACAGATGGCTGCTTTGAGTTTTGGGAAATGTTCCATGTCATGAACTTTAAACTGATTTGTCCATGCTGTTATTTATGATTATTTTTATCATCATCATCATTATTATTATTATTATAACTATCGTTATTGTGTTTACCTTGTCTGCCATGTCTGTTACTAAATGATTCTCTCCTTTCTGTAGATACTTCATAAATTCAAATAATTGGTGATGTGAACCATGAAAGTTTTTGTCACCACTCTACTTGTGCTTAACTCAGTTTTTTTCCTTAATGGCTGCCTTCACTTCAGCCAGCATTCACTGTCGTTCATCAGAAGACAAGTGGATCGTGTCATCTTTGTTGCTAGTGTTGGAACAACATTGCCGTAACTCCTTTTGCAGCTCGTAAAAGTGCGATGCCATATCGAGGAGCACTTTGCGTGACCTTCAAACGATACAAAAGGTACAACATTTCCCATTCAGCATCGAATGATGTGGCTTCTCCACTTTCTCATTTTTGGAAAATTGTATAGGTGCCACAGTATTTCTGATACAGACTAAAAGTCTAATTTAACACAAGTAGTATTCTCAGCGAACTGCTCGGCAGTTGTGACATCTGGCTGCAGCCTTCCACTTCCTTCTCCTCCTCATCCATCACCCCTACTTGCTGTCGCACTTGGGGCACTAGGCAGGAGTGCAGCCGGTGCGAACGCGCTCGTACATGCCATTTGGCCAGGTCTGTAATATAACTTTGGAAGACATATACAGGCTACAAATTAGTACAGCGTGACGTCATGCTGGTGTTCCTTTACAGGGGCAGCACGAGTCATAATTCGAACAACCAATTCATCTCTTGTGTTTACTTTTTCTTTGTTGACTTCACCTTTCTGCCAGTTCACCTTCCGAGGGAGTTAGGTTTCTCGGCCACTGAGGCCCATGAATGTTATCCCTTAGATTTTTGCCTGTGTGTGTAGTTGAAAGACAAAGTCTACAAAGAAAAAGTAAACACGAGAGACAAATTGGTTGTTGGAATTACGAATAGTGGTTCCTTCTTAAGAGTATGCCAGGATGACCTCAGAAGAACTACACATGGTGTGATCGAGAAAATTCAAATCTGCATTAAAGTATGAGAAGGAATTTATGAAAACTAATTTTGAACTTTAAAATATGGTTTATTAAAGAAGTTAAAATCTTTTACTGCCTGGATGACATTTACTTAAGAAACTCATGTCTTTTACTTTGAATGGGGACAGTCAAGTTAGTTCAGCTGGACTTACAAGCATTTCATTTCATTATTGACATTTTGTGTGATGAAATGACGGCGATTTCATGCTTTATTACAATTTTGTCAACCAGGGTGTTTTTGTGCTGTTGCATAAAAGTTTTTTTGCTGAACTTGCCTCTCATACTATTAATGACTGAGTAGTTTTTACTGGTGTGACCAGTTTATTTCAACGTGTGTCTCAGACAAGTATACTGTACACCCAGGCTCAGTTTTGTTGCTGTCTTATTTATGTTGGTTTCTCCAAAAGGGCAGGTTACTGCATAATGATCATTACTGCTATGTTCATTTTTTGCTAAACCTCCATTACGTGAGCACTGTCTGAAGATATAAGGTGATATGATATTGCAGAATTACTATGCAAAGTTCCTTCAGATATGCATGCGTGTCCAAAGGAATAGACACAGTGGCGACTGAGGCCATTATGAAATACGTGAAATGTGTTGCCAGTTACAAATATGGACAGCTGTGTGATGAAATGACAACAATGAAAATTTGTGCCGGACTGGGACTCGAACCTCGATTTCCTGCTTATTGGGAGCGGTCGCCTTACCATTTCGCTATCTGAGTGTAACTCACGGCCAGACCCAAACTTCCACATGTCGTCAACTGTGGGTATACAATCTGTACTTGTACATCCATTATCTGTATTCTCGTACAAGGGAGACATTTTACTTCAAAGTTGCTCACTTTGTGTCGGCAGATAAATATGATACTGCAGTGCCTGTGTTATTCTGAATTCGAGACAAAGTTCATTTGTACATGCCAAGTGAGCGACTTTCAATAAAAATGTCTCCCGTGTATGAGAATATACATAACGGATGTAGTGCAGGTTGTCGACACACGAAAATTTGGGTCTGCCCGTGACTAGTGCTTCGATGGCCAAATGGTAAGGCAAACGGTCACAATAAGCAGGAAATTTAGGTTTGAGTCCTGGTCTGGCACAAATTTTCACTGTCGCCATTCCATTATACAGCTGATGGTTACCCATATTCTGAACTGAGAATACATTTCGTGTGTATGATCTGTAGATGGCTGCTACTTACAAAAGAAACTAGCTAGTCATGAAGATGACGTGCTACAGAAGCGAAATGTAACCAACAGGAAGAAAATGCTGTGACATGCAGATGATTAGGTTTGAGGAGCATTCACACAAGGTTGGCGCCTGTGGCGACACCTACAACGTGCTGACATGAGGAAAGTTTCCAACCAATTTCTCATACACAAACAGCAGTTGACCAGCGTTGCCTGGTGAAACGTTGTTGTGATGCCTCGTGTAAGGACGAGAAATGCGTACCATCACGTTTCTGACTTTGATAAGGGTCAGATTGTAGCCTATCGTGATGCAGTTTATCGTATTGTGACATTGCTGCTCGCATTGATCGAGATCCACTGGCTGTTAGCAGAATATGGAACCGGTGGGTTCAGGAGGGTAATACGCAATGCTGTGCTGGATCCCAACGTCCTCGTATCACTAGCAGTCGAGATGACAGGCATCTTATCCGCATGGCTGTTATGGATCGTGCAGACACGTCTTGATCCCCGAGTCAACAGATGGGGACGTTTGCAAGGCAACAACCATCTGCACGAACAGTTCGGCAACATTTGCAGCAGCACGGACTATCAGCTCGGAGACCGTGGCTGCTGTTACCCTTGACGCTGCATCACAGACAGGGGCACCTGCGATGGTGTACTCAACGACGAACCTGTGTGCACAAATGGCAAAACATCATTTTTTCAGATGAATCCAGGTTTTGTTTACAGCATCACGATGGTCGCATCTGCGTTTGGCAACATCGCGGTGAACAAACCTTGGAAGCGTGTATTCGTCATCACCATACTGGCGTTATCACCCAGTGTAATGGTATGGGATGCCACTGGTTACACCTCTCGGTCACCTCTTGTTCGCATTGACAGCACTTTGAACAGTGGACATTACATTTCAGATGTGTTGCGACCCATGGCTCTACCCTTCATTCGATCCCTGCGAAACCCTACATTTCAGCAGGATAATGCACAACCGCCTGTTGCAGGTCCTGTACGGGCCTTTCTGGATACAGAAAATGTTCGATTGCTGCCCTGGGAAACACATTCTCTAGATCTCTCACCAAATGAAAACGTCTGGTCAATGGTGACCGAGCATCTGGCTTATCACAATACCCCAGTCACTACTCGTGATGAACTGTGGTATCATGTTGAAGCTGCATGGGCAGCTGTACCTGTACACGCGATCCAAGCTCTGTTTGACTCAATGCCCAGGCGTATTGAGGCCGTTATTATGGCCAGAGGTGGTCGTTCTGGGTTCTGATTTCTCAGGATCTATGCACCCAAATTGTGTGAAAATGTAATCACATGTCAGTTCTAGTATAATATATTTGTCCAATGAATACCCGTTCATCATTTGCATTTCTTCTTGTGTAGCAATTTTAATGGCCAGTAGTGTATGTTAATTTTTCTATGTAAATGTGATATAAGCAGTATAAATTTTGTGACATTTGCCTTTTAGCCAATTATTCTGTGCCACTGGCATTCCACTCAAGAGATTTGCTGTGGGCCCAGGAGGCTCACAGCTTGGGACAATTCCACTGAAATCGTAGAAGGACAAGAAGTTTCAGGTACTGTCACTGGCTGAGCCAGATGCAGCTGCCTGCCCTGTTTCAGAGGATCATTCTCAGCCTTCAAGGTCCGGGCAATCGCAGAGGGTGGGCTTTTGGTAGTTGGGAGCTACAATGTTAGGTGCGTAATGGGGCCCCTTAGGGATATGGCGGCTAAGGAGGGAAAGAAATCCAGTGTGCACTCCGTGTGCATTCTGGGTGGAGTCATTCCTGATGTCAAAAGGGTCCTTCTGGATGCCATGAAGAGCGCAGGGTGCAGCCAGCTGCAGGTGGTGGTGTCGGCACTAATGACGTGTGTCGCTTTGGATCTGAGGAAATTCTCTCTGGATTCCAGCGGCTATCTGATTTGGTGAAGGCTGCCGGTCTTGCTTACGAAATGAAGGCAGAGCTCACCATCTGCAGCATCGTCGACAGAACCAACTGCGGACCTTTGGTGCAGAGCCGGGTGAAGGGTCTGAATCAGAGGTTCAGACAGGTTTGCAACCGTGTTGGCTGCAGATTGCTTGACTTGCGCCATATGGTGGTGGGATTTCAGGTCAGGAGTTCACTACACTCAGCTGGCGGCTACACGGGTAGCGGAGGCTGTGTGGCGTGGACTGGGCGGTTTTTTTTAGGTTAGAAGGCCTCGGGAAAGTATGGGGTGGGCTGCAATCTCAAAGGGTGCATGGCAAATACAGGACGTGCTTGGATCAAGGAACAGTCGGAATTGTAGTTGTAAATTGTTGTAAATGTGCTGGGAAAGTCCTTGAGCTACAAGCACTAATAGAAATAATAGAAGGTGAAATCATTATAGGTACAGAAAGCTGGGTAAAGCCTGAAATAAGTTCTGCAGAAATTTTTACGAAGTCTCAGACGGTGTTCAGGAAAGATAGATTAGGCAGAATTGGTGGTGGAGTGTTTGTGGCTGTCAGTAGTGGTTTATCTTGTGGTGAAGTCGAAGTAGATCAATGATCTATTGATATTTAATCAGCACGGTTTCAGAAAACATCGCTATTGTGCAACGCAGTTAGCTCTTTATTTGCACGAAGTAATGGCCGCTATCGACAGGGGATCTCAAGTTGATTCCGTATTTCTAGATTTCCAGAAGGCTTTTGACACCATTCCTGACAAGCGACTTCTAATCAAGCTGCGGGCCTATGGGGTATCGTCTCAGTTGTGCGATTGGATTCGTGATTTCCTGTCAGGAAGGACGCAGTTCGTAGTAATAGACGGGAAATCATTGAGTAAAACTGAAGTGATATCAGGTGTTCCCCAGGGAAGCATCCTGAAGACCTCTTGCTGTTCCTGATCTATATAAATGACCTGGGTGACAATCTGAGCAGTTCTCTTAGGTTGTTCGCAGACAATGCTATAATTTACCGTCTAGTAAGGTCATCTGAAAACCAGTATCAGTTGCAAAGCGATTTAGAAAAGATTGCTGTACGGTGTGGCAGGTGGCAGTTGACGCTAAATAACGAAAAGTGTGAGGTGATCCACACGAGTTCCAAAAGAAATCGGTTGGAATTCGATTACTCGATAAATAGTACAATTCTCAAGGCTGTCAATTCAACTAAGTACCTGGGTGTTAAAATTACGAACAACTTCAGTTGGAAGGACCACATAGATAATATTGTGGGAAAGGCGAGCCAAAGGTTGCGTTTCATTGGCAGGACACTTAGAAGATGCAACAAGTCCACTAAAGAGACAGCTTACACTACACTCTTTCGTCCTCTGTTAGAATATTGGTGCGCGGTGTGGGATCCTTAGCAGGTGGGATTGACGGAGGACATCGAAAGGGTGCAAAAAAGGGCAGCTAGTTTTGTATTATCACATAATAGGGGAGAGAGTGTGGCAGATATGATACGCGAATTGGGATGGAAGTCATTACAGCAAAGACGTTTTTCGTCATGGCGAGACCTTTTTACGAAATTCCAGTCACCAACTTTCTCTTTCGAATGCGAAAATATTTTGTTGAGCCCAACATAGGTAGGAATGATCATCAAAATAAAATAAGAGAAATCAGAGCTCGAACAGAAAGGTTTAGGTGTTCGTTTTTCCCGCGCGCTGTTAGGGAGTGGAATGGTAGAGAGATAGTATGATTGTGGTTCAATGAACCCTCTGCCAAGCACTTAAATGTGAATTGCAGAGTAGTCATGTAGATGTAGATGACTTTGGCTAACACACAGTTAGCAGATTAGATAGACAAAACCATATCGAGAATAATTGTAATATCTGATTCTGAGTTGGATATAATATGGAACAAACAGCTGTAACAGAGGTAGAATATATATATGTTCGAAAAGAAGATGTGCCGAGTTCACTGAGCAGTACTTGGAATTTTTAGACTAATACTCAGCTGGTACAAGTAGAGCCACTTCCAAGAATGGGGTCTGAAGCCTGAAGACCCTATTCACAGTAATCCAAGCGATGGTTATGAAACAATCCATCTACATTTATCAACAATAGTGACCACGAGACACTTCTTAAAAACCAACTTCCTTACAGTATCATCTTGAAGCAGTGCGTCATCATCAAAATGCTGCATAGCCAACCACTTCTTCATTGCTGGGAATAAGTGGAAGTCGCTAGGTGTCAGGTCGGGACTGTACGGGGGAGGGGAAAAAACTCCCACCCAAAAGATTCGAGAACTTCACGAGTGACATTTGCCGTGTGGGCCCGGGCATTGTCGTGAATCAGCAAGATCTTTGAGCACAACTTTCCCCTGTTCTTGTTTTGTATTGCTCTTCTGAGGTTGTGCAGAGTTTGGCAATACCTTTGAGAGCTTACTGTAGTGCCTCTTTCCAGGAAATCCACAAAAATCACACCTTTTCTGTCCCAAAAGAAGAGGTGTACACGTGGTTGAAGGTGAAGGAATTTCCAAGCTCGTCCATCGCTACGATAAGTGCCTTAATTTAAATGTCAACTATGTAGAAAAGTAGTATTTAAGTGTGGCTTTCATCTGTATATAATAATAAAAAATTCCAATACTTTATTTATTTTTAATTCCAAACGTAATGTACTTTGTGGATAGCCCTTGTATTTAATGGTATAATTAAAAATGGGTATTTGAAAACTGCAACAGAAATTTTTTGCATGGTTAAAATACATGTATTAGTGAAAAGTGAAAAAACATGTCAACAGATTGTGCACTTGTCAGGGGATCACTTGGAAGTCGGAGTAATGTAACTGAGGCACCTGTGTGAGTAAAAGCTGCTATAGTATTACTGCATGTCTAATATAGCCAAGGAAATGGACTATGGGTCTAGATCTCTGACTCAAACTAAGATTATATTGAACTGCTCACGACTCTTGGCCTCCCTCTGCGATTTTTACCCTCCACGCTGCCCTCCAATACTAAATTGGTGATCCCTTGATGCATCAGAACATGTCCTAGCAACCGATCCCTTTTTCTGGTCAAGTTGTGCCACAAACTTCTCTTCTCCCCAATCCTATTCAATACTTCATTAGTTATGTGATCTACCCATCTAATCTTCAGCATTCTTCTGTAGCACCACATTTCAAAAGGTTCTATTCTCTTCTTGTCCAAACTATTTATCGTCCATGTCTCACTACCACACATGGCTACACTCCATACAAATATTTTCAGAAATGAATTCCTGACACTTAAACCTACACTCGATGTTAACAAATTTCTCTTCTTCAGAAACGCTTTCCTTGCCATTGCCAGTCTACATTTTATATTGTCTCTACTTCGACCATCATCAGTTATTTTGCTCCCCAAATAGCAAAACTCCTTTACTACTATAAGTGTCTCATTTCCTAGTCTAATTCCCTCAGCATCACACGACTTAACTCGACTACATTCCATTATCTTCATTTTGCTTTTGTTGATGTTCATCTTATATCCTCCTTTCAAGACACTATCCATTCCGTTCAACTGCTCTTCCAAGTTCTTTTCTGTCTCTGACAGAATTACGATGTCATCGGCAAACCTCAACATTTTTATTTCTTCTCCATGGATTTTAATACCTACTCCGACTTTTTCTTTTGTTTCCTTCAGTGCTTGCTCAATATACAGATTGAGTAACATCGGGGAGAGACTACAACCCTGTCTCACTCCCTTCCCAACCACTGCTTTCCTTTCATGTCCCTTGACTCTTATAACTGCCATCTGGTTTCTGTACAAATTGTAAATAGCCTTTCGCTCCCTGGATTTTACCCCTGCCACCTTCAGAATTTGAAAGAGAGTATTCCAATCAACATAGTCAAAAGCTTTCTCTAAGTCTACAAATGCTAGAAATGTAGGTTTGCCTTTTCTTAATCTTTCTTCTAAGATAAGTCGTAAGGTCAGTATTGCCTCACGTGTTCCAACATTTGTACGGAATCCAAACTGATCTTCCCCGAGGTCGACTTCTACTAGTTTTTCCATTCGTCTGTAAAGAATTCGTGTTCGTATTCTGCAGCTGTGACTTATTGAACTGATAGTTCAGTAATTTCCGCATCTGTCAACACCTGCTTTCTTTGGGATTGGAATTATTATATTCTTCTTGAAGTCTGAGGGTATTTCGTCTGTCTCATACATCTTGCTCACCAGATGGTAGAGTTTTGTCAGGACTGGCTCTCCCAGGGCCGTCAGTAGTTCCAATGGAATGTTGTCTACTCCGGGGCCCTTGTTTCGACTCAGGTCTTTCAGTGCTCTGTCAAACTCTTCACGCAGTATCGTATCTCCCATTTCATCTTCATCTACATCCTCTTCCATTTCCATAATATTGTCCTCAAGTACATCGCCCTTTTATAGACCCTCTATATACTCCTTTCACCTTTCTGCTTTCCCTTCTTTGCTTAGAACTGGGTTTCCATCTGAGCTCTTGATGTTATTACAAGTGGTTCTCTTATCTCCAAAGGTCTCTTTAATTTTTCTGTAGGCAGCATCTACCTTACCCCTAGTGAGATAAGCCTCTACATCATTACATTTGTCCTCTAGCCATCCCTGCTTAGCCATTTTGCACTTCCTGTCGATCTCATTTTTGAGACGTCTGTATTCCTTTTTGCCTGCTTCATTTACTGCCTTTTTATATTTTCTCCTTTCATCAATTAAATTCAATATTTCTTCTGAGGATTTCTACTAGCCCTTGTCTTTTTACCTACTTGATCTTCTGCTGCCTTCACTACTTCATCCCTCAAAGCTACCCATTCTTCTCTCACCGTATTTCTTTCTCCCATTCCTGTCAATTGCTGCCTTATGCTCTCCCTGAAACTATGTACAACCTCTGGTTGTTTTAGTTTATCCAGATCCCATCTCCTTAAATTCCCACCTTTTTGCAGTTTCTTCAGTTTTAATATACAGGTCATAACCAATAGATTGTGGTCAGTCCACATCTTCCCCTGGAAATGTCTTACAATTTAAAACCTGGTTCCTAAATCTCTGTCTTACCATTATATAATCTATCTGAAACCTGTCAGTATCTCCAGGCTTGTTCCATGTATACAGCCTTCTTTTATGATTCTTGAACCAAGTGTTAGCTATGATTAAGTTGTGCTCTGTGCAAAATTCTACCAGGCGGCTTCTTCTTTCATTTCTTTGCCTCAGTCCATATTCACCTACTATGTTTCCTTCTCTCCCTTTTCCTACTACCGAATTCCAGTCACCCATGACTATCAAATTTTCGTCATCCTTCACTATCTGAATAATTTCTTTTATTTGATCATACATTTCTTCAATTTCTTCGTCATCTGCAGAGCTAGTTGGCATATAAACTTGTAATACTGTAGTAGGTGTGGGCTTCGTATCTATCTTGGCCACAATAATGTGATCACTATGCTGTTTGTAGCAGCTTACCCGCATTCCTATTTTCCTATTCATTATTAAACCTACTCCTGCATTACCCCTATTTGATTTTGTGTTTATAACCCTGTAGTCACCTGGCCAGAAGTCTTGTTCCTCCTGCCACCGAACTTCACCAATTCCCACCATATCTAACTTTAACCTATCCATTTCCCTTTTTAAATTTTCTAACCTACCTGCCCGATTAAGGGATCTGATATTCCACGCTCCGATTCTTAGAATGCCAGTTTTCTTTCTCCTGATAACGACATCCTCTTGAGTAGTCCCCGCCCGGAGATCCGAGTGGGGGACTATTTTACCTCCGGAATATTTTACCCAAGAGGACGCCATCATCATTTAATCATACAGAAAAGCTGCATGCCCTTGGGAAAAATTACGGCCGTAGTTTCCCCTTGCTTTCAGCCGTTCGCAGTACCAGCACAGACCGTTTTGGTTATTGTTACAAGGCCAGATCAGTCAGTTATCCAGACTGTTGCCCCTGCAACTACTGAAAAGGCTGCTGTCCCTCTTCAGGAACCACACATTTGTCTGGCCTCTCAACAGTTACCCCTCCGTTGTGATTGCACCTACGGTAAGGCTATCTGTATCGCTGAGGCACGCAAGCCTCCCCACCAACGGCAAGGTCCATGGTTCATGGGGGGAGGAGTGTGCAAGAAACAGACAAAATTTATCAATAAAATTAGCAGACAACCAACAATGTTCAAATCTGTAGTTGTATTATATAGCTGCTTCCTCATTATTTACATGATCACTTTGATATTAGTCACAGGAAACAATTTATCTGCATCTGTGACAATACAATACTGCTTACAAAGGCCATTGCTACTTCACACATGGCTTTCACCACAAACACCGCTACTCGTAACTATCAGGAATCTTCAGTCCTTAAATGTAGATAATCAAATGATGAAATTATGACTAAACAATATCAGAACATGGAGAATGGGTGGTTAACAGTTGGAATCAGAGCATCTTGTGCTCTGCCTAATTCATAGGACAAAGTTTAAAAAATAAACTTCCACTACGACTACCATCACAATAAAAGCCTCCAATCCAGTACCAAAAGGTGAAACAACCAAATGCAAATGCCTTTGATTTACCCATGAAGATATGTGTAACACCAATAACCACAAATTTTACAACAATACAAGTCTAAGATGCCAGTTCTTTCAGCTACTGTTAAGTTTCTGACAGAGTATTAAAATCTTATTCTGTGTAGAGAGGACCACCCCTAATCCAGCTTTGCAGTCATTTAAAAAACCTGATCTACTAAACAAATTGTACTAAATGTTAACCTAAGTTATAGTAGGAAATAATATAGGAGTAAAGGAGACTACTTGTTGAATAGAGGAAGTAGTGAGTTGTTTACAGGTTCAAACGAAAGAGAAAGAACATGTGCTAGCTTTCAGAATAAATTCTGTGATGTGTATCACAGTAGCTTAGATTTTCATAATTCTGACCACTTTTCCCAGGTGCCATAAATAACCAAAGATGTTCTGCAGAGACAAATTCAGAGTAGCTCAAACATCAGTGCCTTTTCATTTGAAATAGTAGAGAAGTGAGATTCTTTGTAGCAGGTGAAAGAGTCCAGTGAGAAATGCAATTTATTCTGTTCTACTGTGTTGAGAGTTTCTGACTATTGCTGCCCTGTTTGAAAAATCCAAAAGGTAGTAACACATTGCCAATATGTGAGTAATTCTGTACTGGAACTCCCACCACATCTGACTAGACTCTGATAAACTATACATGATATGACTGCAATGCTGACAGAATGTTCAAACTTGCCTCCCTCCTTTATAAAGTTACTACTATGGCAGATTTTTTTAAGGACAAATACAGTTAGCCTGAGAGAACTTTTGAAACTGAAAGTTACAATATTAGAAGGCAGACTAATTTCATTATCATCTTCTTTAAACCATTTAATGAAATCGGGCCTCTCTTCAGACCTTTCTGTCCCGGCACTCTCTCAGTGCAGCACTGTAATTGCTGACATCCACATTAATTCACTAACAGCATATGGTCACTCTTCTCGATGACCCTACCGCTCACACGCGTCGTGGCTTGTCAAATGACAGTGTTGATGTCATTCCATTATACAAACAGTGTACAGTGCCAGATTTGTACCTGGTGACCAAAATTGGAAATACTTTTTTTTTCCTGGTGTCAGTCAGTTCCAAAATAATGCATCAGAATACATACGGAGGTTTACTGCCATATGATAATTACAGTCCACACTAGACCACCATTAGTAGCTGCACTTCAAATGTAACTACCGATTTGTACCACCGTTGAACTGTAATTTCTGATCTTTGTGTCTGCATGTATCAGAGTACATAAAAGACTCTTTGCACTCGTTATAAAAACTTAGTCTCGAAAAAATTTTCAAGGAGTGCTTGGAAATCCTTATATGAACAAAATACTCCTAATACACACATCAAAAAAAGTTTTGCATCACTTTGCTTCCGAGCGTTCCAGAACCTGTACAGAAAATTGGAATAGAGATCTGCATAAACATCATTTCCGTCTTTTTTATTGCTCATGGAAACCACACATTCCTTTTGTGCCACCAAACAGCGAGACCTTCAGAGGTGGTGGTCCAGATTGCTGTATACACCGTTACCTCTAATACCCAGTAGCACGTCCTTTTGCACTGATGCGTGCCTGTATTCGTCATAGCATACTATCCACAAGTTCATTATGGCACTGTTGGTCCAGATTGTCCCACTCTTCAAAGACAGTTCAGCGTAGATCCTCAGAGTGGGTCACATCATCCATAAACAGCCCTTCTCAATCTATCCCACGCATGTTCGATAGGGTTCACATCTGGAGAACATGCTAGCCCCTCTAGTCAAGTGATGTTATCCTGAAGGAAGCTATTCACAAGTGGTGCACAATGAGGGTGTGAATTGTCATCCACGAAGTCAAATGCCTCGTCAATATGCTGCCGATATGGTTGCACTATCAGTTGGAGAATGGCATTCACATGTCGTACAGCTATCACAGTGTCTTCCATGACCACCAGTAGCGTATGTTGTCCCCACATAATGCCTCCCCAAAACAATGGGGAACCTCCACCTTGCTGCACTCGCTAGACAGTGTGTGTCTAAGGCCTTCAGCCTGACTGGGGTGTCTCCGACAATTGTCTAGTTGCGACCCTCATCTGAGCATCCATTTGGCATGTTGTTGGGCCCATCTGCACCTTGCTGCACGGTGTCGTGGTTGCAAAGATGGACCCCGCCATGGACATCAGGAGTGAAGTTGTGCACCGTGCAGCCTATTGCGCACAGTTTGATTTGTACCATGACGTCCTATGGCTGCACAAAAAGTGTTATTCATCACGGTAGTGTTGCTGTCAGGGTTCCTCTGAGCCATAGCCGTAGGTAGTGCTCATCCACTACAGCAGTGACCCTTGGGTGGCCTGAGCGAGGCATGTCATCGACAGTTCCTGTACCTCTGTCTCTCCTCCATGTCTGAACATCACTTAGGTTCACTCTGAGATGCCTGGACACTTTGCTTATTGAAAGCTCTTCCTGGCAGAAAGTAACAATGCAGATGTGATCGAACCACGGTATTGATCATCTAGGCACAGTTGAACTACAGACAACACGAACCGTGTATCTCCTTCCTGGTGGAATGACTGGAACTAATCGGTTCTTGGACCCCCTTCACCTAATAGGTGCGGTTCATGCATGGGTTTAGTGACATCTCTGAACAGTAAAAGGGACTGTGTCTGTGATACAATATCCAGAGTCAACACCTGTCTTCAGGAGTTCTGGGGATCGGGGTGATGCAAAACTTTTTTTGATGTGTGTATTACCACAATGCAGGAATAGTGTGGCTTCAAACATGTGCATTATTTCAATGGAAATTTTTTCCAACGTATGATGATTCTAGGAATACACTACAACCTCCTGCATATCGCTCACATAGAGATTGCGAGGAAAAGATTATAATAATTACTGCATACACAGGGCATTCAAACAATCCATCTTCCTGCACTCCATAGGTGGGTGGAATAGGAAGAAACACTAATACCTGATACAGTGGGACATACCTTGTGCCATGCACCCATGGTGGTTTGCAATGTGTGGATGTAGATGTCTCATGATTGGAAAATGAATGGGAATGCTCTTAGCATGTCATTCAGCTCAAGCACAGCAGTATTTGGTTCAGATCACCCTAATAATCACACCTCATTCTCCTCCCTCTCTTGTGGAGCTCCGAAATGTGATTAGCAGCACTGTGAGTAATTATTCGAAATTCTGGTATTTTGAAAGCTTGGGGGCTTTATGTAATTTACATGCTATATTACTAGATGGCCCTACACAATTCTCAACATGCGGGTATTTCGAGGGTAAAAACAAACTTTCATATTGACAACACTGGTTAACAGTGTTGTCTTGTTGTTCTGTTATTCCCCCTAACACCTTTCTGTTGATACAATTACTCTCTTCACGTGTAAATGGAAGAAATTACATTAACTGATAAAACACATTCTTAATGATTTTAATCCCCCAGGGGGCTCAGCATTCGTTTGCTGAGTACGGGCTTGGCAAACCTGGGGTCCTCGAGCTGTGGACTGGTGTGCGCCGCCAGTCTGCTGATACTGTAAGCTCTGGGCATGCTTCAGCGATCACCGTGTGGCGCAATGGTGGAACGCTGTGTGTCTTAGAGACCGGGGATCTTGGCTTGGTTGCCTGGATCGAGAGGACAGTACATACCTCTATAAAAAACCCTTCAGTCTTAAGGTGTGCTGCGCGCCGATAAGATGCATGGCTATTGAGGTGGAATAGTCGCTAGCGGGCAACCTCTGGGGCACCTGCCGCATGCGGTACTCTGTCTGGATGGACGTAAGTTTCCCTAGCTGCTCGTGGGACGACCATGACTACCACGAATTCTTCCTCTTTTTCCTCCTAATTTTTCGCTGGCCAGTGGGATGGGTGGACCGCTGGTAGGCACTACCGCCCAATCCAACAAGAGGGCTAGGTTAGCCATTCCTCCTGACTCCGGCGTCAGCAAACGTACAGCCGTTCAGAGTAACAGAGCACATACTGAAAACCAGAATGTGTTTTAAATTATAAAAAGGAAAGAGGGTTCCTTTGAAAAGGTTTCGCCATTCTATATCCAAAAGGGTCTAGAAGGAATAGCTGGAACTTTAAAATCAGTGAAGCGTTTACGGAATGGGACACTACTTGTTGAAACATCAACTGCTCAGCAAGCAGTTAACCTTCAAACAGCTAAAAGCTTGGGGGAATACACTATCGATACAGAGCTTCACAACACCCTGAACTCCAGTAAGGGTGTTTTTACCTGCAGGGATTTCGTTGACATTCCTGTAGAAGAATTAAAGAGTGAGTGGGCTCAGGAGGCAATTGTTGACATTCAGAACATCATGAAAAGGGTGGATGGGAACCTGGTAAAATCAGACTCCTTCATTCTTACTTTCAATACCCCGAAACTCCCAGAACACGTCAAGGCAGGATTTCTTCGACTAAACGTCCGGTCTTATGTCCCAAACCCAATGCGCTGTTTTAAGTGCCAGCATTTTGGGCATACAACTCTAGGGTTTAAGGGAGAAGCGATGTGTGGCAACTGTGGTAAGGCTGCCGATGACGGAATTGACTGTTCGTCGCCTGTCAGATGTATAAACTGAAAGCCACCCTGTTTGGAGTAGGGACTGTAGAATCTTCCTAGAGGAACGTAAAATACAAGAAATAAAAACAACTAAGCGTATCCACTACAGTGAAGCCAAAAAGATCTTTAAGGCCATGCAGCCTCCCACATTCATTACGTCTTTTGCTTCCATTGTTCAGAAGCAGCCTCTGAAGGTCGATGCATCTACACAGACGGAGGTTGTTAGTGTTGGCACGAACACGTGTACATGTCAGTGCACTTGCAAGGCAGCAACTGTATCAGAGCCTTTAGCCCCTCCCAGAACAGCAGAGAAAGGTACAGTAGCTAACATTGAAGAGCCCCAGGCATCTCCGATTGCTGAGGCTGTTCCAAAGCCCAGCACGGTCATAAACACCCCAGCTCCGGTTCCAGCAAAGCCCTCTAAACAACGGAAAGTACATGTGAAGCAGCACCAACAGATCAAATCGGCTGGTAAACCCTCGGATCATGTTAATGTGGTCCCGCTAGACACTTCATCAGACTCTTCCCCAGAGCTGATGGAGTCTGAGAATATGGGGCAATCATCTTGCCCCAAGACTGAGCCTCCACCCGCTGCAGTCTCCCCACCTCGGCGGAAAGAGAGGCAGAAAATACAACCACCGTGATGGCTCCCATACTACAATGGAACCTATAAGGGTTCAGGACACGTGTGGAGGAACTACGTCTATTGATTCAGGATAGACCTATGTGTGTATGTCTGCAAGAGACAAATTTCAGTGAAACATACACCCCAGAGCTACGTGGTTATGTCCTCCACAAAAAGGACGACCTGAGTGGACAGAGAGCTCGAGGAGGAGTAGGTATCTTCGTCAACACCGACTACCACTCCTCGCCTCTCTCCCTCACGACGGATTCACAGGCAGTTGCAATATTAGTACATGTGCGCCATATGCTAACAGTATGTTCGCTTTACCTGCCCCCATATGATGTGCTTGACGAAGAGGCTCTCGGTGATCCTCTTACACAGCTCCCCCACCCCTTCATCCTCTGTGGTGATTTTAATGCACACAATATGCTTTGGGGCTCTGTGAGTACTTTCCCCAGGGGTAGAGCAATTGAGAGGCTTCTTCTGTCTACCAGTGCCTATTTGCTAAATACAGGTCAAAGCACGCATTTTTGCATTGCAACTGGGTCGTTCTCTGCCATTGATCTCTCGCTTTGCTCTCCAGCCATCGCCCACACTGCTGAATGGGAAGTGGTTGATGACTTACATGGCAGCGATCACTTCCCCATCCGGATTCACCTGCCACAGGCAGTGGAACCAGAAAGGAAACCGCCTCGATGGGTGCTCGGTAGAGCCAACTGGCACTGTATAGTCAACTCGCCCAGTTTGAACATCGGGTCAGTGTCCAGGAATGGGTGGATCATATTACTGCAGTGATCCACCACGCCAGTGAAGTGTCCATCCCACAGTCCACGGGACAACCGAAGCGGCAGCCTGTCCCTTGGTGGAGCAACAAATGCCGCTGTTCAAACAGGGCTAGGCGGGCAGCTCTGCGTAGGTTCAAATGCCAGCCAACTGTGGAGAACCTTGCAGCTTTTCAGGTGGCGAGGGCAAAGTGTCATCGGATTATACGAGAGAGCAAGAAGAGGTCGTGGCAGCAGTTCCTTAACACCATTAATCGTTCTACACGAAGTTCCATTGTATGGGAGACCATCAGGAGGATTTCTGGGAGAGGTGGGAGGTGCCCTATGGCTGCTATAATGTGGAATGGTACTCTCCACACGACCCCAAAAGATAATGCCCAGTCTATGGCGGCTCATTTTGCAGCTATTACTGCAACCGCCAGTCAGAATCCAGCTTTCCAGCCCCACAGAGTGGATGCTGAGAGGAGCAGTTTTGACTTCCTCTCACCCAGTACAGAGGAGTACAACTGCCCGTTTTCCATGAGGGAACTGGATTCTGCATTGTGTGGGGCTCGTGATACATCCCCTGGTCAGGATAGAATCCACTATAGCATGCTGCGGCACCTCACAGGGAGAAATAAAGAAATCCTCCTCCGACTTTTTAATCTAGTTTGGATGTCCGGTCACTTCCCCAACTTGTGGCGTCACGCAATTTTAATTCCTCTTTTAAAACCTGGGAAAGACCGCACGTTCCCGGGTAGTTACCGTAGTGTTGCCCTCACTAGCTGCGTGGGAAAGACCTTGGAGCGGATGGTCAACCGCCGCCTTGTCTGGATGTTAGAATCCAGACAACTCCTTAGTTCCTTTCAGTGTGGGTTCAGGAGGTATCGCTCCACCTTTGATAACCTGGCACTCCTGGAGGCGGCCGTACAACAGGCTTTCCTGCGCCAGCATCACCTGTTGGGAATATTTTTGACATTGAAAAGGCATACGACACTACTTGGAGGCATCTTATCATCAGGCAGCTCCACGAATGGGGTTTTTGTGGATGTCTTCCAAATTTTATTCAGTCCTTCCTGTCGCCACGTTATTTTCGGTACCGAGTCGGAGATGTACTGTCTAGTCGCTTTGAACAAGAGAACGGTGTCCCTCAAGTTAGTGTTTTAAGTGTGACGGTCTTTACTATTGCTATTAATAGTATTACGTCTGTTGTGCAAAGTCCTGTGCAGTGTTCCTTGTTTGTGGACGATTTCTCTGTATTTTGCTCTTCTTCCAGCCTTGCAACGACGACTCGTCAGTTGCAACTCACTCTCCGACGTTTGGATGACTGGGCACAGAAGAGTGGTTTGCAGTTTTCAACACATAAGTCGGTGTGTGTTCTTTTTATCCGTTCACATTCCATTTTTGACTTCCCTGAGTTGAGGATGAAAGACACCGTTCTCAATTTTAAAGACACGGTGAAGTTTCTGGGCCTCACTTTTGATTCTAAGCTTACGTGGCTGCCACACATTAAGGAACTGAAAAAACAGTCTCTTAAGGCGTTGTCTATTTTAAAATGTCTTAGTCACCTCACATGGGGAACAGACAGGACTTGTCTGCTCTGGTTTTACAGAGCCTTCGTGCAGTCCCGGCTTGTTTATGGATGCACGGTGTATGGATCTGCAAGACCCACCTATTTGAAGCTGTTGGATGTGGTGCACCATGAGCGGATTCGTCTGGCCACTGGGGCGTTCAGAACGAGCCCCATACTGAGCCTGTGAGCAGAGGCAGGTGAACCGCCCCTTCACCTCCAGCGGCGTCTACTAATGGTGCGCCATGCCTATCAAACATTATCCACACCATACACGCCTGCATACCACACTGTCGCTCAGCCACCACTGGTAAGGCTTTTTTGCAACCGGCAACGAGCAAAAAGGCCCTATGGGATTCGTGCAAAGGATTGCATTTTAGAGATGGGTGTGGCCGGTTTTAATGTTTCACGTTGAGGTTGGAGCAGATACCCACCTTGGCTCCTCCAGAGGCCCAGACTGATTTTAGATTTGGCAAATTTTAAGAAAGACAGTACATCAGATTTTACTTTCAAATCTTTATTTTTTAACATTTTAGAGAGGCATCATGATTTTACAGTAGTATACACTGATGGATCCCAACAGAGGGATTTTCTTGGCTGCTCAGTAGAGTTCCCCGAACGTGTCATCAGGATTCGCCTTCCCCAGGAATACACTGTTTTTTCCGCAGAACTTCACGCGATCCTGAAGGCATTGGAGCAGATACGGTGTACTCAGGGCAAAAACTTTCTAATTTGCTCTGACTCAATGAGCGCATTACAGTCACTGCAGAACCTCTACCCAGCGGAGAAATTGGAACAGCTGATTTACGACCAACTGTACATCCTCCAACAACAGGGCAAGCAAGTGTCCTTTTGCTGGGTGCCAGGGCATGTGGGCATGAACAAGCTGATAGAGCTGCCAAGGACGCCTGCAGATTACCGGAGGTGACACAATGTTCTATTCCTTTGCAAGGTGTTGTTTCTGTCCTGCGGCGGAAGTATATGCAATTGTGGGAGGAGGAATGGCTGGCGGTGAGGGGAAAAAAATGCTGTGGTTGGTGAAACCCACCATCCAGCCGTGGTGTTCCTCCTGCCGGTCACCTAGGCGTGATGAAGTGACCCTTACACATCTTCGCATAGGGCACTGTCCTCTTACGCATGCCTTCTTACTACGGCGAGAGGAACCCCTGCTGTGTGATGCCTGTGGCGTACGAATCACTGTACTCCACATTTTAGTTGAGTGTGATTTATATCGTTTTGTCAGGGCGGAAGTTAATATTAGTGGAGATCTGCCCTCAATTTTAACCGATGACGAGGCGAGTGTCAAGAAAGTTTTAAGGTACTGTGATGTTTCTGGGCTTCAGCCTAAAATTTAGGTTGGAATTTTTAGTGTGTTGCCGAGTGGCTTACCACTCCTTTTTATACTTGTAATAGGCCAGTTCCAAACATGTGCTATGTGTTTCATTTTAACCCTTTCCCCTACGTTCTCTTGCAGTTATCCACTTTATGTGCTGCATTCCACTTTGCAATCTTGAAGAAGAATCATACAAGTATGTAGCTTTGAGAATCATTTGTGATCATATACATACCTTAGGTGTAAATGCAAAAAATAGTTGTTATCAATAAAGATTTGCAAAACTCTGTTTCAATGGCAAGACATTCATTTATTCAAATTTTTGAATGTATGGAACACAAGGATTACTTTCCCTATGTTATTGCTAATCTTTGGTTTATACTTTGAGTACATATATGATTTAATTCAAATATTCAAGAGTAGGATATGTAGACCCATATCTTCGGCAAATAAAAGTAATGCAGGCTTTTTAATAATTTTTTCTAAGCAAGTATGAAATGAACAGGATTCACTTTCAAATACGAAGTAAAATACAAATATCATGCTTATACAAAGGTTCAATTGATTATTTCTGTTCAATTAAGTTATATTTCTTCCATGTATGTAGTGGTTTTTCCCCTTTCCATAATTTACTTAAAAAAATCATTGTGCACAAGATCATGAGTGTTTAGGGTTTATTTGGTCTGCACATATTACAATCAGTCATGATTTTTAAAAAAGTGGCATATTCTGTATACAATATTGTGACTAGTGCACAATTTTAAAACTAACTGTAAACTCTAATAGAATAAAATTTGTCTGAAACTTTTCCCCCAAATCGACCATTAAAAATTACTGTGCGCATACTCGTGTTGCATCATGAAGTAATACGGGATGGAGACTCCTTGGATACTTTGAAACGTAACAGTCCAGTTAAAAATAATAAAAATACATAAATTTTAACCATAAACAGTAGTTTCTGACTAAGAGGTGTATGAAAATATGTACTTGTGAAAATGTTATGAAGGAAATGATTACGAAATCTTAATTACACTAATGTGTAGAAGTCTGTTAGTTGGTAGGAACATTTTATGATATGAATCTCCTGTAATCAGTAAATATAACAAGTGTATTGTTAACATTTGATACCTAAGCATTTACACTTGCTTCAACTTATATAAAGTTTACATTTCACTCGTATTTAATATATAACAATCTAGGCAATCTTTAAAATGTGACATTTGTTTAAGGATGAGAGTTTTAATTGTTAGTTAATCGAAAAATGATTCTAAACAATGCTGAGGATTGTTCGGGATTGGGATATATATGTAGGGGTAGCCATATTGGCATAGGAGTCGGAACTTTTTGAGTGTATTTAGACAGAAAGCATGTAGCTTGTTGACCTTGATTTATGTCATTATTGTAAGTATATTACAACTTATTTCAGATTTGTCAAGATGTTTTTTAATTAATAATTAATCCAAGTTTACAATAAATGTTCAGTGGAAACAAAAACAGGATTAATTATTCAAAAAATAACTTTGTAGTATTTTTTTCCTACATCTACATCCATACTCCGCAAGCCACCTGACGGTGTGTGGCAGAGAGTACCTCTATCAGTTCTTCCTTCTATTCCAGTCTCATATTGTTCGTGGAAAGAAGGATTGTTGGTATTCCTCTGTGTGGGATCTAATCTCTCTGATTTTATCCTCACGGTCTCTTTGCAACATGTATGTAGGAGGGAGCAATATATTCCTCGGTGAAGGTATGTTCTCGAAACTTCAACAAAAGCCCGTACCGAGCTACTGAGCATCTCTCCTACAGAGTCTTCCACAGGAGTTTATCTATCATCTCCGCAACGCTTTTGCGATTACTAAATTATCCTGTAACGAAGCGCGCTGCTCTCCATTGATCTCCTCCCTCTCTCTTCTATCAACCCTATCTGGTACGGATCCCACACTGCTGGTGTTTTTTTTTTCTTACAGTTACTGTTTCAGGACTTATGCTGCAACAGATTGCCAGATACGATGAGTAAACAACCCCATTATTACAAGTAGTTAGAGAAATGTTACAACTTTTCTTGCCAGCTCTGTATGTACCCCGAGATATATTCCTTTTCTTGTATCCTGGTCATACAGGCCAGCTTCACCTTATTCATCCTCTGTATTATTACTTCATTGCTGTTCTTCCTGCCTCTTTATATACAGGGGTTGATCAAGAATATGAAAACATCATGAGAAATGCACTTAAACATAAATGCAGATACTAGCCAGGCCTGCAGAGTATGCTGTTGTATTTGACCAGGAATGGCACCTGTGCAATGTCCTGAATGTACTGCAACTGTCTGTCGTGGTCAGAAAAGTGTTCTGAATAACTGCGAGTGCATTACGTCATAATTAAGTGAATTCAAACAGTTGAAAATTGTAGGTGCTCGCACGGCGGGTGCCTTCGTAACCAAAGTGGCTGAAGTGTTTGGTATCTCCAGAAGAACCATACTAAAGATTTACACTGCACACAGGGGAAGCAGAGAAACCATCATCCACTACGGTATAATGGGGACAAAAGCACATTTTCAGCGATACTGTAGCCTGCACTCTTTGGATATAACATCATCATTTAGGATTGTATTATACTGCATTCTTTATCACAAAGATGGACAGTGCATCCTTTACCTCAAGGAAGGAGAGGTAAATACCGCTATCTTCAAACGAGAGTTAATATATCAATCAATTCAGACTGTTACAGTGGTGATACACCGAGAGACTGTGGAGGTGCGAACTTAAGACATGCGAGTTGCTGCTGGTGAAAGCACCCGCCAGCCTCACACCTCAAAACAGTCTAAATTAATCGTACCTCATTACGGCACCAGAGCTTAAATACCAGTATCGCAGGCAACCGCAAAAAAGACAGTGCCAGATTTACATAATAGAAGTAATTAAAATGTATAAAACATTCTGTAAAAATTTTTCCATTGCATTAATTATCTTTTGATTTCTTTGTTAATATTGACAGGAGAAAGAGAGGAAGGATCACAAAAGAAGGATATGCATGGACAGAGAATAAAAGTTGTATGGAAACTACCAGAAAAAAAAGTTGTGCAACCCAACAAGAAGGTAGGAAAACTAACTTAAAACATGCACCGCTGTGCTCGGCAGTGCCTTATTCGTATTATCTCTCCCCCCTCATCCTAAAAATTGGAGCATTTTAAATTGTAGTAAATAGTTTATAAAAAATCATTTTTTGGCTGAGAATTCTGAGTAAGTGTAAGTAAGACAACAATGGGTTAAAGTATATGTTTGCAACATGTCACAGAGTAATTCAGAAAGGGATATTCATTTTAAAATTAGTAAATGACAAGGACAGAAATGGATACAACACATAAAACCATTGTTGACAATTCAGTAATTAATGTATACGTACAAAATGTCACCACAACTAGCACGGTGACAAATGATAGCCAGTCAGACGACAACCGCAAGTATTATTTAAGATCGACTATGACTGAAGATAGCAGTGTCGTGATTAATGTCATGACTTTACTCACGGTAGATGAAATAAATTCGTAAATATCACAGGGAAGCATTTTTTCGAATGGGGCTAGTAAAAGGAGCAGTAGCGCAGATTCTAGTGGATCGTTTCTGCATCAGGCATAACTGAACTGAATGTGGTCAGATATGACTCAGTAGGTTCAAAATGATACCCCAACACTGATAAAACTTATGCAAGGGATGATGAAAACTCTTAATGACTTTAAGAATGAACAACACAAAACTTTCTATCGAAAAATTTAATAAGTTAACATCAAATGTTGAACATTCTTCAAAACAACAAACAAAAACTAAGATTTTAGGAATCATGCGACACAAAAATTTTAAGAACTTTCAAATTTCGAAAATCTGATGTCTCAAATAAGGTGATGTGCACCGCCCTGTAAAATGATTTAACATGTAAGTTGTCGAAACTGTGAAGAGAATTAAAAGTGGAGACAACAGATAAGCTAGGTAAAAAGGTGTTGGATGTTGACAAGGCACAGGAGGAAAGAGCAGGCAAGCTGAAAAATATGAGCCACACACCCATTAAAAGGCAGGGGACTCAATCAAAAACTAATAGAAGTGTAAAGGAGATGGAAGATACTCTTACTGAATTGCAAACTGTATGTAGAGACTTGTATGAGGAAGCACAGGAATTGTCGGTAGAATTGAATAATTTAAAAATGAACAGTAACTTTGTAAAGAAAACCCAAGAGAGAATTGATAAGGACATAAAGAACTTAATGGAGAGAGCCAAATCGATTTCTAGATAAGGGTACAATACTAGAGCAGAAGTAGTGCACTAGCAATCAGGTGCAGTCAGGCAGAACACAAGAGCTGCAGTACCTACCTGCCGTTTACCACTTGTCTTTCAGGTGGAGCAGTAGGGAAGTATAAAACGCAGCAGGCACTACCAATGTCACTAGCATACACGGAGTATATCCTTATGCAGCCGAACAATGCAATGGCAGTAGTGAACGGTACCTTCTGCCTGTCTACTCGTAGCTGACAAAGGGTTACACCAGAATAGGCAGTTTCCGATTTTTACTACAGAGGGAAAAGAACAAACCCCACGGTAGTTATCAGAGCCTTTCATAACATGTTACCATACAAATGGACCGAGGTACAGAAGATCAGGTTCGTTGTGGGGTACACCGATGGCGACACGTTATTACGGGCAAGTGATACCGCCCTCGTGAACAGTTTGAGCGTGCCTTCTTAGACAAATTCTGGTCAATAGCATTCCGAGAGAAACTACAGCCACAGGTATTTAACCCAACACCATTCACTAGTAAACAAGGGGAACTATAGACATATTTTGAAAAATACCTGAACAAAACAAGATATTGGACAAATCCAGTCTCTAAGTCAGCACACATCAAGGAAGAATTAATCAAAATACATGGGAATGATGTAGAATGCTTTTCATCCGTTCTGGATGCAATTGACCTGATTTACAAGCAGAGGCACTCGCGAACGCAGAACAATCACGTGCAAAGTGAACCTCCCCAAAATAGTGATCTGCAAAGCAGTAATGGTGGAAGTAACCAACGAGGGGGGAGGAGTGCAAAGTGAACCTCCGCAAAATAGTGATCTGCAAAGCAGTAATGGTGGAAGTAACCAACGAGGGGGGAGGACTATGGCAAACGAAGAAACCAAGGTATTACAGGAAATAACAATCGTAATCACAACAGACCAGCATATAACGAACAGAGGGGGTTTTGGGCAACAGATTCAAAATGTAATCCTTGCAGGCAGTAATAAAAAATATAATAATTGGCAAGGACCAACCAGTGATAGATGGCCAGTCTGTCATCCTCTTGGTAGCTACAACCAGTGGAACAACAATGATGTACTGGTGGAAGTCATGGTCAAATAAAATTTAATTCACAGACATACAAGACACAAACTGGCAAAGTCGGGACTGTACTGTGCATATAGTGGAGGTGATCCAGAATGAAGAAATTACCCTCCCAACTAATCAAGAAAACCTAAACAGGTCACTCTCCTTTCTGCAGATGGAGGAAGGAGATGAGGGCATACATAATAATAATAATAATAATAATAATAATAATAACGAAGATTTTATTGTCTTTAGGTCATTACAGCAATTGACAACGTCAAATGAAGATACAATTTATAATACAGTGTGTTTAAGGTATTGACTACTGAAATATTTTAACTTACAATAGATGTACAGTGGGTCATCTGTTGGATTACTGCATTTTACAGTTGAAGAATTCATTGATATCATAGAATGGGTGGGCAACAAACCATTCACACTGTCTTTCTTTGAATGTATGTTCAGGAAGATCCTGTATAGCATGTGGCAGCTTATTAAATAGTTTGTGCCCTGTGACTTCACAGCTATTTATTGATCTTGATAATGTGTGGTAAGGCGTGTATATGTGTTTGATGCTTCTCATGTTGTAACAATGTACATTTTCTCTATGTTTCACATCTTGTAGGTTCTTCTTCGTAAAGATTAAAACATTGTATACATAGAGGTTTATTACTGCCATAATTTTTTGTTTAGTAAATAAGGGTTTGCAGTGAGCCTTATGTGAAGAATTTGTAATTATCCTAATGGCTTTCTTCTGCAATATTAGGATATCATGTATATGACTACAGTTACCCCACAAGATAATGCCATAGGATATTATACTTTGGAAAAATGCAAAATAAGATGATCTGACGTATGTTTCAGGTACACCTCCTGAGTTGTCTTAATAAATAAATTACTCTTGATAGCTTACTACTAATATAGTTTACATGTTGGCTCCAGGATAACTTTTCGTCTAAATAAACTCCCAGGAATTTAACAGAACTAGGGTCATCACATAGTGGCTTGTCTCTTAGAGTGAAGATAATCTGCTGAGTTTTATTTTCATTTAGCAGGAAACTATTTGCTCTGAACCAATATGCTGTGCGCGAATGTATTTTCAGCACAGGTTTTAAGATTGTTACTGCTATGAAGAAAAGTCGTATCATCTGCATACAATACAGTGGTGGATCTAATAAATGAGGGGAGGTCATTGATCATTATCAGAAACAGGAAGGGGCCCAGTACAGATCCCTGAGGCACACCAACTTTAACATTTTCTATGTTTGACATTTCCTTACCAACACAGACTACCTGTTTACACTTGTTGAGATAAGCTTTTAACAGTCTGAGACTGTTTCCTTTGATACCGTAGAATCCTAGTTTCTCTAGTAGCGGCGTGTGCTCAACACAGTCGAATGCCTTGCTTAGGTCACAGAATGAGACCTGAGCAAAGCCTTTGTTCTTAAAAACTTTGAGGATGTAACTGACTACCGTGTTACTTGCACCAATGGTCGACAGATTCTTCCTAAACCCGTATTGTGTAGCATCAATTATTCCTAGATTCTCAAAGTGAGATGATAATTGTTGGTACATGATGCATTCTATTACCTTGCAGAATGCGGGTACTATTGAAATAGTCCTGTAACTATATGGAGAGTCTATCTCCATTTTTGTATACTAGGACGATCATATACAGTTTTAACTCATCAGGAAAATATCCCTCAAGTAAGCACTTGTTTATGCAATGGGTTCAAGGGTACAGAATGCAATCACACACATTTTTTAGCAGTTTGCATGATATGCCATATATATCTAAGCTATCAGATGATTTCAGTTGTTTAATGACCCCTTGTACAAACAAATCTAGGCAATACTTCCGAGAAGGTTAGCATGCTTGTATTTAGTGAGTGTCTACCCCAATTTTGGGAGAGTAACTGTGATGGACTAATGTCTGGTTTGATAATTGACTCTCCTATTTCTTTCAATGAATTAATAAAACACTCATCGAGTGTGAGTTGGGATATTAATTTTGTCTTTTTTAGTATCTGTGGCAGCACTGTTAATTACTTTCCAAGCGGTTTTGCATTTATTGGTGGAATTATGTATGCTGTTGGCATTGTAGGTTTTTTTGGCTTGCAGGATGGCTTTTTTGTATTCATTCCTGCATTCCACATAGGCTGATTTGCCATAGTCAGACTTCATACTATTGTATATGTTGTACAGTAACAAAACTTTTTTGTTTAGATCTGTCAGCTGTTCAGTGTACCATATATTTTGTCAGTTTTGAGATCTGGATTTGTGGCTGCCGTCCATTATTTTGCAATGCAATGGTTCAAATGGCGCTAAGCACCATGCGACTGAACTTCTGAGGTCATCAGTCACCTAGAACTTAGAACTAATTAAACCTAACTAACCTAAGGACATCACACACATCCATGCCCGAGGCAGGACTCGGACCTGCAACCGTAGCTGCTGCACGGTTCCCGACTGTAATGCCAAGAACCGCATGGCCACTCACGCCGGCTCCCATTATTTTGATTTTCTTTATGGGAATACTATGGTAGTAGGAAAAGGGAGAGAAGGAAACACAGTAGGTGAATATGGACTGGGGCAAAGAAATGAAAGAGGAAGTCGCCTGGTAGAATTTTGCACAGAGCACAACTTAATCATAGCTAACACTTGGTTCAAGAATCATAAAAGAAGGCTGTATGCATGGAAGAAGCCTGGAGATACTGACAGGTTTCAGATAGATTATATAATGATAAGACAGAGATTTAGGAACCAGGTTTTAAATTGTAAGACATTTCCAGAGGAAGATGTGGACGGACCACAATCTATTGGTTATGACCTGTATATTAAAACTGAAGAAACTGCAAAAAGGTGGGAATTTAAGGAGATGGGAACTGGATAAACTAAAACAACCAGAGGTTGTACAGAGTTTCAGGGAGAGCATAAGGCAGCAATTGACAGGAATGGGGGAAAGAAATACGGTGAGAGAAGAATGGGTAGCTTTGAGGGATGAAGTAGTGAAGGGCAGAGGTTCAAGTAGGTAAAAAGACGAGGGCTAGTAGAAATCCTCAGAAGAAATATTGAATTTAATTGATGAAAGGAGAAAATATAAAAATGCAGTAAATGAAGCAGACGAAAAGGAATACAGACGTCTCAAAAATGAGATCGACTGGAAGTGCAAAATGGCTAAGCAGGGATGGCTAGAGGACAAATGTAATGATGTAGATGCTTATCTCACTAGGGGTAAGACAGATACTGCCTACAGGAAAATTAAAGAGACTTTTGGAGATAAGAGAACCACTTGTATGAACATCAAGAGCTCAGATGGAAACCCAGTTCTAAGCAAAGAAGGGAAAGCAGAAAGGTGGAAGGTGTATATAGAGGGTCTATACAAGGGCGATATACTTGAGAACAATATTATGGAAATGGAAGAGGATGTAGAAGAAGATGAAATTGGAGATACGATTCTGCATGAAGAGTTTGACAGAGCACTGAAAGACCTGAGTCGAAACAAGGCCCCCGGAATAGACAACATTCCATTGGAACTACTGATGGCCTTGGGAGAACCAGTCCTGACAAAACTCTACCATCTGGTGAGCAAGATGTATGAGACAGGCGAAATACCCTCAGACTTCAAGAAGAATATAATAATTCCAATCCCAAAGAAAGCAGGTGTTGACAGATGTGAAAATTACCGAAGTATCAGTTTAATAAGTCACCGCTGCAAAATACGAACACGAATTCTTTACAGACGAATGGAAAAACTAGTAGAAGCCAACCTCGGGGAAGATCAGTTTGGATTCCGTAGAAATGTTGGAACACGTGAGGCAATACTGACCCTACGACTTATCTTAGAAGCTAGATTAAGGAAGGGCCAACCTACATTTCTAGCATTTGTAGACTTAAGAGAAAGCTTTTGGCAATGTTGACTGGAATACTCTCTTTCACATTCTGAAGGTGGCACAGGTCAAATCCAGGGAGCGAAAGGCTATTTACAATTTGTACAGAAACCAGATGGCAGTTATTAAGAGTCGAGGGACATGAAAGGGAAGCAGTGGTTGGGAAGGGAGTGAGACAGGGTTGCAGCCTCTCCCCAAAGTCATTCAATCTGTATATTGAGCAAGCAGTGAAGGAAACAAAAGAAAAATTTGGAGTAGGTATTAAAATCCACGGAGAAGAAATAAAGAAGTTGAGGTTCGACCATGACATCTTAATTCTATCAGAGACAGCAAAGGACTTGGAAGAGCAGTCGAATGGAATGGATAGTGTCTTGAAAGGAGGACATAAGATGAACATCAATAAAAGCAAAACGAGAATAATGGAATGTAGTCGAACTAAGTCGGGTGATGCTGAGGGAATCAGATTAGGAAATGAGACGCTTAAAGTAGTAAAGGATTTTTGCTACTTGGAGAGCAAAATAACTGATGATGGTCGAAGTAGAGACAATATAAAATGTAGACTGGCAATGGCAAGGAAAGCGTTTCTGAAGAAGAGAAATTTGTTAACATCGAGTGTAGGTTTAAGTGTCAGGAATTCATTTCTGAAAATATTTGTATGGAGTGTAGCCATGTATGGTAGTGAGACATGGACGATAAATAGTTTGGACAAGAAGAGAATAGAACCTTTTGAAATGTGGTGCTACAGAAGAATGCTGAAGATTAGATGGGTAGATCACATAACTAATGAGGAAGTATTGAATAGGATTGGGGAGAAGAGAAGTTTGTGGCACAACATGGCTAGAAGAAGGGATCGGTTGGTAGGACATGTTCTGAGGCATCAAGGGATCACCAATTTAGTATTGGAGGGCAGCGTGGACGGTAAAAATCGTAGAGGGAGACCAAGAGATGACTGCATTAAGCAGATTCAGAAGGATGTAGGTTGCAGTAGGTACTGGGAGATGAAGAAGCTTGCACAGGATAGAGTAGCATGGAGAACTGCATCAAACCAGTCTCAGGACTGAAGACCACAACAAACAACAATATAAAATGGACGTTTACCCACACAAAACGTTCTGTTTTTCATCACACATCATATTCTGGTCAGATGAGGCAGCGATAAGGAAGGAAATGAAGAGGACGGTAGACTGAGTGTCAGATAACACTCATATTCGCTGTAATGTAGCCCTATTTGAGTTGTCGCGGAACCCGATGGTTGTGTCAGGCTTGTACTTGACGCCCATAGTATAAAGGAGATCACTGTTTGTGTTAGGACATGTCCTGACAACTTAGAACAGCAGTTACTGAAGTTCCATACAGTCAAATACCTTACTGTAATCGATTTAAAGGCACCGTATCGGCAGATATCTGTCCCTGAAGACAGTATAAGTACACAACCTTTGTATGTGAGAGCAGAAGCTATGAACTTCGTATCTTGTCTTTCGGCTTAAATTTGAGCACAGGTGTCTTCATTTCCGCATTAGACAAAGTTTTAGATCCAGTCACAGTCTACGTGGATGACTTGCTAATAGCAACGCGTAAGTGGCAAGAGCATTTGTGACTTCCGGGACAAGTACTATACCGATTCTCAGAATAAAGTGCTACAGCAAATTTAAAGTAGTCTGAATGTGGGAAGAGCATCAAAGCTCAAACCTTATCTGAGCTTAGCGCCTTTCTTTAGAAAATTTATCCCTGACCAATTGCTGAACAGAGATGCTCTGTTAAACTTGTTACGGAAGAATAACCGTGGATACGGACAACTCACTGTCAAACTGACTTTGAAAATATAAAAGGAGCTCTCCTCGTGCAAATATATTTCATCACCCAGACACGTCGCAAGAGTTTTGTTTATGCACTGACGCATCTTTGCACAGTCCAGGGGCATGTCTATCCCGTATCACTCACACAGATGGACAACAAACACCCTGTTAGTTTTGCAAGCAGAACATTATAGAGAGTGGGGTTTTAAGAAATTTGAATATTATTTGTGGGGAAAACATAATGAAGGCTAATGTGACCACCAAACACTTTCTTTCCTTTTGACGTGCAAACTGGTGCAGAGAAGAATAGCCAGATGGTGTCTTTACTTGCAGGAATTCAGTTTCAAGGTAGTGTACATCAAAGGTGAACAAAACGTAATTGCTGACACCTTGTCGTCGTGGCTACCCCTAAGGTTAAATGAATTTTAAAATTCACCGAACAGGATTCTATAATCTCCAGCCTACTTATGCAGGACCAAACATACCAACCTTATTATGTAAAAAGCTACAATAGCCTGAAGGAACTACAAGAAGATGATTCACTCTGGAAGATGGTAAGACTCAAACTGTGTAAGGCGATGATGATGATAACTTCAGTTTTATAATATTTATAAATAAATCTTGTTTCACCGACACACACCTAATGAAGAACAGTGGTGCGTATGATTACCTGAAAAGTTTGGAGATGAATTCCTTCTTTACACTCAAAACATATGGGGCCATTATAATGTTTTCTAAAGGCAATGATAAGGAACACATACTGTGTCTTCCCCAACATGAGGCGCCGAATTCTCCTACTTGTCAGAACACTCCAACAAATCAAAATTAATTGGACTGCATCAAACAGTTCCCACAAAACCTTTAGAATTAGTATCATTGGATGCTGCCAGTCCTTATCCAAAAGGAAGTGGGAGTGTTAAATATTGTCCAATATGATTTTTTCTCCAACTATGTTAAGTTGTATACAGAGGGATCGGTGACTGCTAGTGCTATTATTAGAAAAATTACAGATGACCATCTTCCAAGAGTAGGGAAGCCCCAGGTACTGTTAGCTGATAAAGCATCGTACTTCACAAGTAATAGATGGAAGGAATTCACAACCACAGATAAAGTAAAACACATACCGGTAACACGATTCCACCCTGAAGCAAGTTCCATAGGAAAGGTATTTAAGGAATTTCCTAGTCTGATACACTGCTACTCACCACAGGAACATACAAAATAGATCGAGTTTGTCTCGCCATTTCAGCAAATCATTAATAACTTGCAACATATTTTCACAGGCTTCACACTAACTGAATTAATGTTTAAAAAAAGGGAAATGTATGATTGGGAAAAACCACTGTCAAAAGTATTCACAGGAGAGATGTAATTTGAAGAAAAAATACACCTTAAGGCTAAGAAACGCCGAGCAGAGGAAAAAAGTCTTAGAACAAAAGTTTAAGGCTTACTCTACAATTCCATACAGGACAACATGCATTGCTGTGAATGCACCCAATGTCTACCAAACATGGAAAACTGCAACTTTCATACACTGGCCCATTTGTAATTACAGAAGTCCCTCATTCCGGATCATACCGACTAGCTTATCCTGTAAGTGGAAAGGACAAGGGCCTTTATCCACACAAGTATCTAAAGGAATTTGTATGCTGAATGGATCAGACAGAAGGTTAAACCAACTCAGAGTAGTTGTGCTGAAGTATAGTGAAAATATTTGACTATAAAATATAAAAGATGTTCACTAAGTTTTAGGACAAGTTCCTCTCTTGTTATTTATATGTGCAGAAACAGAAATATTGTAAGTCATTAGTTATTTAAGATTTTGTTCACTGGCCAAAGTATGTTGTGAAATAAGCAATGAGCTGAATTTAAACGCCATTAGGCGAATTCACTACTAAAATAGGCAAAAATTGATAAATGTTGTGGGGAGAAATAAATGATGTAGCATTACGAGAGGCAATGCACAAAAACAGTAGAAATTTGAACTGCAGGAGAGTGATCTCAGTGCATGTGCGAAGGCAAAATGAGATACACGCTGCTTAACATTCCAGGCCTGCAGCTAACAGTATTTGTATACCAAGTAGAATATAACCAAAAGATTATAAATATAAATTGATTACTAAAATAAGTAACACGGTCTACATTATAAGAATAAACTTAATATAAGAAAACAGAACCAAGATAAATAAATATTTAGATGGAAGAAAAGAAAATGAACTAACTGCAGGAAGATATCTACACTACACAAAAATGACTATACACAAAAACTAAGCACTATAGTATAGAAAATTCCTATATATACAATGAGTAATTCTGGGGATATGTTTATGCTCTGAATAAGCTACGAGAGGGGGTAATGACAGAGTGCCTCGTCTAGGAAGATACCTGTTAGTTTCTTGTGCACTCATTGTACGGGTTAGGTTAGTGTTGTTTAACGTCCCGTAGACAACAAGGTCATTAGAGACGGAGCGCAAGCTCGGGTTAGGGAAGAATGGGGAAGGAAATCGGCCGTGCCCTTTCAAAGGAACCATCCCGGCATTTGCCTGAAACGATTTAGGGAAATCACGGAAAACCTAAATCAGGATGGCTGGAGACAGGATTGAACCGTCGTCCTCCCGATTGCGAGTCCAGTAAGCTAACCACTGCGCCACCTCGCTCGGTCACTCATTGTACGAATATGGAAGATACAGAAAAGGTAAGTTGAAGTGACGGACAAACTGTTAATATCACTTTCAGAAAAAAGGGTTGAATTCCAAGATCAGTCAGAAAATAATGAACTAGAAACATCTGCATACTGAATGACAATATATATGTGATAAGTGAGAATGATACGTTGGTTGGCATTGGAGCCACTATGTACTTAGTTTATGAGTTTCATATTAATTTTTTTAGAGGGATCAAGGCAAGCACATGCCCTAGTAACTAGAAGAAAGAGAATTTAGGTAGCCGGTACAAAAAAGAAAAAAAAAAAGAGACCACACCACAATATGAGTAATTATTTATATATAAATATGGGTATGAATGTAAAAGTGTGGCTGTCGTAAGTGAACATAAGGAAGTTACAGTACGTAAAATGTTGTGAAATGCAGTCCCAGTCCTGTACTAAACAAACGGGCAGGTTTTTAGACTGTGCACTGAATAATGCAAGTAATAGATGTGAACACTGAATACAAGTGTTCAAGACAATTACACAAGATCACAACTTATCTGAATGTCCTCCTACAAACATTTCTTTTCACACAACTTTCGTACCTAAGTATTTGCATACATACATGCATATTATAGTACATAGGAGCTGTATCCCACAATGAAAAGTATAAATCAAGTACGCTGAAGAATAATCATTACAGGTACTTTTAAGCAAATGTCAATAATAAACTTACGACACAATGATGTTAGAATTTTATCTATAATGCTGCAAACACTGAATAAATAGTTCATTGCAAATCACTAAGAAACGTTCACATAGAATTCGCTCAGTTATTGTATGATGTGTAAATGATGGATTTCAGACAGGAGATGATAAATGCTTTGTTCTTTCCTTACAACTCCCTGTCGATTTGTAGACCACCAGCCAGTAGATTCAGATGAGGAGTGTATAGCATTACATGAGTATGTCCAATATAGTTGGATCTGCTTTGCGTAACACGAGTTTAGGGGAGTGACCCATGACGCCATATCAACTTGAGGTTTTTTTATACATGTAATTCATTTCTAAATTTTATTGGTTATTTGCAGAGTAATGAATTTAATTATAAACAACATTTAATAATTAATGACTTTTAATGAGATAGATATAAATATGTTTTGACGTAGCAAATCACCTTGTTGCATTATGCACAATATGTTTTCTCCTTATAAGAACAAAAACTTCCGTGTTGCTCAAGTGCACGATCATGTAGTCAGAGTATGGATATTCTGTAACTTTCATGAATGGGCATAGAATTGTTAATTTACAACCTGGAGTTGATTTAAAAAATATTCTAGGGAACCACGGCCCGACTTTGGTGCAAACAAATCGCGTGCGAATTCTCAAATATCAGCGCGGAATTTGAGATACATGGCTGGATATCGGGCGTTATCATTGTGTGTATGATTCAGTAACATTAACCGCTATTTATGGACATTAGCTTGATAATAACTATCAAAGACTTTTTTATAAGTGGCATCTTCTTGATGATTAAAGCAAGCGAGAAGCGATTTACTGTCGGGATACGACAAATATTAATCATTGCATAGTCAATTTGCTGATACGGTTGCTTAGCAACTCAAACGGACAGTGATAGAATTATTGAAATGATCTTTTAAGTATCAATGACCACTACACACACATCAGAAACTAATTACTCTAACTGTGAGTGACATATGGATTGGACGAGTCTTTTTATTTCAGCTAATTGGTATTAATAACTTCTTTCGAGGTTGAAACTTCATTAATGGTGTCGCACTCATTCAGTTTAGTAGAATGATAGATAGTACTAGATGCGCTACTATTTATAGTTTTAAAGGAAAAGAGAGCACATACCTGTTTTTCTTTTGAGAAATGTTCGTACTTCAGTCGTCAGTCTTCTCAAAGCAGAGACACAAGTGACGCTCCCTCACAGCACTACGATATCGTGAACCACCACACATGTGGCCCCTACTAACTACATTTCTTAATTGAAAACCCTGAGACATAGCCGCATTATGAAGAAGGAAGAAAGAGGAGGAAAGATCAGCGGAAGAAACGGAGCAAAGAGAGAAGGGGAGATCACAAGTGGCTAGTTTAGTTAGGATTGCTTGTACTGGAGACATGAGAGTGAAGTTTCTGTTCCTTTCATTAGCAATCCAGAATTCCAAAAGCTCGAGCTACGTGAGAGGATGGTAATAGTTGTTGCATATATGTATAGTGCTTCTTTTTCAGTCCTAAAATGTAAAATGTTTTGCAAGTAATTCATGTAAACAAAGATTATGTCAATAGTTTAAAAGTTACAAGTTGTGAACATAAATGATTTATTAATGATGTAAATTAATATGAAATAACTTGTCACAGTAATATTGCCTTATGAATTTTGAAGGGGAAAACTACTTCTCAAATATCATTCACTTCTATTTAAATATTGTCCTGCAAACATAAAAAAAATGGTGTGACAAATTCATGCATAAACTTGCATGCAAGTAAAACATCTTAGACTGTATGTCAGCTAATATTAAAATGACAGTTATGGGTAGTTATAAGGAACAAATTTACATCATGTTTTAATTTATTTATGTAAGTTTTGCAAAATTTTAAGCACTTGTACAAAGACATAAGGGAAACTGTATATGAAAAGGGACATAAGGAGAAACTGTCCACATATCAAATATTTAACGTGTGTTGAATAAGGAAAACACACACACACTCTCTCTCTCTCTCTCTCTCTCTCTCTCTCTCTCTCTCTCTTATGAAGTAGCGGTCAAACTTGCATGTGCCTACAATGACGAAAACATTCTACGTGCCCTTTGTAGTGACAATGGACAATGAATTTTACTATGAAGGAGGAATTAAAGCAAGTAATTTATGGTCTTACCCGGAATATGGTGAGCTCCTGACGCAATGCCGATAATACGGAATGATTTTTCGGTCACTGCAATGTGTGATGGACAATGATGTCTGTATAACCACAGTCAGAACTTTATGGCTTCTCCGTCATGGCATTGAATTTTTAACCACACACATCAACATGCATTTATCCTAAGGACACTATAATGATGTGCAAGTTGTCGTAGTCTACAAAGTCATAGACCTGAGGCTGAATTATTCTCCGTAGTAGCACCGATATTACCACAAGACATGTGCACAAAAGACACCACTTAACGAGTAGAGATGTGGCTGCAGAAACTCAATAATGAGCAAAATACTAATTCAACCATTTTTAAAGTTTTGTAAACTTCATGTAAACTGTAATATAAATAAAGCTGACATGTGCAGGGGATAAACAAGATATAACCATGGTCACAAGTAAAGGGATTTGATCCCCCAGCCAGGCCAAAAGGTAGTTTTAAGTGATACTTCCATATGAAATTTGGTTATGTTAGTATATTTGTAAAACACACCACTAACCATGGCCAACAGTAATCAAGGAAAACCATCAGTATACAGTACGGAGGGGGGGGGGGGGTGTTAGTAGTGATAGGTCTTAATTTGATTTAGCCATAAAGTATACGTAATTTAATAAGAATCTGAACACTGTGGTGCAAAGATGCAAATAAACATGCCTGTGCCAAAAACAGATTTGTAAGAAAAGAGAGATGAATGTATATCTGTATTTCAACATTTCCTTAGGCCAATATCAAATTATTCACTCTTCAACTACCTGTCCGTCCAGTCAGATTCTGGGTGTACATATTGCATGTATGTCAGACAACAATATATATTTGTGGAAAAGTTTTTACAATATATCTTTTGCAAAGGGTGCAAAGGCTGTGGGGGTGCAAACTTGACAAGTGAATCGGTGCTGGTGAAAGTAGCCGCCAGCCATACACCTTGAAGTAATGCAAATCATTCGCACCTCCTTATGGTGCCAGTACTTACCAACCAGTTCACTATGAGCAGGTAAACACACGTTATTCCTTAAGTGGCTACGGTTAGTTTCCTCAGCTTAACTGAAACTAACCACGAAGTATGTTAATGGAGAACATTTAAGTTTACATACGACTGATACTGACTAAAAACATAGGTGTCACTAAATGTCAAAACAAATATCTTTGGTTGCCTAAGCAATGGTGACAATCTACAATAACTATTACAATGACTTCCAGTGAAGATTACATAAATTTCTCGCCCTGTTCGACATCAAGAAATATGAAGCTTCAAACCATTACTGCATTAACAATATTTAAATTGAAAGGAATTAAATGTCTGTGGTAGTGTATACATGGCAATATACTGTCAATGTAGAATTCTAATACGTTTATTAATCACAATGCCATCACATTTAGTACATCTACATTATGTGATATAACAGTAGGCAGATCTATGCAAAAAATAACTGTAGCTTCTTTCCAACTGTTCAGTAACATAGAAGTAGTAAATCATTAAAAATAAAGTGAGCAATTGCATAAGACTTTATTTCAAGGATAAATATGGATACATAAATTCAGATCCACCCTTAACACAAATAGCTGATGCTTCCCACTACTTTGGACACAGTGAAGTCAGTCAGTCTGCCTCAGACACCAAGTGGCTGGGTTCCTAGTCACTTGCCACTCTCCGACACATTTGAGGCTGGGTGAGAAGTCACCGCAGACAGTTCGTATTGCTGCAGTGGCCCGAGTATCCGCACCATTTCCCGTCTCCACACTGGCCGTACCGCTAACCACTGTTCACACGAGAAAAACTTCAACAACATTTTATTTCCTGCCTTACATACTCTCATTTGCTTTTATTGTTAATTACATGCAGTTGAGGTAAATAGTGGAGAATCTGATAATGTCAAATTTGTTCCCACGTTTACTGATGTATCACTACATATGTTGTGAGAAAATTGTTGGATACCTGTTTAAATGTAATGTCTGCATCAAATCTTAGTCCTCTAAGAGTGTGACTGTAATAACAGTAACTATGAAAGTTAATTTAAAAATGCTGTAACTGAGAAGGAAACGGACACAATAGTGCAGGTTGAAACGGCTAATGGCTTTGCTCAGGCAGCAATTCTGAAAATAGCAAGAAAAATTTTTTAAGAGAGTATGAAACAAAGAAATGGCTAGCAAAGGAGGGGAAAAGTATATCTCATTGTCATACTGTGTGTCTGTGTCAGATAGGATAGCAGTTGCCTTCTGCAAATATGTCATTACAGTGGAATTTCAAATGGATAATAAACTGGGTCAGTGCTGTGACATAGCTTAGAACCAATACTGTATAAATTCTGTAGCACAGGTACCTGTAAGATTTTCTGCAGTTCATGAGAGAAATATTACATTGGGCAAACTGGAAGGGAGTTTCAAATTAGATTTTGTGAACATGAATATGCAAGTAATTGAAATGTGTTGGAATTTCATTTAAAGGAGAGCCAACATCAGCTTAAAAAAATACTGAACACCTTCAGTATAAATTTAGCATTTTGGTTGAGAAGTTACATTACTGATCATTTTAAAAGAAATAAATATATACACACCTAATCACGTGGATGCAGAACTTACATTAATGAACAAATCTCAAGCAGTTGTAGGTGGTTCTTTGATTTTTTTTAATGGATTTACTTGTGGACAAGAGAAACAATGACTCCAAAGCAGTCTTATTTAGTTTAACTTCCATTACGTGCTATGGAATTTTAATGACTACATGTAATTTTATTAGTGAATCGTCTTTCGTAAGTTTTGCTATAAACATAGGCAACAATGTAGGAAACGACAGAGTCTTACTTATTGTAAAGAAGACACGTCAAGTTGCAGACAGGCACAGCTAGAAGACACTTACATATAGGTTTTGGCCACAGCCTTTATCAGTAAAAACACACACGCACACCTCGTGCACATGACCACCAACTCCTCCATCTTGGACCAGAATGCCATTCTGGCCAGAGATGCTGAAGTTGGCGGTCTTTCACTTATAACAGCTGAGTCTGAAAGCTACATGTAAGTGTCTTACCTGTGCCTGTCTGCACCATGATGTGTCTTCTTTTCAGTAAGTAGCAATCTGTCTTTTCCTACATTATTGATATTCCTATCTGGAGTTTCCATTGCACATAACAGTTTTTCTATGAAATCTGTATTGTTATATTGTATTTTACCGTTTACTTCATTGCACAATTGTGTTGGTAAAAATGAAATAATTTTAATCACCTTCACTTATTTAAAAATAATTATTTTAATTAACTTTGCATCAGATGTTATACCCTCCACTGCAATTCTGAACAAATAATCTAATGTGGATCCATATGACACTGTCATTAATGGAATGTCTTTTACTGTTACACTGTATTTTACAGCTGACCTTTGTGCACGTGAGTACTGACACAACTTTTATTACTTTACATTATTATTTCTGTTGCACAATAAAGTTTACATTGCGGATCCATTAGCGGTTCCTCGACAATGCAACTGTAGTCGGCTCCTGTTAGGTCTACTCTTTGTAGTTGATAACACATTTTGCTCAATTTTTGCATCGACATTATTCAGCGTCCTTGGCAATGCTTGAGAAGAGCTTAAATGGTAAATATTTGTGTTCTTCCAAAAATGAATAGAATTAATTTTATTTGATGTTTACATAATCTCTTTTCATTGATTACACTTTACTGTATGATATTATTTGCATTCTTCTATTACTTGTCACCAGGTCACGTGATGACGGGCTGTGTCCAAAACGTTTCCATGATCACAAAATAAAGAATTCAACTCCGTCTGGACCACTATTACTTATGCAACTTACCAGCGCAACTTACCAGCATTTTAAAATTCACCTGCATCGTGAATAGTCTGTGCATGGGAAAACAAACAGCACTCAAATGTTAAGCAGCAAACAAACAGACCAACAGAGAAAGCCCCAAATAAAGTAAGTTAGGAGACACGTGCATACAGGGTGTGTGTGTGTGTGTGTGTGTGTGTGTGTGTGTGTGTGTGTGTGTACACTCCACTTTTTACAATCACATTTTATCACCAAATTAGAATGAACACATTTTTAATACTTATATTTACTGACAAAATACAGGCATTAACTTTTTTTTGTAAATGTCCTATGCTATTTGTTAACATAACAGCACAGCTCCCTGATACACATTATGTGATGTAAGTTTGACAGGAAAAAAGACACGTAAATTACACTGAGAACGTTAGTTTCAGTGTTCTTGTGGCCACCCAGATGCATACTATCAGAAAGTTTATACTATTCTGCATAGAAACTTGTACCACTGGGCAGGCTGATACCTGCCCTATGGAAGATTTGACTGCACTGCAATGGAACCTTTGCCTACACAGCTCGGGTCTGTGAGAAGGAATGTCTCAATTCATTCACCGCCCATCACTTGCAAATCGGACAGACACTTTAATCGTTATCAATGTGTAAATCACAATTAGGTGTACAATATTATTTACAAATGTAGAAGATGTAGACTGAGCATTAACTTGATGCAAATGTTAATAAGATGCCCCTAGAAGGGCAGAGAAATTCTCTGGTATGAACTGCCTTCTTGTCACAGCCTCATTAATATGGGAAGGGTTCACACACTATTAAAATGTAACACACTCCAGAAAGCTGCCATACTTGCACCAGCTGCACTCAACCCTCATATAAATTCAGATCAAACACAAAAATAAGTATTAGTTATACACTTATTCTTCAAATATATAAATATGTGTCATCACTAAACTTAAACAAGGCTCCGAGGTGTGACTGAATCGTATTCAAAATTTGCAAATGAATTAGTTATTCTTCCAAATTGTACAGAGTTTGGCAACAATCTTCTGTGAGTATACAGAAACTAACTCAATTAAACTTTGGAATTTTCCCATAAGAATTGTGATGCAAATCTTTCTGTACCCTTGTAATCTATAAATGAGCTAGAATTAAATGACAGGAAGACAATTTCTACTTACACGATATCCTGTTTTAGTCCAAAACTTTGTTTTGCTGTTTATTATTTGTTTGAAGTACGCCTCGGACGGTGTGCTGCAGTTGGAGTTTATCGGCAAATGTGCCTATGTTGCAGCAGGTGTGCAAAGAGCTACCGACGCTGCACAGAGCACCGAGGAGGACTTCAGAGCTGCCACCACGAGGGATTTCTGTCTATGTAAAAATAAACAATGAAAATAAAGAAAAATCTACATAAAAGCACTTAACATTCAGCTGGAGCCTAGTATCCATTTAAGATACAAGCTTACACTTGATCGTCAAACTAAAATTTATTGCTAATTGATTGTTGTGGAAATCATTTTAAACAACAATTTAAGAACACCGATATCGAGAAGTAGGTTTGGCATCCAAACTCTTTCACTTTAAATGATCAGGAACATGAAATTGTGGACATTGAGACACTGAGAAAAATAAGCCCAACCGCAATCAGTTGAACTCAAAAATCTCTCTGTGTAGCAATCCAAAGGGATATAAAATGGAACAATCACACTGGCTCAGTCGCAAGTAAAACAAGTGGCACATTTTGGTTCATTGGCGGAATAGTGGGAAAATGCAGCCCATCTACAAACGAGACTGCCTGAAATCACTTGGGCCTGATCTTAGTCCATTTTCACAAAATGGAGAAATCGCAACAGCGGTCGAACCAATAATGCTTTATTCTTTATGACCAAATTCACAATAACATAATTCCACCTTCTGACATACAATATAACAGGGGAAACACTATGTTATAATAACCCCAATTCAAAAATAAGCACATAAGAGGAAACTGGTGACTCGACATTACTCACATAAAAGCACAGATTGTTCTGGTGTAACCACAAGTGCCAAAACGAAGGCTAAGAATTCAAGACCAGAGTAGGCAGTGAAACGATGTCTACCGATGGTGCGCGGAATACAACCACACAACAGAAGCGCCCTAGAGACGAAGTGAATATAAGTGCCATTCCTGCCCGCCTCGGCACTCATACCGGCCCAGTATATGGACATTAGCAAACAGGAATTGCAGAGCAGTATTAGTGGTGTGTGTCAACTTGCAAGAACATTGCGTACAGAAGGATTCTGAATTATATTGCACGTCACACCTAGCCTGTGACAACATTTTCTACATTCGAGTTAAGTATGGTAAATTCTGCACTATAGAAATAAAACTAGTAATATTATTTTTTTGAATTGTTGTATAGTATTCTGAGAACTCAGCATCCCTTAGGCACCCTATACGAGATGAGTGGGCAAGACCCAACATAGATGAACTAAGGAAACTCCAGGTTGGAGTATCAACGATGTACGGAAAAGGATAGCTAACTGCTCACTGTAAGAATAACACACTAATTTGCAGAAAGGCACAATGAAAACATTCCAGTCCAAGCTACTGGAGATAGCAGTCACATGCACGTAAGGTGTCTTTGGATGCTCTAAACACTAGAGAGGAAGGGAACCTGTACTAGCTATAAAACCAAAGGTGTGTAAACAATTTAAAAGAAAATAATCAGACCAATTAATAACACAGTTAAAACAGAAAATTCTTCAAACAGACAAAACACTGAAACAAACTTAAGCGGTAACTTGAAGTATTTCATAGTCAGCTAAAATACTTCTGTAGCACAAATCTCTACGTTCATTAATAGTTTCAAGAGGGTGAGAATGAAGACTTTTTAAAATTTCTCTCTCTTTAAGAACATTCAGTATACAACTTTTACCTCCAGTGTGCAAGATTACCAAATTATCATTAACTTATTGTAGCTCACACCAATTGTCGATCAAATGCATGACCTGGAATTACCGACAGCTTTATGTTTGTTTAAATCTAGTAAGAGCGTCTCTTTGTATCTGACCAATGTGTGTATTATTACACACCTATCCTGCATTACCATCAACACAATATACAGCAGTGTTAGGAAATGTATTCTTCTTGTATGGGTCATGACACTGCATAATAAACTTAGGGGTGCGGGCAGTGACGGGTTAGACCCAAGCTGTTTTAGTTTCCCTGTTAAAAATGGGTCGTGACCTATTAACGTCTACCTGACTGCCTCGATCCAAAGCTTTCAGTTTGTCATGTGAAAAATGTGCCCGATTGGTTTTCTCCACGATGTTGTTTTCAGAATTATGGTGGTTGGCATGAAGAAGTCATTCTGTTCAAGATGTGTCAATATTGAGCTCACAGTATGTTCTAAGCATCTACAACAAATCAATGTCTGGGAAATTAGATGGTAGTTTTGTCTATCACTTCTACCACCCTTCTTGTAGATGGGTGTTACTTGTGCCTTCTTCCAACTGCTGAGTAAAGTTTTTTGTTCAAGGAATCTGTGCCAGGTTAAGGTTAAAGGACTAACTCCAGCTACAAATTCAATATAAAATCTAAAGGGATCGTTCAGTTTTAACCATATCAGCTGTTCCTCAATCCACTAATACTGATTTTCGGTGGTACAAGAATTAAATTGGGGCAATTTTTCTGAAGTTTCCTTTTTAAAGTAACATGTGGAAACAGAATTAAGCATTTCACCTTTTGCTTTGCTACCTCAACTTCAGTTCCTGTCTCATTCATTAGAGACTGGACACTAACTGCAGTGCCACTAATAGCCCTTACATATGTCCAGAATTGTTTTGGATTTTATGAAAAATCGTTTGACAATATTCTGGTACAATACTGTAGTCATTGAAGGCTTCAGGCATCGCTCTCCTGACAGTCAAATGTGTTTCATTCAGTACTTCTCTACCTATAGTCCTCTGCTTTGTTTCACACCTATTATGCAGTAGTCTGTTTCTTTACAGTGACTGTGCACCACAGACGATCCCCCACCCACAATTACAAACTTTTCTACGGGGTACATATCTATCCAGTGCATGGTCAACTATTCTTTTTACCACAAGCCAGAGAACCTCTACATGCTGCTGCCCTGTGCTGATAGTTTCACGTTCCTCACCAAGATACAACTGATATGGTTAAAACTGAACGATCCCTTTAGATTTTATATTGAATTTGTAGCTGGAGTTAGTCCTTTAACCTTAACCTGGCACAGATCCCTTGAACAAAAAACTACTGATTCTTTTTACCTAGTTTACTGAACACATATACATTTCTACTTACTTTTGTTGTCCTTTATACTTTGCTAATCATTGTTGCTACAACTGCATCATGGTCACTGATACCAGTTTCAATGTGGACATCCTCAAAGAAGTCAGGTCTATTTTTTGCCATTAGATCCAATATATTTCCATCATTAGTGTGGTTCCAAACTATCTGTTATGGATAGTTTTCATAGAAGGCATTTAGTATGTTTCAGATGATGGCTACTACTACAAAAATTGTAATTTTTGATTGTTGGATAACTTAAGTCTCCACCAATAATCACAGTGTGATTGGGGAACTTATTTACAAGTTAACTGAAGGTTTCTCTAAAGTTCTCAGTTACATTAGGAGACAAATCTGTTGGCACTACAAGGATCCAATCATCATTTTATGCCCACCCCTAATGCTGAGTCTTGCCCAAACAATCTCTCACTCTCTCGTGTATCCCTAAACATCATGAGTCAATCCAATCTAAAGGTAACAAATCTAGTACCACACTGTGACGCCATCCTTTACTCTGACCTGATGGGCATTACAAACACTAAAGAAATGGTCACACAAGTTTTCTATAAGTGGTCTCCTTTGTAGCTGAAATGCACTTTCCTAAAACTCTCCAAACAAACTGCAGTTAACCATTCGCTTTCCCTACAACTGTCCACATTTTCACATGTAACTGGGAAGCATTAACTGCATTCCTCTCAGAAGCACAGAAAAGCCTGCTGCTCCAATTGACGAAACCTTTCCCGATTTGGTCCACTGAAAGTTTGGTGTGTAGAACTGGTAATTTGTAATTTATTCTTTATCTGACACAACCTACAAATATTCACTATCGGCTTCTGTTACATCAAATTTTCTTCCTGCTGGACAACTGTTTGTGGATTCTGTATCATCAGTTCAGTATTGCCTGTGCAAGCCAATTGGGAAGTGCAAACTGGTAGACTCATATTTCTCAACAGAATCACAGATGAAATTTGCATCCATTATCAATAGCTATAATTCTTAGAACATTAATCAAGCTGCTTAGTAGTGCTAAATTGGGAGAAATCTGACCACTTCGGCTTAACACTGTGCTTCATCATTTGCTGCCATTCCCAAAAATCAACAGTGCTGTCAACAAGTTGCTGCTTTGCAGCCACTGTTGAACCTTGTACTTAATTTAACTGCATTTCAGACGTTAAGTGCGAATATATTTGTGTTAGAATACACACACCACTACAAGTATTTGTCAAATCAATTGCGCCCCAGCTGCATTTGGAGTCTGGCAAACTGCGGTTTAAATGCAGTAGATGTTCTTAAGAAGCAAGGTATGCTCAATGTGTTCCTGGGATTGGGAATAGGACAAAATATGCTGCTCGGTTGCTACTACTGTCCCTGTATTTGGGTGTCCTGGTACCATTGCAACCTACCCCGCCCTTCTGAAACTGTCACATTAAATATGCCTGTGACCTGAACTGCCAAAGACTCACCTGTCAATGTAAAGACATGTGCTATATCAATACATAAGCTAAAAAATTGACTTTAGCAATAAAAGCTTTATCTGAAAATGTAAGACTGTATTTTTCAAATGACAAATTGGGGAAAGGCCACGTCTTAGTTGAGCAAATAAAGGAACAAAGGGGAGAAGTGCTGGTAACCATCATTGTATGTGCCAATATACACTACTTAAGGTCACAAATTTCGAAACACGTAAGTTACTCAGGTAAGTGTTATATGCATTCCCCGTACAGTGAATATAAATAGATAGATATATATATAGAAAATGCTGAAACGGAATGTACTCACCACAAAACAGCATCCTGGACAATTTAACTGCTTTGGACTCCATCATGCAAACAGCCATGATGACAAAATTAAGCATTTTCTTAAACGACATGCTGTCCACGAGACACGCTGAAAAAGCCAAGTTACAGTGAACATCAGACAGCATATATAAATACTGCTGTACAGATTCAGTGCATTAAAGATAATTTTTTAGTTGTTTAGAATTATGTACACACAACAAAAAAATTCGTAACTGAGCACTGATAGGAATTTCTGGATTTCAGCCACTCAGATCTGGTGCCAGTTATCTTCACTGTTCATCAAAGTGGGGTCAATTGTCATCATGGCAGCTGAATATCTTTTGCAATAGGAAACAAAGCTGGAGAAGGCAGTTGTCTGACTATCTCAAGTAAGCAAGATTCAGACGTACCCTAGACAGTGAGGGAGAAAGAGCTTCTCACAATTTAAGAGGGTACATATTTATGGAAATGAAGTAGGCCTATGAGGGTTGTGTTGTGCAGCCTCGGATATAATGACTCTTGTAACAGGATGCTTAGAAGTAAGAAATCAATTACACTGCTAGCAGACTATTTTCTAAAATTGCACAACTGATTTTAAGATAAAAACTATCCAATAGTTTAAACTAAGCTGTACATACTTATAACACTATGAGAGGTTGTGCATATCATCTAATAAGGCCTAAAACACAGTGATGAAATTTTTTAACAAACTGCCATATTATACAAAACAGTTTAAAAGGGAATACACCCACGAGTACTTTACTAAAAAGTGTTTGTATAGTATTAAACAATTCCAATGACGAACAGATATTCTTCATTAGCACCATACTATCTACAAATTATTTAAGTATATTATATTTTTAATATGATCCCACAAAGTTAAGACATTTATTGTAATGCTGTGAGGGTACAGAATTTTTAAAAATTAAATGAGTGATTATTCCCATATGCATTATAGGTGTGAAGTTTTCTACACTCTTATCTACAAATGAGCAAGTGTGTGTGTAATGAATATTGTTATGGTGGTTACAGTGATGTTTTGTGTTAGTTGAAATACTTATTTAGGACAGTATGCTGTGGCTGGAGTTCACCAGCAGATGTCCTTACATCACAGCAAGTGCTGCATGCGACTATCCACACTGCACGGACTTCTTACAAGGAACTTGGAATAAAGTAAACTAAGAGTGTCACTATTTCAAAAACAAGAGCCACAATTTAAATCTAATCTTGTATTGACTTATGGAGAGTGTGAAGTCTTAGCTATAAAGAGAGCTGACAAGTGCTACGGGAAAGAGTTGCATCCAAAACTATTGGCAGTTTACAATCATAGCAGTGAAAGACCCAAAGAGAGAAATTTTTCACCCCCTCAATAGAAAAGAAAAAAATGGAGGGGAGAAGAATGCTACAGTAGTGTATGTGCAGTGGGGGCAGCATTGTTGCGGCGACAGGAGGGGAGGGTATCTACGAGATCTGCCAGGGTGTATACGTGGAAAGGTAAAAAAAAATTCCTGTATTTTTCTTGGATTTCCCGGTTGAAAATACACTTTCTCCCCAGGTGAAAATACACTTTTTCTGTGTTAAATGACAGTATACTTTTCCTCGGCACTGTACAACTTATCAATCCTTAGAATGTTTACGGTTTTCTACACAGAAGTAGAATTTTCCGATACTTTAGAAAACGAAACCCAAGGGGGGAAAAAACACGTTTTGGAAAGATCTTTGATGTGCACTGACATATACGCTGCATTTCTTCGTTTTACTGGAAGTATAAATTCGAATTCCACCAAACACTGCATGTTAATTTCCGAAGCAATGAAATCGAGATTGCGATGCGCTTTTGTAAGCCAGTCATATCTCATGTTATGTGACCTCGGCAGCTGATGACAGCACAGGACACGTAGTGTAGTCGACCAACAGCAAGATCACTCTTAAGTAGTGCGAACACACAAATAAGAAAGTTAATGGTTTAAATTAACATACATAGCATTCACATATAATATTGGTCTCTAAGATTAATAAGCTGCAAGAGAAGCTAAACTTCCACATAAAATGCTGATCATCTTGCGCATGTTACATTTTTAGATACATCACACAAATTTTTAATAACGGCGTAAATGTCTGATCTTCTTGGCTCTAAATTCTTCTAGATGGTCGTCCTCAAAAAGTTGATTTTTAAACGAGAGTCAAACGCTCTGCGATTTAAGGAATACATCGTACATTCTCGCATATAGTTCATCTTGCGTGAAAGGAAATTTACTTTGAAATTAACACTTTTCAAACCACCATTTGCAACATTTTCCCGTGGCCTGTTAGAAACTGGTTCGTTTCAGCAGTTGCCAGAGAGCACCAGATAAAAGGTGTCACTGCACCTGCGCAGCTTCGATAACGCAGGACGCCCGCATGTTCGTAGGTGTAAAATATTAAAAGATCTTGCATTATGTCATAAAAGAAACAAGACATCAAAGGATACTTCAGGAGCATCGGAATTTCGTGAACTATACTAAAATGAGTAATTCGGCTTAAAGTGCACATTCGAATGTCCAGATTCGGATGTAAATGTTCTTGAGTACCAGTACTGTATTGTCTCATGTTTGGTTTTTTATTATGGCATTATGACATACGAGCTAAAAGGTGGAAAATGTGGACTTGAAATGCAGCGAACAGTTGAAACTAGCCAACAGTGTGAAATTAAACACTTCGTTTCAAATAAATTGACTGCCTCAGCGCAAAATATTAATAAAAGCCAAATCTCTTTAGCAAACAGACAAAAATAACTTCATTTTTCTGCAAGGTGGTTAATGCTTGACTGTCAAAGGTGGAAATAAAACCTGAAACTAACAACATATTTTAGCCTTCCATAATTATGTGAACATATTTTAATTCATTTGGTAGCTCCTGACCACATAAATCTGTTTTGTTTTCATTTAATGAGAGAGCAATAAAGGAAGAGGAAACAGCAAAATTACTAAACAAACACAGGTCACGTGGAGACTACCCACCTCCCCACTACAACTCCAACTGCTCTGTGCATCAGCCCTGGATCTACGATATTTCTGAACTGGAGCAATTTAGATAGTGGTGCTCAGCCACACATCTATAGCCAGAAGCGGGAGAAGGTACTACTCATAGGCGACAACTGCGCACGCACAAGAGCCCGCCCGCAGCTGCTCAAATGAATCAAATGTAAACAGCAGTCATGTCACGCTCATCAGAGGCAATTTGTTGTTAGGAAGCACTGCATATTCTTCCTAAAGCCTTTGGGACGCTTTGGTTGGCAGACGCTTCTATGTGCACTGTATTTTGTTGTTGTATATGGCGGATTTCCTTTGCAACTTAAGTTTTATCTTTTTTTTCCTCTCGTTCATGTTTTTTTGCTGCAGCATTATTCTGCAGAAGCAGGATACAGTAATATCCTTAGTTAGAGTATTGGTTCTTACCAGTCAAAATCACAAAAATTTAATCTGCTAACTAAAACAAGGGAAAGTTCCCGGAATTCTAAAAAAAATCCCGGTTTTTTCCCGGATCTCCCGGATGTATACACCCTGTCTGCTCAGAAATTCCAAAACATTCATAATTTCGCACCAATGGCATGTCAGAGTGAAGTGCAACTGGCATTCCTGCACACACCTGAGTTTAATGTGTAACTACCAGAAGTTTCATTGTTTTATGTCTATCAGTTGTTGTTCTGTGACGTACTGAGTAGAACATTCTGTCGCACAGTTTTTGAATTTAGAGATGACAGTTAGAGGAGCAACAAGTCTCAATTACATTCCTCAGGAAAACCTTTACAGAGACAAACACCAAATGATGCTGGAAGCCTACGGTGACGAGTGCTTAAGCCATACTCTGTGTTACAAATGGTTTACACGGTTTAAAGATGATCCTCATTCAGGACACCGACGACAATGTCAGGAATGCCAACAAAACTGTGCGTACCAATTGAAGACGGAAAACAAAAAATGTAGCTTTTCAGTGGAATCGTGTTACGAAATCCTGCCACAGCATCATGAATGTAGCGTGTTGCTGTCAAGTTGATCCCACGGCTCACAGGTCGAGTCCGGCAAGACCTTTGCATCGCAATATGTGAAGAACTTTTGGATTGTGCAAATAAGAATGAAATGTAACTTAAGAGAATCTTAACTGGTGATGAGACATAGGTTTACGCATATAATGTTGATACCAAAGTTAAATCTTCACAATGGGTCAGGAAAGGTTCTCCGACACCAAAAAACTTATCAGGTCAAATCAGATGCCAACAACAGAAAAATTGTAATGCGTATAATATGTGGTAACTGCCAATGTTCAATTCAGGGGTTACGAATTCATTACAAGACTATCTTCAATATCTGTATCAGTATTCTCTCTATTCGAGACATTTTACTGTATATCACAGAAGGTTTTATGGAATTAACAGTACATTTAACAATGTTACATACACCATACTTAACAATACAGATAGGGAAAGTTGTGCAGCACAATTCAACAAATCAATAATTTAGTTCCACTAGGTCCAATATTAGATACACTGTTTCTAATATGTAAATGACCTCCCATTAAATTCTGATCAAATGCCACACGAAGCAAGTGAGTTAGTGTGGTTCGGCATAACAACATTAGTCCCACACACTGTATCCTCGCCACAAAGCAACTCACACTCGCTTGGATTTCGGCAATGCGTGCAGTCGCAAAATTCCTCTTTATCTCCAGCTGCTTCATTTGGATAATTTTTTGAATAATTGGAAAGCCTTTTCACGAGCACATACTGAATAACCTGCAGCTCCAATTTCTGAAACCTTCCTTAATTTCGTCTCCAGAAAGTTTGGCATGTAAAACTAGCTTTCTTTAATTTATTATTTATTTGACTCCTACGAACATTCACTTCTGTGACATCAAACTTTTTTCCTGCTGCAATGATGTTTGCTGTTTGAACAAGATGAATAACCATTGTCTTAAAAGCAGTTTTGTGTTGCCTGTGTGAGTCAGCAGAAACTGCACAACTTTGTCCAAAAACTGTGCTTCATCATTTGCTGCCAACCTTGAAAATCAACAGTGCTGTTGAGCTTTACTTCTTTTAGTGTTGTTCTTGAGTCTATCACATCATTTTTTATGCCCATTCCTAGTGTTCTGTGCAAAAATATTAATGTTAGAATTAATTTGTTTCTTGTAGATATACATACTACTGCTGAGTATTTGCCCACTTGTGAAGTCACTTCAGTTCTGACTGCATATAAAATCAGACGAAATGCTATTCAGTGGTGATAGATGTTCACAAAATGCACAGGACACGTGAAACCCTACCATGATTGGTAGAATGAATGAAATTTGCTGCCACTGTGCCCCATCCTACCCTTCAAAATCATCAAACTGAATCAGTGCATGTCGTCAGCTACCAAAGCTGCTTCTGTGAATACAAAATCGTATCCATAATTCAGGGCGTACGTTAAGTCTGGGAACACTTTCAATTATTTATTGCACAAGAGTCAAACATTGCACTGATATCATACATATGTCACTTTGAAGTGAAACCCTGAAAGATTTTTTTCACTTATATTGCCACAGTGTAGTTCGGTAATTTGCCGATAGTCAGTGCTAGTCAGAAACATGGCGAGTTCAGGTGCGGAGCTGTGTGTTGGAGCTTGCCAAAAACAAGTGCGCTACAGCTGCTCACCTGATGTGTAGAACTAAGTACGGAAAGAAGCCAGCAACAAAGACGACCACTTACCACAGGCACAACAAATTCATTACGGCAGGTTGCTTGTGCCTGGCAAAGCCCAGAGTGAGTGATCTCAATGTGGACTGCGTACAAGAGACATTCGTAAAGAGGCCAAAGAAATCTGTGCATTGTGCATCCCGTGAACTTGAAATGGCTCCATGACAATCTGGAAACTCCTGCAACGGAAGCTGTCTATGAAACCATGCATATTGGAGCTAGTGCAGAAGCTCAATGACGATGAGAAAGACAAGCATTGTTTGGGGTTGCAACAACTGAATGAGGATGGGGATGGCATTGTTGATTGATTGATTTTTAGCGACGAAGCCACTTTTCTCACTAATGGGAAGTCAACAGAAATAATTGTCCAATCTGGGGTACAAAGAATCCACACAAATGCAATGAATTTGTGCGTGATTCGCCAAAGGTAAAGGTTATTTGAGCCTCGTCACATCGAAAACTGTACAGGCCGTTCTTCTTCGACGAGAGCACTGTCACTGGATATTCCTACTCGGACATGTTGCAGTAATGGCTGATGCCTCAAATGCAATCGGACTCCCCGTTCACCTTTCAGCAGGATGGGGATCCACCCAATTTTCATCGTGAAGTTTGTGGGTACCTGAACACGGAGCTGCCACACCGATGGATCGGCCGTGCTACAGAAGAGGACAGCTGTTTCACGAAGTGGCCTCCCCGATCACCAGATCTCACTCCGTGTGGCTTTTTTCTGTGGGGGCAAATTAAAGATCTGGTGTACATACGGGCTCTACCACGTGATGTAGCAAAACTACGGGAGAGAATATGGGAAGCAACTGCCACAGTCTACGACGCCACGCTGGGACCGGAATGGTAAGAATTCGATTACTGTACCGACGTCTGCCGGACCATTCATGGCTCGCATACCGAATGTTTGTAAAAAAAAAACTTTCAGAGTTTCTCTTCAAAATGACATCTGTGCAATGTTAATTCTTTTGCAATATATAACTGACAGTGTTCCCGGACTTTACGTACACCCTGGATTTAAATGCTACCCCACAACCCAGCACCAGTTGCAACGAAGAGGCAACAAAAATTTGTCTATTTTGCAGAAATATTGAGCGAATTTAAGCCTTCCGCTATTGCTAGAGCACGTCCTGCCTGCCCAGCTGCTGGCAGCTGGCTGACTGCCCTACGACTGCTGCCAGCTACGGCCACTGTCGACGAGCCACACATTCCAGTGCAACCACTGAGTAATAGTACTCTTTACAAATTCAGTACCCTACTGTGCAGTCATAGTGGTTGCAGTTTTTGATAATGAAAAAAACTTCAAAACTAATCCAAGCTTTCTATTGTAAGTTTATCGTGATCTAAGAAAAAGTTTTTTTTAGAAAAATGGTAAGGACTCTCTTATTTGTGACAGGAAAATTCTGTAACTTGAGGTCTACACTACAAATGTGTGTGCTGTAATCTACGAAAATCTTACTACTGGACACACAAATTTCAAGACATTTAGTTTTAAAGTGAACGGTTCCTAGGGAAGACGTCCAAAACTTGGACCATTTTCTACGCAGCATAGCAGCGAAGTTGCTGCGAAACAAAGTATTTTCCTGCACGATCTGCCTTTTGCGACATATGACAAGTACATGCTGTGGGATGATTCGTGCCCTTTCATATTACTTATGTTAGTGTTATTTGCCTTGTGCACATTAGGAAATCAGTTCATATGTATTAGATCGATTCTTTAGCAGAAAAGGTACCAAATTAAGCCTGTGAAAACTCATTAAACCATCGCAGTGTAGCACTGTCCACATCGTCAGCAGCAGACGTTTTCATTCTTTTCCTTCAAGGGTTAAATTTGCCACCTACAAAACTTTCTTCAATTTCTTCTCATTTTCTAAGGAATGTAGCTAACATTGATTGTGCAAATCCATACTTCCTCGCCATGTCTCCTTGTTTCATTCTGCTATCAATGTCTCTGAAAACCTTCATTTTTGCCTCCAAGCTTATTTGTTTCCGAGTACCAGCCACTGTCCAAATCTTAGTAAAGTCCAAAGTGTTTACAGCAACTAACAACTTCACAGATTGCAAAAATCACGGAGATAAGCAGCATATGAACCCAAAAAAACACTTCTTGTCTGCTACTGAAGGTCAACAATGGATAAATTAAACACTCGTTCAAACAAAGGAGCTCTCTGAATTTGTCGGTCAGCACAGCTCTCCCGCAGCTGTACACTAAGTTTTCTTTACTACTAGGATAAATACAGTACTGTAGTATGTAGTGAAGCTTCTAGAAATAAAGCGCCGCAAGTCTTGCCTGATCAGCTAGGGCCATACAAAATCGTCGTATTGGTAATCGTTATACGGTGGTTTGACTGTATAATGCATTGCATCAGATACAATACCATGACACATGAAGTCATCCCCCAGAAACAAATCCACTAAGATTTTATTCCCCAAGAAAAAACTTTAACAGTTATATGTAAGCTCTTCAGCTACATGATATTTTGTTTATTTATTTATTCATGTCCAGGGTAGCTACACGATATGATAAATTGTTTAGTACAGCTGGTGAATTTTCTGGATTTTGGGCACAGAATCAGGGACTTTAGCCTAACAAATAGCAAGATGCAGGTATGCCAACATTTTGCAGCTGGGAGAGCTTACTTCAATGGGAAAGTTGGGTTAACTCGTAAAAAAAGGCACAAATATGTCAAGATGTTTTGATTTAAATGACCTTAAAGCTGCCAGATAAATCAAAAAGCTAGTTCCCTACTTTTACATCTCCAGCTCTGCCCAAAGAATGTTCACCCTTTTTTGTGCTACGATAGCTTTTTCATTGCAGTTCTCAACTTTTACTCAACCATAATTTCGACTTTAGACCACCATAGCTTGGCAACCAATGTCAATTATTGTCAACTAAGGCTTACACTGTGGTATTGGATAAGGCTTTCACAAAACAACATGACAATCATTAATTGCATTCATTTGTCTCTAGAAAAATTAGGACTGATTCGCCCAAGTTTGAAACATAGAAACAACGCGGGGCGTGGTCGGGGGGGAGGGGGGAACTTTGCATATAGAATCTGACTAAAGCTAGATTTTTTTAAAGCAATGTTTAAAATTTAGTCATAAGGATGCATTTTTAAATTTTTTGAATCACTTTAAATCACTTCCACACACTAGTTCATATAAGAATGAATTTAACATGCTACACATTTAGCTTGATTTCAATCCAGCGGACCTTGACAATGGGTAAATATTATGTGATTAAAAAATTTAATTTTGAATTTATCCATTTATCTATCTTAATGCATAGCTTGCACCAATTTGTAAAAGTTTAAATGTAAACACAGTGTGCTTCAAAAACCCAGAAAAACGTTTTTTGCATGTAAAATCTGAACGCTGCACATACAAATGGTGCCATTAGATAAGCATTAATTTCAGCCCAATTAATATCTTTTGCAAAACAAATTAACTGATTTCCACAATTTGCCTGGACAGCATCTATGGCTCATTGTTCGAACCTTGCTTAATACACAGTAACATAGCTACAGTAAGACATATGTTCAAATGGCTGTACAAACTGCTGCTGGTCCAGGCTAAACTGTAAGTATTTATCCCCTGCTCCTAGCTCAAATAGGAACTGAGCAGCAAGATCCCCCCCCCCAAACTGTGATTCTGTGCACAGCCTTCTCAAATATATTTGTTACAGCACTTCCACACTTCTTATTACTGCTCAGTGGAATACATACTGAAAGCGTTTCCTATTAGTGAAAAGTGCCCAAATTAAGCTTAGAAAGTGTTACATCACTAAAAAACATTAACTTTCTCTAAAATAATGAACTATGAACAGTGAGCAAAATAGCTTGACTTCAAATTTCATCTCTGTGGTTATTTAAGTAATTGATATCACTATGTATACTAATATCGCTATGCGATGGAAAGCCAGCATTTCAGCCCAGGATGCTGGAGGTGGCAGATGTGTGCATACTTCGTAAAAACACTTACTTCCGCATCCAAAGCTTTATTTGTGAATGTAAGATGATTCTGTATTCATCAAATGATACAGTGGAGAAAAAATGTCATTTTATAGTTGAGTAAGTACAGTAACACACACACACACACACACACACACACACACACACACACACACACACACACAGAGAGAGAGAGAGAGAGAGAGAGAGAGAGAGAGAGAGAGAGAGAGAGTGCTGAAATTGAATGTACTCACCACTGAACAGCACCCTGGACAATTTAATTGCTCTGGAATCCGCGATGCCAATAGCCACAACGAACGAATGATCGAACTGTGCATACAGGGTGTCCCAAAACATAGGTAACACTTAGTATGTTGTGCAGGAAGGCACAATGATCGGTTTTCAAGAAGGAACCCATATCCAGTAACACACGGCTTGGGTGCTGGTGAGTGTCTAAAACTGAGATGGGTATGTGTTCCACATTATGTCAATCAGTCCAACACGAGTAGCACGTCATGCTCTCTACAATTAGAGTATGTGATGTTCAGGTGATTCTGCACATTGGCATCTAAGTGTGCCGGAGCTCCAGCGTTTGGCAGCACGTGTCCATCCGAAGATTTTAGTGGCACTACATCCAATAGGGTAGACAACACATCTCTACTTTATGTGCGTTGACAATTTTGAATCATGTGCATATGGATTTTCGTCTGCTCAAAAGTGCATGTTGTTTAGGCTTAATATGCCACACCTAGGAAATGTGCTTTTATCTATAAATGGTACCAAGCTCAGGAATTGTGGCTGGAGTATGCATTGTTGAAAAATACCACTGCACAAATTTCATCCGTCGTGGCTAGTCTTCCGGCTGTAATGCCTGGACTTTTTGTAGACAGTGCATCACGCAGCACCCTTACCCGTGTACAGTGCCTGTGCCATCTTCCGAATGCTGGTGGCACGGTTCTCTTCGAAATTTGTCGGCAAAGCTTCCTCCAATTTTAGTGTCTGAGCCGAGTGTTGCAGTCCCACATCACATTTCGGCACCTACCAGAGGAAAAACAGTGTAGTGGGGATAGTATTTGCAAGTACCAAGCACAAAGTGCTAGTACTATACAAGGGAGAGAGGGGTGGTTGGAAGAGAAAAACCACCACAAGAAAGTCTTCATAATGTCTGGAAATTCGTCGTATTGTCTTTATTTCTTAATATTTTTACCCCATATTTTGATCGGCTTCAAAGTATTCTCCACTGACCACAATGCACTTCAAACAACCATTCCATTGTTGATATTCACTTATCGGGATGTTCTTTATGCCTTCGAGTGATTTTTGTTTTACCTCCTCCACAGTAGCAAAACAATTTCCTTTCATGTCCCTTTTGAGTCTGGGGAACAAAATGACATCTAGTGAGTACGGGGTGGTGGTGATGGTGGTGTTGGATAATCAGTGCCACTCATCATCCACTGGCTCGATTGCTGCTTCGTTACGGGGTCGTAGCCATAGCACAACAATTCACCACCAGTAATCATCTCAGAAAATTTCAGGGGTCCTCTTTGAGCTGATTCTGAAGCTCAAAACACGCCTGAAGTTGACGCTCCCTTTGATCATTGGCTACAACCATTCTCGTATGCAAATCTTCGAATAAAACCCTCTGAATTGAACTCCATCATATTGCAGACATCTCACACAGTCGATCACTGACTTAACTTTTTCGTCACTTCTTGACACTGAGGGGCATCCTGGATGGGTTGGTATTCAACTGGCATTTCTCCATTTTTAAAATGCCAAAACCACTCGTAGACTCTGGTTTTACTTAGGGCAGCAGCCCCATAGGCCAGCTTAAGCACTAAAATAGTTTCCACAGCCGATTTCCCAACAGGAAACGAAATTTCACAGCTGGCTGCGCATTGCTCTCAACAACCTGCCATCACATTTTTGCCGAAATGGAAAAAAAAGGCATTTTACTAAAAAACCCTCTCGCACGTGGACCAATGCATTCACAGTGACAACTTTGCAAAGTTGCTCAGGTGGCGTGACCATAATGTACCTGGCTGAAACAATGTGTCCCCCCCCCCCCCCCCCCCACTGCAGCCCAATTCCTGCTACTCCCCCCCCCCCCTCCCCCACAATACTGTACAACGGACACACCTCAGGCTGAGAATACCCACGTGCAACTTTCCAGCTTCTCTGTGGTGTTTCTCAATGGCCACAAATGTGGTATACATCTGTTTGGGAAACTTTCCACATACAATCTTGCAGCAGTTTCTCCACTGCAATCCACTTTGCCATTTGCAAGCACCACGTCAGTCATTTCCAAAACTGTGTATCGGTACATGTCACACTGCCGTCAACAATGTCACTACACTTGCGTACCACACGAGGTCTGCAGTAGGATGCACACAAGGGCTGTGTGTAGGAGGAATGTAGCGTACACACTTTCAGGTCGTCCATCTGAACTACACATGGCTAAAGGGTTGCAAACCTTCCGTATTCAGATACCAAAACAGATCAGAAAGAAAGGGTCACAACTGTTCATTTTCTGACTCTGATGCTCTCTGGCACCGAAGACGTGCATTGTCGGATACGGGTTCCTTCTTGAAAACCGATTAGTTTGCCTTTGTGCATAACATAGTAAGTGTTGTCAGTGTTTTGTTTGGACACCCTGTATAGTGTACACCAGACGTGCTGCAAAAGTGAGGTAACAGTTAATACCAGAGAATATTTACAATTCCAGCTGTGCTGTTACTGTGCAATAAAGATGATTTCTGAGCTGCTAACAATTATGTACACACAACATAAAAATACATAACTAAGAATTAAGTAAGAATAACTAAGAATCAGTAATTTCTGGATTTCAGTCACTCAGATCTGGTGCCAGTTTTCTTCACTGTTGGTTTAAGCAGAGTCTACTTTGTCATCATGGCAACTGAATACTTTTTGCAATAGGAAACTGAAAGCTGGAAAAGTCAGTTATCTGTGTATTGCAAGTGAGCAGGATTCACAGCTACACTCGACAGTGAGGGAGCATGAGCTTCTTACAGTTTACCCAGTGGATGCTTCGGCACAAATTTAAAGCTGGTCAGTCACCCTCTGTGGCGAGGTATTATAGTGTAACATATCACTATGTTAAAGTTACATGTTACACAGGGTATTTAGGATCGACAAATGATTCCGTCAACTACTGAAGAAAGTTTATTTAATGTATTTTGGAAAACGAGGCATGCGTGTTGACAGCATGGACTTTCCCCACATGTGCATGGCTAACTGAATGGCAACGAGGATGGCATCACTGCTGCCGGCACCTCACATTTGACCACACTTGTTATTCGTAAAGTTCTCTCCCAGCAACAGATCCCTATCACGGAGTCGCACCAGCCTCTGTGGAAGAAGATGGCTGTGACAATGCATAAGGAAAGGTCATGAAACAAAAGAGATTGGAGTTAGTAGCACCACTATTAACTGACTGATCACTGCAAAAGAAATTTGTCGAGCAGACAGAACTGTTTGAAGTTGTTTTCTGAGTACATTTTTTTTGTTACAATATATGTGGTTTACAAAAGAAGAAAGCACTCAGAAGCACGCCAAAAACGAGAAGTAGTCAACAATATGAGATGCACACAATATAGCTGGATGCTGATTTTTTTGCAGGGGAAGGGGGGGGGGGAGGGAGGGAGGGAGGGAGAAAGGACAGAGGCAGAGGGAGGGATTGGGGAAGGAGAGGGAGATGGAGGGGGTGAGGGAGGGACGGAGGGGGGAGAAACTTCTTTTTTTCTTTCTTTTTCAAGTCAAGGTACAAGTAATGAAAAAAGGTGTTTTGACATTAGCAGCATATCCACCAACTGACGTACTACATCACTCAGCGAAACTTCCACTGTGATACACAGGAAATATTTCAATATAAGAACTGCCGTACGTCAGGTCCATCTGTCAGGTGAGTCACAGCAGAGGATGTCTACTCGGGCAGATACAAGATAACCCAATCGTATCCACTACGTACCACGAGGTGACAGTCACCTTTGCAACAGCCATTATGCGCCACGGACACCATAAAAAGCTGGTAAGAGCTACTTCTTCTGGACTGCTGTGGAGTCTGTTGTAAAGACCATTTATACAGTGTGTATCAAAATCTAAGTTACGAGGTGTGGCATCAGTCAACGGGTGCCGCGTGACTGTGCTGGGCTGGCAAACTTATGTTTAAAAATTATTTGTTTGGGTGCTAGTACCTCTGAATTGTGGGAGGACAGAGGCACTTTTGACCACTAAAGCTAGGCAAGGAGCAAACAATGTACATTATTACTCTCAGTATATACCAGTATAATTCACTTACAGAAGATGTTCAATATGAGCACCCCCAACTTCGATACAATTTATGTATCACCTGGTGACATCTTGCCGAACTCTCGGAAAGATTCCTGGCATACCACAGATGACTCCAGCTGATAATCTGATTTGTCATCACAAGGCCTCGTGTAGACTCCACAGGTGTCTCGTACACCAGGGTATTCTTGATCGCCCCCCCCCCCCCCACACACATAAAAACAATTGTGTCACAGCTGAAGAATGATGGGGCCAGGCTATTGGGCCTCCGTGTCTAATCCATCTGCTGCTGAATGTGTCATTCAAATGACCACGTACCACATTGTTTAAGTGCACTGAAGCACCATCCTGCTGGAACCAGTCGGCACAACAGACATTCGTCGGTACCCTCGTTCGACGAGACGAGACGAGTACGACCTCTCACAGAAATACAGCGTAACTGGGACTGTCGGCATGCACGTGCACGAGGCCGGACGGTCCTACGATTCGGTCGTCAACGAAACCTACCCAAACGTCGGGAGCAAAGTAACATCGGCAGCCACGAATTTGCAGAATGTGAAGATTTTCTCCCATCCGAACATCACTATTTCTGGTGTCGGACATGCTGTCCCTGGTAGAGGCGCACTCATTAGAAAACGGGATACACTGCAGGAAGCGAGGATCATGCCTACTTTATTCGAGCGGCAGTCGGCAAGAGTTAATGCAATGAGGAAAGTCATCCAGAGTCATCACGTGAGCCTTCCGGAGTTTGTAAGAACAAATGAACTCACTGTGCAGAACATGCCGCACTACCACCTGGTTCACGCAAGTGGTGTGCACTACAGCTAGGGTGCTCATAGAAAGCTGCTCTGCAAAATTTTGATGCACAGCTTCTTCAAACTCTGGTCGCAGATGGCCTATTTAGTGCCCGTTAAGAGTTAAGCTGCCTGTTTAATGTAACACCTCTCCAGTCTCCCACACATACTGTGGGCTCGGTGACACCTGGTGGGATAGTGTTCTTCATAGAGCTGGTGAGCTCGCCTTACCCCGCTTTGTGCTCCTCGTACACAACCACCATTGTTCGTAGCCTCACGAATGATGGAAAATTACTTTCATTACAAAACTACAGAACAAGACAGTATTGTACTCTACCGTCGTCTACACGAGACTATGGAGTAAAGTGTGTGTTGTGTAACAAATCAAGAAGTAACAACGGTAAATGTTGTATGTAGTACACAATGTGCTATCTACTGCATTCACTGCTCATTTGTTTATGTACAGTCCCATTTTGGATGCTCTACCATGTCAACAGTCTCAGAGTGATTGCCATTTACTCCTTGCCTAGCTTGTGAGGCCCAGACTGTTTACATCAAAAATTTCGGAGACACTAGCACGCAAACTAAGCGTTTTCAAACATACATTTATCAGAAAAATTTGTTCACACAGTACCCACTAGCAACCCGCATGCCTCTTAACATAACTTTCGGTACACACTGAAGGGTGCCTACTCAAACTTGGAAAAAAAAAACTGTGAGAATTCCAGGAATGGGGAGCAAGATTACATCGTAGAAGTTAATGATAATTAACAATTAGCTGGTGTGTGTGTGTGTGTGTGTGTGTGTGTGTGTGTGTGTGTGTGTGTGTGTGTGTGTGTGTGTGTGTGTGTGTGGTGGGTTGGGGGGGGGGGGGGGGTTGAAGGAAGGAGTGGGGGATTGCACAATAGTGACATTTCTCTTTCCTCTCATCTGAGAACACTGCAGTTTCTAAACAATGATAACTAACGGAATAATCTTCGTATAATTCACATACTTTGACATACTAAGTATATTAAAATTTATGAAACCAAATAAAATTCCAACACCAGGTTAAAAACAGAATCCCCCCAAGATTTTACGAAATACCTGAAATTTCCTTTATTTTTCTAGGAAAAATACAATTTCCTGAGAATTCCATGTTCTTCAGAAGAATTGTCACCTTGACCCTGTATGCTTCCACAGACATGCTGCAGAAGGCACGTTAAAAGTGAACACCGCAAAGCATTTACAATTCCTGTTGTGCAGCTGCAGTGCAATAAAGGTAATTTCTGAGCTACTAACAATTATCCATACACAAAAAAGTAACTAAGCATTAACACAAATTTCTGGATTTCAGCCACTCAGATCTGGTGCCAGTTTTCTTCATTGTTGATCACGAAGTGGGGTCAACTGTCATCATGGCAGCTGAATACCCTTTGCAATATGAAACTAAACCTGGAGAAGCCAGTTATATGCTTACTCAAGTGAGCAACATTCAGACCTACCCTGGACACTAAGAGAGCAAAGCTACTCACACTACACCCAGCAGGTGCACAAATATGGAACTGAAGTGTGTGTGTGTGTGTGTGTGTGTGTGTGTGTGTGTGTGTGTGTGTGTGCAGCAGGAAAGCATAAAGCATAGAAGTATTCTTGTGGTAAGAGAGATGGAATTGGTCAGTGTACCTTGCAACCTAAAATAAAATGATTCTCATAATGGGGTGTTTAGGAGTAAGAAATTACTTGCACTGCCAGACAGAACATGCTTCTGAAACTGTACACCTAATTTTAAGACACAAGCTTTCCAATATTTTAAAGTAAGCTACACATATTTATAACATTAAGAGTAGTGATGCAAAATGCCTGGGCATTTGTAAGTTGGGGCATATGTCCAGGATAAATGCCTGGGTAAATGCCCAAAATTCATAAATACCCTGGCATTTATCTTAAAGATTAACTAATATGCAGCACTTATAAAAGTTTTTAAACTGGTATTTTGTATTGGAAAAGGTATTTTGTAACAGTGTTGTTTTGGTTGGGTAACCAAGCCGATAAACCTGCTTAAGAGTTGTTACGGAATATGAATTGGACCGCAAACATAGCTAAACATGTTTAATGAGGTCAATTCTTGTGGTAGTACATAAAAAAGAAAAGAAAACTCAAGTTTAAAAGTAATTCTTGAAAGAAAGTATAGTTTATATTAAGTAGGTAGCCTTAGGTAGTATTTTTACTTATACTACTGCAAAAATTCATGTGCCGACTCCGATTCAACGAGACCAACAGTTGCCAATTCTCTAGGAATTGAACGTTTCCAGTGTCTTGGGGATCAATTCTTTGTTATTAAATCTTTTCTATGTTAAGTGTCCTCATTTTATCTTCACAGCAAAGCAGTCTTTCGAAAATAGATAAAGAAATGAGCAGAATAGAAAAAAATGTCACCACATCTGACAAAAAAACCTTCTCTCTCATTTTTCACTGAAAACAGTTCAACATTAAAGAATACAGTTACTATCAAGAATGTTCTCAATAGTCATTCAGTAACACTCACGATTTGACACAAATTATAATTATAAAGTGTTTTACACTACAAAACTGTGTTGTTAAGGACAAGGTTTTTTTAATACCGGCTTATCACTGCACAGCTGTTCATTATTGTGTGGAGTGACAAATCATGGTACACAATGTGGCAGGGAGACGGTATGGCGAACGATATCTGCCAGCATGTGCACTGCCAACAGTAAAATTCGGAGGTAGTGGTGTTACGGTGTGGTCCTCTTTTTCATGGAGGGGGCTTGCATCCCTTGTTTTGGGTGGCACTATCACACCACCGGCCTACACTGATGTTTTAAGCACCTTCTTGCTTCCCACTACTGAAGAGCAATTCGGGGATGGTGATTGCATCTTTCAACACACTCGAGCACCTGTTCATAATGCATAGCCTGTGGCAGAGCGTTTACACGACAATAACATCCCTGTAATGGACTGACCTGCACAGAGTCCTGACCTGAATACTATAGAACACCTCTGGGAGGTTTTGGAACGCTGAATTCGTGACAGGCCTCACCGACCGACATCAATACCTCTCCTCAGTGCAGTACTCTGTGTAGAATGGGCTGCCATTCCCCAAAAAACCTTCCAGCACCTGACTGAATGTATGCCTGTAGGAGTGGAAGCTGTCATCAAAGCTAAGGGAGGGCCAACACCATATCGAATTCTAACATTACCGAAGGAGGGCGCAACGAACTTTTAAGTCATTTTGATCACATAGTGTACCAGCTGGTCAAGAAATGTTTTAAAGTTGTATAACACATCCTCCCAGTCGTGTCAGGAGCAAAAGTCAACTTTTCCTAAACGATGATACAAATATTCTGAAGTCTACTCTTACTAAGAAACTGAGAACTCATAATAAATCGTTAACAAAGATGACTATGTAATCAATTTCTCTAGCATCTTTCACCCACCTACATATCCAGACAATAAATGATAAAATACTCTCATTTCAGTTTGTAATAAGATCAAAGTTCTTAGTAATACGCAGGGCAATTTTTGTGGAACTTGGCTGCACATCAAACACCCTTGTTCTGCAACCAAACATCCATAGCAATTTGCCTCAATTCATCTACACTAATGCTGATACTAAATGTATCAGTCATTCACCTGTGTGCGTATGTAGCCACTGCAAAGTGTTCCTCGTCAAAACAATAGTCCAAATAATCAAACTTTTCACCCAATGCACTATATAACAGTCTTCACCACCAACACTACAGGAGACTATTGTTAAGAAGTAGCTTACCCCAGCCTTTTTGTATCATCCAGCAAAGTCCCTGGCACATGCTGACCATTGGGAGGCAACAATGACACAGGTGGCACACAGTTGAGATGGTCTGGCACTTCTTATCGGCTGGAGTAGACGATTTCAGTCACGGTGACTCACCTAGTGGATAAACCAGACTTAAGACAACACAGGTCACACACATCTGGCTGCAAAGGATGACCAGCCGGCTACAAATGTGTAGTGCAATGAGGCACAGTTAATACAAGCAGGTACCATTCCACATCTATGGGCCATTGAACATTCCTCAACCACCCATCTGATTTTTCTGTATCTTTTACATTACATTCACAATTTCTCTATTAATGCCCACATTTGTGAAGGCAGTCTATGATACAACAGTTCCAAACTACAGTACGTTCGGAAATTCCTGTTACAAACTTTTAGGACTTCTAAGAGGGGAATGCATACATAATATTTTGAATTGAAACCCGTGTACCGAAATGCCACCTAATAAAGCTACAGAGCCTCAAACTAACATGTGCTGGCACCTGTATATGTGTGTATGTTCCAAAATTCCAGCGATGGTGGAGAGGGGTTGGGTTGTTTGGGGGAAGAGACCAAGCAGCGAGGTCATCGGTCTCATCGGATTAGGGAAGGATGGCGAAGGAAGTCGGCCGTACCCTTACAAAGGAACCATCCCTGCATTTGCCTGGAAGAATTAAGGGAAATCACGGAAAACATAACTCAGGATGGCCGGACGTGGGATTGAACCGTCGTCCTCCCGAATGCGGTCCAATGTGGAGAGGGATAAATGTATCAATTTGATGTCAGGATCCCTGTACTGGAAGTAAATGAGTCTAAAGTAATAATCTAAAACCGTTCTGATAACTCAGAGTGGAACACATGTACTGGTACTGTTACTGCTACTGCTAAGTTGCAGGGTATGCAACTTTCAGAGGCGGTGGTACGGACCAAAACAAGAAAAAAATGTCTAGTACACATGGGCTCTAAAATGCATACCTTAACAGCTATGGCCACTTCTTCTGTAGAGAACACGTTTCACACTAGTGAAGTTGAACAAGTGTTCATAGCTCTTGTTGTTGTTGTTGTTGTTGTTGTCGTCGTCTTCAGTCCAGAAACTGGTTTGATGCAGCTCTCCATGCTACTCTATCCTGAGCAAGCTGCTTCATCACGAAGTACCTACTGAAACCTACATCCTTCTGAATCTGTTTAGTGTCTTCATATCTTGTTCTCCCTCTACGATTTTTGCCCTCCACACTTCTCTTCAATATTAAATTGGTGATCCCTTGATGCCTCAGAATGGGTCCTATCAACCGAGCCCTTCTTCTAATCAAGCTGTCACACAAATTCCTCTTCTTCCCAATTCTATTCAGTACCTTCTCATTAAATACATGATCTACCCCTCTAATATTCAGGATTCTTCTGTAGCACCACATTTCGAAAGCTTTTATTCTCTTCTTTTCTAAACTATTTACTGTCCATATTTCACATCCACACATGGCTACAAATACTTACAGAAAAGACTTCCTGGCAAATCTATACTGGGTGTTAACAAATTTCTCTTCTTCAGAAATGCTTTCCTTGGTATAGCCAGTCTACATTTTATATCCTCTCTACTCCGACCATCCTCAGTTATTTTGCTCCCCAAATAGCAAAATTCATTTACTACTTTAAGCGTCACATTTCCTAATCTGATTCCCTCAGCAACACCTGACTTAATTAGACTAAATTCCATTACCCTTATATTCCTTTTGTTGATCTTCATCCTATATCATCCTTTCAAGACACTGTCCATTCTGCTCAACTGCTCTACCAGGTCCTTTGCTGTCTCTGACAGAATTACAATGTCATCGGCAAAACCTCAAAGTTTTTATTTCTTCTCCGTGAATTTTAATACCTACTACAAATTTTACTTTTGTTTTCTTTACTGCTTCCTCAATATATAGACTGAATAATATCGGTGATATGCTACAACCCTGTCTCATTCCTTTCCCACTCAATGCTTCCACTTCATACTCCTTGACTCGTAACTGCCATCTTGTTTCTGCACAAATTGTAAATAGCCTTTCGCTCCCTTTATTTTACCCCTGCTACCTTCAAAATTTGAAAGAGTATTCCAGTCAACACTGTCAACAGCTTTCTCTAGGTCGACAAATACTAGAAATGTAGGTTTGCCTTTCCTTAATCTACCTTCTAAGATAAGTCGTAGGGTCAGTATTGCCTCACATGTTCCAACATTTTTACTGAATCCAAACTTATCTTCCTCAAGGTCGGTTTCTACCAATTATGTCATTTGTCTGTAAATAATTCGTGTTAGTATTTTGCAACCATGCCTTATTAAACTCATAGTTCGATAATTTTCATACCTGTAGACACCTGGTTTCTTTGGGATTGGAATTATTATATTCTTCTTGAAGTCCGAGGGTATTTCGCCTGTCTCATACATCTTGCTCACTAAATGGTAGAGTTTTGTTAGGCCTGGCTCTCCCAAGGCTGTCAGTAATTCTGGGATTGGAATTATTATATTCTTCTTGAAGTCCGAGGGTATTTCGCCTGTCTCATACATCTTGCTCACTAAATGGTAGAGTTTTGTTAGGCCTGGCTCTCCCAAGGCTGTCAGTAATTCTAATGGAGTGTTGTCTACTCCTGGGGCCCTGTTTCGACTTTGGTCTATCAGTGCTCTGTCAAACTCTTCACGCAGTATCATATCTCCCATTACATCTTTATCTACGTCCTCTTCCATTCCCATAATATTGCCCTCAAGTACGTCACCCTTGTATAAACCCTCTATATACTCGTTCCACCTTTCTGCCTTCCCTTCTCTTTTCTCCAAAGGTATCTCTAATTTTCCTGTAGGCAGTATCTATCTTACCCATAGTTGTATATGCCTCTACAGCCTTACATTTGTCCTCTCGCCATCCCTACTTACCCATTTTGCACTTCTGTTGATATCATTTTGGAAACATTTGTATTCCTTTTTGCCTGCTCCCTTTACTGCATTTTTATATTTTCTCCTTTCATCAATTAAATTCAATATTTCTTCTGTTACCCAAGCATTTCTACTATCCTTAGTTTTTTTTACCTACTTGAACCTCTGCTGCCTTTACTATTTCATCTCTCAAAGCAACCCATTCTTGCCAATCACTCCCTAATGCTCTGTATTAAACTCTCTACAACCTCTGGTTCTTTTAGTTTATCCAGATCTTATCTCCTTAGATTACAACCTTTTTCCAGTTTCTTCAGTTTTAATCTACAGTTCATAACCAATAAATTGTGGTCAGAGTCCACATCTGCTCCTGTAAATGTCTTAAAACCTGGTTCCTAAATCACTGTCTCACCATTATATAATCTATCCGAAACCTTCCCGTGTCTCCACGTCTCTTCCACATGTACAACCTTCTTTCATGATTCTTAAACCAAGTGTTAGCTATGATTAAATTATGCTCTGTGCAAAATTCTACCAGGGGGCTTCCTCTTTCATTCGTTACCCGCATCCCATATTCACCAACTACTTTTCCTACTCTTCCTTTTCCTACTGTCAAATTCCATACACCATGACTATATAATTTTCGGCTCCCTTCACTATCTGAGTAATTTCTTTTATCTCATCATACATTTCTTCAATGTCTTCATCATCTGCAGAACTAGCTGGCATATAAACTTGTATTACCGTGGTAGGCATGGGCTTCGTGTCTATCTTGGCAACAAAATGCGTTCACTATGCTGTCCCTAGCAGCTTACTCGCACTCCTACTTTTTTTACTCATTATTAGATCTGTACCTGCATTACCCATATTTGATTTTGTACTAACTCTTGACCAGAAGTCTTTTTCATCCCACCGCCGATCTTCGCTAATTCCTTCTATATATAACTGTAATCTGTCCATTTCCCTTTTTAAATTTTCTATCCTACCTGCCCAATTAAGGGAGCTGACATTCCACATTCTGATCTGCAGAACGCTAGTTTTGTTTCTCCTCATAATGACATACGCCTGAATAGTCTCTGCCTGGAGATCCAAATGGGGGACTATTTTACCTCCGAAACATTTTACCAAGAGGACACCATCATCATTTAACCGTGCAGTATAGCTGCACGCTCTGGGGAAAAATTATGGCTGTAGTTTTCCCTTGCTTTCAACCGTTTGCGGTATCAGCACAGCAAGGCCGTTTTGGTTATTGTTACAAGGCCAGATCAGTCAATCATCCAGACTGTTGCCCCTGCAACTACTGAAAAGGCTGCTGCCCCTCCTCACAGCTCTTAAGGTGTGCATTTAATAGTTTACTAAATTTTTTTCCTTGTTTTATTCCATACAACCACCTCCAAGTTGCCCACTGTTAGAGGTACAGCTTTCACTTATTACTTTAGGCTAGCTCATTTACAGTACAAGGATCCTCACCTCAAACTGATAAATTTCTCCTTCTCTACTGCCCTTCAAAGTCTGTTAAAAATCATCAAGGTATCACCCTGTATATACATACACTGAAATGCCCAAGAAACCGGTATAAGCATGCATATTCAAATACAGAGATATGTAAACAGGTAGAAAATGGTGCAGTGGTTGGCAATGCCTATATAAGACAAAGTGTCTGGTACAATTGTTAGATCGGTTACTGCTGCTACAGTGGCAGGTTATCAAGATTTAAGTCATTTGAACGTGGTTTTTTAGTTAGTGCACGAGCGATGGGACATCTCCAGGGGAAGCGACAAAGTGGAGATTTTCCCTTATAACCATTTCACCAGTGTACCGTGAATATCAGGAATGCGGTAAATCATCTAATCTCTGGCATTGCTGCGGCTGGAGAAAGATCCTGCAAAAACAGGCCCAACGACGACTGCAGAGAATCGTTCCACGTGACGCAAGTGCAACCTTCCACAAGCTGCTGCAGATTTCAATGCCGGGCCATCACGAAGTGTCAGCATGCAAACCATTCAACGAAACTTCACTGGCTTGTGAGCCAAAGGCCTACTCCTGTACCCATGATGACTGCACGTCACATAGCTTCACGCCTCACCTGGGCCCGTCAACTACGACACTGGACTGTTGATGATTGGAAACATGTTGCCCGGTTGGACGGAGTCTCATTTCAGATTGTATCTAGCGTACGAATGTGTACAGGTATGGAGATAGCCTCACGAATTCACGGACCCGCGTGTCAACGGGGGATTTTTCAAACTGGAGGACGCTCTGTAATGGTTTGGGTGTGTGCAGGTGGAGTGATACGGGACCCCTGACACATCTAGATATGACTGACAGGTGAGATGGACATAAGCATACTGTCTCTGATGACCTGCATCCACTCGTACCCATTGTCCATTCTGACAGACTCGGGCAATTCCAGGAGGACAATGCGACATGTCCAGAATTGCTACAGAGCAACTCCAGGAACACCGATTTTAAAGACTTCTGCCAGCCACCAAACTCCCCAGATGTGAACATTATTGAGCTTATCTGGGATGCCTTGCAAGGTGCTGTTCGGAAGATATCTCCACCCCCTCATACTCTTCAGATTTACGGACAGTCCTGGAGGATTCACGACATCAATTCCTTCCGGCACTACTTCAGACACCGATCAGGTTAACGCCAAGTCATCGTGTCTCACTTCTGCGTGCTCGCAGGGGCCCTACCCAGTATTAGGCAGGTGTACCAGTGTCTTTGGCTCTTCAGTGTACATTTACAGGTCCTGTTGCCGAGAACTTTGACACTCGGCAACACTGCTGGACGGTACTTCCAGACATACGTTCCTATTCAAAATATTTTGTATTTGCTCCTCTCCAGAAGTCGTCGAAGTCCGTAATGGGAATTTCCGAAGATCCCGTATACCGTAAAGTGCACCATTTTGAGAGCCCTTAAACGGTCACCATCTCTGTGTTCTATTCTTTTATTCCTCTTTCAGATCAAATGTAAACCCATTATTTCAGTGTCATTCAATACGAGAAAAATTGTAACTGCTGTGTTGTGTATATAACAACTAGGATTCACCAAATTCAGTAACACATGAGTACAGCTCTAGAAGCAATTCCACGAGATTAAGACAGAGGAATTACCAACATCAGCTGCAAGTGTGGATTGACTGACTGAAATTGATGGGGACAGTTGAAAACTTGCCCCGACTTATTTAAACCCAGATCTGCTGCTTACTAGGCAGATGTTCTACCCACTAAGCCATCAGGACACTAGTCACATTACCCTCTCACACCTCCCACCAGACCCAAATTGTCCACTTATCCACACACTGCTGACGTAGTGCCCCTCACCCGCTATCCTCATTACTCGTGGCATTTTGCCGATTCCCGATCTGAAGTCATTGAGCTCTCTTGACTGACCCATTCTGCTGTTACTCATTTTATACCGGTCGGTTTGCCTCTCGCGACAACTGGTGATCAATTCCAAATCGTGAGGTTGTACGGATACTTCTAGTCAGATAATGTATGTTCCGTGTACCGTGCCATCCCAGTAGTGCACGCTGCTGCAATAGCGTAAATTACAAAGCAGCAATAGGGGAAGAGGTGGCTTTAAAGCAGTTAGGGGGCAACTCATAATACGTCACTTTGGGAATAATTGTGGTATGAGGCACATGGGCCATAAGAGTCCACACACACACACACACGCTTTCAGAAAGAAACGGCAAGTGAATGCAAAAGAATATGTAGTAAAAATGTTAACAGGAACTTAAAAAGGCTCCAATAGCAAATCTGCCTGTGGTACTGCACAGGGAAGGTGGGTGCATGTTTTCGGTAAGGAAAAGATGCATATTGACAAAAGATAATCTCGGTAACAGTGCCAGAAGGTTGCACTGTTACCGGGCTAACAGTTTTTTCTGACCCATCATATTGCAATTTACCACTATAGAATTTTGCAGCCTCTACAATACTTGGCAATATATGCTGTAAAGTATGTTGTACATACACGTTATTAGTAACTCGCAACACCAGTAATTTAAAACTACAAAGAGTTTCTTTGCTGTATGGGCAATATATAGATGGAATGAGGGGCAAGGATCATTCTTTGTGTGGTACGAGGATTTCACATCGCCAGATAAAACTTTCGTCAGGTCCACAACATTCTGTCACGAGAAGCAGCCCTAGGTTATGCAATCTTTCTGCTACAAATGTGTTAGCAATGACGAAAAATTAGTATGGACGATGTTAATGTAAGTGTTGACACTGAGATCAGTTAGGCTTGAGCCGTGTTTGCTATACTAATACCTGTGTGTCATTACTGGAGTTTAAAGTTTTCTTAACGTGTGGCAGGTGTTTCATTCTGTGGTGAATATAAACCTGTCTGAGGTTTTTGTGAACATATAAAATACTTTTAGTGTTTTGGATTGCCAGAAGAATATAGGATTCAGAACCTCCTTCCTCTATATCCTCGACATTGATTCGTTGTAGAATCTTACAACACATTCTGAGCTCAAACAGAATGAAGTATCTAGAACACAATTATCTCCTCAATGTAAACTAGCACAGATTCCGGAAACACTGATCATACGAAACTCAACTCGCCCATTTGTCACGTGACATACTGAAAGCTTTGGATCAAGGCAACGAGGTAGGTGCAGTGTTTCTCAACTGACTCAGTACCATACCTGCACTTATTGTCAAAAGTACAGCCATATGGTGTATCAAGTGAAATTTGTGACTGGACTGAGGACTTTTTGGTAGGGGAGACACCTTGTTATCTCAAACAGAGTGTCATCATCAGACGAAGTAAGTTCAGGTGTGCCCCAGGGAATTGTGTTGGGACCCTTGCTGTTCATGTTGTATATCAATGACCTTGCAGATAACATTAATAGACATTATTTTGTAAATGCAGTTATCTATAACAAAGTACTATGTGAAAGAAGCTGCATAAATATTCAGTCAGTTCTTGACAAGATTTTGAAGCTGTGTAAGGACTTGCAACTTTCTTTGAATGTTCAGAAATGCAAAATTGTACACTTCACTAAATGAAAAAATATAGTATCCTATGACTAGAACACTGTTGGAATCATCCATCACACAGAAATACCTGAGTGCAACACTTTGTAGGGATATGAAATGGAATGATCACACAGGCTCAATTGTGGGTAATCCAGGTGGTAGACTGCAGTTTACTGGTGGAACATGGGGGAAGTGCAGTCACTCTACAAAGGAGATTCCTTACAAATTACTAGGTCTACTAACAAAGTTTGAAGAACCAGCTTTAAATGATGACTCTAGGAATATACAACAATCCCCTAGGGGTTGCTCATATAGGGATCACGAGGAGAAGATTATAATTATTACAGCACATACAGAGGTATTAAAACAATCGTTCTTCCCACACTCCATACGTGAACGTTGCAGGGAGAATTGCTAAAAACTGGTACAATGGGACATACCCTCTGTCATGCCTTTCTCAGTGGTTTGCAGAGGTAGATGTACATGTAGCCAGTCTTAGTTAGTTATATGGGCCTAACTTTCTACAACCACATTTTGTGCAGTTCCTTACCACAGTATTGTCCGCATATCACAGTTGCGATGTCCCTCACACCTTCTGTACCCCACAGTGGCTTATTCTCATTCACAAGGTTTTAAAGGTTACTTCCACTCATAATACATACTTAGAATATTATCAGTCACAAGCAGTGATCTATCAGTTGCCTGGTAGTGTACGGTGGACCATCACCGACCCTCCACCCGTACCGAGATCAGCCAGCTGTGTTCGAGCTTATTCCGAGAACTGCTCCGCTGGACAAATATATACAGTTCTGTGAGACAATAACTCTGACACACTTCCAGATGTTGGAAATTCTCCAGTATGAACTATTTCATTAACAGACAACACTGGAAGTTCAGAAATTCGAGAATAGTTTGCAGAAGCACCCCAAAGAGGTGAGTCGCTCAGATCTGGTGTCACCTTTCTTCACAAATGAAGTACAAAGGTAAGAAGATGACCACTGCCACACGACACCTCAGGGGCTACTAGGGACAGGCCTTCACGTGGTCTGCCGTCAAATGTGAATTATGATGTGGTAAAAGTAAAATTTTTTTAATACTAGTGTAAAATTTTATCAAGTGGCAATTTTTTCTTTTTAAATTATAGTTTGGCATACAACATTTTATACAACGAACCATATCAAAGACAGAGAGAGCAAGCAAGTACTATGTTAAGAAGGGAAGCATGAAATGTGGAAAAAGCTCAATATTTATGGAAGGAGAAGGAGTAGTAAATTAGGATGACATGGAAGATACAGGGTGTGATCAAAAAGTAGGTGACTGATTTTATTACAAATAATTTATTGCACATATTGGTACACACACTTAATAGCCTTAGAAATAGGAACCTTGCTGCATCTACATGTACATCTATACTATGCAAACCACCATGAGGTGTATGGCAGAGAGTGTCCCACTGTACCAGTTAATAGGGTTTCTCCCTGATCCGTTCACATATCAAGCACAGGAAGAATGATTGATTTACTGCCTCTGTGCTTGCAGTAATTATTATAATCTTATTCTCATGATCCCTATGTGAACGAATACGCAGAATAGCCACTTAAAGCTGGTTCTCAAAACTTCAATAATAGCTTTGCTCGGCATACTTTATGTCTATCTTCGAGTCTTCCAGTTCAGTTCCTTCAGTATCTCAATGACATTCTCCCACAGATTAAACAAACCTGTGACCATTTGTGCTGCCCTTCTCTGTGTACATTCCGTATCGCCTGTTGGTCCTATCTGGTGCATGTCCCACACACTTATTTGTAAGCAATCTCCTTTGTAGATTGAGTGAACTTCCCCAGTGTTCTACCAATAAACAAAAGTCTACCACATGCTTCGCCCACGACTGAAGCTATGTATCCCTACAAAGTGTTACACCTAGGTTTTTGTATGATTTGACCAATCCCAACAGTGACTCCTCAATATTATAGTCATAGCTGCCTCGCTTTCAGTATGCGATGTGAGGAAAACACTAGTTGGGTTTCACACAATCTATGTTTTCAAAACCCGTGCCGATTGGCATTGAGCAGGTACACCTGTTAAAGATACGTCGCCATGGTTCAGCTCAAAATATTTTCTAAGATTCTACAACAAATCAATGTCAAGCATATTGAATGGTAGTTTTGTATCTCACTTCTACTACCCTTCTTGTAGATGGGTGTGACCTGTGCCTTTTCCTAAGAACTGGGAATGGTTTTTTGTTCCGGGGATCTACGATAGATTATAGTTAGAAGAACACAAACACAAATTCAGTATAAAATCTAACAGGGATTCCATCAGCCCCAGGAGCTTTGTTCAATTTTAACGATTTCAGATGTTGCTCAACACCACTGGCACTAATGCTTATTTCATCATCTTTCCAGTGGTACAAGGATTAAATTAGGCCAATTCCCCTAGGTTTTCCTTTGTAAAGGAACATTTGAAAATGGAATAGCGGATTTCAGCTTTGGCTTTGCTGCCCTCAATTTCAGTTCCTGTCTCATTCACTAGGGACAAGACACTAAGTTTGGTGCCACTAACAGCCTTTACATGCGACCAGATTTTCTTTGGATTTTGTGAAATGTCAATTGACAACATTCTGCTACGGTAGTCACTGAACGTGTCTTGCACTGCTCTCTTGACAGCCAAATGAGATTCACTCAGCATCTCTCAATCTATAGCCCAAAACTTTGTTTTGCAACTATTATGTAGTAATCTGTTTCTTCACAGTGACTATATACCACGGAGGTTCTGCTGGATACATATCTATCCAGTGTGTTGTCAACTGTTCTTGCAAACCTGAGCCAGAGTTCGTCTACATGCTTCTGACATTGTGCAGAAAGTTTCAAGTTTCTCATTGTGATATCACACTACTGATTTTTTTTTTTTTTTTACTGAACATATATCTTTCTGCTTGTTTTAGATGTCCTTTGTACTTTGGTAATCATTATTGCCACAACCACATGGTCACTGATACCAGTTTTGATGTGGAAATCCTCAATGAGGTCAGGTCTATCTGTTGGCATTAGATCCAATATACACTGGAGTCCAAAAGTAAATCAATGAACATAAACATTGCAAGGTCGCATTTATTTTGCCACAAAACAATATAAACAGGTTATAGTAAAGTAGAAACAATGTAAAAAAACACAGAAGGTAAACAAATGCAACAAGCATAATGGCAGACAAAAATCATATTCATTTTTTTCCAACTCAACAGATTTTCACACACATTCCGACAACTAGTTAGTGGGCTCCATATGGGGTGTGAACACCTCTGGCAGCAATACAGGCCCGACATCAATGGATCATGCTGTGAATGAAGCCCTCAGTGTCATGTTGAGGCAATAACACCCATTTTTCTGCAGAGCTGCTCACAAGTTTTAGAATGTGGCTGGTGGATGCTAACGTGATGCAACCTGTATCCTTAGCGCATCCCAGACATGCTCTACAAGCTTCTAATTGGGAGGGCGAGCAGGTCACAAGATACATACAATATCTTTCATTTCCAAGGAAACTTCAACCACTCGTGCTCTATGAGGTCGAGCATCGTAGCCCTTCAATTCAAAGACCTGGCACAGAGCACCACATAATAACCGCACGAGGTCCCTAGAAATCGATATGATACATGGCAGCAGTTAATCCTTACCAATTCACCCATATAATTCCAATAACAGGTTTTCAAGTGGTCGACATAATCCCTTCCCATACCACTACAGATCCTCCTTGGTATCTGGTCTGTTTCCACAATGTTTGGGTCCTGAAATCGTGTTCCACATTCCCTCCAGATGGGAATCATACAAGAATCACTCTCCAGACAAAATCGAGACTCGTCTGTGAAAAGAACGCTGGCCGAGGCATGCTGACGGCTCCCCTCTAGATGTTCTATTCTGTGAGGACGCGTTGTAAGTACACACACAGCAAGTCTCTGGCCACTCTGCCGAAGCCTTCTGTATACCGTTTGCCTCGAGACAATGTCCTACGGATGCTGAGAGGTCAGACACTTGTTGCTGTGGAATACTGAGGTGATACTGTCGTATTCTTAAAGCCCAATAAAGGTGCTCTCTTTCTGATATCACATGTAGTGGGCCCTGCACTAATCTTCGGGATACGGTTTCGGCCTCTATAAATTGACGCTACAGAAGAGAAACAACACAACAATTCACAGTAAGCCATCGCGCCACATCAGTTCACAACTGTCCTGCTTCTAGTCTTCCAACAGTCCCTCCATCCGAGTGACTGGCGTCTTCTCTATGCCATACTGCATCACCTGTGACAGTGTACATGGTGATTGTAGATACAGACTACCAGGGGAACTCCACTCTGTTTTATAGGTGCACTGATGTCATCACTGGAATGTTTGACCGTTGAGCGGAATGCCGTCTGTCATGCAGAACACGAACGCACGGACGTCTGTTAACAGTCTGAATGAGTATGTCTGAATGAGTATATCTTTAACTAGACACAGGGCAGGGAAACAGCAGTTTTTTGTTTTAATTTTTTACACCAGTGCATTCCCATCATGAGTGGGGTTCCATTGTTCTAGACCGTTTTCAGAGAGTGCATTTAGTAAAATTTCACAGGATGTCTTAAGATGACCACCCCCAACAAAACTGTAATTTTCCCAATTGCTGTACGTATGAATTCTCCTCCGATGATTACAGTATGATTGTTGAACTTATGTACAAGTTACATGAGGTTTTCTCTAAAGTTTTTGGTTACTTCAGGTAACGAGTCTGGTGGGCAATAGAATGATCCAATTATCATTTTACGCCCACCCGACATTGAGTCTTGCAAAAAAAAAATCTCACGTGCTTCAATTTCTACCTCGGTGAGTTTCTTGCCTACTGTGACAAATACAGCACCTCCACTTCCCATTTGCCTACCCTTTTGATATATACTTAAATTTTCCCCAAAAATCTCAATGCTATTAATTTCAGCTATCAACCAGCTTTCTGTATCTAGTATTACATGAGATTCACTGCTTTTCACGAGTGCTTCAAACTCTGGCAATTTGTTAGGAACGCTTCAGCAGTTTACCATTAGGATTGTAATACTCTCACCTGTGGGGGGCATTTCTTTCAATCTTATGCTGATACTTCTGGGTTTCCTACAGCTACCGTGATCTGGACTAGATGGAGAGTTGACTAATCTAAAAAACGCTAGTGTCCACGCTACACATGGTCAGCTACCTGAGCAGCAGTCTCTGATGAGTAGTGCTCACCTCACCCACTTAGGAAAACCCTACAGATCTCAACCCTACAGTTCAAGTCCAGGAAGGCACAGCCTAGCTCGCCACAGAACCTTCGAAGTCTCTGGTTCAGTCCTTCCACTCAACTGAAGATTCTCAATCAGTTCTGGGGACAATGCTGCAAATTGTGAGCTTAGTTGAAACTGTACGCACAAGGCTGGTCTTCTCATCTTTCTATGCCAGTCTCTGGAATGACCCGAGAATGACCTCAGAGCCCAGATGACAGGCATAATTTGTTCCAACATGCACCACAATCTGCAGTCAGTTGCACGCTGTTCCCTCAATGGCTCCTCCAATAAGCCTCTTCAACATGTTGAATGAGGCCTCCAGGCATACACACTCAGTGCACCTGGTGACATCTCCTGTCTGTCACTGTCGTTTCCCTAGGGGTACCATAATTCGCTGTACGTTTGACCTGCCGACCATTAACAGACCCTTAAACTTTCGTGTTCGCCTCCTCTTGACACTGGACAAAACAGGTGAAGTGAGTCTCACTGGCTCGGTATCAGTGAAAGACATCACCTGTCAGTTAGGAGGGCCATTACAACACCCCGAGTCCTCTCTGGTACCCGTTACTATATTACTGCTCAAAAGAATAAATTAATGGTTTTCCAGATGGCAATATTAAACTCATTCTTATTGAACTAGTGTGTGTAGTGTCTGTCTTCATGCCTGTGAAGTACAACATTTTGTGCGGTGTCGATGACCCCCACAATGTACGTAATTTTGTACATGTAGACAAGTCACTCTCGTGGTGGAGATGCAGCTGCCGACTCCGACAGTTGCTGTAAAATTTTTGAATTCTAAGAGAAATAAAAGTTCTATAGGATCTTCTCGAATTGGAACACTGCCATTCACACTTGGTCATTTCATGACTGTCTGCGAGTGAAATGAGTTCCTTTTAGCAGAGAAATCTTTCTCTATGCTTTTGACCGTGTTACTGAAGCAGGTTCTACAGCAAACATCAACCACCAAATGTTCAAAGTCCTATACGAGCTTGTAGTACATAATACTTCATCATAGAATCCTTTGACCAAAATTAAATACGTGCAATTACCTTTGAAAAGCAACAGACTGTATTATGGCCATTACTGAACTATACATTAACACACACACACACACACACACACACACACACACACACACACACACACACACACTATACATCCTCTCGTTGCCCTGTATCGTAACGAAGTCCAGTCACATTCCAATTTTCTTACTTTTCTTCGGTCGCACAGGCAAAACGCGCCACCTCGCGATTTATCTTCACTTTAAACGAATAACAACAGAAAGGTCGTCACACTGATTTCTATCTGCTAGCACAGGCCAAGGGATATTATACTGCCTACCCTGTGCAGGATGCCTAGCTCTACCACTGACATGCCACTCGCACTCAAGTGGACAGGTAACGACAGATCCTGTACTTTCTGCAGAGGGGACAGGTTCCACGGGAGAGGAGAGTACTCGAGGTACCTCCCATATAGGTATCACAGGTACGACTCTCGGGAGCTTTTCCGACACCTCGTACTTCGGCACACTGTCTCCGACCGAGTCAAAACGTCGTTCCTCCGTGCCCTATTTCTGGCGAGGGAAGAGAAAGAAGTCCAACAGAGCCGCATCTGGGCTGTAGGGAGGGTGAGGCAACACCGTACTGAGCCACCTGCTACCACACCGACGGCGTCGTGTGGCACAGCAAGCACAACATCACAGTGGAGCTTCCGGGAACGTACTATGTCCAGCCACACCCATTTGACTCTTTTCACTACCTCTCGATACCTTCCAGGTAAAACTGCATTCGTGGTTTGCCCGAGTGGTATGAACTGCCTGTGGATAATTCCTCAAAGATCAAAGAAGACCAAAAACACAGTTCTCACTCTAGACTCGCTCGGCCAGGTGTTCTTGGATGAGGTGACACGGACCTTGTGCAGTTCAAAACTTTGGCATTTCCTCTCGAAGTCATACTGACAACACCAGCTTTTGCCGTCAGTAACAACGCAATTGTTTTTCCAAACACAGTTTGGAGTTTCTGTCAAAATTTCCAAACAACTCACTTTTAGGCAATTAGTGTAGAATCTCGGCACGGACGTCAAGGAAACATTTCTCATTTTCGAATCTTCTGTAACTGCGGTTTGAGTAGTTCTATAAGAAAAGCTTAACCAGATAAATCTATAACCAAGAATTAGAGCCTGTAAGTGGTTTCACTTTTGTCATATTTTCATCGACTCTGACGGCATCCATGGAGGCCTACTTGAGCACATCAAAGATTTCTGTGGCAGCTTTTCCAAGTTTGAAGCAAAAATTCACAGTGTAGCACCACTCCAGAGTATGTTCCATGCCACATGCGATGACACTACTTCACAAAGAACAGTGTGCTCACCCTCCACAGGCCCACACACGATTGCAGAGGGTTACAGTGTGCTCACCCTCCACAGGCCCACACACGATTGCAGAGGGTTACAGTGTGCTCACCCTCCACAGGCCCACACACGATCGCAGAGGGTTACAGTGTGCTCACCCTCCACAGCCCCACACACGATCGCAGAGGGTTACAGTGTGCTCACCCTCCACTGGCCCACACACGATCGCAGAGGGTTACAGTGTGCTCACCCTCCACAGGCCCACACACGATTGCAGAGGGTTACAGTGTGCTCACCCTCCACAGGCCCACACACGATTGCAGAGGGTTACAGTGTGCTCACCCTCCACAGGCCCACACACGATTGCAGAGGGTTGCAGTGTGCTCACCCTCCACAGGCCCACACACGATCGCAGAGGGTTACAGTGTGCTCACCCTCCACAGGCCCACACACGATCGCAGAGGGTTACAGTGTGCTCACCCTCCACAGGCCCACACACGATCGCAGAGGGTTACAGTGTGCTCACCCTCCACAGGCCCACACACGATCGCAGAGGGTTACAGTGTGCTCACCCTCCACAGGCCCACACACGATCGCAGAGGGTTACAGTGTGCTCACCCTCCACAGGCCCACACACGATTGCAGAGGGTTACAGTGTGCTCACCCTCCACAGGCCCACACACGATTGCAGAGGGTTACAGTGTGCTCACCCTCCACAGGCCCACACACGATTGCAGAGGGTTACAGTGTGCTCACCCTCCACAGGCCCACACACGATCGCAGAGGGTTACAGTGTGCTCACCCTCCACAGGCCCACACACGATCGCAGAGGGTTACAGTGTGCTCACCCTCCACAGGCCCACACACGATCGCAGAGGGTTACAGTGTGCTCACCCTCCACAGGCCCACACACGATCGCAGAGGGTTACAGTGTGCTCACCCTCCACAGGCCCACACACGATTGCAGAGGGTTACAGTGTGCTCACCCTCCACAGGCCCACACACGATTGCAGAGGGTTACAGTGTGCTCACCCTCCACAGGCCCACACACGATTGCAGAGGGTTACAGTGTGCTCACCCTCCACAGGCCCACACACGATTGCAGAGGGTTACAGTGTGCTCACCCTCCACAGGCCCACACACGATCGCAGAGGGTTACAGTGTGCTCACCCTCCACAGGCCCACACACGATCGCAGAGGGTTACAGTGTGCTCACCCTCCACAGGCCCACACACAATTGCAGAGGGTTACAGTGTGCTCACCCTCCACAGGCCCACACACGATTGCAGAGGGCTACAGTGTGCTCACCCTCCACAGGCCCACACACGATTGCAGAGGGTTACAGTGTGCTCACAGTCCACAGGCCCACACACGATTGCAGAGGGTTACAGTGTGCTCACCCTCCACAGGCCCACACACGATTGCAGAGGGTTACGTTCTGCTCGTGAAGGTCCCTTCCGTAACTCCCAGCCAGTCAGCCTCCCCTCCATCAGTTTGCCTGGCTTACAGAAAATCAGTCCTATTACTTTTCATCATATCCTGTATGGTTGTACAATTTGAGAGGTCACCAAAAGACCCAATATAAAACGAGGCCTCTGGAGTACACGGCACTCCCTAAGAATTAGAGCCAATTCACACTTCATACAATGGAATATGCCACAGCATTCCACAAGCCATTCCAAAATGCAACATTCACAGGTCGTCAACGGTATGTGAGGAGGGGAGGGGAGGGGAGTGGGGGTGCAGTACACAAGTGGACTAAACGTCACCGTAAAGGTTTTGCAAGAAGTTAGTTTTGACACTAACAATTCTAAGGGGAGGGGGGGGGGGGGGGGAGAGAGCACGTGTCGTCATTAACTACTAAAGAAAGTTAACCCATTTTCACTGCACTCACACATTACAAAGCAAATTATGTGCTTTTCCATCTTCTTAATAATAAGCAAAATAATAATTTTGCTTCATTTTCATGTCAAATCACAATTTTTCCATGATTAGTTGGATATTTTTTTTTTTTTTTTTTTTTTATTTTTACACTGGGTGTACTTCCATAAGTGTGGTGAGACATCTGGAAGTGAAAAATGATTTTCATTTTTACAATACCAGAAGAGAGTTGACACAGATTCAATCTCGCAATAGGATGTGGTCATAATGTTTTGGCTCTTTAGTGTATACCATCTGCTGTTCAGCATCCCCTTCTCTGAGTACTGGCTTGCCATCTGAGCTCTTGATATTCACACAACTGTTTCTCTTATCTCCAATGGTCTCTTTGATTTTCCTATAGGCAGCAATTACATTGTCTAGTCAGAGTAACGTGACCACCTATCACAAGCCTGAACAACGCCCTTTTGCAGAGTAGACCACTGTGGGACGTTCTTATGCAACAGCCTCCCAAAGATCATTACGAACTGTCTGATTCCACCATTTTATATGCATCCATGTATTTATCATACGATTCATTGCTTCCTAGAGCCTTTTATGTGTATCTTTATAGGTATCATTCAGTTCAGTTTGCCCAAAGAACCTATTCTTCTTTGTAAACATGTATAGAATATTCTGGAATGACATACATTCTCGTGATTGTTAATAGATTGTTGTAATTGACAAAATAATGCACATATGTCGAATTAAATATCAGATCATAAAATTGAAGTAATAAATGTTTAGCAACAAATATTAAGAGGCTGCGGACATGTTAGCATAAATAATTAACACCTCTAACTGCCATAATTGCAATTGGTAAATTAGCTAACACAAAAAACATCATTCTGGTTCAAATGAAAGTAATTATTACTCAGTATAATTTCATTCATTATTCATTTTGTTGTAATTAATTGTAATTAATGGTGCTTGTAAATTACGCAGATAATTCCCTCGTTATTTATATCACACAAATTTACAAAATTCCGGTAACTAAGAAAACACGGGAATTTAATTTATGTAATTTGGCGAAGCACGATGTGTATACTTTGATCAAATGTTAGCAATAAAATCCATACAGTCACTAATTACAAAATTAAAGTATAATCAAAATAATTGTTGAAATCAGATTGTGAATTAATTCACACACCAAAAACCAAAGATGATGAGAAAAATAATATATTATTCAAAATCATATGTTATAACCTGTAACAGCAGGTAGTTTAGATGAAATTGTTTTTAATTGTAAGTTACATTTTGTAATAAATTAACAATGACAACAATTGTTAAGTTTGTATATAAAGCGACTCTGGGGAGGTCAGTCAGTGTTTAAACAGGAGTCGGTGCAGTTTGGTTGTCAACTAATGTCAACAAATAATGTTGTGAAGCTTGAAATTTTTGCGATGTTCTTATCAATGAACCACAGGCCAACAAGTTCAGTATTAACGATCCAAGCAATTGTTACAACATGCAAGAAGAGAGTAAATAAGGTTCTGGAAAGAACCGACAGGGTGTGGACCTACGTCGACTCAAGTGCCTATGCCAGCTGCACTAGGATTCCCAGCTGAGGATCCGTGGAGTGAACACCCCGATCGAGACAGTCTCACAGATACTCGACTGGCTTCTGGCTTTACATCCGAGAAGTTCGGTGGCCAAGGGAGTACGGTAAACTGATCTCTCTTTGAACTGCGCACGTACATCTACATGACTACTCTGCAATTCACATTTAAGTGCTTGGCAGAGGGTTCATGGAACCACAATCATACTATCTCTCTACCATTCCACTCCCTAACAGCGTGCAAGAAAAACAAACACCTAAACCTTTCTGTTCGAGCTCTGATTTCTCTTATTTTATTTTGATGATCATTCCTACCTATGTAGGTTGGGCTCAACAAAATATTTTCGCATTCGGAAGAGAAAGTTGGTGACTGAAATTTCGTAAATAGAGCTCGCTGCGACAAAAAACGTCTTTGCTTTAATGACTTCCATCCCAACTCGCATATCATATCTGCCACATTCTCTCCCCTATTACGTGATAATACAAAACGAGCTGCCCTTTTTTGCACCCTTTCGATGTCCTCCGTCAATCCCACCTGGTAAGGATCCCACACCGCGCAGCAATATTCTAACAGAGGACGAACGAGTGTAGTGTAAGCTGTCTCTTTGGTGGACTTGTTGCATCTTCTAAGTGTCCTGCCAATCAAACACAACAACATTTGGCTCGCCCTCCCCACACTGCAGGCTGCGCGACGTGTCGCATTGTCCGGCTGGCAGATTCCACCGTGCACAGGAAAATCAAACTGCACGTACGAGTGCACACAGTCCCCGAGGATCGGTGCACACTCGGGTCAATCCACTGGGCCGCGCAGAATGACGAGATCACCTGGAGGGTGCCACGAAAACATTTTCCAGACAATAACACCGCCTCCTCCGGTCTGGACCACTGTGAGATTTGTTGCAGATTATTTTCTTTCAGAAGTTTCACGTTGACGGAGCATAAAATTTAATTCGTCTGAAAAGGCCACCGGTCACCACTCGCGGAAGTCCAACTGCGGTACCGTCACGCAAATTCCGGCCCGTGTTGCTGTCGGACGACATTCGGCACACGCGAACCGGGCACTCGCCGCGGAGGTCCGCACGCGACAACTTTCAGACAGTCGTCGAGGAGACACTATCGGTAACCCCTCGGATAATTTGTGTGGTCAGTTGCTAGACAACTGCACATCTATTCACGCACGTCACCTACAGCGTCTCGTGCACCACAGTTGCGTCGCCACAAGTTTTGGATAGCCCCATTTTTCCATACACAGTACACTTTAACCACAGTCACACACAAACACTTCTCAAACTTAGCCAATTCAGAAATGCTTCCACCGTCAGTCCCACACCCTTTCGGACTTCCGACAAAACGCCTCATTTCCGCATTACGGCTCACTGCATACACCCTCTCCTGCTTGTGCTGCCAGTTACCTTCAGAGTGGGCACTGCACCCTGATGTCTAAAATGTGCAGTTTTCGTATTAATGTGACTGGACTGTGTATGTTTGCTCCAGTCATTTATGCTGTCACAGCCTTTGTGGTGTCCCTTTTGCAATATTCACCATTATCGAGGTGAAATGTAAATAAAAATGACTGTATGTGACTCAAAATGAACTGCAAACATCAATTTTTCTGCGAAAGGTAAAAACTCTAACTGTAAAAATATACAATATAGATTGATAGATGCAGAAAAGACATTTTTATTGTATGAGATTATAATGTGTAAGTAATTAAAAGAAGTATTACTATCTTTGTAAGAGTATAAAACACAATGCAATGCTCATTCTTCTGTCTAGTCTGTTTTGTTCAGTTCTGTTCGTTCTGGTGTGATGGAATAAGGTACGCAAGCTATTGTGCTGCTAGCATTTGTTTCTGTTGTAATGTAATTGCAAATATTTAATGGTGTAAACTGTGTCCTAGTAAGAATGTATTAGTATAAAGTGATCTCCGTGTGTTATTTCGAGAGCCTACGCCACGTTTATCTTATGAAAAGAATATTTAATGAAAATTATTTAGCATGTTCCCAATTGCTGCGGAGCGAGTAACAGTGATCTCTGACTGATAACAGTTAGCCGTCATTACGCGGTACATTTAAAAATATTTTTTCACGGCACAATGTCTGATAGCCGGAGTGGAAGAAATTATGTAAAAATATTCAGTGAGATTAATTGAAGGAATCCAGTGAAATAATTTTATTAAAACTTGTCTATTTTCTGTGATAGTAATAATTTCAGATCAGTGAACTGGAGCTGAGTAATACTACACTATTGCATTTACAGTAATTTGTAGGGAGCCTGGCGCTCGATAAAACCGGATATAACCTACGAAATTCATTATTTTGCTTATTATATCTCTCTTGCATTTTTGTGAACGCTAAACACAAAAACTAACTTCACTAAAAATCAGTAACACATCACAATCAATCAAAGGTCAAACAAATTTACTAGGAAAGTGTTTCCTCTAAATAAATAGTTACTTTTTTTTCCCAAGAGATATAATACTTACATTTATGTTCTAACAATTACTGCTTACACGCGTCTGAACTTTCAGTCAAGCATGTTTTACACATCTCTTTTCCATTTCTCCTGCAATTTTTTACTGTCCTCTTTTTAATCAATTCAATTCCTCCCGAGTAATCCACGCCCTGCTTTCTCTATATCTAATCCTCACTGCCTTCACTTTTCATCTCTCAAAGCTGCTCATCTGTCTTCTGCTTTATTTCTTTCTCCTCATTTCAGCCAGTTGTTGCCTAACGCATTGTTTGAAACTATCAATAGCTTTCAGACCTTAATTTATGTATGTCACATCACCTAAATTTCTTACCTTTCTGCAGTCTCTTCATTTTTAATCTACAATTCATAACCAACATCTGCTCCTGAAACAAAAGAAAACCATAGAATTCAAGCACAGCTTACCATTTTCAGTGCAATGAAGAAGATATAAAGTAATATCAAGAAAACAATATTTACATTTAAAAAATGAGAGTGAGCAATAGTTAAGTCTAGATTGAGAAGAAAATAAATAGAGAATAAAATCATCAAGGATGGCTATTTTCAATTCGATATCACTAAAATGAACCTAATCTACTACTTACACACCACACCTAACAAAGGCAATCAAAAGCTTATATAATGAAACAAAAATTGTAATAAATAAGAGAGCAAAGGACAAATGAGATAAAAATCAGTCACGGAGTGAGACTCGTGTGTTCTTTCATTCACTCTTTATACATCTTCTCATGGACCAGAAGTAGTCTCTTCACTCATTTCAAAATAAAACACCATCCAAAACATTCTGTCACGGTTACTGCATAACACACTGCTGAAGTCAGCAGTGTTGTATACGTGACAGTTTGGGCCCGAACCCTACTGGTACTTAAGGAAATTGCAGAGCAAAGAACGGCTCCAATCTAAAACTGCCACATAATACAAAATCCACACGGTGATAGCCAGCTGACCACATCCAGAGAGTGTGAGCTGCTCAGATCTGGTGCCAGTTTTCTTCACACATAAGTACAGAGCTAAGAGGATCATCATAGCAGCTCAACACCTCAGTGAATGTAACAGAGAGCATTACAGAGATGCTAAGGAGTGCGCTGCCTTGTGAAGCTCACAGTACGCACCAGCATAAACCAAGACGAGGAAATTTGGAAGATGGAGGGGACCACTGCAAATCAGTTTAACGTAACAGAATGTTTCTTTGGGTGTAAGAGAAAGAATACAAATAATATTCAAGCCACTCATAAAAAAACTTGTCAAAATAATAACTTTTTGGAAAGACATACAAAGTACGCCACGAGAGATTTACATAGTGCCCCCGGTACCCTTGCACTTTTCACAGTATGAGATGTACGAAAACGCTCCAAATTAACTGTCAGAGATCTGTCTGTTATCAAAAAACAGGTTTTGGAAGACTTATTAAAACTATTTTGCTAGTTGCTGGAGGCATTAACTTGCCCACCACTGCAACAGACCAAAAACCAGATGAAATGGCACAAAATTAAAAAATTACACATACCAACTGTTCACTTTTCTCAGTCACCACTGACTATTAAAAAAGGGGACAAAATTCAGGCAGTGACTCCTGACAGGTAAAGAACAAAGGTGTTGCATATTACCTTACACATCACATGATGATGTTTTCTCTCAAATTGGCAAAAAATGTTCAAAGTGCCCTCCATAGAATGCAATGCAAACTTTCACAGCTCACATCACCTGCCTCTTTCTTTCGAACGTTCAGTACTGCAGTCAAATAGCGTCACAGGCAACACGCACCCACTGTCCGGCCACGTGTCTGCCACTGGTTCGGCAGACAGTACTTTCTTACTTTCCAAGTGGCTCCACAAGTACAAATCACAGATAGGTAAGGCCGGTGGTGATCAAAGTGGGCAGACACAAAGGCCTCGTCATGCTCATCTCCTGGAGAACGTAATGAGGCATTGACAAAAATTTGTAACTGGGCTGTCGCTACACTGTGCATCAACCACAATCACCCATCATATTGCTAAACATGTAATCTCTGATTAAAGAGGAAGAATGTTCAGCAGAAATTCCAAACATATGTCCATTAAGGTGTTTCAGAGAAGAACTGACCACAGGAGAGGAGTATCCGAGCAGGTGGTCACCGATAATACCGGTCCAAATAACTATGTAATGCCGCTCTCAGTCACATTAATGTGAACATCTGTCAAAAAGCCCGAATACCCACATTTAACAGTGTGGGCCACTGAGCGGGGGTGGGGGTGGGGTGCAGGAAAAGTGTCTGTGAGGTTCTGGAAGGTACCGGCAATGATGTGGAGCTTACCAACTCCAGTACAGTGGCCAGCTGCGCTAGGTGCCTCAGTCAAGGGTCCCTGGTGCGAGCAGCCCGACGGAGACAGTCTCTCAGATTCTCAACTGGGTTTACATACGGGTAGTTTGGTGGCCAAGATAGTACAGTAAACTCCTTCCGGTGCTCTCTGAAGGTACAATTCGCACTGTCTGACAACGCATTGTCGTGCTCGTACATCCTTCATGCAGAGGAAAAACAAAACATCACGTATGGACAGAAACAGTCCCCAAGAATATATTTATATTTGTGTTGATCCACTGTGCCTTTCAGAGTGAGGAGACCAACCAGGGTACGCCACAAAAACATTCCCTAGGCCAGCAGTCATTGACTATTTTGCTCCAGACCAACACCGACATTGTGGGGCACCACATTGTGCTGCACATGTACCGATTTTATTATTAACTAAAGCCCGACTTGCTTGCAATGTCTATTTCAATCGTTTTGTGATTTAATGGAAGTAGGTACACGTAAATGAAGCAAACACTTATCTGAAGAGAATAAGTAAAAGAAAAATTGCATCATCATTGCACTGTATGAATAAGTCTATTCCAAGTGTTCTGGGGTATACAATAATTTTGGTCTTTCTGTCTTGTGCAGAAACATTTTTCTGCTGTCTCCCTCATGAAGCCTGCACATATACAATCAGGCAAATTTTTTCCCATGTGTCTGTCTTCTGATTGCAACACACGTGTCCGAGCGACCCACACACGATTGATTCGTCGCTCACCTGGTGATCCTCGCTTCCTCGAGAAACATTTGTTTCTTTCTTTCTCTTGCGTGGCTGATAGAATTAGAAATTGATGCTTATTTCAGTACTTTTATTTTTATAGAGAAAAGAACTGCAACTGTACAAAGCTTCAGCTCAATCATATAAACAAATTAGTCTGCTTACACCCAATAATTATTGTACAGGCTACTCCCTTTTGTTTAACTGTTACACAGGGCTACCAAAATGTGAGAGCCTACAGAAATCTCTCCATACAGAAGAAGGAATGTGGAGAATTGCACTGTCTTTCCCTCAGTACATAAAGGGTGAAAAATCTTGGCATACAATGCAGGTCATTTTGCAAAATCACACATAAATTGGCCTATAATGTTTTAACATTATACATTCCCAACAAACAGGCAAGCATTCATTTTTATTTAGAAGTATCATAACCTACATATATTAGCATATTATCAGCCTCCAATGACTATGTATGGTAAGAGTGCAATAGGTCAGTTGCGAGCCCACGAGTACATTCAGAACTCTTCACGCTGATAGATTGCTACCATCCTCAGCGACCACAAAGTTGTTACACAAACTGCCTGCTGAAGTTTTGTAGCACTGTTTGTATGAGCAGATGATTAAGTGATTCATAACCGTAATGGTACTTATATTTAAATGCTTTATGTAATCTGATATATGATCACTAATGTTCACTACATGTTTTGAAAGTCAGTTTTCTTGTACTCACTACATTGTCTTAAGACAGTCTTCATTAAATTAATGCTACAAATAGGTGCCATGTTTGAAGATGGTGATCTCTATACTGTACATTTCACGAATTCATGTAACTTCCGTGTGAAAATTTCTACCTTATGAGCTGATCAAGGTGAGTGATGCTCGCCAGCGGTTTGTCAGTACTGGAAAAAAAAAAAAAAAAAAAAAAAAAAAAAAAAAAAAAAAAAAACCCACGACACCTTACTTCCTCTTGTCTCCCCCACCGTCGCACTACTTAATCCTTAGTCCCTGAGGTCAGCAGTCAACTATTTTTAGCTCACAAACAAATTCACTCTGTCCATTTGGCCCACACCTGGGCCAAAAGCCAATGATGGTGATGTTTTTCACATCACACAAATTGCTGCATTTCCGCACTACGACAACTGCACTCATTTCTGTATCACCTGGACAAGCTTTATATACCCTTCACTGCTAATGTTGAGACCTGCTGTCCGAGTGGTTATTGCACTAAGCGGGCAGTGTGGCGAAGACAAGGTGTTCGAGACTTGTCCATAAACTACTACATGTTTTCTGAAATTATTTGATAGTTTTAGTTTTTATAACGTAAAGTGTGTATAAATATGGTGTGAAGATGCATATTAAGCTACATTACAGGTCAATTTGTTACCAGAAGCTTTATTTGCCATTCATATTCATTGACTTTGACAACTAACAAACAAATTATCACGTTTAAACCTAAAATAGAAGAAATATGATTTAGGTGTAGCTTTACAAGAATCTACCTGATCAATTAATGATGAGCAGGAAGAGACTGGGAGGGGTGGGAAGTAGGGAGGGAGGGGGGAGGACAACATCCCAGACTAATGACTTTTCTTTGTCACCACAAAGAAGATTTCTGTGAACAGTTGTGGTGGAGGGATGTCCAGCATTACACTAACCGAAAAGTGTGCTGCAACAATGCCTGCTAGTTAACTAGACAACAGGAAGTTCAAGGCTCCAGCTTTGGCTGCTACTCCACTTAAGGCCAGTGGTAAGTGAATTTTTAAGCTTATTTTGAATATCTGCCAATCTTACAATAGCTTACTATAAACATGAAATCTGCTACTGAATTAGCTATAGAAGCATTTCTTTGTTATTATCTGGAGTCATTTTCGTGACACCAGTGTTGAAGTTGAGTTTTTCTTAAGGAAATACATAATCGGTTTTTCATATTGTACATGTTTTATTTAAACATCAGAAGAAACAGTCTTCTGTGAGGTAAGCTCAAGTATTACAGTGTCGTTTCTTACATATTAAATATGTTACAGCCCAGAAACATACCACTGAACTACATCCACTTAACAGAGCCATAATTAGTTTTGGTTCCATTTTGGCCATGCATGATGCCAGAGACCTGCTGTATCACTTTTACAAAAATTTACACAAGTTATTTGTAATACAGATATGATCTGCATTATGACTATGCTAACTATATTTAAGTAGGATTATTTAAAATACTTCACTTATTTTATATATCAATATAGACCTAATTAATGCTCTTGCCTAAGTAACTCATTAATTCATATACCCTTGTAACATACTAAAATATGCAGTACAAAATTTTGAACATTCCATTAACCCTAGGTTATTGAGTCATGCAAAGAATGCGATTTTGGTATTCCCATTAAAGTTAAAAATGCACTGGAGGCTATTATTGAGGGTATGAAGGTAACTACTGCCATCAAATTGTATAATGCAGGAAGAATACCAAGAAATATGATTTAGGTGTAGGTCTACAAGAATCTACCTAATCAATTAATGACTTTTCTTTCCTCTCAGCTGAGCTATATATCGCCATAAGCAGTAGTTTAATCACAGTTTTTTGGACATCAGTAATTTACATGCAATAATATTCATATAAATAACAAACTTTGAAATATTAAATATTTTAAAATTTGTGATTCATAAAACTGAACACAATTCAGTTGCTGTGCTAGGTTAAAAATGCAGAATTTCCAGAGATTTTATGAAATTCCTTGAACTCCACGATTTTTCCAGGTAAAATGTAATTCCGTAAGATTTCCAGTTTTTCCAGAATTCCCACCCTGATAAACTGATGGGCTTGGCCCTGGACTGTTCCCATATGGGGTTTCGAGTTAGTAAGGAACATTTCAATTTACCTCTGCAAAAACTACCTGATGAGGCAGATTTCTGAAATCATCTGGAAAAAAATGTGATATGGTATTCTTGAGAGAGACAAAGTTCTGCCACAAAAAGATGCCGGATGTGAATGGGGCTAGAGGTTCGGTTACAGGGGCTTCTATAAGGGAATTAATCAAACTGTTTCTAGGCTAATCGTTACAATCTTTTTTGCTAAGTTGTTTTCTATAACTTATGTACATACTATATGTTTGTTTCCTTATGTGCTTGTGTAAATAACAAACGAGTTCCTAGCAAACTGATTCTACAATTATTTTAAGCCCGAGTTTTATCGTAATATGAAGTGGCTAAATGTCTGATCTTATCTTTAATTAATATGACCAAAACTAGGGAAATACATCTTTCCATATTCAATTTTTTTATTTCATTCTTTATAAAACTTAGAACATTTATTCCTACATACTTTACATGTACCACCTTTGAAACAATAGATCTGATTTTTTTTACTTAACATGTACACATTCTCCCTTAAGTAAACACACCATCTATCCTGAATTGTTCTTAACATGACTATAGGCGGTGCACTGAAACTATGATTTATGCGCAACTTGGACAATGACCAACCATAGATTTACATGGTAGTAATTCAGTTTCCGTCACTGGGTCAGCTGTACGTGCTGTTTAGCCACCATTAGTTATGTAAACACTAAAGAATCTTCTCCAAACAAGTATGTCACAGGCATGACTGTAGCCGAGTCATATCGTTTAAGCAGATGACAAATACAGTTTAATGTAAACAGCATATCAAAGTATGACCTGAGGAGGGAAAAAAAGGAAAATTTAACACTGAAGAAATTATAGACACAGCAAAAGCTCAGAGAATGAAAGAACCAGATCAATATTCAATTTAACCAATTGAACAGGAGCTGTGGAAAGATGCAGATTTTAGCCATGCTCCTCCACTGTCCTAGCTGCACCGTTTGGTACAGCCTGAGGCAACACTCCATATAACCACTTGGAAAGGACTGTGTTGTTGCGAATCAAAGAGTACCAAATGCAAATAAGAATTGCTAAGTTACTAAATCTTGCACACCAATTAGAAAAGAAGACTAGTGAAAAACGCTGATAAAGCAACGAAATGGCTGATAGTGGTAATCACAGTGTGCCAGTCAACACATTGCCACTCCTTTGATTTACTGGTACCTCATTAAAATAGGTTTAACAGCAACACTAAAATGTAATGGGTGAGTCTTGGTGTAATGCAATATATATTTTGATAAAATATTTGGACTAGAGAATGATATCTTGATTGTGACAGTGGACTATCTATGCTGTAGCCCAGTTTTCAAGTTTCGTACCTGTTTCATGCACTTTTCTTTATAAAAGCTATGTATTGCAAAATAAATAATTCGAAAAGATGTATAACATGACAGAAAATGTCCTATGAGTATTTTGGTGCATATTATGTATATACAGTGGTGGAAATATTTATTGCATTACCATTAATTACTTTGCCTTTTTGTCTTGTGCAGCAGTTTGCTGCAGGTTATACCAGTCCCATGGTCGCTAAACTTTGTTGGCATATTCTTGCCTTAATAATCTGTGAGAAGATGAACAGGTTAGTTGAATTAACGAGTCCAAATTTAATCTGCTATACTTGCTTATTCATCTGCTGGTCTCAGCACCAGAGAGAGAGCCTCACGATCATCGCCTGCCATCTACTGAACTAAAGCGAGACTGGGAAGAAATGTGCGACATCTCAGTAACCAGTAGAAATGTAAGAAATAGACTACTGAAGGCTGGACTCCTAGCCGGTCGTCCTAGATGGAAGCCTTCATTGAACAAGATAATGTGACAACAGCGACTACAATGGCCAAGGCACATGCAACATGCACACCAGAATGTGGAACAAAGAAATCTTTTCAGACGAGTCCAAATTTAATCTGCACAGCTCAGATGGAAAAGTGTTTGTGCGTCAAAGGAAAGGTGAAGAATTTTTGCCATCATGCATAACACATACAAACACCCACAAGGACAGATGGTCTGGAGGTGCATTTCCAGTCATGGAGTTGGTCGTTTTGACTTCATCAATGGCACTATTGACACAGATGCCTACATAAGCATCTTTGAAAGGAAGCTTATGCCAACCATTAAAGACTCTTACAATTGGATTTTCAGGATGACTCCACTCCTTGCCATAGACCTTTGAAGGTGATTCCTATGACTAATATTTGTACCCAACACAAAGCAGATTATTTTCTTGGTTAATTATCACATACTTCGACAAAATGGGTTTTGAGTATTAGAATGGCCTGGAAACAGCCCTGATCTCAATCCTATTGAGAACTGTCTGAAGATTATGGGAAATGCTACACCAAAATGAAGCCATTGAATAAATACGAGCTACTGGAGACCCTTGTGCATGTGGTGTTACATGAACTGAGTGAGAAGTACATTAAAAAGTTAATTCTCTCAATGCCTTCACGATGCTAAGCGGTGATTAAGGCGCGTGGTAGAGCAACAAAGTATTAAATGCGCAACAATGTGTTCATGTGAGGCAATACAAACATTAAAATCCATCAGTGTTATGTTACAACATTAATATGCAGTGTTTCTTTCAAAATAGTATTCGTATTTCACAATAGCAAACAGAATAGCTGACATATCCACATCCACTCATTTTTCAAGAGTGTTAAATTATTAAAAAAAATTATAAACAAAAATTAAGAATAAAAACCAACTGAAAAAAATTATTGTCTATATTTCTTATACAAATAAAGAGAAATCACGCAAATTTAGCTCAGTTATTCAATGATTGTTAACAAAAATTGTTAATTCCACTATATGTCGCACAATACAACCAATTTAATAGACAAAAACATGAATTTCATAGCTAAAAGTAGTTAGAAGATAGGGCTTTATAATGAAAATCAACTGTTCTTCGCACTATTTCCTCAAACTTTCACTTGCTTTGAACTAACAAAAACCCTATAACAAAATTTCAAAACGGCCACATTACGAAAATACGGCCTTCACTCACAAATGCGCGTTATAGATTCAAAACATGTCCTGTAACAGGATACCAAAATTACAACCTCGGACCTTCCTTACGGCATTTTAGGTACTCAAAATGTAGATTAAAAAATTTCGAATTCGAGCTGGAATAGTAATACGTCCTGGAAATGTTCACCTGCAATGTCAGAAATAATAACGATGGCCCTTATCATTTACAATTAAGTGCCATTTTTCAATAATAAAACTTTGGGCATCCGGCACATAACAAAGATCACTACATACCCATTATCTAGTATTCGAAACTATAAGGTTCCTGTAACCGAGTAAGTTGTAACGGTACACATGGCAGAAGAAAGAAGACCTGCGTGGACTGCAGGATGACCAACATGGGAGCTTCAATTGTTGCAAGTTTTAATATAAAAAAATGTTCACGAAGTCGCTAGATTTCTGACATTCATTAAACCACTTTGCCATGCATGTAATAAATTTACGGGCGAAATATATAACGAAACATGTAACTGAATGTATAATATACCAGCAGAGAACTATACAGGCAGCAAGTTAAAGTGGCCACTAATTTGAAATTAAACGTACATGCCTGAAACGTATTCATATCTTCTGCCGTCAGCGTATCAGAAAAGAAATCGCAACTCCAAAAATTAATTAATTTTAAATAATAAAATTCCCGGACTACATTTGTCCAGGTAACATACTTAAGTGATTAACATTGCAAGACCGCAGGTTAGTGTAAGTGTGAGATACGCTACTGCAAATGTGAAACGCTGGTACATTGACAGCCGATGTAATATCCAGACTGTTGCATGCAAACGTATGTAAATTTATGGGAACAGAATTTGAAAATGATAAGATAAATATTATTGAAAGAGTTAAATGATTTTTGAATATTATTCAGGGATATATTATCGGATAAAGTGGGCGTCCGAACAGTCACTATCCCTAATGAAGAAAATATATGTTTACACACAACCTTTAATACATTCACAAGGTTAATAATACTTGACGAGCGTATATTTTTTTCACAAGTACTCGTATGCGTCTGGTCTCTTTCAGATATCAACACAGACAGACAGCTACTAATTATCAAGTGCGATAAATTCTAGTGTCGGATTCCACTCGTCGGCTTTGACCAATGACGTAATACCTAACGCAAAGTTGCTGCATACAGGAAATCTACGAAATGAACGGATCATACTTGAAACAGACGAATGTAGCTTGTGATAAAGTTACACTCATATTTCAGGCGATTATTAATTACCCACTCATTACATCCAAGCAGGTTGAAGATAAGTAAAATAAATAAGAACAAGACAGGATACATTTATGAATGTTTAGAATTATTATCATAATTTATGCAAGCAGAGGGGCACAGGGGCTCATTAAACTGCATTACAGTATAGCGTATAGTGAAATCGTACTATTATAAACTTGTGTTAATATTAATTATTCATTCAAAGGGGAGAAACGCAGGAAAGTTGGGATTTTGAGCGGGAAGAAACTACATTACAACAGAACAATGGAAAAGTGAATGATTTAAATACGAATTACTAACGTAAAATATGGGGGAACCAACACCCTAAATCCAAAGAAAACCAGGTACACAAGCAAGGAAAATCCATAAAAAGTAACAAATATTGGAATCTATAACTGGAGCTGACATGTATATAAAGTCAATTCTAGTTACCGATTCCAATATTACTAATTTCTTCGCAGATGTGCAGAAAGCAATTACGAATGCAGAAATGCTATTATATGTTACACACTTCCAGCAAAAAAGGTTTAATTTATGAACAATCGACTAGTTGGGATCAGTAACTAGAATTGACCTATATAGGAAGTCATTTCTGGCTACCAATCTCAATAGTACTGTTTCGCAGTGGTTCAGAGATAAATTACAAGCACAAAAATTTATTACATTTTACAAACTTGTTTAAAAAATGATCTTGTTAGTGAACTGTCGAATATGACTAGAACTGACCTACATAATGAACAGATGGAATGTATCGAATCGGTAACTACAGTTGACCTACATACCTAAATTCTAGTTATCACTTCCATGCTTTCAATTGTACATATTATATCAATACAAATCAGTTGTAGTTATCAGTCCCACGAATCATTTTCAACGTCTTTGCAGTAATTATGTGGAGTGGTATGTCGTAGCATTTATATTTAGCAGTTGCTTTCTGTACTACTGCAATTAATAAATTGTTTATTTGTCACTGAAGTTCAAAGAGAAAAGAAGCAATGGAAATACTGAACGACATCACCGTGAACACATATTGTAAACTTTTATACCTTGTAATTGACAAAAGAATTCACCTATATAGCTCAAATTTACTAACATCACTGCACACCAAAAAATAACAAAACCTTGGAAGCAATAACTGCTACACGTAAGTCACACTAGCTATTATACCTCGAAAATAACAGACGGCAGAATTTATGCCTTAGGAATGAAAGTAAAATTAACAGAAGTATAGTAAAAACATCGAAAAGGAAAACATAAAATAGGCTACATAAAACGAAACTTACCACACATGAACTTCCAAAGAAGTGAAAGATCGAAGGTTAGAAGAAGAACTAAATAAGAACACAACAAGAAATAATTTTAGGAGGTCAAAGTATAACGAAATATGTAAAAACCAGAATAACTAATTATTGAGAAACACTAACTGCCAGGCACGAAACAAGCTCCACACAACTCAATTCTTAACCACCACCCACCCCTAACTCGTCATCATCATCATTTAAGACTGATTATGCCTTTCAGTGTTCAGTCTGGAGCATAGCCCCCTTATAAAATTCCTGCATGCTCCCCTATTCAGTGCTAACATTGGTGCCTCTTCTGATGTTAAACCTATTACTTCAAAATCATTCTTAACCGAATCCAGGTACCTTCTCCTTGGTCTGCCCCGACTCCTCCTACCCTCTACTGCTGAACCCATGAGTCTCTTGGATAACCTTGCTTCTCCCATGCATGTAACATGACCCCACCATCTAAGCCTGTTCATCCTGACTGCTACATCTATAGAGGTCATTGCCAGTTTTTCTTTGATTTCCTCATTGTGGACACCCTCCTGCCATTGTTTCCATCTACTAGTACCTGCAATCATCCTAGCTACTTTCATATCCGTAACCTCAACCTTGTTGATAAGGTAACCTGAATCCATCCAGCTTTCGCTCCCATACAACAAAGCTGGTCGAAAGATTGAACGGTGCACAGATAACTTAGTCTTGGTACTGACTTCCTTCTTGCAGAAGGGAGTAGATCGTAGCTGAGCGCTCACTGCATTAGCTTTGCTACACCTCGCTTCCAGTTCTTTCACTATGTTGCCATCCTGTGAGAATATGCGTCCTAAGTACTTGAAACTGTCCACCTGTTCTAACTTTGTTCCTCCTATTTGGCACTCAATCCGTTTATATTTCTTTCCCACTGACATTACTTTCGTTTTGGAGATGCTAATCTTCATACCATAGTCCTTACATTTCTGATCTACAGTAGCTCTGAAATATTACTTTGCAAACTTTCAGTCGAATCTGCCATCACAACTAAGTCATCCGCATATGCAACACTTCTTATTTTGTGTTCACATATCTTAATGTCACCCAGCCAGGCTAATGTTTTCAACATATGATCCATAAATAATATGAACAACTGTGGAGACAGGTTGCAGCCTTGTCTTACCCCTGAAACTACTCTGAACCATGAACTCAATTTACTGTCAACTCTTAACTGCTGCCTGACTATCAATGTAAAGACCTTTAATTGCTTGCAAAAGTTTGCCTCCTATTCCATAATCTCGTAGAACAGACAATAACTTCCTCCTAGAAACCTGGTCATATGCCTTTTCTAGATCTATAAAGCATAGATACAGTTCCCTGTTCCACTCAAAACACTTCTCCATTATTTGCCGTAAGCTAAAGATCTGGTCCTGACAAGCTCTAAGAGGCTCATTTTCATCCAATTGGTCCTCAACTAATACTCGCACTTTCCTTTCAACAATACCTGAGAAGATTTTACCCACAACGCTGATTAAAGAGATACCTCTGTAGTTGTTACAATCTTTTCTGTTTCCATGTGTAAAGATTGGTGTGATTACTGCTTTTGTCCAGTCTGATGGAACCTGTCCCAACTCCCAGGCCATTTCAACTATCCTGTGTAGCCATTTAAGACCCAACGTTCCACTGTATTTGATGAGTTCCAACTTAATTTCATCCACCCCAGCTGCTTTGTTGCACTGCAATCTATTGACCATTTTCTCCATTTCCTCAAATGTGATCCTATTTCCATCATCATTCCTATCCCATTCTACCTCGATATCTGAAACATTGCTGATCGTATTTTCACCTACATTGAGCAACTCTTCAAAATATCCCCTCCATCTGTCCAAGGCATCCACAGGATTCACCAGCAGTTTTCCTGACCTGTCCAAAGTATTTGTCATTTCCTTCTTACTTCCCTTTAGAAGACTGCTAATTACACTCCAGAATGGTTTTCCAGCAACTTGACCCATAGTCTCCAACCTATTTCCAAAGTCTTCCCAAGATTTCTTCTTGGATGCTGCAATTATCTGTTTGGCTTTGTTTCTTTCTTCAACATAACTTTCTCTGTCTACCTGAGTTCTAGTATGTAGCCATTTTTGATACGCCTTCTTTTTCCTTTTACAGGCTGCCTTGACTGTGTCATTCCACCAAGCTGTTTGCTTCATACTACCTTTACACAATACTGTTCCAAGACATTCTTTAGCCACTTCTAGTACTGTGTCCCTGTACCTTGTCCATTCCTTTTCCAATGACTGTAATTGACTACATTCAACTAACTGGTACCTTTCTGAGATCGCTGCTATGTACTTGTGATTCATTTCCTTATCCTGAAGTTTCTCCACTCTTATCCTCCTACATATGGACCTGACCTCCTGCACCTTCAGCCTCACAATCCCAATTTCACTGCAGATTAAATAATGATAAGTGTCATCAAAGAATCCCCTGAATATACGTGTCCTCCTCACAGTCTTCCTGAATTTCTGATCTGTTATTATATAGTCAATGACAGATCTGGTTCCCCTGCCTTCCCAAGTATACCGGTGAATGTTCTTATATTTAAAAAAGGAGTTTGTGATTACTAAGCCCATACTGGCACAGAAATCCAAGAGTTGTTTCCCGTTCCTGTTGGCCTCCATATCCTCTCCATATTTACCCATAACCTTTTCATACCCTTCTGTTCGATTTCCAATCCTGGCATTAAAATCACCCATGAGCAGAAAACTGTCCTTGTCCTTTACTCTAACAACTACATCACAGAGTGCCTCATAAAAACTATCCATCTTATCTTGATCTGTCTCTTCACAATGTGAATATACTGACACAATCCCAATTTTCTTGCTGGACACTGTCAAATCTATCCACATCAGTCATTCGTTTACATACCATACTGCAACTACGCTTGGTTCCATTTCTTTCCTGATGTAAAGCCCTACATCCCATTGTGCTATTCCTGCTTTGACTCCTGACAGGTAGACCTTGTATTCTCCCACTTCCTCTTCTTTCTCATCGCTTACCCGAATGTCACTAACAGCTAAAACGTCCAGCCCCATCTTACTTGCAGCCTCTGCCAGCTCTACCTTCTCCCCAGGGTATCCCCCATTGATATTAATAGCTCCCCGTCTCATTACCATTTGTTTGCCAAGTCGTATCTTAGGAGTCCCTGGTTTGTCAGTTAGAGGTGGGACTCAGTCACCTCCAAAGGTCCGAGGCATTTTGCTCTGATTGTTGCCAGCATCATATTTAAAGTATCGGGGAAGCAGGTTGCTAGCCTTACTTGCCCCAAGTCCCATTGAGTTTTACCCCTAACGGTTGAGGGACTAACCGGTGGATTTGGTAGTCTTTGCTGTATGAGCACAAAGGTGACCACGACTCAGAATATGTCCGAGATGCCCAGCCTTATTTCAAAGTAACTGGTGTCCCGACTGTCGGGACCACTTACTTGGCCACTCATACGTTGCCCGTGGTTCATGAACTAGGACATGACTACAGGAACCCACACCATGAACCACCCACCCCTAACTGGACTCAAAATTTTAAATTAAATAAAAATAATTATATGAAAAGTCAATCAAATGAACCCACCAGCACAAGACACAACAACCAATCACTTGCTCCACCGTTTTACTCAAGAAAATATTAAAACGACAGAAAAACCTCCACCCAGAGAAACAAAAAAAGTACCAAGCCCACACACCACAATAACAGAAAAAAACAAGGAAAAATATGAAAATCGCCCACATCTAACTAACAGATTGAGGCTAGACATATGCAACAACAGGAGCATTCTTCCCCCGCCAGTATTCATCCAAATGGCTTTGCAACACTGAAATCCTCTTTCTGCGTCTGATATATATATATATATATATATATATATATATATATATATATATATATATATATATATATATATCCAAGTATTTTTGTGCAGATTGTGCAGAGCACAGCTTAATTTTTTTTTGGGTCTGGTATGGTAAGAGTCAAGTGTATATATATATATATATATATCTGTGTGTGTGGGTATGTGTATGTATATATGAATATATGGAATATATGTATAGCTCTACATACAGTTGCCATTTAAAAAAATGTATAACATATGTCCAGACTCTCCAGAGCGTAGCTTAATTTTTTTGGGATCCGATATGATAAGAGTAAAGTGAATAGAGAGGCAGTAACTGAGTTAAGGGAAGCTGAACTCACTTGTTTGTGGGTAAGTATAGGAGTAAATACCTATACGATAGCTTGTTCTTCCACTTGCGCTACATTAGCTCTGACATGTAAAACCCAACGCAGAATCAGCGAGCCATCATGCATTTTATTTTTCTACAGACAAATGATAAACTACTGTTGTTATTCAGTTGTTCATCAAGGGGAGGGGGCATCCTAACGGGAAGTTTACTTGGAGGGCTGGCACACATACTGCTGACTGCAGTGTTTACATGTTGCGAATCAGCACTGGAATCCACGCACTAGAGTGTCGGGCTGGGTCTTCCAGCAGCTAGGTAAGGGCTGAGGGAGGAAGAGATAGAAAAAGACTAATGGCATTATTTCCTCTAAGTTCCATAAAGGTGTGTACTAGAGTGCTGCAACGCTCAATGTTGGACCAGTCACTGCTCGCCTGTTGACAGGGGGACCGAGCCGCTCATGTCTCCGGCCCCACACGACTCGGCTCGGTCACATACTCGCCCCATGTCTGTTGTCCGGATTCCGGACACGAGGATAACCGAGCATGACCGGTCACCGCTGACGTCTCACTTCGCCTCTCCCCGGCTCGCTGCACTGTACAAACCCAACGCCTCTCTCTCTCTCTCTCTCTCTCTCTCTCTCTCTCTCTCTCTCTGTCTCTCTCTTTCACACATACACACGCAATGTATTTATCTGTGTCTCTGTCTCTCTTTTAATACAAAAGTAACGTTTCCAAGAACGGGTACATGACACAGCTAAATTCATAAAGCAATTGGGAAGTAAAATGATATTTCAATACAATAGTGGATAGAAGACGAGTCTTATTTCCAAACAGAATATATATTTTTCCTTTCATTAATAGGAAACATTAAATCAGTGTTGTCCCTATAATCCAGAAGACAACCATCTTCATAAAGAAAGCATACAAGGAACATTAAACATTTACAGACGTGACTTGCTCTTTTCACATGTTTGCAACAGAAACAAAATGTGAATGTTTATCAGCAGTAAATCACTAACGCGTTCCGCATTTAATTGGCTGCGGCGACTTGTTAGTAACATGCTGGCTTTACTAAAGCATCTTTAACTAGGTGCGCTTGTTGCTGGGATACATAAAAAACGTCGTGCAACTGCAGCCATGCCTGGCAGATCTGTTTTATGTCTGCTCCCCTACTTTAAGATGTCATCATCATCTCCGGGGTACATTAAAATGTAGAGATCTACTTCATCTGCTGCAGATGATTTGTTGTTCCTGCATTCCTTGAAACGAACTCTCTTTCTGGGTGGTGATGACACAGTACTTGAAGGATCTATGATAATAGAGTGTGTAAGGATTCCAGCATTGCGTACAAGCCGTTCCAACGTGTGTAGGCCTCTAGTGTCAACGATGATTTCAAAGACGAGCAGAGGCTACTTTTCTTAATGTACCTTACAATGCATTTTGCAGTATTTATTGTTGATGCGATGTTCGGGGCATGATTTAGCAAGAAGTTATCTTCATCGAAACTATGGCTAAGTGTTGTTTCATACAATGAGCAGCACAAGGAATCCTTTCGTGATTTTCCAAAGCCTTTATTACATTGGCACTCTGGTCGGAGACAAAAACAAAACTTTGCAACATGTCCTTCGAAATGTCCCAATCAGCCATCCTCTCTTCAATTTCTATCATAATATTTATTCCCGTCTTCTTAACTCCTGGGAATTTTGTTGTAAATAAAACATTGTTCAGAAGAGACCAATCTGTGTTAATGTAATGTGTTGTAAGCGTTAAATAGTGCACCGAATTTTCCGAACCAGTCCACATATCATATGTCGCAGAACATACTTTATTAATAACTTCTGCAATAACAGAAGGCATTATGCTGTTTCGTATTGCATCAGCTCGTTCTTTGACATGTCTGCTTATAGTAGAGGGATGTGGGATGACATCTGCCACTTTAACTTCTCCATAATGCGCACCTAGATGTGCTAATTCTTGGCCTAGTTCTCTGGAACCTTCACCTGAAACAGCAATAAAAGGTCTCATATCTTTAGCACACATGGCAACACACTTTGCTGTAATACTATTTTTATTACTGCCGATATCCGTGAAGGAGTTGTATCTTTGTCATGTTTCTTGCAATGTGTTTCTTTAAATGAGTGGTTCCCGACTGGAAGCACAAGAATGTGGAGCAGTTTATGCACGATACGTACCCAGTAGATGCACTGTTTTCGTCTACAACCAACAGAAATTTACTCCATACTAGGCATTTTAGACCTTCCAGTTTCTTCAATGTGTAAACATTGGTTTCAATGTTACATCTTACTGCACTGGCTTCCTCGCGCTGCATGATTACAGAGAGAGAGAGAGAGAGAGAGAGACACCACACGGATAATGACACGTGTAATGTGTTTGAAGTTACGTTCTACGTCTTTGGTCACGGCATCTATGCTCGGTCACTAAAACTAGTGCGGACAGCCTATCCAGTTAGGGTGTGCTAGCCCCATTTCATATTTTGTGCTCGCTTCCTTGGTCATGCAAGACTCTAGTGTGTATTCATCTTGACTGCAGATCAGCGCCGAAACTGCATCCTCGCCAAAGAATCAGCTTAACTTCGCGTGAACAGTCACAAGAAAGAAAATCCAGGGTATGAAGCGATTGCAAAAGGTTTAGTATTGTTCATCTCTGTTGAAAATATTATACATTCTTTGCAGCCAACACAATTAAAAGATAATCACAAACCTAAGAGCTTGTAGGAAGCTGGAAAGACAACTGAAAAACTAAGTAGAATTCACAAAGGCAATAAACTATTTACTTTTGGTACAAATTAATGCAAGGAGACGGAGCAGCAGTCATTTGAAACCGAAGTGGCAAGTGGTACAAAGATACCCTGACTGGTAAAACGTTACTCTGATTGAATGCATGCTCCATTATATACAGCATTACCAGTATAGGTAACAGTATAATGGCTTGACTGACGTCGGAAACATAGAGATGTGTTACAAAAATTATTAAATTGATTTCTGAGTCAGTTTTGGAATCCATATTTTTCGTTAAAAGTTTGTGAAGCCTCTTTTATTTTCTTACCAAGCTCTTGTGCCATGATTTTACTTTTGCACATGAGAAACATTCTTCCGACGTATTTTATAGCAACAATGCTGTATCTCTTCTTTCTTGACTGTACTGCCCAGATTTTAAATAAAGAAATTTTCTTCTCAGCATTACATAATGAGAAGGACAAAATTTTCTTTCGTTTGCAATTGTTTTCTTGCTATATGTACAGCTGTGATAGTGTGCAGTTGATACAATCAGCACCTCCACCATAAAATAGCTCTTGTTCAGGCGCAGCTCGTAATTAAAGGCTCTGAGGCGTAGCCGCCCCAAAATATATGTTAAAGTAAATTTCGCAAGAATGTATTAAATAATTTAAATCATCAGGACGAATTTCGCATATTTCCCATTCCGATTAAAATAACGATGGTCAACGTTTTTGGAACTGTTTGTATCGATAGATGTTTTCCGAATGGTTAGTAGTGTTTAGGCTGCGCCTTGGAACGTCCGTAAGCTGCATGTAGTAGCGGTTTGGGGGCGTGGCTTCTCCATAGTACTGCTCTTTATGGGCGACCCGAAGGCTCAGAGCTTGCAGCCTAAGGGTATCATACCAACCACCAGCCGTTTTTCACGTTCCACTATCTATGTAATAAAGGAATGTAGAGTGGCCGAAACTTCGCTATACAATCTCTGTCTCTGCACATCTCTACTACGCTTCGATGCGTCAATAATCGACGTTTAGCATTATTGTTTTGATAATGTTTTCCATAGTTGTTTTGTTTCTGCCATTGGCTATTTTATCCACATTGAGAATAAGTTTGCAAATATCCCGCCAGCGTGCATTAGACTACAGTAACATAACAGTACTGCCATCTAGCGAGAGTTTCATAAGTGATTAGAGGATAAAGCGCGCGAAATTTGTCCCTTTACTTTACTTTCCTTGCTTACTGATGCTGACTGCTTTTGTTGATACCGTTTGATATTAGCAAGTTTCTTTTTCGGAGTATATTTTCCAAGATTGTAGTGAGTTTTACTTGCTTGTGAATATCAGCGACATACCGCGAGTGTGAAACCAGCGCAGTATGAATTCAGCGTGCAATTTAATATGCAAAAACTTGGAACACGGCCATAGGATGAAAGTGAAAGAACTTGGTGCACCCAGACCCGATCTAACGATCAATCAATAACAGAAACAGTGCAAATCTAGGCAAGGATACAAACGCAGTTTTAATAGAGCAATGTACGATGCAGCTGAGTGGTTGTGCGGTTGTGAAGTGAGAAATGCCTTTTTCTGTTTCACCTGTCTTCTTACAAATAGTACTGATAGTGCCTGGACTGAATCTGGTATCACTGACTTAAAGAATTTTCACGCAACGGTGAAAAAACATTGTTCCAGAGAGAAACATTTAAATGGTTTCATTGAGTTTTCAATGGTAGGGAAAGTGGACATTATGTGCCAATTAGACAGTGCTTACCGCCGAAATATAAAGATATATAATGAAAATGTATAAAAAAATCAGTATATTCTGGGTAAACTGATAGACTGTATTAAGTTTTCTCGGCAAATTCGAGCTTGCCTTAAGGGGCCACGATGAAACGGAAGATCCAAAAGCCTAGGAATTTTTCGAGGATTAGTCAATCTTATGGCAGAACCGGACTGCGTCTTGCAGCAGCACATTGAGAAATCAGAAAACCGTGTTTTCTTAGGGCTATCGAAGACAATTCAAAATGAACTCCTGGAATCAATTTATGAGGTATGCCTCAATCTCATCAGGAGTGAACTGTCGAAGGCAAACTTTCTCGCAGTAGAAGTTGATGAGACTACTGACTGCAAATTTGTCACAATTGGTCCTAATAATTCGCTATGAGCTACTGCGACAATTAAATGAAAGGTTTATTTCCTTTGTACGCCCAACAAGGCACTGTGCAGACGATGTAACTGCAGCTGTTCTCTGTGAGCTAGAGAAAATGAATGTACATGAAACACCTGAAAAACTGATAGCTCAGTGTTACAACGGTGGCCATAAAGGTGGAGTTCAAACTAGAATTAGAGAAATGTACAGGAACCCTCACTTTATTCACTGTTAAGCCCATCAGTTAAATTTAATTTTTAAACGTTGTGTGGTGGGCAATAAAGTGCGGATCTTCTTTAGCAACTTGGAAGGAATTTCCACCTTTTTTCCCTGTCTTCTAGCCGTACAGCCATTCTTGACGAAGTAGTGAAGAAGCGTATTCCTGCCTGTCCTCAGTCCATCAGATGGAATTTTAAATCACGGAGCGTAACAACTGTGTACAAATACCAAAAGGAAATTGTTGAGTGCCTAGAAAGATTTATTGATGATGATGCCAGTGATTACAAGACAATAAACAAGGCCACAGGACTGAAGGGTTTCCTGCAAGATGAAGATTTCCTCTTCTGTTCAAATTTTTTTAAATACAGTCATGCCTCATTGTGACATTCTCTTTAATCAACTGCAGCAGAGGAATACTGATGCAGTGAAAACTGTTGAATATGTAACGCACTTTGCAGATTCTGTCCAGCAAATTAGGGCCTCACTTGAAACTGACGATAACTGAGAACAGGTAGAACGAACTGCAAAACGGGGACGTTTCACAGAATCAAGAATAGTGTGTGCACGAAACGTTTGCTACCTCATCACAACTCAGATCAGAGAACGATTCACTTTCAATGATCACTTATCGATTGCACAGCTGTTTGATCCATTGTTATTTGCAAAACATCAAACTATTTTTCCGGAAAAAGAGCTTAAAATAGCTATTAATTTATTCAATTTACAGTCTTCAGATCTACCTCATGAGGAGAACGTGTTGTACAGCCGAAAAGATTTTATGAAGGTGTCAGGTACTTTGACCTTGTTGAACTTTCTTTACGATAACAATCTGGCTAAAGCTTTTCCTGAAAGTGTATAACTTCTGCAAATAATAGTAACCTTCCCAATGACGACCGGAGAGGCATAATGCTGCTTCTCTACGTTAAAGCGAATGAAAACATTTATGCACAACACTATGAATGAGGACAGACTTTGTGTGCTTGCAATGTGTTCCCTAGAAAAATAATTACTGAATCGGCCAAATTTCAATGAAATGGTCATAGACCATTTTGCTTCGCAGAAGGGGAGACGAGCTGACTTCGTCTATAAAGAAATGAATTGAGGTAAGAAAAAGTGCATTCATAATTGATAAGAGGTTATTTCTTTATATTAAGTCTGCTTAGCCTATTAAGGGCAGTGAGTAAAAAAGGGTAATGTTATGTTTAGCCAGTCATAAACGTGATGACATTTTCCGAAACGAATCACTTTTGGTACTGGTACAGTGTGTTGCGCTACAGTGTCACATTTTGTGTTTTACGTGATAACATTGGTTTCACAGGAACTACCATTCATTTGGAAGAATACTGATATCTATGCAATGCAGGTACAGAAAATGAATAACAATAAACGCGTTTTGTAGAGTGTGTGAGTGTAGTCGCTAGGTAAACTTCTGTGAGAACAATGCAAATCAAAAATAAAAGATCATTTGTACCCTGTTATTTATCTTGATAGAGATGTGAATCAATCAAAATCGTCCCATGAAACACATTGTGCAATATTTCAAAGACAATGGTGGTTCGAAAGTACAATTGACAAAGGAAATGGACTTATTGTCTGCCATGAAGGAATATCTACCATACAGGGGCATAGATACAGAGGGGGGGGGGGGGGGGGGTGAACTCAGATCTAACTTAAGAACAGATGGTAAAGATTTTGGAGGTTTGCTATGAATTGCTATGAACAGAAATTATAGGTTTGGTCACGTCCACAATTGGTGCTTTCAGTATTAAAAAATCATGGTTTTTCAGAAGTATCTTGATAATGATCATGCAATGTAAGCTTTCACGGCTGGTATTGTCTTCACTTAAAACTTCCGGGCTGATAGGCCATGGTCGAAGTTTAAAACTCTCTCCTGACGTTTCGTCTCCGACTGCGGGAGACATCCTCGGAGGTAAAGCGGCGAACTGCGAAGAGAACTCGAGGAAGCGCTGATTATATAGGCAGTACAGAGGGCCCCACTGTTGATCACGTGGCGTCGGCTATGAGATTGTCTCTGGTAACTCCAACATTCTCGATTGGAAGTAATCGATCGTCACTCTTGCGGTGCAACGCTGACATCCAAATTTTATCCAGTTTAACACCTTCGTCTTTCCTGTTAAAATTATTGATGCAGATATTCGAAGCTGAAAATGGTGTTTCTACAAGAATGCCTAAAGAATGTCCAATTAAAACTAGAGTCATATGCTATGGTTAGTTATTCGACCCACTGGGAAAAAATGGATAAATATTGGCTTTTGCAGTTTTGTGCATAAGCACAGCAACTTTGAATCTCTGGATTTCGAGAGTAAAGGATGATAAGTTTCGAAATTCCTTGAGAATATAATTTTAAAAACATATAGTAAAGATTTTGACGATTTGCCAAGAATAGAAATTATAGAAATGCCCAGCCCCACAATTGCTACTTTGGTACCCGAAAGTCATGTTTTCTCAGGACCACCAATGAATAGGTGGTGCTTGTTTAAGATGCCTAAGGTTCACCCTAGACTACACCTAACGATCTGTTTGCCTGGGCTGAAGAAACTGTATAATCGTTATATACTTACCCTGCACTGTAGAATAACTACAGTATGACTGTGTATACAAATGGTCGCTAGGATAAGGGATGTCCAAAACATGTGACCCTTATCCCTGTAGTCATCAGAACTAAAAGATGATCCCATGAAAATTCTCATTTTCAGCTGCAGCTTTTTGGAGCATATTGGTACTGTCCACTACTTACTATTAATTCAATCATGCTAAAATTACTTGACAGTAATGTCACTTTTGTATTATCCTGCCAATATCAAGCTTATGAAATTACCATTTATATTAACCATACTCATAAATATCGTGTTTCACTTGGCTTTTTAAGTGAAGTGGAAAGGAAAGATAACACTCCATAAAACAGTCTGATTATCATAAGAACACTTTAAGAATGGAAATGTAACTTAATATGAATGGCAAAGTATTGAATAATGTTCGAAAACAGACAGAAAATGTTTTATTAGTGGCATAATTATAACGGACTATCAAAAAGTTTCTGTTCGAAGGCCACACAGTTCATAAACGGTAAACCAACCAGGAAAACTCACTGTGAACATCGAGACCATTGACCAACTAATACACCTGTTTGGAGATACCCATCTGTAACTGCCTGGCGTATCCTCAAACAGCAGGAATCGTGGAACCTGCAAGGTGATAATCGCTTGGGAAGATATCAGGGCTATAGGCCGTGTCCTTGAGTGTGTCACACTTAAGTTGCTGTTGCCTGTAATGGATGAGGTTGGCCTCCCAGATTGACCAGCACCATTTCACTATGGTGACTTTCGACTGACATGCTAACCCACATACATTTTTCTTGTTTTGATGGATGTCAGAGCTCGTTGTTTGTATTTGGACACATTGTGTAATAACATCGCTACTGTTCACATTCTAGCACATGGCGTCATTTAGCGTATGCATGGGTGGAAAGACAGATGCCACAGAATCCCTTGCTTACATCTCAGTGCTTATATTCCTGCATTGGAATCGCGCTAAACTGCATGTGCCTTACAGCAATGCCCTCAAACAGAAACTTTCAGATCATCCCTTATACATGGATTAATTACTATGCCCACTGGGCCGGTTACCTGGGTGAAGAGGAGAGGTCACAATGCCATCCTATAGTTTGGTATATCTAATTGAGTCATCAGTCTCCTGACTGATTTGATGTGATCTACAACAAATTCCTCTCCTGTGCCACTCTTAATCTGAGCATATAGTTTTTCTGTCGATTCACATGGTATTTTTGTAACAGTTATGAAGTGCTGCCAGCACTTTCCTTGGTATTATGCCTGAAAGCACGCAATTTTTGAGGTAGTTTTCATTTTTTGTTTCTAAAGAACAGAAAAAACTGATAACATGATGAAGGAAACTGAAAACAGTTGAACATGTTGGGATAACATAAATCCAGTATGGTTTGTTCCTCTTTTTTGTGTCATCTCAGTAGAGAGCATGGGGAGCGAGGTGATAAGCACTACGACCCATCACACTGAGAGAGTTATTGTGGGTCGAAATACCCCACAATGGCGACTACATTTGCAGTTCACATTACAATCTGATCACTTGCTGCGATGGAAAAGATGCAAAGACTCAAAAAGGTGACGCGAAAACACGCATTATATTGACATTCATGTTCACATGTGGTGTCTATTTGTAGCTATGAATTTGAAATGAAATTAAATGAATGCGACAGCACATGGTCAAGCAGTTCACTATGTAATGACTAGTGCAGTAACACTGAGAGTCAGCTCACGTAGATTGCCAAGTACCATGACAACTTGCGCATTCTACAGATCACACCAAGATGTACTAGGAGGCATTCCTTCAAGAAAAGTAGGACAAGTATCTCCTCCTCCCCCATCCTTCTTTTCCATCTGCCTACTATCCTCCTACACCTTCCACGTGCTGTCTGCATCTCTCCCTCCTTTCTTTGGCCATCTTCTCCTCTGTCTCTCTGGCTATCTCCTCATCCCATCTCTCTGTACATCTCCTGCTGTTCCTGCATCAATCTGTCCCCTCCTCGCCCCTCTCTCTGTCCATCTCCTCCTTCCCCTCTCTGTTCATCACTTTTCCCCTTTCTCTATGTCCACACCTCCTTCCCCACTTTCTCTCCACCACATCTTGCCCTTTCTCTCACAATCCATCTCTCTTCTCATCTGTCTGCTCATGTGTGCCCATCCACAATGGTGGCCATTGCAAGATACTACCCACACAGCATGCCTATATGCCAGTGGTGAAGACTCATTTTTGCCCATATCTTTGCTCCCATTGGAATTATGAGATTCTAAGCTCACAGTGGAGATTCTTGTATAGCAAGTAGTAGATGTACCAAATAGAGGTGAAATCGATCCATTTGCTTGGGAAGACATACTAGCCTTTTCACCATGGTTGCATCTACATATTCATTCGAAACATATATTGCACACATCTCCTCCCACCTTTGTCCACCTCTTTCTCCTTCTATGTGTCTGTACCCCACATCCTCCCAACTGCATTTTGTAGATCTCCTCCTTCTCCCTCTCTATGTCTCTTCATCTCCTCCTGAACCCTCTGTTTGTTCATCTCCTGTGCCCTCTCTCCCCCACCAAATCTTCTTCCCCATTCTTCCTTGTCCATCTGCCTGCTACTCCACTACACCTTTCACCTGCCTCCTGCATCTTTCCCTCCCCTTCCATATCTCTGACCATGTTCTCCTTCCCCTCTTTCTGATCATCTCTTCCTCCTCTTCATATGTCCATCCCTCTTCTTAGCTCTGTCCATCTTCTCTGCCTCCCACTATATCACTCCCTTGTCCTCTCTGCCCATAACTTCCTTCGACTTTCTCTGTCCATTGTATAGTCCATGCATCCCTATCCATCTTCTCCTTCCCTCTCTCAGTTCCTCCCCTCCTTCTTCGCTATCTCTGTCCAGCCCCTTATAACATTACTGTTAGGAATGTGAGGAAATATTATTGTTTAAAACTGATAAATACTGATGTTCACTTGGAAATCACATTGAGTAGTCTCACCAAAAATGAATAACATTGAATAATAAAAAAGGTTCATTCACTAGGTACAGAACATTATGTGCTTTTACCCAAAATTTCAACCGAAACTAATCAGGATGAAAATGTCAATAAAGTTCTTGAGTGTTGTAAATTCGGTGGTACAATTAAATACTCAACTTCTAGAGCTCCATATGTGCTTTGGTGCTGATGTCCTGTAGTCTGTAATATGTTGCTGAAATAAACTGTAGCATTGTTCCCACATTGTGGAAATCATCAATAAAAGTGTAGGCCCTGCAATGAATTCTTTTATTACTGCATAGCTGTGTATGGCAATGAACAATTTGCGTTACAAACTGACTGCATCTTGACTCTTAGAAAACTGGCTATAACTTGCGTAGTAACAGTTGGATGTCTATTTAGGCTTTTAGAACAATCAGTGTTACTGTTTAAGATGAAAATTTACAAAATTACGATATAAGTTTAATACACCAAGGTAAACTGTTGACAGAGTAATTTAGATACTTTATTTCCTGCTGTATGTATAGGTAGTTCATAGAATAAACAATTTAGAAGTGCAAAACAAGATAATATATAGAATAAACAAATCATACTATATTTGATTAATTTATAAGCAAAATATTAGTTGCATTGTGTTCCTAACAGAAATTGAAGTTACAAATTAAATATTTATTTAATTACAAATTGAATATCTATTTAATTTGTGTGTAATTAGTATCAAATTGCAATATTTGAATGTTTGACAATATTTTATATTCATATTGAGGCTTAAATGGCTCTCTAGAGGATGTTCTCTAACACCCACCTGCCTCATCTCATTCTCCATCCCCTCCTGCCCCTCTCTCCTTGTGCATCCCATCCTGTTCCCTCTCTCTCTGTTCATCTCCTCCTCTACCCATCTCAGCCTTGTCCCACCCATGTCAATCTGCATGTATAGCCCTCACAAAAAAGGTTGGCAAAGCTGGCCATTACTATTGCCATGTCACACCTGTCATGCACAGCAAACTATTCATCACAGGCTAGAAAGCTGTTCTTGCCCTGACATACAGGCTGGCACGCAAAGCAAGTCCATAGTAAAAGCCAATACTACTCCAGCACAACATGCCTGTCATGTAGAGCAGCCTACATGTTGGCTGCTGGAGGACATTTCTTGCACCTCACATTTAGCCTGCTCTGCAAAGCAGGTTGATACATTAGGCTGATACTATTCCAACATAACTCGTCTATCATACGGGGCACCCTACAAGGCAGGGATTGAAAAAACCACTTTTTGCCCTTATCTTTGCTCCTAATGGGGCTAGAAGGTTGTACACCTCACAGTGCTGATATTCAGGAAGGTTACTGTTTGTGTGCCAAATTTGGTCAAAAGCGATCCAGGAGTTTGGGAAGAAATCCTGAACTTACAAATTCTATTGAACAATACACTTAGTATGGATGTCGCCAGTACTTTGTACAATCACCAACATGTGTCACAATTTTTCTGTTACAGCGCTTTCATTTCCCTTCACTAGTATCAAAAAATTCAGCAGATGCAACCTACGTTCCAATTCGAAACGCTGAAAAAGTTTCTGACATTTCAACTGCTAATATCTTGGGATACTGAGTCACATTAAGATCTTGTACTTCAACAGAACTGAACATCATCCTCTCCCCCTCTGAGAAGAAAAAAATATGTATGTCTCTCTCCCATTGTTTTCTTTTTCTCTCACCCTGTCTCTCTCTCCCACTGTCACTGTCTTCATCCCTTTCTCTTGCTCTTCTTTTCCACTGTCTCCTTCTCTGGCACTTTCACTGTCTCCCTTTCTCATTGCTATTGTATTTATTCTGTTGTTTTTCCCTCTCATTGCCACTGTCTCTTTTTTCCACAATTACAGCCTGCTGTCTCGCTTTTCGACAACTCATGTCCTCGACGATGGTTTGCTCGGAATTTTTAGACCAGGAAACTTTATCAAGTGGGTGTAGGGGATGGCGCACAATGGCAAATTCTTTTGTGTTAAAGTTCACTGGTTTGGCAGAATGTAGGGGTGAGGGGTGGGAGTGGGGAGGGGGTGGGGGGTGGGGGGGGGGGGGCTTTGGGTGGTCTTTCCCACTCATCTCTTTTTTTCTTAAATTTTGGTTGTTTGTGTATTATATCTTGTGTATTGTGACAGAATGCTGTTTTAAGGCAATTGCACGATCAAGATGTACAGCTCTAGGAGCAGTTTATTATAATCAAGTTCAGTTAATGACATATCATCTGTAAAAGATGTAGGCAAATTTATCACAAGCAATTGTAAAGCAGTACTTTACATGTGTTTCCTATGGTCATGCACATAAAGACGAGCTGTGGTAGAGTGGTAGAAGGCACACACATGCAAATATTTTTTTTATCTTTGCATCTGTAACACAGCCTGGAAGTTCCATATCCATGTAGCAGAAGTATATCCTCCATTATTCCATGTTATTCATGAGTAAGAGCATGCTCTATTAGTAATGAGTTTCTTCCACTTTGTGAATTCACCTTGATTAAAAAACGAATGACGACACTGTTGGGAAAGAAACAACCGGCAATGACATTTATAGCCCTTCTTGTCACTAATAGTTGACTCTTTGTTCCAAATAAGTCGAGATTTCCGAGTGTGGTTACGCAGGAATCTCGCGATTTTAGAGAGTCTGCTTGGATAGAAATCTAAGAGCACGACGTAAATTGCTGCGAAAGATACGAGTAGCAACCATGTTCATAGTTTTTCTTGTCACAATTATTTACCTGCTATCGAATCCTTAAGAAAGCTTTCGTAATTTGTGTGTCAAAACAAAAATCGCACCACACAAGCAAGGGACATCACATGACCACTTTCCAATCGCAGCTGAATGCCAGTGGTAAGAGCCCACACAAAATACCGTTGCCGGTAGACGCGCTGTCAGGAGTGCAGGAGAAGAGAAGTGCCATTCTAAACTGAAGCTCTCATTTCTGTAAATACTAAGTGGAAACCCTCCACATGTACACTTGCATGGTGACCATTCAAGAAGACCTGTCTCCTCTGCTTTGTTTAGTATCTAAAAAGGATTCCACTGAAAATACGGCAATTTATTTTCTCTTGGCTTGTTAACCATTTGTAACTTTCAGAGAAGCGTCATGAGTGGCGAATTTTGAGTCAAACCTACACATTTTTCTTGTTACCATGTTAAAGTTTGCTTCTTCTCCCAAAACACAGCAGAGTTTACAAAGTATCACCTCACTAACATCTTGTGCAGACACAACTGCGTGAGAATTCTGAAACAGTGGTTGATTAAGTTTATCAAGTGAGGAACTGAGGAAAAGGAAGTTCAGTAGATTCTGAAGAAACACATCCTCGGAATAAAATGAATGTTTAATGTCTTCAATTTTGTTGTTCTCCAACTTGTAGCATTTCTCTTTTCCCCAGCAATCAATGGTCCTTAAAAATTAAATTCTTTCATCAAAAATGTTTGTAGTTAGCGGAAAATCACGGAAGATAATGAAAATTTGCATAATAAATGTATAGCAAAATATTCTCCTCTTTGCTTATTACAATTTCCCAAAACCTCTTTTCGATATCTCAAGGAAATATGAGGAATGTTGTGGATATTTCACATTGGCTTTATCTCAGGTCCATCTAGATTGAAAATGATTGTGATACATCGGATCAATTTCCTCGAAATTTGGGACAGATTGAGATCTCCAGCCAAGTAGAAAGAAAAATTCGACATGTTAATTAAACTTCAAATGCAGCAACATATTGTATAATGTGCACCAAACACAAAATCATGGCTACACCTATTTTCACTGCAACATTTTTCGGATTTCTCACAGTGTTTGGAATGTAAATGTCACAATCACTATGACCATTAACGAAACGACGGTTACATCATGGTGAACCTGATATATAAAGCTACAATTTCGTACCGAAAAATTTCCGCAAAATCATTTGAGAAAGACTACAGGACGTGAGCCTTAATTCTGTCATCGCCGACTGGCAGAAAGGGGGCAAACACTTTCGGCTTCCCCTTCTGAACAAACGAATGAACTCGCCCAACGCTTTGGACAAAAACTAGTCATTGCCATAGGCCACCAAATCTTGTCGGACCCTAATTAAACATGTTTAGAACCTCGACTTTTAAGGAGCAACATATTTGCCTTTTTTGTGCTCCAATTGAAGCCTTTGTCAGCTAGTTCCCTTCATTTCCCTGTTAGGGTACAGTTTGCTACTTATTTGAAACGAATTTTTTGGTCAGTATAGTTTTGACAGTTTATTAATATGCTTCGACACATTTAAACAACAAATAAATACGGAATGCAAGCTTAACAGAAAACTCTCATTCAGTGAAGTTCACTTTACGCTATTTTACAAAAAACAAAAACGCAAAATATTTGGACTACTCCAAGAGTGTACCAAAAATTGCTGTATTTGATTTTCAGTTACAAAGGATTTCGTATAACAAAACAATTTTTTGTTAGGTGCTTATGCCACCAGGTCAAGACAGTCTGTATAGGCATGAAGTGCCCATTATACAGAAAGCGCGCGTGATAAAATTTTATTTATGAAAAAAATGGCGAATGGTCACCTCAAAACCCTTGCCATGACCCCATAACATTTCCCATGTGTTCACTACACTAGTTAAACCCACATTTGCTCTGCAGGCCGGATATCATGTGCATAATATGATAACTCTGAATCTCTGTATCTTGGTAACAGATAATGGTACCTAAAAAAGTTTTAAGGTCTCCAAGAACATGATCTTCAGAACAGATGGAAAAATATCGACTGATTACCACGAATAGAAATTAAAGATGTGGCCATATCCACAATTAGCACTTTTGGCAATCATAGTTTTCGGTGGACATCATGGCAATGGATAAAGATTTTAGAAAACAGAAAAATGAAGTTTCTACATGAATGTCTAAAGATGTACAGTTAAAATTTAAGCAATTTCATACGGTTAGTTATTTAGATAACTGTGCCCCATGATGCAAAACCAGGTAACAACCGGTTTTGCAGTTTTCTGCATAAGTATGGTAACACTGAATCTCTGGATATCAGTGATGGATAAGGATATCGAAACACTTTTATAATTTTCTTCTATAATATACGGTAAAAATTTCGACTGTTGCCATGAATAGAAATTATAGGAGCGGCCATCCAAAAAAATTGGTGCTTTTGGTACTCAAAAATCAATGTTTTTCCCCAGGAATCACTCATAAACAAATGGTGGTTTCATAATATGTTCAAGGCCCATTCTTGACCACAGCTAATCAAAAAGAACCAATCGATTTACTCAATTTGCGATGTTTAAATTTTGAATCTGTACTGTAGGATAGATACAGTATGTTCGTTCTTCCAACTGGTATAGAAATGGTCGCTAGGCCAAGGACTATCCAAAACATTTGACCCCTTATCTCCGTGATCAATAGAGCCCGAGGTATGACTGCCTGTAAAACCACATTTTCGCGTGCTGCTTCTTGGAACATATTGGTATTGTGCACTGTTGTACAAGGCAAGTGCTCTACCAACTCGGCTATCCAAACACAGCTCACAACTTGTCCTCACAGCTTTTCTTCCATCAGTACCTCATCTCCTAGATTCCCAAGTTCGAGTATCAGTCCTACATACAGTTTTAATCTGCTGAGAAATTTCATATCTGCACACACTCTGCTGCAGAGTGTAAATATCAATCTGAAAACTTGTAAGTTTACATACGTGGTGGAGTTGGAAAATAAGTTTCTCTTGTCGAATGTGGTCAGAGTTGTGTGTGAAAGGAAAAAAAGAGAATGAGACATTAAAGATAAGACACATCTTTATTTTTCTACATAATTTCCAAGTACATTGAGGCATTTGTCTTACCGCTTTATAAGCTTCAAAAAGCCTTCCAGAAAAAAAGAAAACGGAACATTGCATACGGAAGAAGTGTTGAACGGCTTGTTTGACGTCAGCATTGCTGCCAATGCGCCTTCCACTGAGAGGCTTCTTCAAAGCAGCAAACAGATGGAAGTCACCTGGTGCGAGATCCGGACTGTATGGTGGATGGTGTAGGCACTCCCAACCAAGAGTTGCAATATGGTTTTGTGTTGCTGTCGCCATGTGTGGCCTCGCATTGCCATTCAACAGCAGAATGCTAGATCTGAGAAGGCCATTCTGCTTCTTCCGAATCACCTCTTTCAATTTCGACAGAGTGGCAGAGTACCGTGCAGCATTGATGGTTGCATCCTCCAGAAAGTCCAGCAACAGGAGTCCTTTGGCGTCCCAGAAAACGGTAAACGGTGAGTAACACTTTACCTGCAGACAGAGTGCTTGTAAAATTCTTTCGGATAGGTGAAGACGGATGTTTCCACTTCAAGGATGCACCCTTCAATTCGGGTGTGTAATGGAGGACACACATTTCATCCCCGGTCACAAACCGAAACAGGTCATTGCCAGATTCATGGTGTAATGGTGTCGTGCATATGCGTTTTCATCTGCCATGTCGTCTTTCGCCCATATCACAAAACTGTGCCCACAATCGACAGGGGAAACTTATTTCCCAACTCCCCCTCGTACATTCATACATACATACATTAATCTTTTTTTCCATAGATCAAAATTATGATATTTTGTAGTGATGTGGAACATGTCACTTTAACATATGTTATCTTTACACAAAATAATTAATTAATGAACTTTTTTGTGACATTGTCTGCCTTTCATATGAATGTAAACTGTAAGTGTGGCTTGGATAATCGATATTTCATATTTTTTATTCATCAGAAAGATCATATAGACGAGATTAGTATCATGAATAAAGATTTCACATTCTTACTGCAACTGCCATAACTTTGAATCTATTATGTCTGTTTTAACAAAGGCTTTAAATTCTAACACCATGCTTCAATCAGTTCAGAATTCAAATGGATATCTGTCTTAATTAATCCCTCTGTAAGTCAAATTATGAGGCAATATTAAGTAAAATAAACTATACAACTTTAAAGAGAGGACAACATGCTTCATATGTGCAATATAAACTATGTTGATTGCGACAATGCAAAATTATGGATGTAACTAAATTATGCACAAAAGCCAAAATTATGCTTTCCACCCCCCCAATCGATATATATTCGTTTGCAAGATATTTCTACAGTTAAAGAAGCATAGGGCAAGCTAAAGCCAATTTACAAAGACTCTGACCTCTTATGTCAAATAGACTATTAAAGTCATTGCTGACAAACGAACTTCATATATATTCGTCAGTAGAAGAGTACGTGTCAAAGATAAGTTATATGATTTAATGTTTGAAGGTAAACTAGAATGGATTGAGTAGTAAATGAATATAAATTTATGATTATGAGCTTGGAAAATTCAGATTTGCCAATTATGAGATACTACATAAAAAGTAAATTACTGCAAGAAGTAAGACACATGTCGTAAACCAACAGTGCTGTGAGTTAACAAACAAAAGAGTGATGTAGTTACGATCAGCAGAAAGCCTAGTCGCTAAACTGCAATAAGTGTGGGTATCTGGCAAAAAATAACCGCAACAAGAGCAAAACTGATGGCAAAGCTTCAACCAAAATGGCAAGTCACCAGAGGCTCTTTCCTAATGCAGCTGCAGATAGAGATGCAGAGACAGAATGGGACGTAGAGTCAGCTGTGCCAGAGGAAATGCTCAAATACAAATGCAACAAAAAAGTTAAAACAATGATAGGCTTAGAAGTTCTAATCTATTCTATTATATGAAGACAAGTTGTTCTTTACCGATATTACCAAAACACACTAAAAGTTCATGACTGATTTCTGACATATATATATATATATATATATATATATATATATATATATATATATATATATATATATATATATATATATATATATATATACACACACTTGTCTAGCTTGAAGGGGGAAACCATATGGCGCTGTGGTTGGCCCACTACATGGCGCTGCCATAGGTCAAACCGATATCAACTGCGTTTTTTAAAATAGGAACCCCCATTTTTATTACATGTTCATGTAGTATGTAAAGAAATATGAATGTTTTAGTTGGACTACTTTTTTCGCTTTGTGATAGATGGCGCTGTGACAGTCACAAACATATGGATCACAATTTTAGACAAACAGTTGGTAACAGGTAGGTATTTTAAATTAAAATACAGAACATAGATGCATTAGAACATTTTATTTCGGTTCCAATGTTCCAATGTGATACATGGACATTTGTGAATTTATCATTTCTGAGAACGAATGCTGTTACAGCCTGATTGCCTGTAAATACCACATTATTGCAATAAATGCTCAAAATGATGTCTGTCAACCTCAATGCATTTGGCAATACATGTAACGACATTCCTCTGGTAAGATGGCAAGAACTATGCCCCTTACATAAAGTCATTAAAGAGCACCTAACTCATGTTGAGTGAACAGTAAGGTTGAACAAAAATGACTGACAAGGCACAATGCATCTTGTAGAGGGTATGGACGTATTGAAATAATTAACGTGGGTGATGGTTTTAAAGTAATTCACACGACATGAAAACTTTGTGGAACCGCATTAATTTACTGGAGGCTAGTTTATCCCAGGGAAGTACTCAGAATTGACCATAACTGCCAGGGGATCAGCGAAGGAAAGCAACAATAGGCAGCTTAGGGCGGCTCAAGCTCTGAGAAAGCATTAATGGGGCGCGGCCTCCAGCCGCCTTAAGATGAGTGACAATGAGTGGGTGGTTGACTCCATGCTGATGTACCAGGAAGCAGACGGAGAACTTGTACGCCTGTTGATAAATGTCTGTCGTCCCATTTTCAGTGAAACATGCGAGAAAGCCGTGCAAAGCTACGGTGGAGCGATCAACAGAGGTCAAAATCTGCATGTTCATGACTATAGCAACTTCATGCTGAATTCACGGTCCGTAGAGTCTGAAGTAAATCAGGTGAAGAGCGACAGAATGAAATACGCCATGCTCCGATGGGCACGTAGGGCCAAAGAATTTGAAGTACTCTCCTGGGAGTCAGAATTCCGGAAAAATTGGTGTTTGTGCAGACGTTAACCTTGATGGGTGGCCTGGGAGGAACTAAATAGCAGAAGTTGAGAGGAAGGGAATTTTGTGGGAATTTGTTCACTTCCCGGAGCAGGCATTGGTTGACACTGGGAAGCGACGCATAATTAGCGCGACTTGCGCTGCAATTGGCGTAAGTGATTTTGCTGGAGGGGAAACCGAGGCGAAGAGCGGACTGTGAGAAGTCTCCACAGGGGTCTTCCGTTCCCAGCTTGCCCAGAGTGTGGACATGGCGTTCTTTACTCAACTTGCCTGAGAGAGAGTGAGCATCTCTGCAGTATAGGACTTAGCCAAAGGAAAGATTGAGCTTGGAGATAAAAAGTTTTCATTCAGCTATGTACAGAGCATGATAGCTAAAGTGAATAGACGTGCTTAGCCTTGCAGCACCACGACGTCGGCCGACTTCCGCATGACGACCACTCCGCCACGCTGAATTTGGTGATATTGCGCCCGCTCCGGCCACTGATTAATTTGTTGGATCATGTCGGCAAAGTTTCCACGAGGGTTTCATGGGTCGTGTGGAATTCTTCTCACACTTCGCATTATGCCTGGGTCAGTCGATAGGAATTACTTTTGATTTTTTGCGCTTTACTCCACAGAAACGCAATTTATTACCACTGCCTGTTAGGAGAGTCATGTAATATGACGATTGAAAGTCATGAGTTAAAATAAATCTGTGCTAATCGACTGCATCTGTTTTCAATCAAGTAGTTGAAAGCCCAAGTCACTTTCTTAATTAATTTTATGTTCAACATTTGCATCTGGTGTTCGATAGCCGAATATAACATCAATGTGCACCCCTTTTTGATTAAAAAGGACCAATTCTGAACCAATTAATGTCAACACTGCCAACGCAGTTCAATCAGGAGTCACAGGGCCTTGTTACTTTCTTTGCGTTATCTGACACTGCGGCAGTTTTGCACTCTCTGTTGATCTGTTAGTCAATTAACTGGGGTGAACACACACCAAAACCAGATAAGTGACGGCTGGGGTGTTACATATGGCTGACCCATGCCAGGATATGATACTTCTGGATTTTCTAGGAAGTAGTCTTGAAAAAGGAAATTTTTCCTCGTGATCCATTGCTTAACCATTTTTAATTGAAAAAGGGGTAGCATTAGTTACAATAAGTTACATTGTCTTCTTCATGTGCTGTCGTTTCAAATTGACATTTATAGGTGCCTGTGCATTGTATTTGTGATTTGTTGGAGTACTTATGATGTACAGTGCCGTAATCAGCCGATGCTGAGCACACAGATCACAATCATTGGTACTAGCCTTTTTGGGGGAATTCTTCATGAACTGTTTGTCGGGTCATTGTTCACACCCAGTGTATCGATTTGTGTCCTGATACATGTTTTGTGTTATCTAATTACTGAGTGTAACGGGTACCTGGGTTTTGAGTTTTCGTGTAACATAAAAATACAAATAATAACGAGAGGCAAAGGCAAGACAACGGCAGAATATAATCAGACTGTTACTCGGGAGAACATGGGTGATAGTAGGGAAAGCTCTACCGATGAGCGTGACGAACGCGCGTTGCAACTTCCTGAAACTGCGTCTCACGACTGGTTTAGTCCGCTGAATAGCAAGGACGTTGATTCAGGCAGGGATACTGAGGGCTCGGAGGACCCAGGGAGTACAGGATTAATCAATAGGTATTGAAGATCCAGCCTCAGAAGCCAGAGTGTGTTGGAACAAAACGGTGTCCGACCATTATCAAACGATTCATTCGCAAGTGATCCGACGGGGGAGCGGAGACGGTACTTGCCTAGATATCGAAGGGTTCCTCAGAACAGAAGGGAAGAGTCGCATTTTCAACCACAAAAGAACGAGGATCAAAATGCGGCTATTCTCAAAAATATTAGTGACCTGTTGCAACATATGCAAACGCTGAACTTAGAGCAGAGCGCCAACTTTAATGCCGAAATTAAAAAGGCGAATTCGGAGCTGAACTATAGACTCACAGAAGTTCATAGGGAAGTAAAAGAGGAGATAAAGAATCTCGACGTCAAAATAGAGAAAGAGATTGCCATCATCAACCGAACGGCAATTGAAGCTAAATTAATTGCGAAAGGTGTAAGGAAAATAGCGTGAGAGACTCGGGACTCCACGCAAAGCACCTCAGAAGTAGGAAAGGTCATGTTATCAAGGCTACAATGCCAGATAAAACATGTCGAAGAAAAGCAACAAGAGCAACCGGACATAGGGCCTAACGAGATGTTGAAAGAGGGGGTGGAGACATTAGAAAGAAATTTAGAGGACGAGGTAGAAGTCTCATTACAAAGACATCAGGAAAGGAGAAGGGTGTAATTTCTGCGTCGACTGAACCGTCACTTTCCGGAACACAGATAACCGCTTCACAGTGTGACAAAGTTGCCACTATAAGCAACGGGAGCCACGCCTTCATTCACAGCTCTGAGGCAACGACCGAGGTAAACACGGACAGCACGCAGCAGTCCAGTGAGCACAATTGCTGTCAGCTGATTAGATGTAACGAACAACTGTCGAACATACAGAGGGGGAGAGATGACGATAGCGTGTCGGAACGAATTAGTTCACGTCCCGAAGTTCATACGAATCGTAAGAACGGTCGAAATGATAACTGGAATGATGACCAGTTTGACTACAAGCATTTTGTATCAGTCAGAAAGTTCCATCACTACAAGGACGAAGGTAATAGCTTGCATCCAAAAACTTTTATGGGACAATTCGAGTTATCTTTGCCCCCACACTGGCCATTGATGTACCAGCTGGATTTTGTGTGCTCCCATATGGAGGGCGCGACCGTTGAGTGTATGAGAAATGTAGCGAAGACGAGCGTCTCGTTCGAAGAATTCAGAAATGCCTTCTCGGACAAGTATTGGTCTAAAGAAACCCAAGAAAGGATGAAACAAGAAATTGTGTTGTCCAGAGATATGGAAGGGGCAGGGTACCGGAGGCCGGTCAAATTTTTTGAAAATATGTCAAAAAGGAACCAGTACCTAGACAACCCATGTAGCGGTGCGGAAATCATCAGATTACGCTACATGAAACTTCCCATCTCGTATCAACAGTCACTTGCCGGTCTTTGAGGTAGTGATACTGAGGTACTTAAGGGCATTTTGCGCGAACTGGAATTCGCATTTCAAGAGGAACAGGCGCGGGAGAAACGCCGGCAGCGTGAACAAAATAACAACCGTCGCAATAATGGACCCCAGTGGGATAGTAGGCCAGAACCGAACTATAACGGCCACAATGAAAATAAGAGTAATGACAACTCGAAAAGAAGGTACACGGAAGAAGAGCGATACCCTCCGGTGCAACATAGTAAATCACAAAGGACTTGGGGCGGTAATCAGCAATCGGGAAGGAACAGGAATTACGGTTACCAAAATAACAACCAGGAAGTGGTCGAAATCCGCCCTCTGAAGCCTGGTACATCCCACCTTAACGGGCAGCGTTGTGTGATTGAATTCTTGAATGCAGAAGGTGAAACGCCCATACGCATTCATGAAAGACTGAAGAAGGTGTATGGTGTTGTGACAGTGGATGTCAGCACTGTTAGACGATGGGATCGTCGTTGTAAGGAAGCTGAAGGGCAAACACCATTGACTGACGAAAAGCGGAGCGGCAGGCCGGTGAGTGCAGTGACTCCACTCAACATTCAGCAAGTTGATGACATCATTCGTGGTGACCGTCGGGTGACTGCAGATGAAGTGTGTCGCATTATTTCTCTTAGTAAAGGCAGTGTGATCACGATTATTAAACAATTGGGGTACTCAAAAGTTTGTGCACGGTGGGTTCCAAGAATGTTAACCGATCATAATAAAGAGGCAAGGAAAACAATAGCCTCCCAACACTTGCAGCGCTTCCGTTTGGAGGGAGATGAGTTTCTGAAAAAAATTGTGACCGGGGACGAAACATGGGTGCATTTTTTTGAACCCGAATCAAAGAGGCAGTCAATGGAGTGGCGTCACACAAGCTCGCCGAGGAAGAAAAAATTCAAAACTGTGCGATCGGCAGGGAAAGTTATGGCAACAGTTTTCTGGGATACAGAGGGTGTGATTCTGGTTGATTTTTTGGAGCAGGGATGCACAATAAATTCTGTTCAATACGTCACAACCCTCAAAAAACTTAAAGCACGTCTTCAGCGAGTTCGCCCAACAAAATCAATGGCAGATGTTCTTCTTTTGCATGACAATGCAAGATCACACACCAGTCGTCACACCTCTGACGAGATTGTCAAAATTGGATGGGAAGTTTTGCCTCATCCCCCATACAGCCCTGACCTGGCACCATCAGACTTCCATCTGTTCGGGCCACTAAAAGAAGCTCATCGTGGGATTCATTTTGAAGATGAGGAGGCCGTCAAAACATCCGTGCGTCAATGGCTTAGGAAGCAGTGCTGTGATTTTTACCGTGCTGGGATACATGCCCTTGTTCAAAGATGGACCAAAACTGTAGAGATGGGCGGAGATTACATTGAAAAATGACAAAATGATCCTCAATGTTGTGGTTTTCAACCTATGTAATTGCATTTAAATTTCCTGACAATTAAACGTAGAAAAAAAAAATAGGAGGCATTACTTTTTGACTGACCCTCGTATTTAAGACATGTAAGAATGTGCTGAACCCACCGACTCTTGCCACACAAAAGACGAAGGTCATGGGTGAATTACTTGGAAAGAGTATAGAAATATCTCAACAGACACGTTTACAATTCGAATGTCAGGCACATCGTTGATTGCTAATCTTTCTGTCACTGACAAACTGTCCACCGATATTATCATTGGTATGGGTTTCCTATCAACGAACAAAGCCATAATTGATTTGGGTCGAGGAGAAATCACATTAGGAGAGGGTGACAAAATCCATCTTCGTTTCGATGAACAGGTAATCCCAGGGCAGGTACAAAAGAGCTATCTCAGACTACAGTTTCTAAACCAGGAGCGGTCAACAAGTGAAGCCGACGGCGGGCAGGACAATCGATATAGTACTTCGAAAGAAGCACAGTTAGCAGAAATATATAAGGAAATAAGCGAGAAATTGCAGGGCATAAAGGTCATAAGAGATGCAGGCAAAGAAGGGTCAGACAATGTGCTAAGAAGGAATCTTGAAGTTTTTTTCCCCAAAACGGGCTCCATAAAGGGTTATCAACATAAATTTGACGTAAAGCGGCACAAACCGTTTCGAGTTTCGTGTTTTTATAGAAATCCAGCGGATGCACAGGGAGGATGTGATAGATCCAGCAAAGTCACAATACAACAGCCCCCTGAGGATCGTAGAGAAAAGGAACGGGGAAATTCGACATGTGTTAGATTCCAGGCAGATCAATACGATCATAGTTCCGGAAACCGACAGACCCGAGGGGCTAGATGAGTTGCTGCAGAAATTCCATGGAGTTTCGGTGTTTTCCTCTCTGGATTTGAGATCCAGCTTCTGGCAAATCGAGTTGGATCCAGAATGTAGAAGATACACGGCATTCACTGCGTTTGGTAGAGGCTATCAATTTAAGAGACTCCTCTTTGGCCTGAATATTTCGTCTGCAAAATTTATAAGAGGATTAGGAGCAATTTTGGATGAGGGGTTAAGGGAGAGAATAACATGTTACCTTGATGGTATCCTCATTGCGGAAAAGACACGGGAATCTCACATCTCAGTTATGCTCACTTCGGACCCAGGAAGTGCTTCTTGCAACTAAAAAGCCTCTGTCAGTTCAAAAACATGAAGAGATGAAAACGCAAGGTTCTCGCGGTATTTAAGAAGTGTCGGAAGGCGAAAACCAGTACTGTAGCCATGCAGCCGCCTCTGTACCCCATTATTCCGGAGAAATTAAGACAAACAGCGGCGACTTGATGGGTCCGTTACCAACCACACAAAGGGGTTATAGATACATCATGGTGGTCTTAGAATTAACGTCTAAGTATATCACCCTGACACCATTGAAAAGAGCAACCGGGACAACGGTGAGCAGGGCGCTACTTAAAGATTTCTTGGCACAGGTAGGGCCAGTGGAGCATATTTTGTCAGACAATGGGCCACATTACAGGTCGGAGGTATGGAAGAGAACACTTGAAAGTCATGGAATTAAACCAGTTTTCATACCCCGCTTCCACCCCTGTTCTAATCCCTCTGAAAGAACAATGAAGGATTAACGAAACCTTTGCAGATTGTACTGCAGTAAGAAGCACTCTACGTGGGACATCTTCATTAAAGATTTCCAGGAAGTACCTAATGAGATACCCCACAGCACCACCCTGTTGGCTCCAATCACGGTACTAAAGAACTGGGACCCGCTGGACAGGCTCCTTCAGTTATTGGAGTTCCCTCCAAGAACAGGCAGCGACGTGGGACCGTCGTGGAGGAAGGACTACAGAGTATCCGACGCGCGGGCGAGAAGCGCAAAGCACGAGCGGATAAAGGGGCGCGAGTACTACAATTTGTGGTTGGGGAAAACGTACTCCTTAAGACACACCGACTGTCAAACAAGCAAAGAAAGTAGTGCCACAAATTCTTGGCCGCGTATAGTGGGCCTGTGCACGTGCGGAGAATAGTGCGTGCCAACACATTGGAAGTAGAATCCACGAAAACAGGAAAATCGCTGAGAGTGCATCCGATAGCACATGTAAAGGCATTTGTGGAATGATGAACTGCAGACTTTGTACATGGAATTGCAGTTAATATAGGGTTAGAATAAGGATTTTTGCTAAAGTGTCTTGTTTGTTTGTGTATATACTGATCTTCGTGGTAGAATGTCTCGTTTATATATGCCGATATTTTGCGTTTTTATTATTAATAATGATATCTCGCCTCTCGATGTTGTGAAAGTAAAGTGCACTAGAGTATTTTGTAAAAAAACACATGATTAAAGAATAGAAAACAAGTATTTCCGGGTGTACCCCTAGAAAAAGATAGATTAGGAACTCTATAAATTACAGAAAAGTTCCCCGTAATTGTACCTCCGTCACGGGAGAACATATTTAAGTTGGCCAGTAACATAGGTCGTTACAGGGACGCTACGACGCCCCTGAATACGTAGAAGGTGGGCAGCCATGCGCAGCTGCGTGATTTACCGCACTTAGTGCATGTTAAAAAAGAACCGGATGTAATCATCTACAGAGTGAACAAAAGCATTGATACGCCAGAAATACTTGTTGATACCAAGACAGTATAACAGCTGCGAGTGTACCAGTGAGCTATATTTGTGTTGTGCCATTGTGACATTGCTAATCCGAAACATGTTCACAAGCCTTATAAAACCATTCGTGACAAAACCAGAAAACGGGAAGAAAATAGAGGAGAGAAGTGTCACAATAGAACACGATAAAGGACTTTCAACAAAAATCTTGTTAAGACTGACACATGTCTAACGTTGTTGTGTTTTATACATGTTCGCAGGCACAATAAGAGAAACATCTGCCACATAGGGAACTTAGAAGAAAAAACAAGATTAGAGAAAAAAGGTAGTAAATAGTAAATATGTAGTCAGGTTGGCCAACACCACGTTAGTCGTAGGAATTGGTAGCTAGAAATGGTGATGGTATCCTGTCCAGATAATCTTGATTCCGTATCCCTTGATTGTGTGTGTGTATGTGTGTGTGTGAATGACTGTGAAGCAAGTTGTCTTGTACATTTTTTATGTTTATGTACATAAAAAAATTTCTGTTACATTTCAATTTCAATTGATCCTGAAGTTGATTTACAAACAAGAAAATCATTCCTTTTGTAATGAGACAATTTCATTGTCTTTCAAAAAAAAAAGTGTGGTACTGATGGTTAAACATCAGCAGTTTCCATGTACTAAAATTAGTTGTCTTAGTTTGTTAAGGTGGCGTAACTGAGCGAGAGGGTGTTGAAGGTAGGACACCTGGCACACCACACACGAGCTGACAAGGAACGAGGACGACAGCAATGAAGGGAGCACACAGCTGACGATTGTGATGGCATGCAGACCACGCCCTGAATCGACGGGGCCAGTGGTCAATTCAGCAGCCAAGGACAGGTGAGATCCAGCACCTCTGTGTACAACAAAGAAGTCGGTCCTGGTATCTGTACACGGGGGCAGCAATGAAGAAGTCCAAGAAGGTTTCTATATTTGTTGCTCGCCACTTCAGGTGGAGCGACAGCCCAGCTGACTTTTTGTGCCTAATGACACCAACTTTGAGGACCTGAGCTAAAAATAGGATCTCGTCTGATCACGGTCCCTCCCTTGCCCTAAAGCGTCTATAGAAAGAGCAATGACCTGTGGCTGAGCTGCGAGAGGTCACCGATCATAGGTGCACTGATGGGATCTTGGGCCTGTCGGACAAGATGTCAACAACGAGCTCTTAGGTAAGAGCTATCCTGTTTCAAGAAGATGCCGGTGCCTGTGGCGCCTTCTCGGTAATCGAGGTTGCCCTCTTCTCAGCCATTAGCCATCCCTCAAGTTGCTAGTCAGAACTAATGTCACTTCTGTTCCTGCAAGAAACTTGTGCCCTGTGTCTGAGTGTGTCAGTGTGGATTCAGATGAATAACATGCGCCTCAATGAACGTAAAGTACTCATTTGTTCTGTTTATCAATTATGTTATAAGAAGGTTATGATTTTATAAATGTGCCATTTGTTAAAACGTCATATATTTGTCATGCCACGTCTCTTTGTGTTAGAATAAGATTTCATACTTATACCTTGTTACAAATACACAACGGTGGTTGCTCAATACACAATGATTCTTTTCATTTTGGTTGTGTTTTATAGATATATATATTTAAAAAAGGTACATGTGTGTACACAATCCAGACACTGGACTGGACCGGACCTTGTTGAATTGTGTAAAGATGACACTTACACCATGCACAATATAAACGTCCAGAGACAGTGAGACACAAAAAGAACCTTTATCTATAAAATGTCAAATGGGCATTCACATATAATTGAATGAGAGCAACCACTATCAACTTCACAAAATGTTAGACGAGTATTGTTCATGTATTTTTTCAGTAATTTAACTCGAGTAGGGATGGATAACTGAGATTGAATGAACCTTAAGTTATAATTTCGGGTCTTGCGATTCAAATGACAAGCACAGAGGTTCTTAAACATGTGTATTTGCCCTTTGCGACATGTCTCCTTGTAATATAATAGTAGTTTTCTTTTGAGTACTCTGACCAATAATTGTCTCAGGAACTGGCAGAGAGTAAAGAAAAATTAGACTAAATAATGAGCACGTCTTTAACATTAAATCCAGTCATTGAAGGCTGGTACCCTAGGAATGAGTGGGAGTTTGCATCAGAGAGGAGGCAGTGGTAATCAATCGCTCGTAACTAACCACTCGAATGGATTAAAATAACTGTTATAGAGATATTAATTTTGTACCACAGGTGGTAACACCATAGGAGTCATCACCTGTACTAGAAAATTGATTTGAAGAGAGGGGCTATGTAAGACGGCAAGAACTACGCACCTTACATGAAGTCATTAAAGATCACCTAACTTACGTTGAGCGAACAGTAGGGCTGAACAAAAATGACTGACAAGGCACAATGCATCTTGTAGATTGTATAGTATGGACTTATTGAAATAAATAATGATAATGTCGGGTGATGGTTTTAAAGCAATTCACACGACATGAAAACTTTGTGGAAACACGTCGATTTACTGGAGGCTAGTTTATCCCGGGGAAGTACTCAGAATTGACAATGGCCCCTGGGGGAGCGGTGAAGGGAAGCTACAATAGGCAGCTTAGGGCGGCTCAAGCACTGAGAAAGCGGTAATGGGGCGCGGTCTCCAGCCGCCTTAAGATGAGTGAAAGTGAGTGGGTGATTGGCCCCATGCTGGTGTACCAGCAAGCAGACAGAGAACTTGTGCACCTGTTGATAAATGTCCATCATCCTGTTTTCAGTGAAACATTCGAGAAAGCTGCACAAAGCTACGGTGGAGCAGTCAACAGAGGTCAAAATATGCGTATTATGGTCAAATAGTGCAGACTAGTGGCATAAAAGATTGTGAGATATCTATTCTGAAACTATGTATGCATTACACATAGGTCTGTCTCATGTAATTTTGTGTTAGGAAGTGAAAAATCCTTTTTAAAGCCAATTTATCAGATAAATTCCGAGCAGAAGCAGTCTCCACTGCAGTCTATCTAACAGATCTCCAGCTAAAGCACTAAAAAAAAAAAAAAAAGACTCCAGAAGAAACTTCGGAAATCTAGAAGCCAGATCCTCAACATTTCGGAATGGGACCAAAAAGTACTGAATATACTAGGTCTGTCTAAAAAGTGTACGACTTTTGATTTTCCCACCCAAAATAGAGACGATAGCACAGCACCAATGTACACAGTGAGGGAACGGACCTTTATGTGTGACCAGACCCAAAAAGACTGTGCTCACAATGGAAGCATCCCGAGTCTCAAAGACTGAAGAAAGTGCAGCAGGTGTGAAGCAAAATCAAGGTGGTGCTGACTGTTTTCTTTGATATCTGTGGAATCGTGCATCACAAGTAAGCACTGGAAGGACAAATATAGCAACTTCACCCTGAATTCATGGTCCACAAAATCTGAAGTAAATCATGTGAAGAGTGACAGAATGAAATACACCGACCCCCGATGGGAACTTAGGAACAAGGAATTTGAAGTACTCTCCTGGGAGTCAGAATTCCGGAAATATTGGTGTTTGTGCAGACGCTAACCTTGATGAGTGGCCTGGGAGGAGCTAAATAGCAGAAGTTGAGAGGAAGGGAATTTTGTGGGAATTTGTTCACTTCCCAGAGCAGGCATTGGTTGACACTGGGAAGCGACGCATAATTAGCACGACTTGCGCTGCAATTGGCGTAAGTGATTTTGCTGGATGGGAAACCGAGGCGAAGAGCGGACTGTGAGAAGTCTCCACAGGGGTCTTCCGTTCCCAGCTTGCCCAGAGTGTGGACATGGCGTTCTTTACTCAACTTGCCTGAGAGAGAGTGAGCATCTCTGCAGTATAGGACTTAGCCAACGGAAAGATTGAGCTTGGAGATAAAAAGTTTTCATTCAGCTATGTACAGAGCATGATAGCTAAAGTGAATAGACGTGCTTAGCCTTGCACCACCACGACGTCGGCCGACTTCCGCATGACGACCACTCCGCCACGCTGAATTTGGTGATATTGCGCCCGCTCCGGCCACTGATTAATTTGTTGGATCATGTCGGCAAAGTTTCCACGAGGGTTTCATGGGTCGTGTGGAATTCTTCTCACACTTCGGGTTATGCCTGGGTCAGTCGATTTTTTGCGCTTTACTCCACAGAAACGCAATTTATTACCACTGCCTGTTAGGAGAGTCATGTAATATGATGATTGAAGGTCGTGAGTTAAAATAAATCTGTGCTAATCGACTGCATCTGTTTTCAATCAAGTAGTTGAAAGCCCAAGTCACTTTCTTAATTAATTTTATGTTCAACATTTGCATCTGGTGTTCGATAGCCGAATATAACATCAATGTGCACCCCTTTTTGATTAAAAAGGACCAATTCTGAACCAATTAATGTCAACACTGCCACCGCAGTTCAATCAGGAGTCACAGGGCCTTGTTACTTTCTTTGCGTTATCTGACACTGCGGCAGTTTTGCACTCTCTGTTCATCTGTTAGTCAATTAACTGGGGTGAACACACACCAAAACCAGATAAGTGACGGCTGGGGTGTTACATATGGCTGACCCATGCCAGGATATGATACTTCTGGATTTTCTAGGAAGTAGTCTTGAAAAAGGAAATTTTTCCTCGTGATCCATTGCTTAACCATTTTTAATTGAAAAAGGGGTAGCATTAGTTACAATAAGTTACATTGTCTTCTTCATGTGCTGTCGTTTCAAATTGACATTTATAGGTGCCTGTGCATTGTATTTGTGATTTGTTGGAGTACTTATGATGTACAGTGCCGTAATCAGCCGATGCTGAGCACACAGATCACAATCATTGGTACTAGCCTTTTTGGGGGAATTCTTCATGAACTGTTTGTCGGGTCATTGTTCACACCCAGTGTATCGATTTGTGTCCTGATACATGTTTTGTGTTATCTAATTACTGAGTGTAACGGGTACCTGGGTTTTGAGTTTTCGTGTAACATAAAAATACAAATAATAACGAGAGGCAAAGGCAAGACAACGGCAGAATATAATCAGACTGTTACTCGGGAGAACATGGGTGATAGTAGGGAAAGCTCTACCGATGAGCGTGACGAACGCGCGTTGCAACTTCCTGAAACTGCGTCTCACGACTGGTTTAGTCCGCTGAATAGCAAGGACGTTGATTCAGGCAGGGATACTGAGGGCTCGGAGGACCCAGGGAGTACAGGATTAATCAATAGGTATTGAAGATCCAGCCTCAGAAGCCAGAGTGTGTTGGAACAAAACGGTGTCCGACCATTATCAAACGATTCATTCGCAAGTGATCCGACGGGGGAGCGGAGACGGTACTTGCCTAGATATCGAAGGGTTCCTCAGAACAGAAGGGAAGAGTCGCATTTTCAACCACAAAAGAACGAGGATCAAAATGCGGCTACTCTCAAAAATATTAGTGACCTGTTGCAACATATGCAAACGCTGAACTTAGAGCAGAGCGCCAACTTTAATGCCGAAATTAAAAAGGCGAATTCGGAGCTGAACTATAGACTCACAGAAGTTCATAGGGAAGTAAAAGAGGAGATAAAGAATCTCGACGTCAAAATAGAGAAAGAGATTGCCATCATCAACCGAACGGCAATTGAAGCTAAATTAATTGCGAAAGGTGTAAGGAAAATAGCGTGAGAGACTCGGGACTCCACGCAAAGCACCTCAGAAGTAGGAAAGGTCATGTTATCAAGGCTACAATGCCAGATAAAACATGTCGAAGAAAAGCAACAAGAGCAACCGGACATAGGGCCTAACGAGATGTTGAAAGAGGGGGTGGAGACATTAGAAAGAAATTTAGAGGACGAGGTAGAAGTCTCATTACAAAGACATCAGGAAAGGAGAAGGGTGTAATTTCTGCGTCGACTGAACCGTCACTTTCCGGAACACAGATAACCGCTTCACAGTGTGACAAAGTTGCCACTATAAGCAACGGGAGCCACGCCTTCATTCACAGCTCTGAGGCAACGACCGAGGTAAACACGGACAGCACGCAGCAGTCCAGTGAGCACAATTGCTGTCAGCTGATTAGATGTAACGAACAACTGTCGAACATACAGAGGGGGAGAGATGACGATAGCGTGTCGGAACGAATTAGTTCACGTCCCGAAGTTCATACGAATCGTAAGAACGGTCGAAATGATAACTGGAATGATGACCAGTTTGACTACAAGCATTTTGTATCAGTCAGAAAGTTCCATCACTACAAGGACGAAGGTAATAGCTTGCATCCAAAAACTTTTATGGGACAATTCGAGTTATCTTTGCCCCCACACTGGCCATTGATGTACCAGCTGGATTTTGTGTGCTCCCATATGGAGGGCGCGACCGTTGAGTGTATGAGAAATGTAGCGAAGACGAGCGTCTCGTTCGAAGAATTCAGAAATGCCTTCTCGGACAAGTATTGGTCTAAAGAAACCCAAGAAAGGATGAAACAAGAAATTGTGTTGTCCAGAGATATGGAAGGGGCAGGGTACCGGAGGCCGGTCAAATTTTTTGAAAATATGTCAAAAAGGAACCAGTACCTAGACAACCCATGTAGCGGTGCGGAAATCATCAGATTACGCTACATGAAACTTCCCATCTCGTATCAACAGTCACTTGCCGGTCTTTGAGGTAGTGATACTGAGGTACTTAAGGGCATTTTGCGCGAACTGGAATTCGCATTTCAAGAGGAACAGGCGCGGGAGAAACGCCGGCAGCGTGAACAAAATAACAACCGTCGCAATAATGGACCCCAGTGGGATAGTAGGCCAGAACCGAACTATAACGGCCACAATGAAAATAAGAGTAATGACAACTCGAAAAGAAGGTACACGGAAGAAGAGCGATACCCTCCGGTGCAACATAGTAAATCACAAAGGACTTGGGGCGGTAATCAGCAATCGGGAAGGAACAGGAATTACGGTTACCAAAATAACAACCAGGAAGAGGTCGAAGTCCGCCCTCCGAAGCCTGGTACATCCCACCTTAACGGGCAGGATTACGAATGACTGGACCAGAGCGTGGATAGGAGTTGCAAAACGTCCGTAACCTCGGAACTAGTCAGTAACACAAACGTTATTGAATACGAGGATGTCACCGAGTTACTCCTTGAAGAAAAGGAAGGGCAACAAAATAAAGAAATATACCCAGTAGCCAAAATCAAAATAGGCGACTTAACGGTGGCCGCTATAATTGATAGTGGAAGCCAGCTTTCAGCGATCTCAGAAGAGGTACGAGGGTCGGTCAAAAAGTAATGCCTCCCATTTTTTTTCTATTTAAAAAAATTAAGTTAAGTGAAAAATTTGAATTTGGCGCCATTCCTCAAACCTTCTTCTGCAATCCACTGCAGTAGTAACTTTCTGTGTCAACAGGTGGCAGCACAGCAGAAGTTTGTAAGATGGCCGACATCGATGTTCGTTTGAGACAGCGTTGTGTGATTGAATTCTTGAATGCAGAAGGTGAAACGCCCATACGCATTCATGAAAGACTGAAGAAGGTGTATGGTGTTGTGACAGTGGATGTCAGCACTGTTAGACGATGGGTTCGTCGTTGTAAGGAAGCTGAAGGGCAAACACCGTTGACTGACGAAAAGCGGAGCGGCAGGCCGGTGAGTGCAGTGACTCCACACAACATTCAGCAAGTTGATGACATCATTCGTGGTGACCGTCGGGTGACTGCAGATGACGTGTGTCGCATTATTTCTCTTAGTAAAGGCAGTGTGATCACGATTATTAAACAATTGGGGTACTCAAAAGTTTGTGCACGGTGGGTTCCAAGAATGTTAACCGATCAGAATAAAGAGGCAAGGAAAACAATAGCCTCCCAACACTTGCAGCACTTCCGTTTGGAGGGAGATGAGTTTCTGAAAAAAATTGTGACCGGGGACGAAACATGGGTGCATTTTTTTGAACCCGAATCAAAGAGGCAGTCAATGGAGTGGCGTCACACAAGCTCGCCGAGGAAGAAAAAATTCAAAACTGTGCGATCGGCAGGGAAAGTTATGGCAACAGTTTTCTGGGATACAGAGGGTTTGATTCTGGTTGATTTTTTGGAGCAGGGATGCACAATAAATTCTGTTCAATACGTCACAACCCTCAAAAAACTTAAAGCACGTCTTCAGCGAGTTCGCCCAACAAAATCAATGGCAGATGTTCTTCTTTTGCATGACAATGCAAGATCACACACCAGTCGTCACACCTCTGACGAGATTGTCAAAATTGGATGGGAAGTTTTGCCTCATCCCCCATACAGCGCTGACCTGGCACCATCAGACTTCCATCTGTTCGGGCCACTAAAAGAAGCTCATCGTGGGATTCATTTTGAAGATGAGGAGGCCGTCAAAACATCCGTGCGTCAATGGCTTAGGAAGCAGAGCTGTGATTTTTACCGTGCTGGGATACATGCCCTTGTTCAAAGATGGACCAAAACTGTAGAGATGGGCGGAGATTACATTGAAAAATGACAAAATGATCCTCAATGTTGTGGTTTTCAACCTATGTAATTGCATTTAAATTTCCTGACAATTAAACGTAGAAAAAAAAATAGGAGGCATTACTTTTTGACTGACCCTCGTATTTAAGACATGTAAGAATGTGCTGAACCCACCGACTCTTGCCACACAAAAGACGAAGGTCAGGGGTGAATTACTTGGAAAGAGTATAGAAATATCTCAACAGACACGTTTACAATTCGAATGTCAGGGACATCGTTGATTGCTAATCTTTCTGTCACTGACAAACTGTCCACTGATATTATCATTGGTATGGATTTCCTATCAACGAACAAAGCCATAATTGATTTGGGTCGAGGAGAAATCACATTAGGAGAGGGTGACAAAATCCATCTTCGTTTCGATGAACAGGTAATCCCAGGGCAGGTACAAAAGAGCTATCTCAGACTACAGTTTCCAAACCAGGAGCGGTCAACAAGTGAAGCCGACGGCGGGCAGGACAATCGATATAGTACTTCGAAAGAAGCACAGTTAGCAGAAATATATAAGGAAATAAGCGAGAAATTGCAGGGCATAAAGGTCATAAGAGATGCAGGCAAAGAAGGGTCAGACAATGTGCTAAGAAGGAATCTTGAAGTTTTTCTCCCCAAAACGGGCTCCATAAAGGGTTATCAACATAAATTTGACGTAAAGTGGCACAAACCGTTTCGAGTTTCGTGTTTTTATAGAAATCCAGCGGATGCACAGGGAGGATGTGATAGATCCAGCAAAGTCACAATACAACAGCCCCCTGAGGATCGTAGAGAAAAGGAACGGGGAAATTCGACATGTGTTAGATTCCAGGCAGATCAATACGATCATAGTTCCGGAAACCGAGAGGCTAGATGAGTTGCTGCAGAAATTCCATGGAGTTTCGGTGTTTTCCTCTCTGGATTTGAAATCCAGCTTCTGGCAAATCGAGTTGGATCCAGAATGTAGAAGATACACGGCATTCACTGCGTTTGGTAGAGGCTATCAATTTAAGAGACTCCTCTTTGGCCTGAATATTTCGTCTGCAAAATTTATAAGAGGATTAGGAGCAATTTTGGATGAGGGGTTAAGGGAGAGAATAACATGTTACCTTGATGGTATCCTCATTGCGGAAAAGACACGGGAATCTCACATCTCAGTTATGCTCACTTCGGACCCAGGAAGTGCTTCTTGCAACTAAAAAGCCTCTGTCAGTTCAAAAACATGAAGAGATGAAAACGCAAGGTTATCGCGGTATTTAAGAAGTGTCGGAAGGCGAAAACCAGTACTGTAGCCATGCAGCCGACTCTGTACCCCATTATTCCGGAGAAATTAAGACAAACAGCGGCGACTTGATGGGTCCGTTACCAACCACACAAAGGGGTTATAGATACATCATGGTGGTCTTAGAATTAACGTCTAAGTATATCACCCTGACACCATTGAAAAGAGCAACCGGGACAACGGTGAGCAGGGCGCTACTTAAAGATTTCTTGGCACAGGTAGGGCCAGTGGAGCATATTTTGTCAGACAATGGGCCACATTACAGGTCGGAGGTATGGAAGAGAACACTTGAAAGTCATGGAATTAAACCAGTTTTCATACCCCGCTTCCACCCCTGTTCTAATCCATCTGAAAGAACAATGAAGGATTTACGAAACCTTTGCAGATTGTACTGCAGTAAGAAGCACTCTACGTGGGACATCTTCATCAAAGATTTCCAGGAAGTACTTAATGAGATACCCTACAGCACCACCCTGTTGGCTCCAATCACGGTACTAAAGAACCGGGACCCGTTGGACAGGCTCCTTCAGTTAGTGGAGTTCCCTCCAAGAACAGGCAGCGACATGGGACCGTCGTGGAGGAAGGACTACAGAGTATCCGACGCGCGGGCGAGAAGCGCAAAGCACGAGCGGATAAAGGGGCGCGAGTACTACAATTTGTGGTTGGGGAAAACGTACTCCTTAAGACACACCGACTGTCAAACAAGCAAAGAAAGTAGTGCCACAAATTCTTGGCCGCGTATAGTGGGCCTGTGCACGTGCGGAGAGTAGTGCGTGCCAACACATTGGAAGTAGAATCCACGAAAACAGGAAAATCGCTGAGAGTGCATCCGATAGCACATGTAAAGGCATTTGTGGAATGATGAACTGCAGACTTTGTACATGGAATTGCAGTTAATATAGGGTTAGAATAAGGATATTTGCTAAAGTGTCTTGTTTGTTTGTGTATATACTGATCTTCGTGGTAGAATGTCTAGTTTATATATGCCGATATTTTGCGTTTTTATTATTAATAATGATATCTCGCCTCTCGATGTTGTGAAAGTAAAGTGCACTAGAGTATTTTGTAAAAAACACATGATTAAAGAATAGAAAACAAGTATTTCTGGGTGTACCCCTAGAAAAAGATAGATTAGGAACTCTATAAATTACAGAAAAGTTGCCCGTAATTGTACCTCCGTCACGGGAGAACATATTTAAGTTGGCCAGTAACATAGGTCGTTACGGGGACGCTCCGACGCCCCTGAATACGTAGAAGGTGGGCAGCCATGCGCAGCTGCGTGATTTACCGCACTTAGTGCATGTTAAAAAAGAACCGGATGTAATCATCTACAGAGTGAACAAAAGCATTGATACGCCAGAAATACTTGTTGATACCAAGATAGTATAACAACTGCGAGTGTACCAGTGAGCTATATTTGTGTTGTGCCATTGTGACATTGCTAATCCGAAACATGTTCACAAGCCTAATAAAACCATTCGTGACAAAACCAGAAAACGGGAAGAAAATAGAGGAGAGAAGTGTCACAATAGAACACGATAAAGGACTTCCAACAAAAATCTTGTTAAGACTGACACATGTCTAACGTTGTTGTGTTTTATACATGTTCGCAGGCACAATAAGAGAAACATCTGCCACATAGGGAACTTAGAAGAAAAAACAAGATTAGAGAAAAAAGGTAGTAAATAGTAAATATGTAGTCAGGTTGGCCAACACCACGTTAGTCGTAGGAATTGGTAGCTAGAAATGGTGATGGTATCCTGTCCAGATAATCTTGATTCCGTATCCCTTGATTGTGTGTGTGTGTGTGTGTGAATGACTGTGAAGCAAGTTGTCTTGTACATTTTTTATGTTTATGTACATAAAAAAATTTCTGTTACATTTCAATTTCAATTGATCCTGAAGTTGATTTACAAACAAGAAAATCATTCCTTTTGTAATGAGACAATTTCATTGTCTTTCAAAAAAAAAAGTGTGGTGCTGATGGTTAAACATCAGCAGTTTCCATGTACTAAAATTAGTTGTCTTAGTTTGTTAAGGTGGCGTAACTGAGCGAGAGGGTGTTGAAGGTAGGACACCTGGCACACCACACACGAGCTGACAAGGAACGAGGACGACAGCAATGAAGGGAGCACACAGCTGACGATTGTGATGGCATGCAGACCACGCCCTGAATCGACGGGGCCAGTGGTCAATTCAGCAGCCAAGGACAGGTGAGATCCAGCACCTCTGTGTACAACAAAGAAGTCGGTCCTGGTATCTGTACACGGGGGCAGCAATGAAGAAGTCCAAGAAGGTTTCTATATTTGTTGCTCGCCACTTCAGGTGGAGCGACAGCCCAGCTGACTTTTTGTGCCTAATGACACCAACTTTGAGGACCTGAGCTAAAAATAGGATCTCGTCTGATCACGGTCCCTCCCTTGCCCTAAAGCGTCTATAGAAAGAGCAATGACCTGTGGCTGAGCTGCGAGAGGTCACCGATCATAGGTGCACTGATGGGATCTTGGGCCTGTCGGACAAGATGTCAACAACGAGCTCTTAGGTAAGAGCTATCCTGTTTCAAGAAGATGCCGGTGCCTGTGGCGCCTTCTCGGTAATCGAGGTTGCCCTCTTCTCAGCCATTAGCCATCCCTCAAGTTGCTAGTCAGAACTAATGTCACTTCTGTTCCTGCAAGAAACTTGTGCCCTGTGTCTGAGTGTGTCAGTGTGGATTCAGATGAATAACATGCGCCTCAATGAACGTAAAGTACTCATTTGTTCTGTTTATCAATTATGTTATAAGAAGGTTATGATTTTATAAATGTGCCATTTGTTAAAACGTCATATATTTGTCATGCCACGTCTCTTTGTGTTAGAATAAGATTTCATACTTATACCTTGTTACAAATACACAACGGTGGTTGCTCAATACACAATGATTCTTTTCATTTTGGTTGTGTTTTATAGATATATATATTTAAAAAAGGTACATGTGTGTACACAATCCAGACACTGGACTGGACCGGACCTTGTTGAATTGTGTAAAGATGACACTTACACCATGCACAATATAAACGTCCAGAGACAGTGAGACACAAAAAGAACCTTTATCTATAAAATGTCAAATGGGCATTCACATATAATTGAATGAGAGCAACCACTATCAACTTCACAAAATGTTAGACGAGTATTGTTCATGTATTTTTTCAGTAATTTAACTCGAGTAGGGATGGATAACTGAGATTGAATGAACCTTAAGTTATAATTTCGGGTCTTGCGATTCAAATGACAAGCACAGAGGTTCTTAAACATGTGTATTTGCCCTTTGCGACATGTCTCCTTGTAATATAATAGTAGTTTTCTTTTGAGTACTCTGACCAATAATTGTCTCAGGAACTGGCAGAGAGTAAAGAAAAATTAGACTAAATAATGAGCACGTCTTTAACATTAAATCCAGTCATTGAAGGCTGGTACCCTAGGAATGAGTGGGAGTTTGCATCAGAGAGGAGGCAGTGGTAATCAATCGCTCGTAACTAACCACTCGAATGGATTAAAATAACTGTTATAGAGATATTAATTTTGTACCACAGGTGGTAACACCATAGGAGTCATCACCTGTACTAGAAAATTGATTTGAAGAGAGGGGCTATGTAAGACGGCAAGAACTACGCACCTTACATGAAGTCATTAAAGATCACCTAACTTACGTTGAGCGAACAGTAGGGCTGAACAAAAATGACTGACAAGGCACAATGCATCTTGTAGATTGTATAGTATGGACTTATTGAAATAAATAATGGTAATGTCGGGTGATGGTTTTAAAGCAATTCACACGACATGAAAACTTTGTGGAAACACGTCGATTTACTGGAGGCTAGTTTATCCCGGGGAAGTACTCAGAATTGACAATGGCCCCTGGGGGAGCGGTGAAGGGAAGCGACAATAGGCAGCTTAGGGCGGCTCAAGCACTGAGAAAGCGGTAATGGGGCGCGGTCTCCAGCCGCCTTAAGATGAGTGAAAGTGAGTGGGTGATTGGCCCCATGCTGGTGTACCAGCAAGCAGACAGAGAACTTGTGCACCTGTTGATAAATGTCCATCATCCTGTTTTCAGTGAAACATTCGCGAAAGCCGCACAAAGCTACGGTGGAGCAGTCAACAGAGGTCAAAATATGCGTATTATGGTCAAATAGTGCAGACTAGTGGCATAAAAGATTGTGAGATATCTATTCTGAAACTATGTATGCATTACACATAGGTCTGTCTCATGTAATTTTGTGTTAGGAAGTGAAAAATACTTTTTAAAGCCAATTTATCAGATAAATTCCGAGCAGAAGCAGTCTCCACTGCAGTCTATCTAACAGATCTCCAGCTAAAGCACTAAAAAAAAAAAAGACTCCAGAAGAAACTTCGGAAATCTAGAAGCCAGATCCTCAACATTTCGGAATGGGACCAAAAAGTACTGAATATACTAGGTCTGTCTAAAAAGTGTACGACTTTTGATTTTCCCACCCAAAATAGAGACGATAGCACAGCACCAATGTACACAGTGAGGGAACGGACCTTTATGTGCGACCAGACCCAAAAAGACTGTGCTCACAATGGAAGCATCCCGAGTCTCAAAGACTGAAGAAAGTGCAGCAGGTGTGAAGCAAAATCAAGGTGGTGCTGACTGTTTTCTTTGATATCTGTGGAATCGTGCATCACAAGTAAGCACTGGAAGGACAAATATAGCAACTTCACCCTGAATTCATGGTCCACAGAATCTGAAGTAAATCATGTGAAGAGTGACAGAATGAAATACACCGACCCCCGATGGGAACTTAGGAACAAGGAATTTGAAGTACTCTCCTGGGAGTCAGAATTCCGGAAATATTGGTGTTTGTGCAGACGCTAACCTTGATGAGTGGCCTGGGAGGAGCTAAATAGCAGAAGTTGAGAGGAAGGGAATTTTGTGGGAATTTGTTCACTTCCCAGAGCAGGCATTGGTTGACACTGGGAAGCGACGCATAATTAGCGCGACTTGCGCTGCAATTGGCGTAAGTGATTTTGCTGGAGGGGAAACCGAGGCGAAGAGCGGACTGTGAGAAGTCTCCACAGGGGTCTTCCGTTCCCAGCTTGCCCAGAGTGTGGACATGGCGTTCTTTACTCAACTTGCCTGAGAGAGAGTGAGCATCTCTGCAGTATAGGACTTAGCCAAAGGAAAGATTGAGCTTGGAGATAAAAAGTTTTCATTCAGCTATGTACAGAGCATGATAGCTAAAGTGAATAGACGTGCTTAGCCTTGCACCACCACGACGTCGGCCGACTTCCGCATGACGACCACTCCGCCACGCTGAATTTGGTGATATTGCGCCCGCTCCGGCCACTGATTAATTTGTTGGATCATGTCGGCAAAGTTTCCACGAGGGTTTCATGGGTCGTGTGGAATTCTTCTCACACTTCGGGTTATGCCTGGGTCAGTCGATTTTTTGCGCTTTACTCCACAGAAACGCAATTTATTACCACTGCCTGTTAGGAGAGTCATGTAATATGATGATTGAAGGTCATGAGTTAAAATAAATCTGTGCTAATCGACTGCATCTGTTTTCAATCAAGTAGTTGAAAGCCCAAGTCACTTTCTTAATTAATTTTATGTTCAACATTTGCATCTGGTGTTCGATAGCTGAATATAACATCAATGTGCACCCCTTTTTAATTAAAAGGGATCAATTCTGAACCAATTAATGTCAACACTGCCACCGCAGTTCAATCAGGAGTCACAGGGCCTTGTTACTTTCTTTGTGTTATTTGACACTGTGGCAGTTTTGCACTCTCTGTTGATCTGTTAGTCAATTAACTGGGGTGAACACACACCAAAACCAGATAAGTGACGGCTGGGGTGTTACACTCTCAACAGAGAGTAGTTCTCCTTCTGTAATGTTCGCACATGCATTGACAATGTGCTGATGCATGTTGTCAGGTGTTGGTGGATTACGATAGCAAATATCCTTCAACTTTCCCCACTGAAAGAAATCCAGGGACATCAGATGCAGTGAATGTGCGGGCCATGAAGTGGTGCTTTGACAGCCAATCCACCTGCCATGAAATATGCTATTCAATACCTCTTCAACTGTATGTGAGCTATGTGCTGGACATCCATCATTTTGGAAGTACATCGCCATTCTGTCATGCAGTGCAACATCTTGTAGAAACATCGGTATAGCATTAAGTTGGAAATTAGCATACATTGCACCATTTAGACTGTCATTGACAAAATGGGGGGGAAATTATACTTCCTCACATAATGCCACACCATACATTAACCCGGCAAGGTCGCTGATGTTCCACTTGTAGCAGCCATCGTGGATTTTCCGTAGCCCAATAGTGCATATTATGCCGGTTTACGTTACCGCTGTTGGTGAATGAAGCATCGTCGCTAAATAGAACGCGTGCAAAAATTCTGTCATTATCCCGTAACTTCTCTTATGCCCAGTGGCACAACAGTACACGATGTTCAAAGTCGTCGCCATGCAATTCCTGGTGGATAGAAATATGGTAAGGGTGCAATCGATGTTGCTGTAGCATTCTCAACACCGACGTTTTTTAGATTGCCAATTCTCGCGCAATTTGTCTGCTACTGACGTGTGGATTAGCCGCGACAGCAGCTAAAACACCTACTTGAGCGTCATCATTTGTTGCAGGTCGTGGCTGACGTTTCACATGTGGCTGAACACTTTCTGTTTCCTTAAATAACGTAACTATCCGGAGAACGGTCCGGACACATGGATGATGTCGTCCAGGATACCGGACAGCGTACATAGCACACGCCGGTTGGGCAGTTTGGTCACAATAGCTGTACATCAACACGATATCGACCTTTTCCACAATTGGTAAACGGTCCATTGTAACATGGATAATGTATCACGAAGCAAATACCTTCCGCACTGGCGTAATGTTACCTGATACCACGTACTTATATGTTTGTGACTGTTACAGCGCCATCTCTCAGAATGCGAAAAAAGTGGTCCAACTAAAACACTCATATTTCTTTACGTACTACACGAATATGTAATAAAAAATGGGGGTTCCTATTTTAAAAAATGCAGTTGATACCCGTTTGACCTATGGCAGCACCATCTAGCAGGCAAACCATAGTGCCATAGCTGTCAAGCTAGACGAGTTTCGTTCTTTGTAGTTTTTTGTTTGTTGCTTACTTCGTGAGATATTTGGCCCGGTCACTATATATATATAGCAACAAGTAAGCAGTGAACAAAAAACTACAAAGAACGAAACTCGTCTAGCTTGACGGCTATGGCGCTATGGTTGGCCTGCTAGATGGTGCTGCCGTAGGTCAAACGGATATACATATATATAAAGAGAGAGAGAGGGGGGGGGGCGAAGACAGAGAGAGAGAGAGGGAGAGTAAACAAGATTAACAAAAATCATTAAAGTTCTTGCCTGATTCATTTCAAATGTTTAAATAATTGGCTAATAAATGTTCGGACAGACATAGACTACAATTTTTTTTTAAATATGTATGCTTATATACAATGAAGCACTAAAGAAACAGGTACAGGCATTCATATTCACATACAGAGATTTGTAATCTGGTAGAACACGGCGCTGCAGTTGGAAATGCCTATATAAGACAACAAGTGTGTGGTGCAGTTGTTAGATTGGTTTCTGTTGCTACAAAGGCAGGTTATCAAGATTTGAGGAGTTTGAACTTGGTGTTATAGTTGGTGCAAGAGCGATGGCTCACAGCATCTCCCAGTCTGCGATGAAATAGGGATTTTTCTGTACGACCATTTCACAGCCGGAAAAAGATCCTGAAAAAATGGGAGCAACGGCAACTGAAGAGAATCGTTCTACGTGAGATAAGTGCAAACCTTCTGCAAATTGCTGTAGATTTCTATGCTGGGCCATTGACAAGTGTCAACATGCGAACCATTCAACGAAACATAGTCGAAATGGTCCTCCAGAGGCAAACGCCCACTAGTGCACCCTTGATGACTCTACGACACAAAGCTTTATGCCTCGCCTGGGTCCGACAACATCGACATTGGTCTGTTGATTCCTGAAAACGTATTACCTGGTCGAATAAGTCTCGTTTCAAACTGTATTGAGTGGATGGATTCGTATGGATGTGGAAACAACCTCATGAATCCATGGACCCTGCATGTTGGCAGGGGACTGTTAAAGCTGGTGAGCTGATGAAGGCTCTGTAATAGCATGGGGTGAGTGCAGTTGAAGTAATATGAGACCCCTGATACGTGTAGAAACGATTGTGACAGGTGACACAGACTTAAGCATCCTGTCTGATCACTGGCATCCATTCATGTCCATTGTGCATTCCGACGGACTTGGGGATTTCCAGCAGGACAATACGACACCCCACACTTCTAGAGTTGCTACAGACTGGCTTCAGGAACACTCCTCTGAGAATAAACACTTCCGCTGGCCACAAACTCCCCAGACATTAACAATAGTGAGCATATCTGGGATGCCCTGCAGTGTGCTGTTCAGAAGAGATTTCCACCTACTCGTGGGTAGCAAAAGTGTCGTTACGTTCTCGACAGATTTACTTGAAATTATCTCACAATTTTAATAAACGTTTGGACAGACCTAGACTATGAATTTTTAATATATGCAACATATTATAGCGAAATGTTAGCAAAAATCTCGAAACGTTCTTCACCGATTTACTTCATATTATTACACCATACTCTAATAAATACTGAGAGGGACATAGGCTGTATATTTTTTTAACCAAAATGTACAGGTTTTCTTTCAAAAGTGAGAAAGAAAATGCTGTGCTGTGAAAACATGGGACTTCGTTTCCTTCTCTCACAGTCAGTTTTAGTTATAGTAGCAAGCCATCTAGACCGTTAAACAAATGACTTTCGTGTCCCTTATCCTTACATATAATTTTAAACGAAAATTTGTGTACACAACTATGAGCTGTTATGTTTCTTCTCCGCATTCAGCTTTAATGGAAAACAGGAAATCTGTATCTATAGCTTATCAAGTGATGATAAGAATACTACTATGGAATATGAATCGACTGAAACTTAGTAATCTGCAGATGGTGTGAAATGCTATCACTGAAGCTTCTATCCAATTCTATTTGCAGCAAGGGATGTCTCCTGTACCCCATGATCGCGACCATTGTACTCATTTATTTTAAGCGACTTCAATTAAGGTTTTGTTGGAAATAGCAATGAACAAAGCTCAGGGTCAGTGAGAGGGGGAAGAGGGGATTGACAGAGAGAGAGGAAGGAGGAGATGGAGAGAGGGGGAAGGAGTAGGAGATGGTTGAAGACAGGGGGAGGAGGCAGAGGAGTTTAGGACAAATACGCAATTCCTATACATATTTAGCAATTACAAAGCATTTCGGGTTTTCTAGTAGCATATAATGACAACTTACCTGTGAAATGAATAAAATCTCCATATGTAGATGTTCTCATGGGCAACAGGTGAGGTAAAATTAGAGGATCTTCGGTACATACATCAACTTAGCGCAAATCTACTAGCTGTTAGTAAAACGGCAGAAAAAGTCCATTAGTTTTTACTTAACAGAAAAGACTATCACATTTTAGACACATCCAAAAATGTGATTGCCCGTGAGTCGTCAGCAAATCGAATGTATCAACTAGACCGACAATAGGAAAGCAACTTTTAAGCAAAATCAGTATTGTGGTCAAATAGTGCAGACTAGTGGCATAAAAGACTGTGAGAGATCTATTCTGAAGCTATGTTATGCGTTATGCATAGGTCTGTCTCATGGAATTTTGTGTTAGGAAGTGAAAAATCCTTTTTAAAGCCAATTTACCAGATAAATTCCGAGCAGAAGCAGTCTCCACTGCAGTCTATCTAACGGATCTCCAGCTAAAGCTCTAAAAAAAAAAAAAAAAAAGATTCCTGAAGAAACTTCGGAAATCTAGAAGCCCGGTCCTCAACATTTCGGAATGGGACCAAAAAGTACTGAATATACTAGGTATGTCTAAAAAGTATACGACCTTTGATTTTCTAACCCAAAATAGAGACGATAGCGCAGCACCACTGTACACAGTGAGGGAAGGGACCTTTATGTGCACGCATGTATTTTATCCTCACCTTCCAGTGCGTCAGTTGCTTCCTGTCATTCGCTGAGTGAAGTGCTACACAACATATTGGTCAGATTAACGATTCTCTCTAGATGACTGAACGTGTTAAGCAAATATACTGCATCAAATTTTGTCAGAAGCTTGGTGATTCTCAAAGCGAAACAATTCATGAGATTCAACAGTTGTTTCGAGAAGATGTGATTGGTGTAACACAAATTAGGGAGTGGTCCAACCGATTCAAAAATGGCCGCACATTAAAGGAGAGCGACCAGCGTTCTGGCAGGACCCAGACTGCTCGGAGTGCAGCAGTTGTTCAGAGAGTGAAAAGTTGGTGATGGCAGATTGTCGTTTGACAGTGCGGGAGATTGCCCAAGGCGTTGGTTTGACTAAAGATTCAGCACATGCAATTGTGCATGATGATTTGAACATGCACCGAATGGTTGTGAAATCCATGCCCAAGTTGTTGTCGCCAGAACAAAAAGACATCGGTTTCGATGTTGCACAGGATCTTCTGCACACCACCAACACAGATCCTGGGTTTCTGAACACCGTTATAACTGGAGATGAGTCATGGGTGTACGAGTACGACCCTGATCCAAAAAGTCAGTGGTCGGAATGGAAGCATCCCGAGTCTCGAAGGCCAAAGAAAGTGCGTCAGGTGTGAAGCAAAATCAAGGTGATGCTGACTGTTTTCTTTGATATCTGTGGAATTGTGCATCACTAGTACGCACTGTAAGGACAAACAGTGACAAAGGAGTACTATCAAGATGTTCTCCAGCGACTCCAAGAAGCAGTTCAGCTCAAAATACCAGACATGTGGAAGGCGAAAAACTGGCAACTACATCACGACACCGCCCCCACACATTCATCCCACTTGATCCAAAATTTCTTGGCCAAACATACAATTACAGCAGTTCGCCGACCTCGTAACTCTCCAGACATGTCTCCTTGTGACTTATGTTTTTTTCCAAAATTGAAGACTCTACTGAAAAGATCCCGTTTTCAGAGTAGAGAAGACATAATACGGATCACGACGATGGAGCTGAAAGCATTCCAAAAGAAGACTTCCAGAGGTGTTTCCAGCAGTGGAAGGATCGGTGGGCTAAGTGTGTGCAAGCACAAGGGGTCTACTTTGTAGGGGATTAGGGTCCTAAACCCGTCTGGTATTCTAAATATTTTTTTCTGGCCACATGTCGGATACGTTTCAGACAGGCCTCGTATATTGATAAATACTGTAAAGAACATAATCGCTAGAGAATCATAAACATTGTGAACTTAATTTTTCATGACTTCTAAGCAGTATAAAGCAGTATAAAGATGAAAACGAGTCACAATAACCATTTCGGCTGTTCATCACACTGAAAGAAAAGAAACGAAATGAAATAAGAATGACTGAACTACAAGAAAATGAATCTGAACCTGAGGCTATCGCAGTAAGTAGATTGGGGTGAGTACTAGCCATAATGAGGAATTAGACCCAGACAATGCAAACAATGATAAGGCGCAATTGCACGAATGTGAGCCAATATGAAAGTCGTCAGGGATTCCAAAACCAAAGAAGCTGCATGACTTGCCAAATTATTAATCAAAACAGCGAAACGACTCCAATCCTATGTCACTCTAAGAAATTGAAACCTTGCTGAAGGTAATGCAGGAGAAGTTTTAATCTTCCAAAGAGAACCACATACGAGAATATGTCGTTTTACCTTCAGACAAGAAGCCAATAAATGCAAAATAGATCTTTAAAACTAAGGAAAATTTGAAAGGGTACACTTGATACTATAAAGCATGGCTGGTAATAACAGGTTGAGGTCAGGAACAAGGCCTTGACTATGATGAAACTTATGTACCAGATATAAGATATAACTATCAAGGTATTTATTTGCTTTGACTGCTAAACATGATCTTGACACTGATCACCTACATGTCACAGCTTTTGTACAAGATTACTTATGTGAAGAGATGCATGTGAAGGTGCCAGAAATAGGTCCACTTATGAAAACAACGAAAGATGCTGAAATTAAAGATTAAAGCGGCAGTATATAGATTGAAACAAGGTGGCTGCTGCTGGAGCCTGTTGAATATAACCTTCAAAAAGACAACAGCTAACCACTGTGTTATACAGATCAAGGATCAGACATTTCAAAAGTTGCCTTTTATGTGGATGCAGTGCTACTTTTCAATAATAACCCTAGAGATATAGATGTTTTCAAAAACTGAGACAAAATTTAGTTTATAAATTGTGGTGAAGGTGCCAGCTGGTAAAGTGTCCAGATTTCTAGGAACTGCAAAGAAGTTTGTTTAGGAACAAACCAAACACACACTATAGAGACAATTCTCAACAGATTTGATATGGAAGAGTTTAACCTAATATCTACACCACTGGACAACAACCAGGTACTCACTCTTGATATGAGTCCATAAACAAGAACAAGACGTTATAGAGAACTTACCCTCTCATGAAGGAATATGAAGCTTAATGTATGCTCAATTAGCGAAATACATAGTTCATTCAATAGAAATTGTCAGCTGTATTTGCAATAATCTGGGCATACCCATTGGTAGGCAGTAGAAGGATCTTTAGATATCTAGAAGTTATGAAGATGTCGGTTTTGAAACGAGAAGATTCCCACTGTGATGAAAACTGGGCTGGACATTCTGAAGACAGAAATCTGGATATCTGTTTAATAAGCAGTGACATCCTGGCAGAGTAAGAAAGAGTTGACAATATACTGAGGCAGAATATATGCCCTTGAGTGCAGCATGACAGGGGCTCTATGGTTCAAAGCTTAGACAGTTAAATATCCCCTAACCCACACTACTGTGTGGCAACAAAGCAATTGACCTCTCTTAGACTTTTGGCCACAGGGAGTTGAACTAAATATATAAACGCAAGACACCACTTTATTAGAGAAAAATACTCAAATTCGCCAGGTTGCACACACCTTAAAACCTAATCTGACAGACATGATGATAAAACGGTGGCAAAACCTGGCTATCATCTGCTGATACAAGGATTTCGACTGAAAATGTAATTTTTCGTTTTTGTTTTGAGATTTTTGCAGGTGTGCTTCTAGTGGGAATGTGAGAATTCATACTCTATGTCTTGATTTGTAATGTAATTTTGCACTACTATGGTTTAACTTTGGACGCTCTATGTCTATGCTCCATGTAATGTGTTATATAAGAATTTATCTTCCAGTTTTACCTTGTTAATGAGTGTGTAATAAAAATTTTCTTTAGAATTACTCTGCTAACATGGAAGGTCTACACAACGTCATTTCACTTCGATCAATGGCAAATGAAACTGAGTGTATAAAATACCATATGCGATACAAAAAGTCGTAATATAGTGTCAGAATTTAGAATCGAGCAATGGTGCTGTTTATAAATGGCAAAAGCAAAATTTAGTATAGATTTTCTTTACAAAATTTGGGTGATAGCTGAGAAGTGAAATGAATTGACTTGCCCATTGCTCCAAGTTAAATCCCATGGAGCACATAAGGGATGCATTTGTGAGCTATATTGCAGCATCTCCTCATACACAAATGGCTGTATAACAGTTGTAAATGCGCTGGTGGACGGATGGAACACTCCTGACAGAAGAACGCCACACCAACCCTGTGACCAGTATGTGACCACCTTACACAGCTTGCATTGCCATCTGCAGTGATTACCTGTGGTGATCACGCACTCTATTAAGAACATCCAGAGCAATATCGTAAATTTTGTTTCTTGGGGTATCATTGTTGTCATTCAATAAAAGTGACATTTCTGTTCATCTCTTCGCCTTTTTCAGATATATTCTGTACTGTAACAGTTATTTCTATGTATGGTGGAAGTTTCACCAAGCTGTGTTACTCTGCACAGAATGTTAAATTTACTTTCATCATTAAGTTTTGCACTCCAGTCCATATTCTCGAGCAAATTAATGTTGTTTAGAAAAATCTAGACGACACTTTTTTATTATTTAACTTCTCAACAATGCAAAAATTATTACATGCAAATTTTGTTAAAAACATATGTACTGATTCTTAGAAAGAAAACAGAACAGAGTGGATAAAGTAAAGACTATTAGCCTCTACACTGTATTGCCCTTTAAATATTGTCTAATATTCTGAATACATATAAATACATTGCTCTGTAAAATTCAGTTCGTGAGATATATGATATCAACTCTGCTGAAATGAATGAAAGTGTGGGAGGATGTTGCAAGACCTCCCAGTCGTGCACAGAATGTTAGACGTCACATGGCATACTACAGTGCATTCTGGTGGTGTTCTTCAGTCCAACATGGCCCAGAGACAACATCTGGAAGACTTCACATGGGCAACAATCATCAGGAAATTGCAAGGAGAACGGAACGCAACGATTGTAACCCAGGAGTTTGGTATCACTCACAGCATTCAGAACCATAGCCACTGTAGCTTGAAGAATTGGAGGAGGTCGACCACAGTTAGCTACAGCAATAGATAGCCACTACATTCTGTAACAGGGAAGAAGGGTCCATTTCAATCAGAGGGTGCAATTGCAACCACATTTAATAGGACTGCAAGGGTTTCAATTTCACGACCAACAGTGACAGTTTAATTACATTGGGGTAGCCTCTTTGCCTGATGAACTGTGTATTTCTGCTTCAAAAGAGCTGAACTTTTCACTGTTAAAAATAATTTTTAATTAACATTATTTTTCTATTTATGTACTGTAAAATCTAAATCACTTTTTGCGTTTCAGATATATAGCCTCTTTAAGAAGAACATTTACAGGGAAAATGTCCAAATCCTCACATACCATGTATCACAAAAACAAAGCAGACAATAAAATAACGAAAGAAGACACAATGCAAAAACCCACTACAATAACACTAGGGAGTGCATCGAGAGTAGGTTCTGTTGCATCCATCAAGGTTGTCGAAAAGACTTTCGTCCTGAGAACCGTTGATACTGACATGCTGTTCTGTTCTGTTGAGGATCTGTGGGAATACTGTCATTTCGTATGTACTGCGTAATTTTTTGCGATCAACGATTACTCTTTTGTTAGGGTTTCTCACTTCAACTAATGATTTCTACGAGAAATTGATTTTCCTCTCCAGTTTTTGTGTTGAGCTGGTATGACATAACTGTCAACAAATGGAATTGGACACTAGAATTTAACCGAAATCTGCGCATCTACATGTACCTCTGCACATATTAATTAATTAATAGAATAGAACAGAATATTTATTGTCACATGACATGTTATATATAATCATTTGATTGAAACATTGGTGACTCATCAATGAATAATTGTATACCTATGTATGTATACATCAAAACAAGATATGTTAAAAGAAAGTGTATTCATGGACCCAGAAGGAAATTAACAACATAAAAAATAAGTAGATGTTACATTTCTCCTGTTTCTTGAAATATAACGCAATGGTTTAAATTCTTTTTGTTTTAAGTATTTTTCATGTTTGTTTTTATTGCTTACCAAAACAAGCATACATAAAAAGAACACATTTCTTCATAAACAGGGAAATGTCTATACATCTAAATACTCCACATAGTTTACCAAGACACAGATTTTATGACGATGGACACATATAAAGAGAACATTTACCTTCATTGACAAAGAACATATCAATACACATAGATCATAATGTGGAACTAACAGCAAAACTAGCCAAATTTAATATCTCCTACTTTCTTGTTTGTTTATAAAATCATCCATACTGTAGCAACATTTGCTTTTTAAATATTTTTAATGTTTTCTCCTGTAGGTTCCAGCTTCCAGTCCTTCAATTTTGACTTTGTTTATTGGTATGTTACAAAGCCATGTAATATGGAATATGTTCAAATAATGTTAGTCTGTGGGAAGGTAACATGTAATCTTGTTTGTACCTTGTTTCAAAAGCATCTGAAATGAAATGTCTTCAAAAAGTAATGGGTTATTTTAGCTCAAAAAGAAGTTACTAATGTATTAACATGGAACGAATTGTCAAGAACTCAAGGCTGGCAAATAAAGGTTAGCTCGATTGTTTATTTTTTGTTCTGGTCATAGCTCTGATGCTTTTAGCTTGAACACTTTGAGAAGGCTTCCTTTCTCAAAACCCTAAAAAATTGTGCTGTACCTTACAACTGATATGAAACATGTGTGGTACACAATCTTATTAACAGCTAAGTCAATTACTCTATTTAGAACCCTTTTCTGCAAATACAATTATTTAACTGCTTTAATAAGCAATCCACATGATAAATCCATGCAGGTTTTTGTTTAGAATCGCTCCAAGAAATTTCACAGGTTCTGCAGTGATTATTTCTTAGCCTTCATAGCCTAATGGCTTTATATATTCAACAATTTGTTTGGTCCTGAAGAGTAAAATTAGTGTTTTTGTTAGGTTTACTTTCATAGAATTATTATTTATACAATTTTTTAGTTCTTGAATAGTTTCTTTGTTTTCTGTGCTAACTCTTAAGTGTTTTTACATCAGACAACTACTGTTGAGGCGTCTCCATACAGAACTGTATCTGAAGTTACCTTACCTGACATGTCATTTATATAATACAGAAACAGTAATGGGCCTAGTACAGATCCCTGGGGATGCCTACTCTTATTTCCTTCCAACTAGAGCACGCTTTCTCGCCTTTATGTTGTATAACTACCCTCTGTGTTCTATTTTTGAGGCAGGATGAGAAACAACTTAAGATTTTTCATGAAAGCCATAAGAAGCTAATCTGAGGAGCAGCAGTTTATGGTTTACCACTTGAAATGTTTTAGTAAGGTCACGGAAGATACTGGACACACACTCCTTGTTATTGAGGCATTTACTTACTTTTGTGATTAGTCCATTGATAGTGTACACAGTGCTTTTCCTAACTGATAGTGTAAATAGTGCTTTGCCCTTTCCTGAATCCATATTGATTATTAATAATAACGTTTGTTTTTGTTATATTTTCTAGTTGGTTATACACTATCCACTGTAATATTTTAGAAAATAGTTAGTAGTATTGATACTGGACGAAAATTTCCTATCTCCTCTTGTCTTTCCTTTTTGTGGACAGGTTGAAGCTCCACATATTGAAGCCTGTCTGGAAAGCAGCCCTTATCAAACGATTGATTTTTTTATGTGACAGAATTAGGGTGCAATATTATGATATCCTGGCATTACTATCTCTGTTGAAGTTTCATGCTAGCACACAGTTAAATATTTCTTAGAGATTTTATGTTACCCACTTCATAGGAGGTATAAGAGTAAATTTGAATTCTCATGATCTGTGTCACATTATGTAGGGATTTATGTGTGAAGGAGGGCGTTATCAATTTTTTTCGGTTTTGGGATACCTGTTGAATTCTTCACATATATGTCTGGAGGTTGTAATCTTTTCTCCATCAATTTCTAATCTAGGATTAAAACATTTTGTTTTTTCAGAACCTATATCAGTTTTGACAATCTGCCACACAGCTTTTGATTTATTTGTAGCAATTGATATGCACTTACTGTTTGCGATTGTTTTGTCTTTTTAACTACTCTGCCAAATATTCTTTTGTATTTGCTTACTTAACTAACACACTTTGCATCAGAGTTGTTCTTTGATTCCATATGCAGTTTCCTCTTTCTAGCACTAGAAATCCTGATACCTTCGGTTATCCACGAATCTTTTTACTGTTTTTTGTGTGTGCTCTTATAAGGGGGAAATATTCATTGTGAACACTCCTGAATTCTGGTACAAAAGCACTGTATTTTGTGTTTATTGATTACCAGATGCTGAACGGCCAGGAAGCTTCGTTTAGTTCCTGACTCGTTTCACTGTTACAATTTATCTAAATTTGGCAAAGATGAAAAGATCTGAATTGTCCCCTCCCCCCTAATTTTAAGATGAACTTTTCTGTAGCACCATAATGGATAACTCTCTATATAGTCTATCTGTGTTGCAGAAGATGCTGTTACTCCAGTGTACTTGTTAAAGCTTATGTTAGGACATTTGTAGATGGAAAGACTTTTAAAGAAGTTGCAAACCAGTCATCAGCTGTTACTTCTGTGCAGAAGACAGTGGAAATTATGATCTTTTCACATTGTCTAGAAATGCACATGTAGCTGAATAGTCAGTAACGAAACGAATAGAAAAGAAAAGAAAATTCCTTGAGGTCTATGTTTATGTGCTGCTCCATGACTCTGCTGTCAATATCTTTATTCTTGGCTTTGTGAATATGTTGATTGAAACATTTTTCCGTGTTAAACGTGATGAAACGGAAGGTATTAGTGCACATGTGGCTAAACTGAGAAAGTTATTTGTGGACCTGAACGATGAATTAGCAAAACATGAAGAAAATACGCTATCTGAAAGAATCTTAAATGATCGAATTTTGTCTACACTCGGAAAAAACTACGACAATTTTAAGGATCTCTGGGATACGATACCGACAGAAAAGCAAAGCTTGAATTTATTAATTGATAAACTCTATACTATTGAGCTGTGTGAACAAGACATTAATGGAAGTGCACCTTTCGTCGTTTCTAAAACAAGAAAACGGCAAACAAGTAATCGACATGTAAAGATGACGAAGTCACAATTAAAACAGAAGTTTCCTGTAATATATTCAAACAATTAAGGCACTGGGCAGCAGAATGTCCACAGAACACTCGTGACAGCAATAAAAGAAAAGAGAAGAAGCGAGAAAGTGAACAAGCTGCATTTACTTCATACACTTTGGGTGTGTGTACCAGTAATCACAGTGACCCAAATAAATGGTATTGCGACAGTGACGCTACAAATCATATCACTCCCAAATAACAGTATTTTGTTTTGTATAGTAAATTTCATTAGGAAAACAAGATGTCAAAATATGTGCATACGGTCAAGGAACAGTTTACATCCAAATTCGACGAAACAATAAATGGTGCAATGTTAGACTGGACAATGTTTGTACGTTCCTGATGCAAGTGCTAATCTGTTCTCTGTGGGAGCCATTGCCTGCAGAGGCTACAGTACTAATTTTATTTATAATAATGTCTGTGTTCGAAAACAAGTGAATGGCAATATTGTTATGACAGGTTGTGTGAAAAATGGACTTTATGTGTTGAACATGCATGTTGTTAGAAATGCAAAAATGAACCATGTGAACTTGATGACTTCATCCGAAACATTGCAAGTGTACCATGGAAGGTTTAATCATCAAAATAAACAACATGTGAAGAATTTTTTAAAAGGAATGAACATTAATGAGGAAGATGGCAAGAGTGAATTTTGTGACGGCTGTGAGGTTGGAAAGATGCATACGCTGCCATTCAAAACACGAACCATATGTTCTATCAGTACTGGTGAATTAATCCACATGGATGTCAATGGACCAATGAGCACGAAATCTTTTGGAGGTAAGCATTATTATGTATGTTTCAAAGACGATTTCAGTAAATTTCGTCGAATTTTCTTTTTAAGACACAAAAGTGAAGTGTGTACTGTGCTTAAGCAGCTTTTAAATGAAGCACAAAGTAATCGACATGTTGTCAAACAATTTACATGTGATGGTGGCAAAGAATTTAACGATAAGAATGTCAGTGAACTGCTTGCAGATGGGGGAATAGAGCTTCTGATTCCTCTTCCTTACACTCCTGAACAAAATGGTGTTGCTGAACGGGAAAACAGGACCATTGTTGAAGCTGCCCTGTCAATGCTAAATCCGAATAAATTGCCTAAAGAGTTGTGAGCAGAGGCCTGTAACACAGCAGTCTACCTAATAAATCTTACTGGAAAATCTTCATTAAAATAAAACCCCTTAATCGAGCAGTAGGACGACTTCATCATCTCGGAATTTTTCACACAGGCTGCTGTGTTCACATTAACAAACAATTCCGTTCCAAGTTTGATGATAAGGCAGTTTTTGGACTACTTGTTGGATCTGTTAATGACAAGGATGGGTTTAGAGTTTGAATTCCATCTAAAAGAAATGTGGTGTCGAGTCACGATGTGAAATTTAAGCCAGATATTGCTTGTGATTTACATAGTGATCATGTTGAAATTAAAGTCCTTCAGGAAGAATTTAATGATCCGAATTCATCTAAAGATGACCAATGTAAATCTCCTAGGCTGTACACTTCTGGAGGAAGTCAAAGTCAAGAAAAAATTGGCACTCTCGATTGTAGAGAAAGTCAAGAGTCGAGTGAATATGATCAAAATAAAGAATTAACAGAATTTCTAAAAGCAGAAGCTGCTGAATCTTCTAATGAAGAGAAACAAAAGAATAAAAGACAATGAAGAAAACCAACCTGGATGGAAAGATCCAAGCTGTTTATCAGAACTATTGCAGTCAAACGAGAAGGAAGAATGGATGCAAGCTATCAGTGAAGAACTTCAATCACTAAAGATAAACAATACCTGGGTGCTGGTTGACCGTCCGAAGAATGCCAAAGTACTGCAAAACCGCTGGGTTCTACGGCGAAAAGTCGCACAGTCAATGGAGGTACTCGCTTTAAAGCCAGATTGGTTGCAAAAGGCTGTATTCAGAAAGCAGGAATTGGTGATGACGACGCCTTTAGTCCTGTGGCACGTTATGACACCATACAAACCCTCTTGGGTGTAGCTGCTTCAAAGAAAATAATATTTTTCATCAGGTTATGGGCCCAGGACGCTTCCACTCGTGACAGCAATAAAAGAAAATGCTGCTTTAACAATTCGATGTAAAGACAGCTTTTTTGAATGGAATACTTGAAGATGAAGTTTATATGGAACAACCAGAAGGTTTCGAAGATGGTGTAGGTCGAGTGTGTTTCTTAAAAAAGAGTCTTTATGGGTTGAAGCAAACACCACGTTGCTGGAACAACCATTTTGTTGAGTTCATGAAGAAAGACGGTTTTTCAAACAGTGATACAGATCCATGCCTATTTAATCGTAGACAAAATGGAAATAGCCTTTATGTGGCAATCTACGTTGATGATGGCCTGATCGTCAGCAGTAACAAGAAAGAAATTGCTGTTTTTATGGATGTTTTACAACATGAATTCGAAATAACAACTAGCAGTCTTGACAATTTTCTTGGCATAAAAATAAAGCAATATGAAGATAGAGCAATAATGATAAATCAAGAGAAATACACAAAAGAAATTCTGCAAAGATTGCGAATGGCAGAATGCAATACAGTCTCAACTCCTGTTGGATGTGAGGACAATAATCAAAACGAAGAAGTTTCGTCATCTGTATCCTACCGTGAAGCAATTGATTGTCTCATGTACCTTTCAACAGTAACTCGTCTAGACATCACTTTTGCAGTCAATACAGCTGCTCGAGCTATGGAGAAACGAACCACTGAAGGCTGGAATAGAGTAAAGCGCATTATCTGAAAGGGACCTTAAATTTTGGAATTGAATATAATAAAACAGAAGTGTTAAAGATTTACGCTGATGCAGACTTCGCAGGTGATAACCGGACAAGGCGCTCAACAACTGGAATTCTTGTAAAGTACTCAGGTGGTGCAGTGTCATGGACAAGTCAGTTGCAGAAAGTAGTGGCCACATCCACAACCGAGGCAGAAATAATTGCGGCTAGTGAAGGTGCGAAAGAGTTAGTTGGTTACATTGTCTGCTATCAGATTTAGTGGAAATGTCTGGGCAACCTCCAGTTCTTTACATTGACAATGCTAGTGCATTGAAGTTAGTAAAAAATCCAGAATATCATCGCCGTTCTAAACATATAGAGGTCCAACATTTCTATGTTAGTGAAAGATATCTGTATGGTGAGATTTTCTTGGAACACATTTATGGACACAACCAGTTGGCAGATATTTTGACGAAACCCCTTGAACGAGTTCCATTTAATTTTCTATTTTCAGAATTTGGCATGCAAGAGACAAAGCAATAATTTCATGATTTTTTTTCTTTTGAAGTAAGTGTTAAAAGAAAAGAAAAAAAATTCCCTGTGGTCTATGTTTATGTGCTGCTCCATGACTATGTTGTCAATATCTTTATTCTTTGCTTTTGTGTAACTTCTGTGTTTTTTTCAGTAAATGTGTTTTTTTCGTATCCAGGGTGTAGTTATAAAGTTAATAAAATGTTTTCTTGCCTTTAAAATAATATTTTTCACCAGACATGATATATGCTAATAATTAATAGGCTATATTCCAAGACCTGAGTCGAAACAAGGCCCCCGGAGTAGACAACATTCCATTAGAACTACTGACGGCCTTGGGAGAACCAGTTCTGACAAAACTCTACCAGCTGGTGAGCAAGATGTATGAGACAGGCGAAATACCCTCAGACTTCAAGAAGAATATAATAATTCCAATCCCAAAGAAAGCAGGTGTTGACAGATGTGAAAATTACCAAAGTATCAGTTTAATAAGTCACAGCTGCAAAATACGAACACGAATTCTTTACAGACGAATGGAAAAACTAGTAGAAGCGGACCTCGGGGAAGATCGGTTTGGATTCCGTAGAAATGTTGGAACACGTGAGGCAATACTGACCTTACGACTTATCTTAGAAGAAAGATTAAGAAAAGGCAAACCTACATTTCTAGCATTTGTAGACTTAGAGAAAGCTTTTGACAATGTTGATTGGAATACTCTCTTTCAAATTCTGAAGGTAGCAGGGGTAAAATACAGGGAGCGAAAGGCTATTTACAGTTTGTACAGAAACCAGATGGCAGTTATAAGAGTCGAGGGACATGAAAGGGAAGCAGTGGTTGGGAAGGGAGTGAGACAGGGTTGTAGTCCCTCCCTGATGTTACTCAATCTGTATATTGAGCAAGCACTGAAAGAAACAAAAGAAAAAGTCGGAGTAGGTATTAAAATCCATGGAGAAGACAGAAAAATGTTGAGGTTCGCCGATGACATCGTAATTCTGTCAGAGACAGAAAAGGACTTGGAAGAGCAGTTGAACGGAATGGATAGTGTCTTGAAAGGAGGATATAAGATGAACATCAACAAAAGCAAAATGAAGATAATGGAATGTAGTCGAGTTAAGTCTGGTGATGCTGAGCGAATTAGATTAGGAAATGAGACTCTTAAAGTAGTAAAGGAGTTTTGCTATTTGGGGAGCAAAATAACTGATGATGGTCGAGACGATATAAAATGTAGACTGGCAATGGCAAGGAAAGCGTTTCTGAATAAGAGAAATTTGTAAACATCGAATATAGATTTATGTATGAGGAAGTCGTTTCTGAAAGTATTTGTTTGGAGTGTAGCCATGTATGGAAATGAAACATGGACGATAAATAGTTTGGACAAGAAGAGAATAGAAGCTTTCGAAATGTGGTGCTACAGAAGAATACTGAAGATAAGGTGGATAGATCACGTAACTAATGAGGAGGTATTGAATACGATTGGGGAGAAGAGAAGTTTGTGGCACAACTTGACTAGAAGAAGGGATCGGTTGGTAGGACATGTTTTGAGGCATCAAGGGATCACAAATTTAGCATTGGAGGGCAGCGTGGAGGGTAAAAATCCTAGAGGGAGACCGAGAGATGAGTACACTAAGCAGATTCAGAAGGATGTAGGTTGCAGTAGGTACTGGGAGATGAAGCAGCTTGCACAGGATAGAGTAGCATGGAGAGCTGCATCAAACCAGTCTCAGGACTGAAGACAACAACAACAACATTCCAAAATTTGAATACTACAGCTTTCAGTTGACTCCATCTTAAAAACTGCGCCAGTAGAAATTCCGACCACTTTTGTTGTGGACTCTGAAAGCGATTTTAGTAGCAATATAGACGTGCAAAATTTTGGTTTCTGCGTAAATTCGATAATAGGGCTTACCTCCGATGAGATATCTTTGGTTTGATGCATTTTTGACCAAAACAAACTTGCTTGTTGCTATGGTTACCGCGTTATTCAAATGCGTGGGAGGGATAAAAGCTAAGATTTAGCGTTAGTTTAAAAATTTGGTGACGTTCATATTTTTCGATTTTTTAATTCTAAATTTGTCGTTGTAGACTGTAGGCACTGTCGAGTGCCTCGTAAAGGATGGCCACACTCGCCGAAAAGATGAGTACTTTCGTAACAAGGGCCAATATGTTCTTCACGAAGACCGATATGTGTGTAATATTTTTCGAACCTCTCCTTCCATATCAAATACTTCTGCACTGGAATTCATACTTTATGGCTTTCTTTGTAGTGTGCGAAATAGGAACGACGGCGCTAAAAATTCTTTCCCTCCCGTGTCCACCAGATTACCTTTACACAAACTTGTTAGTTATAGTGTTTTTGGCTATTACCGAAACAGGAAGGCTGTACATGGCAGTGAAAGGAAATCTAGGGGAAGACGATTTTAAGTCAGTGATTTGTTCGTTATTTTTGTGTCCATTTTCTGTTCTAGGGACAGTTTATTTGTTAACATGGCAAGTTTATGTTTTGAGACTAGATTTTATAATATGCGTCATGGCACTCTCAATGCAGTCTCTTGGAGCTTTGTGTGGTTTGTATACGCTTTGGATAATGTACAGAGACGCTTTCTGCTGGTACTGAGAACATATGATCTCTTTGATTATGCTGGATTAAACCATACATTCCCCACAATTGGTTAAGTACGGGGAGAATGAATGTGCTGAAAAGATTTACACAGAAGCTACTAGTTAAGAGTTCTATTGTACCCACATACTTAGATACAAGAAAAATTACAGTCAGACTGTTAATTAGTGCAGTGGGGTGGATAACACAGGATGTTATTCTTAATATGGTCTTAGTGCTCGAACTGTAAAGTACATGTAGGATCCTGTCAATTTATTAGCTCATGAAGTATGCACTTCTTGTAAGAAAGTGTTTATCTGTTTTATGTGAGTTGTAGATATATTGTACAAAGACTTCATTTACCTGTATGTAATGTAGTTTGTTTAACTGTACAGATATTGCGAACAAGTTACAGTTAGATGTAGGCTATAAGTTTCTTAATTATTTACTGTATTTGTTGTTTTAGTTTGATCTTGTGGATTTTTCATATGAGTACAATACAAACTGCAACCCATTAAAAATTTTACAAAACTTGTACCAACAAGATAGTATTACAACAGATTTTTATCCAGTGAACTTCCACGACAAAAAGCCACTGAATTTTTGTATTTCATTAGTATTATGTATTCATAACGTCAAGTAATTGTGTGCTGTTCAACTGGTATATGTAAATGATGAAAGGCACATTTAAAAATGTGGTATTCATTAATATAAAAATATTTATAATAATAGTATTAATCACAAAACTGAGTAATAATATTGTCTAAGAATATAACCACCCTTATTATAGAGAACTCTTCAAGTGTATTGGGAGTTTTATGCTTCATTCCTGGTATATTCATTCATCTGTGGCACTTGTAGCAAATAATAGTCAGTTTCATTTGAATTATGGTTTACACAGAAATAATTTCAATGTAGACTTTGGAGCTTTTATTTGGAGTTTAAGTTGGTGTCTACATACAGATAGAAATATTTTTAAGAAGCCATTGGTACAGGTAAAACAATAAAATTACAAAATGAATTATTAGCCATTGCTTCTTTGTTTGAGTTCAAGAATGGAACACTGCTGGAAGCAGCAGGACAAGTAAATAAATTGATTGGAAACTGAAAGCCCTTTTCTTTCAGTATGTAGATGCTGGTTACATATAATTATCAGTGTAGTCTTGTAACATTAAACAAGCACAAATCAGGGAACTCATTTATATAGCCATGGATGCAGCACCAACTTCTTCCAAAGTGTTTCTTCTGATAATTGGAGATTTAATTAATGATTGCTTGTTTGTGCAGTATAGGTCAGATTAAGACATACAATTACCATACAATAGTTGCAGTTAATGAAAATACATGTTTAATACTCACAGCACTAATGTGAAGAAAGAAATGATATACTTTAAGCAATAGTTAAACTATACTTTAAATGTGTGTATTTTTAATGTAGCCTATATTATTACGTTTGATACATATCGCAAAGCAGAAGGTGTGTGTGTGTGTGTGTGTGTGTGTGTGTGTGTGTGTGTGTGTGTGTGAGAGAGAGAGAGAGAGAGAGAGAGAGAGAGAGAGAGAGAGAGAGAGAGAGAGTGTGTTCATAAATGAGGAATGAGGTAAAGATAATGTTTTGCGTTTTGGCCCTACGCAGACCTATTGGGCCCAGTTGACCATTGTGTCATCCTCTGCTAATGGCATCGGATGCAGTATGGAGGGGCATGTGGTCAATACATCGCTTTCCTGACCATCGTCAGGTTTCTCGGCCTCGGAAACACTGCCAGCTGCTCAAGTATCTCATTTGTTCCCATAAGGCTCAGTGCATCTCATACCAATCCTCCCTCTGAGGAAGTGCCCGTAGCAGTAGCGGGAATCAAATCTGAGCTCTCCGCTTGGCAGTCAGCCGTGCTGACTGCACGTCTGTGGAGACAGAATACATAAATAAGACATAGATATAAATGTGATACATTAAAAAACAGTTGTTATATGCAAATGCCCAGTCTTCTTATCCAGTCGAGTCTTAACGGTGTATCGATGAAACTGTCACCTGTGTAGTCTGTCGATTTACAGTCCTTGACAATGTGCCAGATGGTCCGTTTCAATGCCCCGCAGTCACACCTTGGGCTGCATTGCTTACGTCATTTGTGCAGGTTGTTTGCACAAACTTTGAGTCCTGTGTGGATGTGATTTATATTCTTCCACTCCTGCTATAGGCGTTCAGAGCCCTCGGATCTCTGTAGAGACTCAGTAAGATGTTGCACTTCACTTTGAGTGTTCATATTGTCAGTGTCGTCCCATTTGCTGTCAGTAGTGCAGTTGCCACTGGCGAGTCTTCGGGCCAGTTGTTGATGGCAGATTTCTGGAACGAAGTCAGTTTGTTGTGAAACCCGGGAAAACCTATGTGGATGGGATGTTGAAGATTATTCGTTATTTTGGAATATTTTTGAAATTTTACTAGCACATCTCAAAAACGGATGTCTTTATGTATTCATTGTACAGTGCAGCACATTTTCCAAAATATGTAGCTAAGCCGAGACCCTGGTTGTAATAGTTTGCTTTTTGACAGTTCAGGAAACATCCCTCCTCAAAAATCACATTGTCACTCTAGAAATGCCAACCAAATTATGAATTCTTCATTTGAGGAAAGGGGAAGAAGTCACTTGCTGTCTCGGCAGCAGAATACAGGTCGGGTGCGAGCAAAATTTGATAGAAGCAGCAGCACACCTGCTCGAGTCCTGTGAAGAATGAATGGGGTGTTGCCAGGCAGCAAAAGCTACCATTTTGACAGTTCCTGTGAAACTTCATCTTCATAACATCCCTTATCTTCAATAAAATTCATTGTATTTCAAAATGAATATAGAGCTTTTAAGGCTTTGTAAGATTTATTATGTTCAACTTAAAATGATAAATAATACATCAAATGAAAGAACAACTCAAAACAAAATTGTTTGTATAACTGTCCACAAAGGGAAGAGTATGCGACAACCGATAGTGACAGAAGAACGGGTTAAACAAGTGAGAGTCTTTCACGCATATACCTGAGAAATCAATTTGGAAAGTTAGCCGTGAATTAGCAGTTCCGGTGATGGCTGTGTGGAGACTTTTAAGGAGACAACTACATCCTTATTGTCTGCAGCTGTTCGAGCACTAAAGCCTAAAGACTTATGTGTCAACTTTTGAAATCAAATGTTGCTGCATGATTGCAAAAATTTCTGGGATTGTGTTGTCTTTGGTGACGAATTGACATGTCACCTAAGTGAAAATGTGAACACATCTAATGTGCGCATCTGTGGATCAGCAAATCCCTAGGTGGTGTAGTTGCAACAAGACTCTTCTAAACTCAAAGTTTTTTGTGCCATATTCCAGTAGAAATTGGCCTTTCTTTTTTGGTCAAGCAACTGTGACTGGTGTCTCTTATCTTAATGCAATAGAACTGTGGCTCTTTCCTTGTTGAGGTCTGCTGATCAGTGAAACTTTATTTGGCAGCAAGATGGTTCACTGCTTCCCTGGCGTAACTCTGTATGCAATTGGTTGAGTGACATTGTACCCGACTTCTGGATTGCGCACAAGGCGCCAAATAACAGAGCTCATTTTGTACGAACTCTGAATTTACACACGATCTGACGCCATGCAATTTTTACTTTTGGGTGTTTGTAATTGGTCACGTGTACATGCTTCCACTACCAGTTGATCTACTCGACTTAAGAAATGGGATTCTTGTAACAGTTAGTCCAGAAACACTGATAGAGGTTTCGGAAGAACTCGCTTATCAGCTTGATGTGTGACTAATATTGCTCACATTGAACGCTTGTGAGAAAAGTTGTAGGATTTCTCTTTAATTTGATATATTTTTATAATTGTAAGTTGAATGTAATAAATACCACAAAGTCTTAAAACCCATATATTCCTTTTGAGACACCTGTACCTTGATAGTGAGCTCGTTGATGGTTTACTTCTGATGAACATAATATCTTATTTTATTTATTTATTGTAATATTACATGTTTGAAAGCTCAAGTAATGCGATTACATCCCGTGTTTTACTTCCGAGGCCTTCTCTTAAGGATTTGAAAGGGAAAGGTCGCCTTTGGAGCTAAGCAAAAACACAACGGTCCTGGTGTGGTAAGCGGCTGAGCACAGTAGCTGAACATTTATTGGTTTACTTTGTTTACACAGGTATACAGAAAATTCATACTTCCTTAAAATATTGAATCATGCAAATTTATTAGAATGTAAGATCTCTCAAAATATTTAAAGGTAATTACTGAAATTCCAAATTACCCAAAATATCCTTTTCCTTTAACAACAGAACCAATACCCTTTAAAAAAATTGCAATGATTCAATTTATTTAGGATAATCACTGAAGTTCTAGATTGCCCAAGTTTCCTTTTTACTTAAACATTAAAACCAATATCCTTAAAAATTTAAACTCATCTGAGATATTCTTTTTAAACAAAGTAAGCATAAATTCAGAAATACTTTCACTGGCCATAGTGATACTGACATGCGAATGACTTAACACCAGTTCAACCAATCCGGTGGTGAGAAAACAAACGTTACGGTAGTTACACATGAAGCAATAACAAAATTTAATTAGAATTCACTGAAGCATAACACGCGCTAATGCAGATGCACACAAATCAACTTTCACCAGTATCAGATACATCTGTACATGGCTCACTTTGCTACAGTCCCAGGCTAAGCACAAAATCTGCGAACAAGTTATTGCTGTCTTCACCAATTTTATGTTCATGCTGCCTCTTGAACAATGCAGTTAAACCTTGATGGGATTGATTGACAGCTTTGCAATCACAGAAATTAACTAACTCCCTTACAAGCAAATTTTGGCCAGTGGAACCTGAGAACGTATACCTATAATCATGAAATGCCTTGAAACTGACATCACTTGTCTAGAATATCATGCACACAGTTCAACATGATTTACACACCCTGGAAAGCCTACACCAGAAAAGCATCCGATTAGCCATATATACTTGGAAATTTTCAGAATATTGCCAGGGTACAATTTCGTGACACTACAGTCAATAATAAGCCCAACTCGCTCTTTGGCGCAACATCTGATGTGATGTGTCCCAGAGGAAATAGGAAAAAACTGAAAATGGTTCAATTTACAGAATGATCCTGCACACAACCGGAGTCTGATCACTGATGGACAAATTACTGTTCCAGACAAGGTGAATGACCCAGTTCAAATTTCAAACAATGCTGACACTCGCCAAAATCAGGAGGAGTGCGAAGCACTAATTCCAATGTGATGTGCTCCCTGTCATCCACCAGCTAAACAGCACCTACAATCCACTGACCCATCACTCTGATGACTCTGTGGCAGTCCACAGCTAGCATGCGCCCGGCGCTAGCTACACTGCTTACTCTGCCCTCTGTTATCCAGACCACCAGTCACCACAGGCTTTCTTGGCATCCGCAGGCTTGCTTGGCAATCCACACCTGGCATCTCTGACCACAGAACAATTTTTCAATGTGTAAAGGCACGCTGATGCCAGAAATTGATACAGTTGCATGTAACCATTGCAGAAGGACGAACCGAAAATCATACGATTGTATCAACTTCCCGAATACTACTGCGACTCCTTGGTGCTATTGTTAGGAGTTTGGCCTCCCAGACAATCTCCGCCCACTCTTCTCTGCTCGCTGCCTTGGCTCTCCATCTTCTCACTTCCATCCTTCTCAAGTTCAAGTTGTCTACCAATCTGCTTCTCGGTCTGCCCCTTATACGATGTCCACCGGGTTTTCCTTTGAAAACTTTCTTGACTGTGCTGTTCTCCACCATTCTTTCTACATATTTCAGTCACGATATCTGGTTTGTTGTATGACACTCTGATCTCCTTATTATTTGTGATTCTCCAAAAATTATCATCATTCACTGACCCATAGACTTTCCTAAGTATCTTCCCTTCCCATCTCAGCAACAAGTCCTCATCATTTTGTGTCATAGTCCAGGTCCCCAAACCATGCATCACCACAGGTCTAACTACTGAACAATACACAATCGGCTTCATATTCCTACTACGCTTCCTTGCTTGAAACACTTTAACCAGTGCAAAGTAGCTCCTGTTACCAGCTGCAATCCTTGCATGTATTTCTTCTCTCATATTATTATTCTATGTTACCAGTGACCCAAGCTCTCACAGCATTCATTTTCTTTTCTGTCCAAAGTCATGCTTCTTTCTCCTTCACTATATCTTTTCCTAGATGTCAACATGTACTTGGTCTTTGATTGCTTGATGGTCAGCCCCATATCTTTCTACTTTTTCAAGCTTTTCTTGCAGGTCCTGTTTCCTCCTGGATAGCAAATCAATATCATCTGCATATACTAGCTGAGTCAGTCTATTAAACAGTATTCCCCAGGGTTGCTGCTTTGTGTCTTTCACATTACACTCTCAAAGGCGACATTGAACAGAATGGTGGAGAGCACATCATCCTGCCGCAGTCCATAGTTAGCTTCAAATGCCTTTGATAAAGTGCCCTCGATTTTTACTTTGCATACTGTTCTTCTCAGAGTCATTTGAACCAATCTTATCAGTATGTTAGGGACTCCTGCCTCTTGCATTGCCTACTAAAGTTGATCCCTTTTGCTACTATCATAAGCTTCTTTGAAGTTAATGAACAGCTGGTGGTCATCAATGTTGTACTCGTAACATTTTTTCAGGATCTGTCTGATAGTGAAAATCTGGTCTGTAGTGGGTCTGTTAGTACTGAAACCACACTGGTAGTCTCCTAGATACTCTTCTACGTATGTCCTTAACTGCCCAGCCATGATTTTTCGTAGTACTTTATATGCTATACAGAGTACTGCAATTCCTCTATAATTCCCACAGTCAGCTTTATCATGTTTCTTATGTATATGGCAGAGTATTGCTGTAATCCACTGTTTCAGCATATTTTCTTTCCACCATAATCTCATGCAAAACCTTTACTAGTTTTTCTCCACCATATTTCTACTGTAATATTGTCTTCTTTTGGAGTTTTGTTATTTTTAAGAATCTTGACATTAACTTTAACTTCTTCCAGTGTGGATTCTGCTACTGATACCTGGTGCTCTTCATCTCTGTTTACCTCCTGCTCTACCTCTTCTGCCATACCATCATCTACTCCACCCTCATTTTCCGATTTTGGATTCAGTAGTTTACTAAAATACTCCACCCATCTGTTTAAAATCTGCTCTTTTCCTCCAATCAGATTTCCCTCCTTATCTTTACAGAAAATTGCTCTGGGTTGGAATCCTTTCCTTATATCTTTAACCCTCTTATAGAATTTCCTTGATTCTTGAGCAGGATTTCTCTCTTCTAACTCATCAATCCACCGTTTTTCAAATTATCTCTTTTTCCTCCTACATTCCTTATCTGCTTCCCTTCTCCTCTCCTGGTATTCTTCTACAGTACCTCTTGTTCTCCTCTGCAGCATTCTTTTTCTTGCCCGATTTCTTTCTTCTGTCTTCCTCCTACAGTCTTCCTCAAACCAGCTCTGGGTTCACGGTTGCTTCTTTCTGCCCAGTACAGTTTCAGCTGTCTCGTGTATTATTCCTTTAACTGTTTCCCATCTTTCTTCAATATCCTCTCCTGCCTGTTCTTCGGCTTCATTACGTCTATTTATCAAGATATTTTTATACTGTTGTACTGTATTTTCATAATTTTTTAACTTGATATCATGATCACTTTCTTGGTCTGTCTATAATTGACTATCCTCTGTCTGTATTTGATTCTTACCAAATAATGATCACTATCTCCATCTGCACCACAACAGCTATCCACCTCTAATATATTTGAAGCATGTCGTCTATCTGTGAGTGTGTGATCAATCTGATTTTTTGTGATCCCATCTGGGGCGCTCCATGCAACTTTTCTTATACCCTTCCTTTGCAATCATGTGCTTTTAATAATCATGTTATTGCTCATGGCAAAATCAATTAGTCTGATACCATTATCATTAGAAACTTCATCAGACTCTCCTTACCAGCTGTTTTCCTGTATGTAATTTCTTTTTCTACTTCAACATTGAAGTCCCCCAAACCCCCCTTAACATCACGCTTTGCCACCCTTGCTATTTCCTGCTCCAGTTGTTCGTAGAATACATCTTTTTCCACCGATTCTGTGTCTTCTGTTGGTACATACATTCATATGAAGGATATATTGAAGAAACGGGCTTTCATTCATAATATGCAGATTTTTTCTGTTGTGCTGGATGAAGAGCCAACACTGTGTTACTAGAGGAGGCCGAAATGCACACGTTTTAGCTCATGCAGGCTGGCATGAGGAGAGAAGAACTATACTGACGTGAGGTCTGGAACATGACAAGGAATGAGAATTCAGAAAGCAGACATAATTAGTTTGATACTTAACTTTAATCCATTAATGATGAACGTCGCTCTTGACGGTACTTGATTCACAATATTATGTGTTCAGAAGACATAGTAACTGAATATGGCGCCTTGCTAGGTCGTAGCAAATGACAGTAGCTGAAGGCTATGATAAACTGTCATCTCTGTAAATAAGAGGGTACGTAGTTAGTGAACCATTGCTAGCAAAGTCGGCTGTACAACTGGGGCGAGTGCTAGGGAGTCTCTCTAGACTAGACCTGCCATGTGGCGGCGCTCGGTCTGCAATAACTGATAGTGGCGACACGCAGGTCCGACGTATACTAACGGACCGCGGCCGATTTAAAGGCTACGACCTAGCAAGTGTGGTGTCTGGCGGTGACACCATACTTTCACTAACAGGCTTAAAGTTCAATGTGGCAGCCATTTTGAGCATTATCAAGCAGAAAACTTGTGCCTCCATATCCTCTGCTTCCACAGCTGTAAAACAGTGTGTGTGTCCCAGATGTTAATACTCCCCTTCGTTTCCATTTCACTTCTTGTACTGCCACCATCATCACATTATATTTCTTCATTTCCTTTTTCAGGTTCTGTAGCTCTCCAGGCTGGTTCAGTGTTCTCACATTCCATGTCGCTAAATACGAGGGTAATCGCAAAAGTAAGGTCTCCTGTTTTTTTTTATAGACCTGTTTATTTCTACAGTGGTTTACATCAGTTTACAGCTGGAACATTTAGCTATTTTTCAACATAATCACCATTTCTGTCGATGCATTTTTGTAGATGCTGTGGCAGTTTTTGTATGCCCATGTCATACCAGCTCACCCCCATGCTGTTCAGAAAATTATAAACCTCTTCTTTCACCTCGTCATCGGAGCTGAATTGCTGGAACCACAGTTAATGCTGACAGGTACTGTGAGACTCTGAAAAAACTCAAATGGGCAATTCAGAACCGGAGAAGAGGAATGTTGAGCAAGGGTGTACACATTCTCCATGATAACACTCACCCACATATCACTGGGCAAACCGTTGCTCTCCTGCAACAGTTTCAGTGGAACATAATCACCCACCCACCCCATAGTCCTGACTTGGCGCCCAGTTACTATCACCTATTTCCTAGGTTAAAAGAACATTTGGCCGGAAAGCGATTATTGGGAGGATATATAAGGGCCCGATTTTTGGTCACGAGACAGTCCATGGCTGAGTTTCAGACGAGAAACGTGTGTTGGTTAGAGCACCAGCAATGCTTCAACTTGAACTGTGGAGTAAGTGTTACACAATTAGGCCGCGTGTTAAGACAATGACAGTGTCTGCTCCATATGTACCTTTCTATTGTTCAAGAACTGTGAACTTTGTCGTAAGGCTTTTACTGCTCGTAGATGTTCAACAGGAACCATTGTAGCAGTTTGTAGACGTTTGCCTGCAACCTATTAATAATGCTTATCGAAAGTTAAACAATAGTGCACTGGCCATGTTACAGTGTAATATTGAGGGGTTGCGAACAGTGAAAATGAAAGACTGTGAAACACAAATGTCGGTTACATCATTTACAGTGTGCAGTAGTTGCATTTCTACAACCCATTTTTCAGCCAGTGTAGCAGCCAGTATGTTGACAATCAACGAAGAGATAAAGCAGGCCAACGTTGTCACAGGTACAGCACACAGTTTTAATCTGACAGGAAACTTATTTTTAAGAGAGAGAGAGAGAGAGAGAGAGAGAGAGAGAGAGAGAGAGAGAGAGAGAGAGAGAGAGAGAGAGGGGGGGGGGGGGGGGGGGGAACCACCACTGACTTCACATTGCTGTGAACTTGTCAAGCTTGTTTTGTTTCGGCCAGAGAAGATGGCACGTTTCACTATGATGATTGCTGTTTCGTTTCAGGGTTCATCAGTAGACCCAAGATTTATCACATGTTATGACTAAGAATTTTGGACACACTTGAATTTTTTGGAGGTTTCATTGGTCCATGTCGAGAAGGTGAGGGACAAACTCTGTAGCAATTCATCTCATTTTCAGTTCCTTGGCTAAAATTTGTTGACACATGCCATATGACAGCCCAAAACTGTTACAAAAATTGTGAATTGTCTGCTTCGGTTTTAATTAGTCAGATATTGAAGAAATGAAAATTTTAGGTAGTCAAATCATCTTTTATGAGAGTCGTGGCAAGTGAAAGCAAGTTTAAGAATTGAGAGTGGGGCAAAGAAAGAATGAGGAGTATTATTAGCTGCTCAACAAAGGAAAATCATGGGTCAGCTTTCCAATGGCAACAAAACATAAGCTACGTAAAAGTTATTTGTAATTAGACATAGGGGAGCTATAAATGGTTATATGAAGTAAGCTTGTATTCAGGGAACATAATTGTGAAGTTCATAAATAAAGGTACATTACAAGTAAGTTGGTCCATTTTACAAAATAAAGTCTGTTGATCTCAAGAAGCAGCTGCAATTAACAGAATAATGAAGGAAATGCACCACAGAATACCCAGAAATTTGTGAGGAAGGAAAAGTGTATAGATAGTTCCAAGTGATATTTATAAGTTATAGAAACATGAAGTTTATCTGTGTTCAAGAGAAAGTGGCACACCTGTCGTTACATGAGGTGAGAAAGAGGATAGGAAAAAGGTTGATCTACCAAGAAATGAGAACCTACACCTGTGTAATTGGTTCTGGATGGATTTTGGAGGTGAATATATCATATAGACACTGCCTCTGAAGACACACATGACAGTTTTATAAACATGAAGGATTGGAATTAGGAATGAACAAGGCTGTTTTGATTGAAAAGTATCTCTGATGAGTAAGGTATCATCTCCTCCCCCCCCCCCCCCCCCCCCCCCCACACACACACACACACCCTCTCTCTCTCTCAGATACTAAAATAATACATCAAATGACTCATAAAACTGTATGTATTATAAATGTTATTAGGAATGTATAACGAATGACCCTTTATACGCAGAGTCAGATAACGCATATACATGAGTATGGTAATTGTGATAAAAATTAACAAAATGTTCTCTCTGAATTTTTGCAAGCTTTTCATCATTTGTTTTTATATTCTCTTTTTGTTCTTCTACTTCAGCTAGCCACCTCTCAACTCCCTTGGCCATTGCTTATGTTGGCATTAGTAACTCTTAGTTAATAATACTTGTATTAACTGGAAATGGTGTATGCGTGTTTATTTTAAGAGTAATAATCACAATTTTCATAGCTGAGTAACCAGAGCTTCCAATTTCTGCAAGTACTTGTAACACATTCCGAAATAGTGGCTTGCTGACAACCATTATCTACATCTCGTGCAGATCGCTACTAGCTGCGGAGTATGAGCCTACGTATCTTCATTCTCAAATAATGTCCTTTACCAGTGTAACTCCTCTTCTCGGTCGGAGAGGGAGAGTTATAATACATAACGAAGACACCCAACTTCCACGCTCAGCGAGCATCGCATCAGCATGGAGGGCGTGCCAAAATAAAATCAGTTCTTGTTGTGTGCCTGCATTCCAGCGTGGAAGAGCAGAGAATTTCTTGTAGTTCTTGAACAATGTGAATGTATAGGAAAGAGAAGTATAGTGAATTATAGCAAGTCTGTAGGAGTCTAGTCTCGATGAAGACAATTGATTATTATGTCGAGATGTACACTGAGGTGAGAGAAGTCACGGGATAGCAATATGCACATATACAGACTGCAGTAGTAGCGTGTACATACGGTATTAATGGCAGTGTACAGAGCTGTCATTTGTACTCGGGCGATTCACGTGAAAAGGTATCTGACGTGATTACGGCTACACGACAGAAATTAACAAACTCTGAATGCGGAATAGTAGTTTGGAGCTTGACGCGGGGGACATTCCATTTTGGAAATTGTTTGCGAATTAAATATTCCGAGATCCACAGTGTCGCGTGTGTGCCGAGAATACCAAATTTCGGGCATCACCTCTCACCACAGAAAATGCAGTGGCCAATGGCCTTCACTTAACAACCGAGAGCAGCGCGTTTGTGTAGAGTTGTCAGTGCTAACAGACAAGCGAGACTGAGTGAAATAAGCACAGAAATCAATGTGGGATGTATGCCAAACTTATCTGTTAGGACAGTGCAGGGAAATCTGTTATTAATGGGCTGCAGCAGCAGATGGCTGACACGGGTGCCTTTGCTAACAGCACGACATCACCCGCAGTGACTCTACTGGGCTCTTCACCGTATCGTGTGGACCGTAGATGTCTGAAGAACTGTGGCCCAGTCAGATGAGTCACAATTTCAGCTGGTATGAGCTGACGGTAGGGCTTGAGTGTCGCACAGATACCACAAAGCCAACGACCCAAGTTATCATCAAGGCACTGTGCAAGCTGGTGGTGGCTCCATAGTGGTGTGGGCTGTGTTTACATAGGATTGACTGCACCCTCTTGTCCGACTGAACAGATCATTGACTGGATATGGTTATGTTTGGATACGGGGAGACCCTTTGCAGCCGTTGATGGCCTTCGTGTTCCCACACAATGACGGAATTATTCTGGACGACATTGCGACTTGTCACCGGGCCGCAATTGTTTGTGATTGGCTTGAAGAACATTCACAACAATCTCAGCAAATGATATGGCCACCCAGATTTCCCACCGTGAATCCTGTCGAACATTTACGGGATGTAATCGAAAAGTCAGTTTGTGTACATCGTCCTGCTCTGGGCGTCACTTTCGCAATTACAGGCAGCTGTAGAGGCAGCATTGCTCATTATTTCTGCAGGAGACTTCCGACAACTTGCCGAACCCATCCCACATTGAACTGTTGCACTGCTCCAGGCAAAAGGAGGTCTGGCATAACGTTAGTAGTTATTCCGTGACTTATCGACTCGGTTTATATTGAATCTTTCTGGACAATACAGTAGAAACAATTAACTAACTCGAAGGTGTTACCTTTTAAATCAGAGCTGCGTACAGAAATGCGAGTGTTGATAATTTGTTTAATTAAACTGAGCACTGCAGGAAAAAGGAGTCCGAAATTGCAATTGTAAAGCCTTTGTGGGAGATCATGGGTTAAGTCAGTGTTACCACAAACATATACAGAGAAATCACATCAATGCAGTTTCAATTTTCTGCATTCTGGTCATTTCAAATGAAATTACAAAAGAAATTAAAAACAAATATCTCTCTTTCTCTCTCTCTCTCTCTCTCTCTCTCTCTCTCTCTCTCTCTCTCTCTCTCACCTAAACCAAGGAGAAAAACAATGTATAAGAAATAAGCATCAAATGAAAAAACTACAAAGAATGAAACTTGGCTAGCTTGAAGGGGGAAACCAGATGGCCCTATGGGTGGCTTGCTAGATGGCACTGCCATAGGTCAAACGGATATCAGCTGCGTTTTTTTTTTTTAAATAGGAACCCCCATTTTTAGTAAATATTCGTGTAGTACGTAAAGAAATATGAATGTTTTACTTGGATCACTTTTTTCACTTTGTGATAGATGGCTCTGTAATAGTCACAAATGTATAAGTACGTAGTATCACGTAACATTCCATCAGTGCAGACGGTATTTGCTTCGTGATACATTACCCGTGTTAAAATGAACCGTTTTCCAATTGTGGAAAAGGTTGATATCGTGTTGATGTATGGCTATTGTGATCAAAATGCCCAACCGGCGTGTGCTATGTATGCTGCTTGGTATCCTGGATGACATCATCCAAGTCTCCGGACCATTTGCCAGATAGTTACGTTTACCTTATTTAAGGAGCCACATGTGAAACGTCAACTACGACCTGCAACAAATGATGATGCCCAAGTAGGTGTTTTAGCTGCTTTTGCAGCTAATCCGCACATCAGTAGCAGACAAATTGTGCGATAATTGGAAATCTCAAAGATGTCGGTGTTGAGAATGCTACATCAACATCGATTGCACCCGTACCATATTTCTATGCACCAGCAATTACATGGCGCCGACTTTGAACATCATGTACAGCACTGCCACTGGGCACAAGAGAAATTACGGGACGAAGGCAGATTTTTTTGCACGCATTCTATTTAGCGACGAAGTGTCATTCACCAACAGCGGTAACGTAATCCGGCATAATATGCACTATGGGACAATGGAAAATCCACGATGGCTGCGAGATGTGGAACATCAACGACCTTTGAAGGGTTGACGTATGGTGCGGCATTATGGGAGGAAGGATAATTGACCCCCATTTTATCGATGGCAATCTAAATGGTGCAATGTATGCTGACTTCCTACATAATGTTCTACCAGTGTTGCTGTGAGATATTTCATTGCATGACAGAATGGTGATGTAGTTCCAACATGATGGATGTCCGGCACATAGCTCGCGTGCAGTTGAAGCGCTATCGAGTAGCACATTTCATGAAGGTGGATTGGTCACCGAAGCACCATACCATGGCCCACACGTTCACCGGATCTGACGTCTCTGGATTTCTTTTCGTGGGGAAAGTTGAAGGATATTTGCTATCGTGAACCACCGACAATGTCTGACAACATCCGTCAGCGCATTGTCAAAGCGTGTGCAAACATTACGGATTGCGAACTACTCGCAGTTGAGAGGAATGTCATTACACATATTGCCAAATGCATTGAGCTTGATGGACATCATTTTGAGCATTTATTGCATTAATCAGGTATTTACAGGTAATCACGCTGTAACATCATGCGTTCTCAGAAATGATAAGTTCACAAAGGTACATGTATCACATTCGAACAACCAGAATAAAATGTTCAAATGTACCTACATTCTGTATTTTAATTTAAAAAAACCTATCTTTTACCAACTATTCGTCTAAAATTGTGAGCCATATGTTTGTGACTATTACAGCGCCATCTATCACAAAGCGAAAAAAGTGGTCCAACTAAAACAGTTTTATTTCTTTATGTACTACACGAATATGTAATAAAAAATGCAGTTGATATCCGTTTGACCTATGGCAGCGCCATCTAGTGGGCCAATCATAGTGCCATCTGGTTTCCCCTTGAAGCTAGAAAAGTTTCGTTCTTTGTAATTTTTTCGTTTGACACTTCTTTCGTGAGATATTTGGCCCGGTCACGATCAATGGACCACCCTGTAGATAGCAGTAACCAAATATTACACACAGACAGTGGTATCATCACACAGGCTGTATTTCAAGAGGCTGTCCTACCTGTGAAGCAGGAATGCACAGTGTAAGGTAAACAGAGCTGGCAGGGGATGGGGGGCCACAGCTTCTGTTATGTCACCTTTAAATTCCTGAATGAAGCCTTTCAAGTTTGAACGAAAAACTGGTTCATGGCCAATAGTTTAAATCTTAGCCTACAAAAGCTCATGTTATGCAGTTACAAACAATCAAACATGGCTTACAGGTCAACAGGCATATAGTGCCAAGACTCTGCGTGTGGAGCCCCTGGGTATCCAGACGGATAATAAACTGAAGTGGCGCCAGTGTGTGGCTGAGTCACTTCTGCATGCTCTGCACTCAGAAATTCCCCAACTAAGCTGACATGCAGACAAGACTGCTAGCATACTTTCAGTCAGTTTTGTTCTATGGGATAAGCTCCAGGGGCATTGCATATAAGGTGAAAAAATGTCTTTGCTACAGAAGTGAACAATAAGAATATTGTGTAATGTTGATAACCCAATGTCTTGCAGAAGTCTTTTCTGTGACTTAGCAATTCTTACATTTATGTGCCACTTTGTATGCTTTCTTATAGTATTTGTGCTTAATAATAATAAGGAACTTAGGAAATAGTCAGCAATGTACAACCAAAATAACAGAAGCAGGAATAATTTCCACATAAACTAAGCACAGGTTCGGCTCGGGCGTAAGCCAGGACCTGATGACAAAATCCAAACACTTGCCGACACACACGAGCTCGGCACTTACACCGTGTTAGCTGCTCCATGACCACTACCCCCCCAGTCTAGCCTCGGCAGCGAGCGACAGTGGTCACATTGTGCGAGTTGAGTTTGCATGAATGTGTGTGTGTGTTGAATTAAGATTAATGTATTTTGCCTACAGGCTTACTTATTTAGTAATGTTTTCGTTGTGCCTGTCTATGACTGAGCATCTCCACTATGTGGTGAGTAGCAACCTACCATTTTCATAATACTGTCAAGTTCTTCGTAAATTTTACTCAATTTTGTGATCTCTGAAATAACATCACATAACCTCCCAACCCACGAAGTTTCATTTCAGCTCCTTGGCCCCTTGTGGGTAGTTCACTTTCTTTATCAGGCAGCTTATGTTTAAATAACAACCACCCGGAAAGTGTGAGTTGATTTGCCTGCAGTTTAACTGTTGCCATTGCTGGCTGTGAACAGATGTATTGATTTCTAGGCACATTTTCATTCAGTTATGTTTGTGTTGGAAGTAACAGAAAAATGTAGCTGCAAATTTATTTATTATATTATAAACATAATTAGTGCTTAACAAAAACAGTGTTCTTTCCATTAAACTGTTAGAATGTAATAATGGCTGCAAACAGAAGATATCACAAAATCACTTACTACTATCATGAACAGTAGACACCAACAGGTTTTAGAGATATTGTGACTCGTATTGCAATCTGATACATTTTGTAGCTCCAAGTGCAGCAGGCAAACAAAACTAATTAATGTCACTCTGCCGAATGTCAGTCGACCTCGCAGTATCGAACATCTGACAACCTGTCACTCTCGCTGCACAGGTGAACACGAGCGTATGGCTGTCACCCGGTACGAAAGATTGCAGTTTGTTTGAGTAACCATGCCTGCCGGTCTGAGAATTCCCAACTACGACTGATACCCGTGCTGGGAGCGCTGCAGTACAGGCGTGGGACTCTACGACAGATTCTTGGTGTGGTGCCCACGGGCCCGCTTGCACAGTCGCGCCCTCTCGATATCCACGTCAGGGTAGTGCTTCCTCACAGCTTCGACATCCATATCCGGGAAGCGCTTGAACAGATGAGCCACGTGGTTGAAATCCCTCCTGCAACATAAGGTAGAAAGACAGATGTTAGAAACTTTACAGTCACAGAGATGCTGTGTGCCCATTGTGAGGTTTAGCTGTTACAATGAGAAATAAGTTAACTATTTAATACTATAGTGTCGTGCAACTAACGAGGCAGCTGCATGATAGCTTATGCACAGAGGCAGAGGCAGAGAGAGAGAGAGAGAGAGAGAGAGAGAGAGAGAGAGAGAATAATTTGCAGAGTCATCAGTGCACGCTCTGTATCCATCCCACACCTCACTCCCTTTGTTTGCCATGGTTAAGTGGCATACAGGCATGGTAAAATGACACTACTGGCTGGATGGGACGATACTCCTTGCCTCTATCGCCCCACTACCAACCTTTTTAAGTGCACAACACTATGAGGTTTAGTGAAGTATACAACATCTGCATTTTTGTAATCTAGTAAACGCCGAATTGTTTGAAGAACTGAACTTCCATGTATCAAACAGCTTCAATCATGTACTTACTCCACAAATGATTTAAGTATTTGCCTTTAAGCACGTAAACAAGAAAAAGTTAAGGAAAGGGTTGATTTTGCTTTAAGTTTATTGGAAGTAGCAAAGTGCTCTCATTTTCAAATGCTGGGAGAACAAAATCAGTTACATTGTCTACAGACAAACACAGTTACTGATTGCAATACTTGTCTTATTGTGTTACACTTTTTAACATAATCTTATCTCCCTTAATAAGCAGGTTAGGAAAGCATTTTAAACAAAGTCAACAATTATGCAAATTACTGAAATCGCATTTTTGTTGCTCCTATACTGCACCTGGTACCTGGTTTCAGAAAAGCATTTTAGTAATATACTGTACTTTTTTAGAAACATGATTCAGTATCATATTTTGGAGTTGCGGCTGATAGACAATTAGCATTTGTGGATATAAATAAGAATTATTTGTCTCATTAGAAGTCAAAACATAATTCTGCAAGTTATTTTTTGAGCAATAATTACACATCAGTAATGCGTAGTTCATTGTTTAAGGTGAAGATTGTGTAATCTTTTACATAAAACAAGATTCTAAGGAAAAACATATTATGTAGAGTTAGAAATACCCAGATAGTCACTTTGTATGTGCGGACTCAAAACTGAAGTTAGACTAAAATTATTTGACAGTTGACATTTGTCACTTACAATTACAATGGTGCCAAATCGGCTGTCGCTCGGTTAAAGGCGACACACGAACGTGGCAGGTCACTTCTAATCTCAGAAGTGGAGGAGTGCTGTTCGTGTAACGTGGAACAAAGTCAGTAGCACCTAACATCAGGTATGGCAGGAACACAAGAATATCTGCCCACAGTTGCTTTTATGTGACCAACAACCAAACTACAGTAGATGCTGCATTTTATAGCCCTGCATTTATCCTTGTGTCCTAATCTAAGTACAATCTCATGATGTGCAAAGTATCCTACAGCCAAACAATTAATCACTCTTGTTTTGTCTGTACCAATAGTTCGAAGCAGATCTGTATGAGCAAACAAAAGACAGCAAAATTTCAGTTTTATCATTAAAGTGAACTGTAAGTTCTTCCTTTCATTGGTTACCTGAAACTACCCTCATGCTGGCTACAGGAGTTGACACTAGACTGACCGATGAGCGTTCTTGGTTGGCACCTGATTAAAAGTTAGAAGTGAGAGCGGCACATTCCAAATGAAAAGAGAATGATAGGAAGAAAAAATAAGAGCAAATAAAAAAGTCAATCCAATGATGAAAATGGTGGAACAAAAGTTGAAAAATAAAAAATTACCTTTAAACCATTTAACTGAAAATAATAATTAATGGAGACAATTTGATAAAGATGTACAAATAATAGAATATTATAGCACCTGAGTAGATATGAACCCTCAACCTCCTGCACGTGAGGATGATGACTTCACCACTGCACTATGACATCACTTGTCATTGTTGTGTCATTAATTTCCATATAAAACCAGTGGCGACAATGATTTGCTGCCTTCAAACAGGCTTCGTGGCATGTAGTACTGTAGGCCAATGTCTGTGACAATAATAACCAAATACTTGATGCCAAATTTCATTTCGTGGGAAAAAATTCAGCAGTGTCCAGCTAATGCCACGTACGAAATGTGCGTCTTCTGTTCCTGTTGTTTTATGTGAGTCGCTTTTGGGGTGTTTATTGTGTCTAACAAAACAAGAAATAAAAGGGCCAGACCCAGGACGTGGAACGTTAGCATGTTGAGAACAGCCACACGAGGAATTTGAAGTGAGCTGACCATTTGTCACGGCAAACAGTTTAGGTGTGACATCGAGTGCTCCAATTGGAGGAAGACAGTTCTGGCACACTAAATGTAACTGTCGAGTAATTTTAATGAGACTATAGTGAAGAAATTGCTAATGTATGATTAAGAAGATCTTACTCAACTGATTTTCCAAGAAGAATCAGTCAGTGCAGTTTGTGGAGAAAGCTCACATGAGCAGGGTGACTTTGCTAAATGGGGGCAAACAACCCAAAATGATCCCCGAACTGGAAAAGAAGCTAAAAAGGTCATATGGAGACATGGCTGGAAATGAATTCCAAAGGAGATACACACACTTGAAGGTGGAGATACCGAACTTTGAGGGTGTAGGTTTCAATGTTTGAAAACACACACACGAGAACACACTCGGCAAGTGAGAATGTTGTGCCTATACTAGTGTTTTATGAGGGGGGATCATAAAATAATGGAGAATAACTTTTTTTCCTCCCCTGGTACTGCAGCTGGCATGTTGAAATTTCACCATGATATAGTTTGAAGTCTGTGTGATGAACTGACGACAAAACAGTCCCTGTCAGTAGCTGGTAAGGCCAGCACACACTAAGTGACGGATACGGTGGCAGCTGCCACAGAGAATGTTGCACATGGTCATCTGACTTAGCCTGTGTTGGCGGGCCACCTGACTGGTGACTATACCGGGATCACAGTCAAAGATCACCACTCTTCAAGTGGGAGTACACCCCCTGGAATGAATTTCCAGCCTGATGTCTGTATGATCCTTTTTGCTCCTTATTCTCTCGGGGACCGTTTCCTACATATGGTTTTCGTAAGAAAGCATAAAATTTATTAAATGTCAAGATATGATTCAATCAAGTGAGAAAGTAGAAAAATGTTAATAATAAACCTCATGAAGTAACTTAAAGGAGTAAAATTTATTGTAGCTCAACTCCTTAAGAATGTAAAGCTATTAGTTAATTGTCAATATATCATAAATAATGTGGCAGAGATGCTGTCTTATTTTTGTCTTCGTCAACATGTTAAGATTGTTAGCATGGGTGTGCAAAACAATCACATTTTGAAAATAACTGACCCATGGTCCAACAGAGTATTTATTGAGATAATTAATGAATATTATCTTTTAAAGAGATTCAGGAATGGAAAATAATATAAGAATTAAAAATGGATTTACATCCTGAATTGGAGCAAACCATACCACCCCAGCAGAGTGCCACGTATCCCGATGTGTTCTTACTGAAAAATCAGACTCGTGACAGAGAATATTAAAATAAGTGGTTATAGAGGATACCACACATACTATGTGGTTTTGTTGTTTTATTTGCATATGCAGAACCGTGCCAAGGAATGACACACGGCTTCAAGATAGGATGGTGATTGTGGAAACTTCACAGCAGTAAGTATCTGTGAATGCAAATATAGACGCTTGTAGCACCACAGGCCTACTCTGGAGAAGTCTGAAGTCCTAAGCAACAGTTGTGATGTTTACTCAGACAAATGTAATGTTAATCACTTGTCACACAGATTCTTTCACCCTTTGGATAGACTTCTATGTGGAGCCTTTGGGTTGAATGTTATCATTTGACAGAAGATTGATATCATCCAGTTGATGTATATGTTTATGAACAATGTACAGCTTATACGAAAGGTGTCTGTATATTCTTCAAGAGCAGTAGAGTAACAACATTACATTTCCTTAAAGTAATAACTGCACAAAGAGGAGACAAAGTCTATCCTAGTTGCATACGAGGCCACATTTGAGTGGCTAAATAGCGATGTAAAACGGTATTAAATCTTCATAAATTAAATCACATCCAACAAAAATCAAGAAACCACAACATATGTATCTGGAAATATTTTACTGATTTGGGTTTTTTATGTATTAAGTAATTTGCATTCATACTGTGGATGGCAGATTTAAGCCCATATTGTGGTAGCACTTTACACATCACTTATAGAGTACAACCTCACTAATCCGGCCTCTCATGATCTGACTCCCTGCTTAGTCCAACCATCCCATTCCCGGTGTTTGTTAGGACTTGTTTACGATTCATCATCTGCGATACGGATCAATAGGAAGTTGACCGTCAATAGGTATAGTAGTTTGATCAGTTTTAATACGTAATAACTTGTTCCTAACTCAGTCAATAAGTTTATAGTACACTCTTTTGTTTTAGAAGTTAGTAACAGTCTTCTTCTCACTTACTAACGTGCATAAAACTAATTTATGGCATCAACTAAACTTAAGCATGTGAGGATGTGTCTAGCAGAGAAACTGAAGGTGCTTATTTCAGATCCCCCCTATTCTCCAGAATTGGCTCCCAAGGACTACTATTTGTTCCCCAATTTGAAGAAATGGCTGGCAGGACAAAGATTTTATTCAAACAAGGAGGTGATTGTAGCAACTAATAGCTATTTTGCAGACCTGGACAATTCCTATTATTCGGAAGGAATCGACAAATTAGAACAGTGTTGGACGAAGTGTATAACTCTAAAAGGAGACTATGTCAAAAAAGTTTACCCCAAACACGTAAGTCGTTCTTATCTTTGGGCGGACTTTTCAAACGCACCTCGTATATTAATGCCCTTGCAGACAATATCAATAGTGAAATCAGGTTTTGCACATTATACAGTTATACAGTTATTTATAATGAAGAACTATCTGAAGAAGGAAGCTGCATAATTCACTCAGATTTTTATGATTCCAGAGAGGTGCAAAAATCGGCAACTTGCTTTAAATGTTTAGAAATGTAAAATTTTGCACTTCACAAAATGAAAAAACGTACTGTCCTATGGCTATATCAATGAGCTACTGTTGTAATCGGCCAACTTATACAAATAACTGGCTGTAACATTTGTACGAATATGAAATGGAATGATCATATAGTATCAGTCATGGGCAAAGCAAGTGGTAGAATTCATTTATAGGTAGAATACTGGGAAAATGCAATCAGTCTGCACAGGAGATTGCTTACAAATCACTTGTGCAACTGGTTCTAGAATACTGCTCAAACATGTGGACCCTTACCACATAGTATGAAAAGGAGATACTGAATGTATACAGAGAAGGGCAGCACGAATGGTCACAGGTTTGTTTAATCCATGAGAGAGAGTCACAGAGATACTGAAGGAACTGAACTGGAAGACTCTTTAAGATACATGTAAACTATACGAAGAAAATATATTAACAAAGTTTCAAAAAACCAGCCTTAAATGATTACTCTAGGAATACACTGCAATCACCTACATATTGCTCATGTAGGGATCGGGAAGATAAGATTAGAATAATTACTGTACGCACAGAGGCATTCGAACAATCATTCTTCTGCACTCCATATGTGAATGGAATGGGAAAAAAACCTTAATAATAACTGGTACAATGGGATGTATCCTCTGCTGTGCACATAGTGGTTTGCAGAGTATAGATGTAGATGTAGACATAGGAATATATGGTTCTGTCCTACTTGCCAAAGTTTTAAAATTCACAGATGACATGCCAAAAAGTTATAGAAAACCACATCTACATCTAAACCCCGCAAAAAAACTGAAGTGCATGGCACAGGGACCTTCCCATTGTACCAGTTATTAGGGTTCTTTCCCCTTTCCATTCAGGACAGACTGCTTGAATGCTGTAATTAGTGTAATCTCACCTTCACGATCCTTACACGAGAGAGATGCAGACGGTCGTGTGTGTTCCTTGATGTCTCACTGAAGTCGGTTCTTTCATATGTTTTCACATCCACCACCAACAACTATGCCTCTGTCTTCATTTATGTAAATCTTTTAGCTTTAAGAATGCAGTGCCACGTTTTAATACAGAGTGTACATAAAGTCCGAGAACACTTTCAATTATTTATTGCGCAAGAACTAAACATTGAGCAGATGTCATACACACTGCATTTTGAAGAGAAACTCTGAAAGTTTTTTTGCAAACATTTGATATGGGAACCACAAGTGACCCAGCAGACGTCAATACGGTAATCGAATTCGTGCTGTACCCGTCCCAGCACGGCGTCGTCGACTGTGGCAGTCGCTTCCCGTCATCATTGAGCTTCTGCACCAGCTCCAATTTGAATGGTTCCACAAACAGCTTCCATCACAGGACTTTCCACGCTGTTACTAGAGCCATTTTGAGTTCACAGGAGGCACGACACGCCGATTTCCTTTGACTCCTTACTAATGTCTCTCGTACACGCCCCACATTCACTTTACTCGTACTGGGACATCCGCTTCTTTTTGCCGGGCAGCGAATTTGTTGTGCCAGTGGTAAATGGCCTTGCTTGTCGATGGCTTCTTGCCGTACTTGGTTCTAAACATACGTCGAACAGCTGTAGCACACCTGTTTTAATCGAAGTCCGACACACAGAAAGCTCACTCTGCACCTGAACTCGCCATGTTGGCGACTAGCGCTGACTATTGGAAAATTACCAAACTACACTGTGGCGGTATACATGAAAAAAAACTTTCAGGGTTGCTCTTCAAAATGGCATACAGTAAAACCGCATATTAACGAACCCGCTTTTAAGGAAATCCCACTTTTAAGGAATACTTTCGTTGGTCCCAGCGATAACGCCAACAAAACAATGTTCCTGAAATTTGCTTTTAACAAATCGCGCTTTCTTTTAAATCCTGCTTTTAAGGAATAAGTGTGTTACAACTCGCAAATTAAAATAAGGTCTGCAGCTGCACTAATTGTTTTCAGACAATAAATCGTAATGTTAGGCTTTGATCATTTGCATTCTCAAAATCAATGTCCGTGTTAGCGTTCGGATATTGGTCTCATATCAATAGTTGTGAAGTTATCAAGATTGGAGAACGTTAAACTGATCATTTGTAAACACAATTCTTCAGCACTAACCCGATCCAGCTATAAAGTCAAAGCATTAAGCGTATACTGTAGTTGTGTAATCTCCTTACGTGTAATATGGCCAGCAAACAACGAAAACTGACGATACAGCGGAAACTAACAATTATTTGGGATTTCGAAGAGAATCGCAATACCTGTATGAAATTATGAGACACAGCAAAGAAGTACAATTTGGCGCCATCATCTTTGTGTGAAATAATAAAAAATAAGGAGGCTTTATTAAATTTAGAAACACACAGTTCATGTTCATCAAAAAGGAAGAATACTTGTGAGTCGTCTTTCAAAGCCGTAGAAACTGCGCTTTTAGACTGGCTTTGGGGAAGGGAATAAGAGTTTCCATAGATGGGAATGTGTTGCGTGAGAAGGTGCGAGAAATTGCACTGAGAATGGGATATGAGAACTTCAGTGCATCTAACGGCTGGCTAGACAGTTTTAAAAAACATTACAATCTCTCAACCCAAAATTTAAGTGAAGAAAGTGCATCTGTGGACAATGAAAGTGTGGAGAATGTTCACTGTATTTTTGTATGCAGCAAAAGGTGAGTTTGTGATTATGGAGGATTTATATGGCTTAAATAGCCTAGTTCCAATTTTGATTTTGGAACACTTATTTGGTGCATTTTGACCTAAATCCTTATTTAAGGAAAACCCTATTTTAAGGAACAAATTTTTTGGTCCCCTGAGATTTGTTAAAAAGGGGTTTTACTGTATGTATGATATCTTTACAATGTTTAATTCTTGTGCAATAAATAATTGCTTATTCTCTGTAAAAATATGGAGAGTGGAAATTATTTGAGAGTTATAAAGTGGACTGTAATTGTGCAGTTTCTTGTATTCTGCTAATAAAAAGTGAGTGGCATACTGTTTAAACAAATCAATTCACAATTTAATTATTTATGCACAACCAGTTCCTCGCTGACAGTTTGTTTCAGCCTCAAGATAATGGACTCGTGACCTACGTGCTGTTTTCTGTGAGGGGATAAAAACTATAGAAGACTGCAGGTTGGTGAACATTATTCAGAACTTAGCAATATAATGAAAAGGATAGTTGCCAGTTCAGCGACTCAGCATCTCCACGATATGGTGAGTAGCAACTATCCGTTTCATTACACTGTTACATTCCATCCTGAATTTTGCATTGTTTTATGAAAAACTTATGCATTCCACTCAGGACTGTGGAAACAAATAGACACCTTGTGCGTACTGCAGTCTTAGTACAAATGAAGTCAGTGACGTGTCATCTGTGGTAACACAGGGGAGGTATCGAGGAAGGAAATTTTCAAGGGAATAGATTTATCACACACACATAAATCCCTCTGGCTACATCTCCCTCTCTTTCACTTTCCATAAGAGAGAGAAAAATGCAGACAGTGTGCGTAAATCATGAGAAATGTTTCCCACCACTGTGGACAAAGACCCACCTGTCACTCAAAAATTGGACCAGTTTTGTACGACAACGAACCACAGACCTCTCGATATCTGTATCGATATCGATATCTGGTGCTCCCTTCTGCTGCCAACTTTAGAATTATTTACAAAGAAGTAGCTGGAAGCTCCAGAGGAAGAATTCAATAAATCTAAACCAGAGGGACAAATATGTGTGGGGAAACATTCTGAAGAATGTTCGTATTCCAGTAAGCTGCAGTCTGCTACAACTTTTTACCCATAATATTGCTGCTACAGACACTCCAACTGTGATTACAATGTACTTCTGTTGTATTTAGCTGAATCTTGACTTTCTTACAGACTAATCTCACGACAAAAAAGTATCCGACACAGGTTTCCAAGCTTTGTTCAAAGAAAAAGCAGCATTTACTGGCAAAACATGCTGGTATTGCCCTTACTGCAACGTACCTCTCTGCATATCAGAACGGTTCAGATTTTTCCATGTAAAAGTTGACCACATGTGAGATTGCTTGGGAACTTGCCACATACTCTTTTTTATGGTAATATAATTAAATTTTCTGTTATTATTGTAAAATTTGCAATTTATCACATAATTAAAATTGATACGAAAAATAAACCTAGAAGTTTGGTATCTTTCAGTGTGAATTACCTTTTGAGATATATCATGCACAACTGTGTTAGTAACATTTTAAATAATGGCATACATGACTGGTTCTCAGGGCTGGAAGTTTTTCTGAGTGGGTGGACCTCAAAATATTAAGAAGAAACTATGTTTCAAACTTGTTGCAAATAGAGCAAGAAACATGTCTGCCTGAAATATATATTAGGTTGGCGCATAAGATTGTAACATTCTTCCACAAGTTTAATAAACACAACAGGTACACACATTAGACTCTTTGGTCATCAATAATATATTCTGGAATGAGATTTTCACTTTGCAGTGGAGTGTGCACTGATATGAAACTTCCTGGCAGATTAAACCTGTGTGCCAGACCGAGACTCGAACTCGGGACCTTTGCCTTTCGCAGGCAAGCGGTAAAGCACTTGCCCATGAAAGGCACAGGTCCCGAGTTCGAGTCTCGGTCCGGCACACAGTTTTAATCTGCCAGGAAGTTTAATAATGTATTCTTCTTAACTTCTTACAATGATCTGCTGGGGTAACTTTTCCATTCAGGTGTAGAACTCATCGAGTGACGTTTTGAGCTCATTTTCGTCCAGAAACGAAGTTCCTCGAAAGTCATTTGACAGAAAAGGTGAAAATCTACGGGTCCAAGATCAGGTAATTAAGGTTGGTGCAGAATTACTTCCCAACACAATTCCTGTATAGTTTCTTTGACAACCTAGCAGAATGTCGGCAGGTGTTATTGTGGAGTAGCATCACTTCACGCAATCTTCCTGGCCACTGTTCGCAATGGTTACACTTCAGGGAACGAATCGTAGTACACCACACTGTTGCCGTTCCACCAGATGCATTACCTTATCTTTTGTGGATGTGTAAGATTTCTGCACAGGGAGTTGTGGCTTTGTTTGGGCTTGACCATTCTTGTCTTTCCCTTATGTTAACATAAAATCACCACATAAAGACACCCTTTCTTGCCACCGGTAACAATACAGAATTGAAATAGTTGGTATTGTTCATGACCCAATTGATGATGAGCAAGAATATGGCCAACTGCTAATTTTTGTGATTTCAGCTAAGAGTGTGCAGTACCTGTATACCAGATTTCTGAACCTTCCTCATTGCATTCAAGTGTCACACAATGGTGGAATGTTCACATCAAATTTGCAATGTCTCGAGTACAAAGACGTGAATCATTGCGGATTAATGCTTTTAAATGATATTCGGTGGTTCATGGTGTGGGTTCCTGTAGTCATGTCCTAGTTCATGTACCATGGGCAACGTATGAGTGGCCAAGTAAGTGGTCCCGACAGTCGGGATACCAGTTACTTTGGAATAAGGCTCGGCATCTCGGACATATTCTGAGTCGTGGTCACCTGTGTGCTCATACGACGAAGACTACCAAATCCACCGGTTAGTCCCTCAACCGTTAGGGGTAATACCCAATGGGACTCGGGGCAAGTAAGGCTAGCAAACTGCTTCCCTGGTACTTTAAATATGATGCTGGCAACAATCACAGCAAAATGCCTCGGACCTTTGGAGGTGACTGAGTCCCACCTCTAACTGACAAACCAGGGACTCCTAAGATACGACTTGGCAAACAAATGGTAATGAGATGGGGAGCTATTAATATCAATGGGGGCTACTCTGGGAAGAAGGTAGAGCTGGCAGAAGCTGCAAGTAAGATGGCACTGGACGTTTCAGCTGTTAGTGACATTGGGGTAAGGGGTGAGAAAGAACATTCACCAGTATACTTGGGAAGGCAGGGGAACCAGATCTGTCACTGACTATATAATAACAGATCAGGAATTCAGGAAGGCTGTGAGGGACACACGTGTATTCAGGGGATTCTTTGTTGACACTGATCATTATTTAATCTGCAGTGAAATTGGGATTGTGAGGCTGAAGGTGCAAGAGGTCAGGTCGATATGTAGGAGGATAAGAGTGGAGAAACTTCAGGATAAGGAAGTCAGGCACAAGTACATAACAGTGATCTCAGAAAGGTACCAGTTAGTTGAATGTAGTCAATTAGTCATTGGAAAAGGAATGGACAAGGTACAGGGACACAGTACTAGAAGTGGCTAAAGAATGTCTTGGAACAGTATTGTGTAAAGGTAGTATGAAGCAAACAGCTTGGTGGAATGGCACAATCAAGGCAGCCTGTAAAAGGAAAAAGAAGGCGTATCAAAAATGGCTACATACTAGAACTCAGGTAGACAGAGAAAGTTATGTTGAAGAAAGAAACAAAGCCAAACAGATAATTGCAGCATCCAAGAAGAAATCTTGGGAAGACTTTGGAAACAAGTTGGAGATTCTGGGTCAAGCTGCTGGAAAACCATTCTGGAGTGTAATTAGCAGTCTTCGAAAGGGAAGTAAAAAGGAAATGACAAGTACTTTGGACAGGTCAGGAAAACTGCTGGTGAATCCTGTGGATGCCTTGGACAGATGGAGGGGATATTTTGAAGAGTTGCTCAATGTAGGTGAAAATACGATCAGTAATGTTTCAGATTTCGAGGTAGACTGCGATAGGAATGATGATGGAAATAGGATCACATTTGAGGAAATGGAGAAAATGGTCAATAGATTGCAGTGCAATAAAGCAGCTGGGGTGGATGAAATTAAGTTGGAACTCATCAAATACAGTGGAATGTCAGGTCTTAAATGGCTACATAGGATAATTGAATTGGCCTGGGAGTTGGGACAGGTTCCATCAGACTGGACAAAAGCAGTAATCACACCAATCTTTACACATGGAAACAGAAAAGATTGTAACAATTACAGAGGTATCTATTTATCAGCGGTGTGGGTAAAATCTTCTCAGGTATTGTTGAAAGGGAAGTGCGAGTATTAGTTGAGGACCAATTGGATGAAAATCAGTGTGGGTTTAGGCCTCTTAGAGGTTGTCAGGACCAGATCTTTAGCTTACGGCAAATAATGGAGAAGTGTTATGAGCGGAACAGGGAATTGTATCTATGCTTTATAGATCTAGAAAAGGCATATGACCGGGTTCCTGGGAGGAAGTTATTGTCTGTTCTACGAGATTATGGAATAGGAGGCAAACTTTTGCAAGCAATTAAAGGTCTTTACATTGATAGTCAGGCAGCAGTTAAGAGTTGACAGTAAATTGAGTTCATGGTTCAGAGTAGTTTCAGGGGTAAGACAAGGCTGCAACCTGTCTCCACAGTTGTTCATATTATTTATGGATCATATGTTGAAAACATTAGCCTGGCTGGGTGAGATTAAGATATGTGAACACAAAATAAGAAGTGTTGCATATGCGGATGACTTAGTTGTGATGGCAGATTCGACTGAAAGTTTGCAAAGTAATATTTCAGAGCTACTGTAGATCAGAAATGTAAGGACTATGGTATGAAGATTAGCATCTCCAAAACGAAAGTAATGTCAGTAGGAAAGAGATATAAACGGATTGAGTGCCAAACAGGAGGAACAAAGTTAGAACAGGTGGACGGTTTCAAGTAGTTAGGATGCATATTCTCACAGGATGGTAACATAGTGAAAGAACTGGAAGTGAGGTGTAGCAAAGCTAATGCAGTGAGCACTCAGCTACGATCTACTCTCTTCTGCAAGAAGGAAGTCTGTACCAAGACTAAGTTATCTGTGCACCGTTCAATCTTTCGACCAACTTTGTTGTATGGGAGCGAAAGCTGGCTGGATTCAGGTTACCTTATCAACAAGGTTGAGGTTACGGATATGGAAGTAGCTACGATGATTGCAGGTACTAGCAGATAGGAACAATGGCAGGAGGGTGTCCACAATGAGGAAATCAAAGAAAAACTGGGAATGAACTCTACAGATGTAGCAGTCAGGGCGAAGAAGCTCAGATGGTGGGGTCATGTTACATGCATGGGAGAAGCAAGGTTACCCAAGAGACTCATGGGTTTAGCAGTAGAGGGTAGGAGGAGTCGGGGCAGACCAAGGTGAAGGTACCTGGATTTGGTTAAGAATGATTTTGAAGTAATAGGTTTAACATCAGAAGAGGTACCAATGTTAGCACTGAATAGGGGATCGTGGAGGAATTTTGTAAGGGGGCTATGCTCCAGACTGAACACTGAAAGGCATAATCAGTCTTAAATAATGGTGGTGATGGTGATGATGATGATGATGAATGATATTCGTCAAACTTTGAAGGTATTCCTGAATGCGGTAAGTCACTAATGTCAAAACAATCCTCCTTAAAATCAGAAAACCATTTTATTTCCGTGCTCTGTCCAATAGCATTATCTCCGTACATGGCGCGAATGTTTCTGGCTGCCTCTGCTGCCGTCACCCCTCTACTGACCTCAAACAGGAGACTGTGTTGGAAACGTTCCGATTTCTCCACTTGGCACTCCATTTTCTAATGTCCACAGCTCCACTCACTACTTCTGAATGACAAAACGTAAACTCAGATAGCAACAGTGAACTAAAAATAAAAAATGACAACTGATAAATAAACCCACAGCAACCGGAAAACCAACATGCAAAACACTAAACTTATGTACCAACCTAATATTTCCAGTAGCAGCACAAATGCGGCTTTATAAAATCAGTATTAGCAGCAGAAATGTCTTAAATGCAAAACACCTGTCCCTGTACATCAGTAAAAGGACACCACACACGCTCTACTCTACTTTACGTACGTCCTCTGCTTCCTCTTGGCGAGCCACAGCCTCTCGCGGTAGCGGAGCAGGAACTTGCGCACTGCCTGGCCGCGGTGCACGTGGATGTAGTGCGTCTCCTGCCAGCGCCGGTTCATGAACCACGGGATGGGGTACTCCCTCTTGCGGTAGAAGAAACGCAGCCCTGTTAGAAAGGACCTGTATTATTTGGTGCTTTCTCTGACTACAGTCAAGCTCCTAGTTCGCAACTAGTACATCTTTACATATATAAATTGAAGTCACTTGCTCGCATCTGTCTGTATATACATCCTAATCTCAGGATGTATATGCGTACGGGAGAGGGGGGGGGGGGGGAGGAGGAGATCCTGGATTTTTTTTCCTAGTTAAATATACATTTTTTAAAGTGAAAATACACTCCACACCCCCCCCCCCCCCACCCCAGTGAAAGTAAATTTTTCATGTCTTTAAGTGATGATATACTTTTCAATCCCTTGAATGGTGAAGGTTTTGTACACCGGCATAGAATTTCCCAGCACTTTAGGAAACAAAACAGCAAACAACAATGCACTCTGGAGAGATATTTGATGTGCGGCAACATTTACACTACATATTTTCGTATTAGAAAAGGATAAACACAAATGTCACGAAATATAGCTCGGTTGCTTTGGAAGGACTGAAATCGAGATTGCGCTAAGTTTTTGTCAGCCCCTCATATCTCACATTACAGGATGTCGCCAGTGAATGACAGCAGATATTCAGCACGTGAGACACCTGATGTAGTCAGCCAATGGCAACATCACTGTTTAGCACGAACACGGTTTAAATTAACGCACTTACAGTAGAGGTACACGAAAAGCTATGCTTTCACATATAATATTCATCGTAAAACATTTTTTTGCTGTTTTTCAAGATGTGGTTAGGCAGGATCCTAACAGCACAGCTTAAACTGTAGCAGCTGAATATTTCTGATAAGCTTGATTATGAATGTCACTGCTGCCCACTGAACATTTCACAGGTTACCTGGCTTAATACATGTTCCATCTAGCACTTTCACTTTTCCATAGAATTATGTGTGAAATTGCTAAAGAACTCTCTTTGTTCTCTTTTTCGAGGATAATTATACTTTTTGCGATCGTTATACTGCACAATTTGTGATCTATGAACAAATCAAAAAATTGGAAAAACCAACGATGAAATTTCATCTTTTTTCGTTAACGTGCATTACTCTTTATGATATATCAAACACAAATGTGTCAGTAAAATTTTGTATAATGACACTGGCCCTCAGTGTTAAATTTTGAATGAGCGTACATTCTCACAAGCAACATAATTCATCCTCCATAAAAGGAAATTTATTTTTAAAGTACCTCTCCTCAAGCAACCATTCGCAATATTTTCTCGGAACTTGTTAGGAATGGAGACAGTTGCGATGTGATGCTCATCAAAAGCAGTTTGCTGTTATGAAGTATTGCAGGCACTTGTGTGTGCACTGTGTTTTGTTGTTGTAAAGAGCATGTTTTCCTTGCAACTGAAGTTTTATTTTGTATTATTCTCTTCTTTATAGTTTACTGCTGCAAAATTCTTTGAGTATCAGTTCTTGTAAGCCAAAATTACAAGAATTTAACTGCATGCTAAAACAATAAAAAATTCCTTGGGTGTCTACACACTGTGTATGGATTGTGATCCGGTTTTCACTAATAGATACACTGTTTAACAAGGAAAATTTTTGTATGTAATTTATAAGTATTTGATACAAATTATCTGAATTATGACGAGTCGAAGTTAAGTTTTGAAAATGATGCCACTGCCACTTAACAAACAGTCGCCATAACTTCAGAGCGTAGCAGTTCCTTGAGAATGCTTCAAGGGCGATCTAATTTACATCTGGTGTGGTCGTCTAGCAGCAGGGTGTGTAGCTGCAAACCAAACAGTTGTGGGATCCAATCCGAGCTGGCTCCCTTTTTTTCATTGCGAGTTTTAACACAGCATTCACATCTCAACAATGCAGAAATCTGCATTTCAAAATTGTCAGGTGTGAATTGAGGCTTACAATCTGAGATAATCAATCTGCATAGTAAAAAGAACATGCAAATCCAAAATATGTGGTGTTTTATTTTTAATGCTTGAAGTAAAACTTTGTCTGAAAAAGTACTTCAGCAACTGCATTTTCTTTCAGCAGCACAGCAGATGAATCAACTTTCAGCTGCCTCCCGTCTTTGAACCAAACCTAGACGCGGCACGATTCTTTGCGTGGCATGTTGAAGAAATCTACCGTAAAGAGTCCACGAGAAAGAATTACTGTAATGAGTCTCAACAATGCAGTGTCTACTAAGTTTCACAACAGGAGTGCTTTAAAATGTAGATCATGCATGTTTTTTTTCATTTTTCTGTCATTTCTTCCGCCAACTCTCTCTCTCTCTCTCTCTCTCTCTCTCTCTCTCACACACACACACACACACACACACACACACACAAACAAAAGATTTACACTGGTTTCATCATGACGTGATCCCACGACATGTCATTCTAAATGCCAGTTCAATACGTTACATGTAATATCCCTGCTTCCAGACAACTTTCCGTGTGCACTGCTTACATCAGATTAGTTATACAAAAATGATGACATACAGTTACTCAACACTGTTCTCCGAAATTTATTCATAACCTTACACGCTGACCAACAATAAAAATATGCTATGCCATGGAAGTCATCTGGCCACAAACACAATGCTGCCTGTGCAAAGCTGGTCACAGTTGCTAGTTTGGTATAAATTGAATAAGGTTGTCTTGTAAAGAGATGCAGGACAGAATTTCTGGAACTGAGGACATACGGGAAGCTCCTGCATGAGGTGGGTAATCTTCAACTTCAGCACAAGTCGAATGCTGTCATTTCTATTATTGAATAATCGTCCAAGCTTAAAGGTGGTGATAGACTTGGAGAACAGGTTTTGCTTACAAGCAGTAATCAAAGTTTTAATTACCACCTCACACAAATAATAGCTAGGCGGTTACATATTTGTTTGCTATTGGCAGGTATGTGACTCCAGTCCTGGTAAACTTCGAAATCCTCATGCCACAGTACCATAGCATGCTGCTATAAAAGCTAAAAGACAAGGGATGAGCCAAAACATTACGACCACTGCCCACTGCGTTGTTGAATACCTCCTGGTGGTTTTGCAGGCACGCGACACAGTAGGGAAAGAATATAAGTGCAAGACAGGCAAATGGGCAGTCACTACAGTGGAGATGTGAGCCACAAATGCGGAAATCCACTGATATAACTGGTTTTGACAAAAGGCCCACTGTTGTGGTGCTGTGGCTGGAAATGAGGACCTCTGAAACAGCAAAGCTGGTCGCCTGTCTGTGTACTACTGTCGTGAAGACCGACAGACATTGACTGAAGGACGGTGAAATATGCCGTACGGTACTGGACGACCCCGTCTCGTCACAAAAGGCAGTGGTCGGAGGATCCCCCATTGTGTAATCCGCGATAGGAAGCGATCTGTGGTAGATTTGATCACAGAGTACAATGCCGGTGCAGGCCCAATTGTTTCAGAGCATACCCTTTAAAGGCCACTGTCGAATACGGAGCTCCACATCAAATGATTGCTACGTGTACCTGTGTCCACCCAATGACATTGCCAGTTATGATCGTAGTGAGCACAGCACCACTGAGTTTTCACCGCAGATTGATAGAAACGTGTCACCTTAAAAAAAAAATCGCTTTTCTCGTTACACCAGATCGGTCGTCGGGGTCTTACGCACCGTTATCCAGACGAATACCTGCAAGAAACATGCTGCGAATCACAGAAGTATGCAAGTGAGGGCACAAGTATGCTACAGGGTACGAGTTGTGCTTCCGTGGGACCTGTGACAGTAATCGAAGGAATCACGTGAACATTACTGTGGACACCTGCACTAATTCGTACTTGAAATCTCCCCCTATGGCGATGACATCTTCCAGCAGTATAAATGTGTGTCGTGAGGTCATAATCGTACTACAGTGGTTCGAGGGGCACTGTAGTGAACTCGCATCGACGTCCCGGTCAGTGAATGTGCCCGACCTCTAATCACAGGAACACGTATCAATCACCAGCTGATCGCCTGTGGTTTGCGAGGACGTCTGGTGCCGCATACTTCTGGAATCCTGTCAAGGACTTGTAGAATCCACACCGAGCAGAGAGCAGAATCACTGCTGTGTTGCGATTGCATAGTGGACCGACACACTATTAAACAGATAATCATGTTTTTGCTCATCAGTGTACTTCTTATTACAATGGCACATATCCAGTACATGCTCTTGGGGGTTGGACCCCAGTTTTTCAGACAGGCCCTTCTAATGCTCATAATAGTATCTTTCGCATTGAAACATATATTCTTTACATGATGGGTCTACGATAGCGCTGCATCCACGATTGTCCTTAATACTTTATTCCCCCCCCCCCCCCCCCCTCCCCCCACCACCACCACCACCAATTGAGTCTTGTCAAGGAGCTGGAGACTCCTTTACGTACTTTGTGTAAACTTCATCGCAGAGAGTACTTTTTCTTGGGACTGACCCTTAGATCGTGTTTCAGTCCTAATCCACCTGCATATGCTAGTCTCAGTGCCACGCCCTTCTGCTAGTATAACCACAGATTCGAGGGTCGTATTGCTAAAATCCCCTCAATATCCAAAGAACAGTTTCCTTAAAGTCTATACCTTTTTCCACCTTGTGTAGTGTTGTTCCACACGATCTACCTGGTGGATATGCCTGCTGGTTACCTCAGTTAACCTCTTTCCCCTAACACGCACACTAAAGAGTTTTTCAAATGTCTTAAAAGAAAGGACAACAGCCTGGTAAGTCTCATATCCTTAGCCATGGTATCATTAGTTCTCCCTTTGGAAATGAAACAACTCCCACTGTCCTCCACACATTATAAATGATTCCTACTACTAGGCAGATCCTGAACACTCTACACGAGAATCTGCACTCAGGTGAGAGAAGTCACTTATATTCACATATACAGATGACGGTAGTATCGTGTGCACAAGGTGTAAAAGGGCAGTGCATTGACGGAGCTGTCATTTGTACCAGGTGATTTGTATGAAAAGGTTTCCAATAAGTCGGAATAAGACGCACGGGACATTCCATTCTGGAAATCGATAGCAAATTCAATATTCCGAGATACACAGTGTCGAGAGTTTGCCAAGAATATGAGACTTCAGCATTACCTGTCATCACAGACAACGCAGGTGAACAGCCTTCAATTAATGCACAGCAGCATTCACTTAGAGATGTCAAGTGTTAACAGACACGCAATGGTATGTGAAATAACCACACAAATCAATGTGAGACATACGACAAACATATCCGTTAAGACAGTGCTGTGAAATTCGTCATTAATGGGCTACGGCAGCAGACGACTGACGCGAGTGCTTTTACTAGAAGCACATCACCTGCAGTGCCGCTCCCGGGTTCGTGATCATATCGATTGGTTCCTAGACAATTGGAAAACCGTGGCCTGCTCAGCTCAGTCCAGACTTCAGCCGGTAAGAGCTGACAGTAGAATTCAAGTGTGGCACAGACCCCACTGTGCCACGGATCCGAACTGCCGAAGAGGGACTGTGCACGTCGGTGGTGGCTCCGTAATGGTGTAGGCTGTGTTTACACAGAACGGACAGCATACTCCGGCCCAACTGAACCGATCACTGACTGCAAATGGTCATGTTTGGCTACGCTGAAACCATTTTCAGCCATTCATGGACATCGTGATCCCAAACAGTGTCGAAGTAGCATCTCTCTTCATTCCTTAGTACTTCAATGTAGCATTTCTTTAAGTACTCATTCTTCCTGACGAATCTCTTAAACTTCAGCCCATTATTCATCACTACTACACTGTGATCAGAGCCTATATCTGCTCCTCGGTACGCCTTACACTCCAGTAGCTGATTTCAGAATCTCTGTCTGACCATGACGTAATCTAACTCTTCCCCTATCTCCCAGTATTTTACAAGTATACCTTCTCCTCTTGTCATTCTTGAACAGAGTATTACTAATAATTTATTACAGAACTCAATTAGTCTTTCTTCTCTCTCATTCCTAGTACTGAGCCCATATTCTCCCATAACCCTTTCTGCTCTCCTTCCCCTACAACCACATTCCACTCACCCATAACTATTAGATTTTCATCTTCCTTTACGTACTGCATTACTTGTTCAATATCCTCATATACTTTCTCTCTATTTTCCAACGTCTCAAGCTGAAGATCTTCATCTTCAGCTTGAGACGTTGGCACGTATACCTGAACTTATCATTGTCAGTGATGGTTTGTATCAATTATGATAAGAAAATCAATCACAGAAATGTTCAAAGAAACACATTCTCTGCCCTACCTTCCTATGTAAATTTGAATTCTACTCCCGTTACACCATTTTCTACTGTTGTTGATATTACCCTACACTCATATGAATAGAAATACTTGTCTTCTTTCCATTTCACTTCACTGACCCACACTGTATCCAGATTCAGCCTTTGCACTTCCGTTTTCCGATTTTCTAGCTTCCCTATCACGTTATTCAATCTTTAATTCATGATGACACCCCCCCCCCCCTGGCAGTCCCCTCACAGAGATCCGAATGGGGGTCTATTCCTGAATCTTTTGCCAATGGGGAGATGATCGTGACACTTTTTCCATTGTAGGTCACATGTCCTGTGGATACACATTATGTGTCTTTAATGCATTGCCATCTGCATCCTCGTGCCATTGATCATTGCTGATTTTTCCGACTCGGGGGCAGTTTCCCACCCCAAGGGCAAAGAGAGTCCTGAACCTCTGTCGGTTCCTCCACCCTCTTTGACTAGGCTGTTGGCATAATCAAGGTGACTTCTTACACTGGAAGTCTTCAACTGCCAATGATGATTATATTATTCAAAATTTAAGCAGTGGCCAGGTTAGAACTCAGGACTGAGGACGTTTTGATTACTAATCAAAGACTCTACCCCTTGACCACAAATGAGCATACTTCACATAAATTTGATGAACAGGGCGTTCAGAAATTCCCGTTACAAATTTCTATGACTTTTAGAGGGGAGTGAGTACACAACATTTTGAGTAAGAACCCATGTCCGGAAATGTATTGTTTCCTTTGTATGGCGGTTTCAATTCAGACGTTTAACTTGTCCACTTCTGCTTGAGGAACTGAATTAGGCATGACAATAAGTACAATTATTAGACAACAATTGGAAAGAAAACATAACAAAACATTCATTTATGATTTAAGCACATTTGTTTGAATTTACTAAAAAATCTAAATTCCGTCCGAACAGGCCACGAAAGACCGATGGTACCGACCGGCTGCCATGTCATTATCGGCCCGTAGGCATCACAGGATGCAGGTATGGTGGGGCATGTGATCAGCACACCACTCTCCCAGCCATTTGTTAGTTTATGAGACCGTGTTTGTATTGACACTTAACCCCCTTGACAATGAGTGTTGCAAATTTGCATCATACAAATTCTATGCTAATAACTGGAAGGTTACCTGTTTTTGAGCACTGGTGTCAGTAGGTGCTGATTCTGCATGAAGCTAGCAACACTTCTGAAAAGTGCTGCATTCTCCCAACTGTTTCAGGTATGTCTAATGTGCAACAGCTTTTTATTTTTATCTTTCATCTGGATATTTATTCAGACATTAAGGGGTTAAACATTACATGTTTACAGTATTCCAAAACAGAAAACAACCTAGCATACTGTACAGATTAGATTAGATTAGATAGGAATAATCCATCTAACTACAGACCTATATCATTGACGTCTGTTTGCAGTAGGGTTTTGGAGCATATACTGTATTCAAACATTATGAATCACCTCGAAGGGAACGATCTATTGGCACGTAGTCAGCATGGCTTCAGAAAACATTGCTCTTGTGCAACACAGCTAGCTCTTTATTCGCACGAAGTAATGGCCGCTATCGACAGGGGATCTCAAGTTGATTCCGTATTTCTAGATTTCCTCACAAGTGACTTCTAACCAAGCTGCGGACCTATGGGGTATTGTCTCAGTTGTGCGACTGGATTCGTGATTTCCTGTCAGGAAGGTCGCAGTTCGTAGTAATAGACGGCAAATCATCGAGTAAAACTGAAGTGATATCAGGTGTTCCCCACGGAAGCGTCCTGGGACCTCTACTGTTCCTGATCTATATAAATGACCTGGGTGACAATCTGAGTAGTTCTCTTAGGTTGTTCGCAGATGATGCTGTAATTTACCGTCTAGTAAGGTCATCCGAAGACCAGTAGCAGTTGCAAAGCGATTCAGAAAAGATTGCTGTATGGTGTGTCAGGTGGCAGTTGACGCTAAATAACGATAAGTGTGAGATGATCCACATGAGTTCCAAAAGAAATCCGTTGGAATTCGATTACTCGATAAATAGTACAATTCTCAAGGCTGTCAATTCAACTAAGTACCTGAGTGTTAAAATTACGAACAACATCAGTTGGAAAGACCACATAGATAATATTGTGGGGAAGGCGAGCCAAAGGTTGAGTTTCATTGGCAGGACACTTAGAATATGCAACAAGTCCACTAAAGAGACAGCTTACACTACACTCGTTCGTCCTCTGTTAGAATATTGCTGAGCAGTGTGGGATCCTTACCAGGTGGGATTGACAGAGGACATCGAAAGGGTGCATAAAAGGGCAGCTCGTTTTGTATTATCACATAATAGGGGAGAGAGTGTGGCAGATATGATACGCGAGTTGGGATGGAAGTAATTACAGCAAAGACGTTTTTCGGCGCGACAAGACCTTTTTACAAAATTTCAGTCACCAACTTTCTCTTCCGAAAGCGAAAATATTTTGTTGAGCCCAACCTACATAGGTAGGAATGATCATCAAAATAAAATAAGAGAAATCAGAGCTCGAACAGAAAGGTTTAGGTGTTCGTTTTTCCTGTGCGCTGTTCGGGAGTGGAATAGTAGAGAGATAGTATGATTGTGGTTCGATGAACCCTCTGCCAAGCACTTAAATGTGAATTGCAGAGTAGTCATGTAGATGTAGATGTAGATTAATACTTGTTCCATAGATCATGAGTATGGCACTTCGTAATGATGTGGAACGTGTCAGGTTAATGAAAGATGTCTGTACACGATATTACATTACACAAAATATTGCATGACACTAATGTTTAAGTTAGTTTTTTTTTTCCCTCCCTTAATTTATATCTAAAAATTCAGCCAATGAGTAGAAGGAGTTGTCATCTAGAAATTCTTTTAATTTATTTTTAAATGTTGGTTGACTATCTGTCAGGCTTTTGATGCTGTTTGGTAGGTGACCAAAGACTTTTGTGGCAGCATAATTTACCCCCTTCTGTGCCAAAGTCAGATTTAACCCAGCATAGTGAAGATCATCCTTTCTCCTGGTGTTATAGCTATGCACACTGCTATTGCTTTTGAACTGGGCTGGATTATTAACAACAAATTTCATAAGTGAATATATATACTGTGAGGTTACTGTGAGGATCCCTAGATGTTATTACTATACTTGTATCATCAGCAAAAAGAACTAACTTTGCATCTTCATCAATAGGGAATGGTAAGTCATTAATGTATATCAAGAACAGTAAAGGACCTAAGACCGAACCCTGTGGCACCCCGTACTTGATTAGCCCCCCCCCCCCCCCCAAAGTTTGAGGAATCAGCTGTTGTTTTAACATTACATGAACCACTTATTTCAACTTTCTGCATTCTTCCAGTTAAGTATGATTAAACCATTTGTGCACTGCCCCCCCTCAAACCATAATGATTTAGCCTATCTAAAAGAATTCCATGATTTACACAATCAAAGGCCTTTGAGAGATCACAAAAAATACCAATGGGTGATGTTCGGTTATTCAGAGCATTTAATATTTGATCAGTGAAAGCATATATAGCATTTTCTGTTGAAAAGCCTTTCTGAAAACCAAACTGATATTTTGTTAGTACTTTATTTTTACAAATATGGGAGGCTACTCTTGAATACATTACTTTCTCAAAATTTTTTGATAGAGCTGTCAGAAGAGAGATTGGGCGATAGTTGTTGACATCCGACGTATCCTCCTTTTTATGCAATGGTTTTACAATGGCATATTTCAGTATATCGGGGAAAACACCCTGCTCCAAAGAGCTATTACATGCGTGGCTGAGAATCCTACCTATCTGTGGGGAACAACTTTAAGTATCTTGCAGAAAATGCCATCAATTCCGTAAGAGCTTTTACTTTTCAGTGAGTTTATTATTTTACTGATTTCAGAGGGAGAGGTTGGTGGAAATACAGTTGTTTCAAACTTCGCAAGTATGGCCTCTTCTATTAGAAGCCTTGCCTCTTCTAGTGAAGATCTAGATCCTATTTTCTCCACAACATTTAAAAAATGATTATTGAAAATATTTCCAATTTCTGATTGTTTGTTAGTACACTTGTCATTCAGTTTCATAGCACTAAAGTCTTCCTGTGCTCTTGGTTGCCCTGTTACCCTTTCAATAATATTCCAAATTGCTTTAATTTTATTATCAGAGTTGCTGATCTCAGACATGATACACATACTTCTGGACTTTTTAATAACTTTTCTTAGTATCGCACAATAGTTTTTATAATATTGAACAATTTTGGGGTCAGTACTCCCTCTTGCTGTTAGATACAGTTCTCTTTTACAGTTGCAAGATATTCTTATTCCTTTAGTTAGCCAAGGTTTTTTATATGTTTTCTTGGAATTATGTTTAACTATTTTCTTGGGAAAACAATTTTCAAATACCCTTAAAAATGTATCATGAAATAGTTTATATTTCAAGTTTGCATCGGGTTCCATATACACTTTATCCCAGTCTAGCTGCTTTAGGCTTTCCCTAAAGTTTGCAGTATTTATATTGTTAACTGAACGCACTGCTTTGAAATTCTGATTTGATATACTGCATGGAGCTATGTCATGTACTTAACAGTACTGACGCATTAAAATGGCGGTTCGTGTGATGACCACCAACATTGTTACAGATGATGTATCTGTGAAGTATGTTATGGTACACACTCTCCATTCAAACAGGTTTCTAGTGTAGTGGTGAGAACTCTGTCTCTACAGGATTCTCTTAACTTAAACTCTGCATATGACCCCACAAGAAGTAGTCCACAGGTGTCTGTGGCCGCGACACGGTCGGACCACCTCAGCATATCCATATATTGCCATATTATCTGTTTAGACGTCTCCGAATTGCGTGTGAGAAGTGAGGTGGTGCACATCACACTAAAACCATATTTCCTGATGGACATTCAGTGGCACATCTTTCATGAACGGCTCACTGTTTTTTTTTTTAGGAAGATCAAGTGTGTAGGACCAGTTAGCTCGAGTGGAAGAAGGTATGCAGCAATGACATGACTGTCCGGAATACCTCCACACACATAAATATCAAATCAGTACCAAAATCCCTGAACATGTGTGGCACAAAGGTTTTTATCTGTCCAAATATGGCTGTTTCATGGATTCAAAACACAGTCCCTAGAGAACTTACATTCACCTGTGAACAGAATTCGATGCAGAAACGGGGCTGTGTCAATGCTATGGTGCAGGAACCACAGACAGTGGGCAACATGTTGTAGAAAATTGGTTGGACCTATACTGTGTACCCTCTGTAAGTGGTACAAATGTAACTGTTGCTCACACAGAATATCCCAGACGATACTGTAACATGACACCCACTGCAAGTGTAATTGTTCCACTGACAGGTTCTCTTCAACGTAAAGCAGTGCATCATCTTCAAATTCAGGCACGCGGCATTGTCGTCGGACACCACAGTCCTGCCTCCTCACGGTGAAGGTACCTGTTTCTCGGAACTGCTGCTTAACTCAGGCAGACAGTTTGTGCAATAGCATGCTACGTTATAGAAAATGTTCGCGATACAGCCGACTAGCAGTTATTCCGTTATTACCTCAAGCTTCGTCGTACACAAAAAGCACATCCGTGTATTCCAAAAAGTGTACCGAGTCGTATGTACTGTATCAGAGACATACAGGCATTGAATATGTCTTGCAGCAAGGTAGACACTGAACAACATTAGGTGACTGTCTGATGTAAAACATATCATCCTGTCCACCCTGTTGCATATCAGGACAAGCAACTCCGAGACTTTTCTCTTTCCTCAGCAGACGTGGATGTGTTACACGTCTCAATTGAAACTGTCACAGTATGGAAATGCTATGTTTCCGAACATGGATTCCTCTTCTAAATATTATGTATTCACCCCCCTCTACAAATGATATAAGTTTGTAATGGGAATTTCCAAATACGTTGTACGTGAATAAGAGGCACCTGCCAACAGTTCCAGATGCCTCAATACTGAGAATAGCACAATCAAGTGAAGAGTCTCTAATTGCTGTCTGAGGCAATTTCTTTACTTCCGAGAGGGGTGTCGACAAAGCTTTAAAATGCTTTTCGGAGTGGCGATCCCAACACAACAATAGGCTATGAATAGGTACAGTTAGTTCTCGGTGAAATTGGAGAAGTAATGTACCAGTCCGGAAACACTGGCTGGATAACAGCAGCGGTTAGCAAAGAAGAAAGCCCAACTGTTGACTGCAGAGCTAACAGTACTTCACTGTCTGGCAGATGCCCAGGCAGTGAGTCGACGTAAGAACACAGCTTGCAGCACCTCAAGGAGATGGCCGAGTCAGACGTCAAAGTATCGTGGATAAATGTGGAATCTACAACTGCCTGGCTAATGTCTAGATAAATGAGAGGCGAGAACAGAGGCAACGTATTTCCAGCACCAAAATTTAAACTTATGTCATTTGTTGTTTTTCAGCGTATTATCAAGTTTCGAGGGAAATATTTTGCGATTATGGCAGTGAGTCGACCGATTTAAATGATTTAGTTCTGTATGCTGACATTGTCCATTGGAGCTTGTCTTACAGATTAATTGCAAAGACATTAAAATGTGTCAAATGTGACGGTGAAATGACTCTTAAAAAGTCAAAGTCTTGTGAGGATGGAATTGTCTGGAAGTGCAGCTAAAGCCGTCGCCACTTTGAGTAAGTGGATCAATGCTTACTAAGAAGAGTCAAATATTTGATACACTAGTTAACATTGATGCACCTACCTTCTCCCAAGAATTAATTAAAAAGTATTGAGCCACTTACTCAGTGTGCTCAAGCAGAGAAATATTTTATTCTTTTTTTTAAAAAAATATATCACAGGCTGCTCTGCTGTCCTTGGTTTGCAGATACTTGTACAGTTTAAATGGCTGAGATTCAAATGAGGAGCACAAGTAAATTTATAATCCTCATTTACTGCAATGTTTCACCCTTTCTTCTGAATGTATTACTTCAAAATACGTCATCTACCTGCTGCTCTCTCATTGGCTGCAAAACACAAACAGCTGAGATGCTTTCTTTTGTTCCCACTGTGCCTCGTGGAAAGCACTGACAACATTCCTGCACAAAACACGTAAGCACGGCGCTATGGCTATTCTAGACTTTTACTCTCTGCCTCACACCAAAAACTGCACATTAATTCATTGTGCTCACTACATTTGCTACATTGCATTTAGTTAGTGTTAACACATATTGTATTAAGACATGAAGTGATAATTTATTGTTAATACACAGATTAAGTTTCTGAAGTTTGCTCCTCTTCTAAAGTATTGCTTGAATCATTCCTCACCCCTGAAGGTTCTCCATCACTGGATATACAAAACACAACGAGTGTGTTGTTAGTGAATCAACGAATGAATGAATGAATGTACATACCGAGGGGATTGGTTTGCATCTTCCAAGGCCTCTCCCCATCTTCTCCAGTTTCCAGTTCAAAGTATGCTCTATTCCTCTCTCTCACCACCTCTTCCAGATTTGCCATACTCTCTTTCACCTGCAAAGTAAAATGCAACAAGATTCTCAAATAACTGTAGCCCTCTTATTAGTAGAAGACATAAGCTATCGAGAGCCGCAAAGCTCTTTTAAATAAAGAATTCCTGACAGACCTGAGAGAGAGAGAGAGAGAGAGAGAGAGAGAGAGTAGCAAGGAAAGGCCACATGTATTAATTGAACAGGTAAACAAAGTTTTAATTACCACCTCAAATAAATAAAATTATGCAATAATTTTCTTGTTTATTTGAACTACACACATGTAATTCTGGGACACACATTCCAAAACTCAAACCAAGAACAGCTGCCATCATGGTAACTTAGAAAAAGATATCCTCGGTGTAGTGAAGCAGCTTAAATTACTTAGCCGAGGCAAGCCTTCCACTACATATTATATACCAATAAGACTCCTTTCATTGTATGCTGATACAACAGCTCCATATTTAGCAGTCATATACAACCATTCTCTCTACAAAGAAATCCGCACCTGAAGACTGGAAAGTTGCACAAGTCACACCAATGATCAAGAAAGGAAGTAGGAGTAATCTGCTGAATTACAGACCCACATCAGTGACGTCAATTTGCAGTAGGGTTCTGGAACATATACAATGGCATACCCAAAAGAAACCAAAATTAATTTTTGGCAAACAGAGCTTTCGCAATACTGCGTTTTTCCACTAGGAGCACACAGAATAAACATTCCAGTCAACTGAATGCTGTCAGTGAAGGAGGACACGACTAGTTTTAACACAGTTTCTAATGACAACTGTTTTGTGCAAATGTTGTTTCTGCAATAGCTGATTTTCGTGAACAGTGTACAGCTGTGAAATTACTGCTTTTTACTCAGAAAAAAGTGTAGCAGAAATCTCTTGAAATGTTAAATAAGGCATATAAGGTTGATGTTATGGCGAAAACTTGGGTATTTGAGTGATTTTCCCATTTCAAAAATGATGAAATGTCAACTGATGACAAACCTCATCCTAGTCATCATTTCCACAGCATGAACAAGTGAAAATGTTAAAAATATTCATGCAATCACCAACAAAGATTGACGACGGACCACTGAAGAAATTATGGACTGCCACAATTGACTTGGCGTTTGGTGCAGTGAATTGTGACAGAAGAATTGGGAATGCTAGGAGTGGCTACCAAATTTGTGCCACGAGTGCTGAACAAAAACAAGGTTAGACAGATGTATGCTGTGCTTTGAAAGAAGAGTCCTAAAATGAGCCAAAGCTTATTTTAAAAATAATCGCAGGTGACGAAACTTGGTGTTACGCTTCAAATCCTGAATCAATGTAACAATTACGCTAGTGGAAGACTTCAAATCCCCCACCCCCGAGAAAGCCCATCATGTGAAATTAACATTAAAACAATGCCAATCCAACCAGTTTGTACAAAAGTCAAGATAGTTAACCAGGATTTTACTTGGAAATTTTGAAAAGACTGGTCAACAGTATGCTGCAGAAGCAGCCTGATTTGTGGTAGTTCAGTGACTGGTTTTCCCATCCTGATAATAACCCTGCTCACATAGCCCCGTCTGCGTGACAATAGATGACCAAAAATGGTATGACCCCTCTTCCACAACCCCCATACTAACCCAACCTTTTTGTTTTGTTTCCTAGAATGAAAAGAGACCTGAAAGGAAAGCATTTTGCTGGTTTTGCAGAGATTTTTTTTTTTTTTGGGGGGGGGGGGGGACTATGGTGATGATGGAGGTGCTGTCAAGCATCAAAGAAGATGAATTTAAACAATGTTTTAAAAAATGCAATAAAATATTTGATGAGTGTATTAGTGAAAATGGAGAGTACTTTGAAGGGTATTGAAGGTTTGTGCTGAAAACATGCATCATCATCATGAAAACATGAATAAATAAGTTAAGAAAATAAGTTTGGTTTCTCTGAGTAGCCCCTCATACTGTGTTCAAACTTTATGAATTATCAAAATGAAAACAATCTATTGACACACAGTTAGCACAGATCCAGAAAATATAATTCTTGTGACACACAACCAGCTCTTTATTCACATCAAATAATGAGTGCTATCAACAAGGGATCTCGAATGAATTCCATATTTCCAGAAAGCTTTTGACACCATTCCTCACAAGAGGCTTCTAATCAAACCGTATGCTTACAGAGTGTCATCTCAATTGTGTGACTGGATTTGGGATTTCCTGTCAGAAAGCTCAGTTCATAGTAACCGATGGAAAATCATTTAGTAAAACAGAATTGACATCTGGTATTTCCCAAAGAAATAATGTACACCCTCTGCTGTTCCCGATCTTTGTTAATGATTTAGGAGACAAACTGAACAGATCTCTCAAACTGTTTGCTTATGAGGCTGTCATTACTGTCTAGTAAAGTTATCACAAGAGCTAAGGCAATTGCAAAATGAATTACACGAGTTGTGAAAAGTGGTAATTAACTCCAAATAATGAAAAGTCTTCTGTCATTCACACGAGTGATAACAGAAATCCATTAGACTTCTGTCACACAAATCTAAAGGCTCTCAATTCAACTAAATACTTAGGGATTATAGTTGCAAATAACTTAAAATTGGAATGAACACATATGACAGAACTAAGGCTTTCACGATTGGATGACACTGTTGCCAGTAAACCATCCAGAGTGTAAGGTTGTGGTCCACAAAACTCTTCTGTTCCTAATGTTTTGTCCAGAACTGCGCTGTGCATCTTCTTGCCGATGACAGGTCGGACATATGATAGTGAAATATATATTGCAGAAAACAGATGTGGCCAGAGTTACATGTAATAAGCAGAGAAGATCCTTGTCGAAGATAGAACTTAACCATTTATTGTCACCTGGGGGGGGGGGGGGGGGGGAGGGGTGACCAAGGTGCTTAGCAATTCTGATGAGCCACTGTCCATACATCGCTAATTTTCATGGTCTCTTCTTTCCTGTTAAACTTACCCCTATGCTTATGCATTTCAATGGCTTCTCTACATAGCCGTGGATAATAGTTCATCATCGCACACAAAAATTTTGTTTTATAAAACTTCACTTGGTGACTTCCTGACTGAAGACCATGCTCTCCTAGAGGCAATTTGTCTATTTTTCCTAGCCCACAAGAGACTTTTTTGTTCCTTTAGCTATGTATTCTGATAAAGTCATCTACTTCTATTTGAAAAGAAGAAAAAAGTGCTTTACTGAAGACTGAAGCTTTGTGCTCTAGACTTTATGACCTACTCAAAATTCATAAAACTGATCTTCCTCCGAGTATTTATCACAGACAAGATAATTGTCAGGATAGGACCGCTTTTATTCTCTATGTATGTAAGTGACGCGATGGGCTGGGTGAGCAGCAGTTTACAGCTGTTTGCTGATGATGATGCAGTGTACAGGAAAGTGTTGTCATCGAGTGACTGTAAGAATATATATGACAACTTAAGCAAAATTTCTAGTTGCTGTGATGAATGACAACTTGCTCTAAACATAGACAAATGTTAGTACATGTGGATGAGTAGAAGAAATAGCCCTATAACATTCAAATACAGCATAAGTAGAGTGCTGCTTCACACAGTCACTTCAATTAAATACCTACGCGTAACATCGCAAAATGGTACAAAACAGAATGTAGTAGGAATGCCGAATACTCAACTTTGTTTTAATGGGAGAATTTTGGAAAAGTGTACAGTGTAGCTCATCCATAGAGGAGATGGCGTATAGAATATTAGTGTGACGCATCTGCGAGTACTGTTCCAAGTGTTTGGGATCCACACCAGGACGGCTTAAAGGAAGACATCCAAGCAATTCAGTAGCATGCTGCTAGATTTGTTGCCAGTAGGTCTGATCAGCATATAAGTATTATGGAGACTCAAATGGGTGCTCATTCTGAAAGGCCGTATTGCACAAATTTAGAGAACCGGCATTTGAGGCTGACTGCAGAACAATTCTACTGCCACCAAAGTACATTTTGCAAATGTCACCAAAGTACATTTTGCAAATGTCAAAGTGGTAGGTGGATCAAAACAAAATGTCCAGACACTCTGTGACCGAAATGGTACTGAAACAGAGGACGACAGACTGAAGGGCGAAATACTAAATGTCTTTTTCCAAAGCTGTTTCACAGAAGAAGACTGCACTGTAGTTCCTTCTCTAGATTGTCGCACAGATGACAAAATGGTAGATATCGAAGTAGACGACAGAGGGATAGAGAAACAATTAAAATCGCTCAAAAGAGGAAAGGCCGCTGGACCTGATGGCATACCAGTTCGATTTTACACAGAGTACGCGAAGGAACTTGCCCCCCCCTTCTTGCAGCGGTCTACCGTAGGTCTCTAGAAGAGCGTAGCATTCCAAAGGATTGGAAAAGGGCACGGGTCATTCCTGTTTTCAAGAAGGGACGTCGAACAAATGTGCAGAACTATAGACCTATATCTCTAACGTCTATCAGTTGTAGAATTTTGGAACACGTATTATGTTCGAGTATAATGACTTATCTGGAGACTAGAAATCTACTCTGTAGGAATGAGCATGGGTTAACGGTCGTGTGAAACCCAGCTCGCGCTATTTGTCCACGAGACTCACAGGGCCAGGGTTCCCAGCTAGATGCCGTGTTTCTCGACTTCCGCAAGACATTCGATACATTTCCCCAGTCATTTAATGTACAAAGTAAGAGCATATGGACTATCAGACCAATTGTGTGATTGGATTGAAGAGTTCCTAGATAACAGAACGCAACATGTCATTCTCAATGGAGAGAAGTCTTCTAAAGTAAGAGGGATTTCAGGTGTGCCGCAGAGGAGTGTCGTAGGACCGTTGCTATTCACTATATACATAAATGACCTTGTGAATGACATCAGAAGTTCAGTAAGCTTTTTGCGGATGATGCTGTGGTACATCGAGAGGTTGTAACAATGGAAAATTGTACTGAAATGTAACAATGGAAAATTGTACTGAAATGCACGAGGATCTGCAGCGAATTGACGCACGGTGCAGGAAAGGGCAATTGAATCTCAATGTAGACAAGTGTAATGTGCTGTGAATACATACAAAGATAGATCCCTTATCATTTAGCTACAATATAGCAGGTCAGCATCTGGAAGCAGTTAATCCGATAAATTACCTGGGAGTACACATTAGGACTGTTTTGAAATGGAATGATCGTATAAAGTTGATTGTCGGTAAAGCAGATGCCAGACTGAGATTCATTGGAAGAATCCAAAGGAAATACAATCCGAAAACAAAGGAAGTAGGTTACAGTACGCTTGTTCGCCCGCTGCTCGAATACTGCTCAGCTCTGTGGGATCCGTACCAGATATGTTGATAGAATGGATAGAGAAGATCCAACAGAGAGCAACACGCTTCGTTACAGGATCATTTAGTAATTGCGAAAGCGTTACAGAGATGATAGATAAACTCCAGTGGAAGACTGCAGGAGAGATGCTAAGTAGCTCGGTATGGGCTTTTGTTGAAGTTCTGAGAACATACCTTCTCCGAAGAGTTGAGCAGTATATTGCTCCCTCCTACATATATCTCGCGGAGAGACCGTTAGGATAAAATCAGAGAGAGTAGAGCCCACACAGAAGCATACTGACAATCATTCTTTCCAAAAACAATACGAGACTGGAACAGAAGGGAGAACCGATAGAGGTACTCAAGGTACCCTCCGCCACACACCGTCAGGTGGGTTGCGGAGTATGGATGTAGATGAAGATAAGGACTGTGAAGGCAAGATGTGAGAAATTGGAGCTCATTTGGAGGCTTTTAGACAGTCACTTTTCCCTCTACAGGAGAGGAAAGGACTAGAAGTTGCCCAAGGTACCCTCTGCCATCCACGGTACGGTGGTCTGCAGTATACGTATGCAGATGTAGATAATGCTGTCGGCAATGAAAGAAAAATTAGAATTTCACGTAAGATTGTTTGGATAAGACTCATTATTAAGGGTGAGTATAAATTTTTAACTGGGCCTTTTTATCAATCGATAGACTCACCCCCAGATATAACCAAAACCGCGAAGTTGCTAACATGTATTTTCCCCCATCATATAGGAGTCACTAGATGAGACATCAGCATACATCAACTGACAGGGATAATTACAATTTTTTGAGTAGGAAGTACGAAAAAACATCTGGCGAAACAATACTGAATGCTTTGTACGAATACTACTAAGAACAGGTAATTTGGAAGTCCACACATGTTGGAAATGTCTTAAATCTAATGGAAACAAATAAAACTGACTTTTTCGAGAGTGTCCTGTTGAAACTGGTAACATTGACCATGAATCAACTGTTGCAACAATGATTTTCTAAATAGAAATGACAACAGAAACAAGTAGAAAGATTTAAATTTTCATTAAGGTAGATAGAGAGGCAGTAGTGTCACATATCAAAGAACACATTTACCTCTTGGCAGGAGCATTTACAAAGAACTGTGGTGAAGATTTATAAGAATAGTCGACCCTCTTGCACTTACCATCACAGACAGAACACGGGTGCCGTCTTGTGCAGACATTTGACTTCTGTCAGTATTTCACATTTTCTCTTCAATTAAAATTAATAGTTACTTCTCGTAAAATGTGAGTTTCCACAATTGTTGCTGTTTGAAAGTACTGCCATTATAGAAGTAAAAAGTGTGATGTAAACTTATTGCATTCTAGGTTACGGTGACCGGAAGTCCTATTTTAGGGGATCGTCCCTTATTTAGCTAAGAGTCCCATTGTCCCTACAAAATACATACAGTATGTATGTTGTACCATATTTCATTAATTGTCCTATTCATTTTTAAATAGCACATTTTTAAATAATGTATAGCATAACTAAATGGAGAACAAGTGTGATCATACCCAAAGAATGAATCAAATACGCTCTTTGATTAAACCAAATGAGGCAGGATTTTTTTTAAGTTCTCTGGTCAGTACTACATAATGATTTCACACGGCTAGCAGTTTGTCACTTCTGCTTTAAGTCGCTACATTTAGAAGTGGTTTTTTAGACCCTCAGAGTCACATGTTACATTACTTGTGTGATATAATGCAAACCTTTCACATAATTGCTAAAAAGAAAGCACATATTTGCAGATGAAATTAAAGCCGAGTTTCCGTTCCTGAAACAAGAACAGTAAAGAGTGAAATTGCTTTGCACTACAGAGGTCTATCTGATGATGTGCAACACGGCAATCAAACAACCATTTCTTCAGGTCAATCGACCACATTACTGCAACTATCAGGAAGCTGTTTGAGATGAAATTTACCTGTTCCAGAACTACTGTTTGTCTCAAATGAAAGTTTATATTTGAGGATCTATCTGTGCAGCTACAACAAACCGTAGGAGAGTGAGGGTACGTTCACTTCTCACTCGGCCTTTAGGAATTTGTTTAAAATGGAGCACTTCTCAGGAGCAGACCGTGTATTCTGTGTGCAGAAATTGTACAACAACAGTGATTCAGCAGCTGTAGCACAGAGGAAATTTGCAGTGATTGCGGATGGCATTACGTAAATGATGCTCAGAGTGTTCCCCTTATCCAGAAGTGGGTCGATACTGAGACCAGTACGACACTAACCAAACCGAAACTGGTGACTGAGGTCATTAAGAACAGGTGAATCTGTGGGGAGAGTAAGTCAGTCTGTACACATCTTCATTTCTAAGCATGCCAATTCTTTAAATGTGCATAAATCGGCATTGCACCAAATTCTGCACAAAGATTTTAAGCTGCACCCTTACAGAATCCAATTGGTGCAAGAATTAAGGCCTCAGGGTGCCGCACATGGGCTGCAGTTCGCTAATAACGTGAATGAGTGCCCTCGATTTAACAATACCTTGTTTTCTGACAAGGCTCATTTTCACCTGAACGGTCACATTAGTAAGCAAAATTGCCGCTACTGGAGTGTGACGAATCCTGAACAGGCCTTTGAAAAACCCTTCAGTCGCCAAACGTTACTATATGGGCTATACGGGGTGTTACAAAAAGGTACGGCCAAACTTTCAGGAAACATTCCTCACACACAAAGAAGAAACAATTAAGGGTGAAAATCGATGGAAAAGCAGTAAAAGGAATTGTGATTGGCTATGATCATGATCATGGTTATCAGATCAGGTGTGAGGAAAATCATGAGTTAACGAGATCACAGGATGTTATCTTTGATGAGAAAATTATGCAAAAGTAAAGTCCAGTAGTTCTTGTGGATCTTGATATCCCTCGGAAGTCTCAAGAGTCAGACAAAATTAAGAGCAAAGTGAAATTTAGTTTTCCAAGAGGAAATGAGTTTGATAATTACAACAATTTACAGGATGAAACCAAAGAGAGTTTAGAACAATCTGATAATGGAAGAATTCAGCTACAACTGCATGAACGTTTAACGGAAAAATGACCAAAAGACTTCAAGACTGTGTAATGCACTTAATGACCTTTGACGAAAGCAGCAATGTATCAAGAAATGGTGGAACATCAAGAAAATGGAAATTGGATTTTGGAAGATTTACCACTTGGAAAGAGGGCAATTCCATGTAAGTGGATCTGAAAACTGAAGACAAATGCTGATGGATTGGATGACAGAGTCAAAGCAAGACTGGTTATCAAAGGACTTTCTCAAAAGAAAGGTACTGATTATGAACAAAGCTTCAGCCCTGTGGCAAACTTGTAGACTATTTGAACATTACTCAGCATTGCACCAAAGAGAAGATCAACATTGCATAAATAGATGTGACTAGTGCCTTTCTTCACAGTGACATGAAGGAAATAATATTTATGACACTACCTGAAGGTATAATGGTGGTTCCGGAGAAGTATGTCAATTAATGAAAAGCTCATATTGCCTGAAACAGGCACCCCACTGGAATATGAGATTCACTTATGTGATGTACATAATGCGTGGGACAAAACCAGACACAGCATATGCTATTGGAGTAGTATCTACATGTCTTGAAAATCCAACAGAGCATGATGTAATAAGGGTAAACACAATATTTTGCTATTTTAAAGGCACATGGACTTATTTATAAATGCAGAGAGGATAAAGGCATTTTTGAATGTATAGTGATGCCAATTACTGAGGTGATTTAGGGACTGGACGATGTATCTCCAGTGTTCTCTGTCTGTACTTCAGTGGACCTGTGAATTGGACGAGTCTGTGACAAACTTCAGTTGCAATCTCTACTACAGAAGCTGAAGATGTAGTGATTAGTAAAGCAGCACGAGAAATGGTCTGGATGAATTAAAAGCTGTTGTTAGACTCACACTCACTCGTGAACTTCACCGACGTACAAAACATTTGTCTCAGACACTTTTTTGTTTGGGAAGTAGTTACAGCTAATGAAATTACCGTTCAAGAGAAGATACAGAAAATCAGCTTGAAGATTTATCATCATCATCATCATCTGCTGCTCAACTAAGATAGTTGTGAAAAAATATGAGAACGTCTAAGTTATTAAATAGGGCAGACTGTTAACGTTTTGCATTGTGAACAGTTTTATCTAATAACTTCATTCACATTTAAATATCTCTGTCGTACCAGACAAGTTTCTATGGAAAACTTGTGTCACTTCTAAATAACCAAACAACAACAACAACATGTTTTTGCCAATGGATGTAAATAGAAATACATTGTTTACAATGTAAAACCACTCAATTAATGTTGGAAGTGAATGCTTTGGTTGATAAAGAAATTTAATTTTACCCACTTCTGTTAGGGTTGCTGAAATCCCAAGTATTTAAACAAGTGATAATGTCCAGACACACATCACCTCTAGATGGATAAAAAAATGCAACAAACAGTCCAAATGTGCTTATCAAATTCATGAACACACTCCACCTTACTTTCTGACCTAAAAGCACACATTAGCCACTGCTCATTATAATTTTTTACACTTGTTGCATCTGGTAACTGAGGGACACTCCATCTACGGGTTGAAATTTTCAGTAACAGTCTGTGGAATAAGTAAATGTTAGGGTTGACTCATATGTAATAGGATGTCTCTCCCTCGCACTGCCTTTTCAATTTAACTGCCATGATCATTCTTGCCTGTAAATAATTACAACTACTTCACTACCAGTATGGAAAATAATCAAATTCGATTTGAAGGACAATACATATTAATTTCAATCAGCTATTGTTCACTCTTCTTGTTGCTACTTAAAGGCATTTACCATCTCCACTTTCTCATTTTTAATTATTATGGTTTTAACCACACAAGTCTTCACAATGCTAAAATTACTAACTGGTTTTGCACCCAGTTCTGTAATTCATGCACAATAACATGCAATCACTGATTCCATTTGACTTGCCTTGACAATGTCAAGAGAGACATAATCTCCACTTGGCTGGTAATCTACAACAAACGGTTCTAATGTGCTCATCAAATTCATTAACTCACTCTTTCATATTTTTTGATCTAAATGCGCACTTTAGTCATTGTGTATAATAATTTTTGATACTGTACTAGGTAGCTGAGGCAATATTACATCCACAAGGTGACATTTTCAATCACCATCTGGGGAATGGTTGCCTCACTTAAATTTTTATTTAAAACTAATGGTTCCAAAGCATTCAACTATGATCTACCAACACAGCTCTTCTTTAGCTTTACGTCCTCAACAATGAAGCTGCTACTAGCATACATAGCCACCCTAGAATGATCAGCTCATTTCTGACACTGTGTACTCATTCACCATGTCCAGGTACTCAATTTGTTTGTGCTATTTACATTCTGATTCCACAAGTCAGTGCTCACTGATAAATTAAGGAGGCCTACAGACCTGGCTTTACTTCCTCACTAATGAATGGCAATACATCAAATTTTCTCTAACATTACACTTGCTGTTACTACTGCTGCATTTAGTTCAGTACTACTACGTCTGTAGCAGTTAATATGATGTGCTAGGAGTTGCAACATAAAGAGGAAAATACGTACCTTGTCTATCCTTTCCGGATTTGGAAAGAGTTTTGTTTGCTCCTTAGATTCATGTTCCATTGTAAGTAGCATGTTGCGTTCTTTCAGCAGAACAAACCTGTTACATAAATTTAATCAGGCTATGTGCGTCTATTTCACAAGGTTTTCTCTCTATAAACTGACAGTACTGTTCATGAATTTACCATAACTTATGCAGATCGGTGTTGCTCTTTATTCGCAGTTCCTCTTTCCTCCATGCTCTTCCGACTCTCACTTGATTTTCACCCCAATTTTCCTTCTTGTCAAAAAACTCCATCAGATCGTTCCTCACAGGTGTTGTTTGCAGGCCGGCAGTTTGGCATTTCAGCGTGCTATGCATTAAAAGATAAAGTCAAATTACACAGACTTGTTTCCAACAAAAAATATTATTTCGTGCGACAGAGGTTCCCGAGTTTGAGGTAGCAATCATTCTTTTCACTGTTACGTGCACAGCATCTGCACGATATTTCAGCTTAATTTACGGGCCGTGGGGCTCAGAAACTCCCCACACTTAATGTTTGTTAGCGGTAACAAGTAAGGGGTGTAGCAGGCAGTAAACAGTAACTGAACTATAGGTTATGTTCACAAACCTTGCTTTAAAACAACTGCTAGGAGGGGGTTTGCCACTTGTAGCGATCGTTAAAGATGAGAACATTTTTGTTATGGCGCTCGAAGAACAGGTAGTGCTCGCAATCCTCGTTATGTTAAACATTCTAATGCTAATCACTTGCCTCTTCGTAGTTTGGCTCTCAAAACAAGTAAACACTTCTATCTCGAAAAGCCGGTGATAGAGTATCTTCGAGAGCTATCTTTGAAATGTATTAGATAGAAAGGGAAATTTAAATGCCTATGATTCTGTGAGAACAAGACGAATGGAAATGTAACGACCGCTAGAGCCACGGAATTACACGTTTTACACTGCAATGAACGTTATTCATAACTATTCTCATGGTGAGTCAAGCATTTTATCCTCTAATCGTACTGTATATATGTGTTTAAATGCCGGTATGCTTCACATAAATTTTATAGAATGTTTTGCGGCTACATTTCACCAAATCTGCATTCTGAGCAGAACGGTTAAATTTTTTTTAAAGAACATTGCTCTTTGTATATCTACAACATTTTTTGACTCTTGTAGCATTGTTTCGTAGTTAATCGATTAGCCGCTACAACCCCATCTTAATTTCAGCATACAGCACGATAATTATGTGGAAGCATCTACAATGCAATTTTTAAAGACGTAGAAAGGAGCACGTGAACAAGCAAGAATGACACCGTTCGATGATTTTATGTACCTGATCAACTCTGTACTATTGGGAGAAGAACCGGTAGGTAAATTGCGCTTTGTTTTAGTGTGCCGCAGGAGGTCGGGGACTGTCAAAAATACGTATAGTTGTCGATGTTTCTTGGAGAAGTTTGATGCCGATGATATACCATTGACGTGAAGAGCATAAATAGCTAGCCTTTATACTGTTATTTATACTCTTGTGTGTAGACGTTAGACATATTTTTCCATTCTTTGTGTAACCGAGGCAACGCCACTGGACAAAATGTTACTCTTGTAAAAGAGCAGTTTGCCACTTTGCAGTGCTCTAAATGGTTTGTGTCTGGAGCCAAGTGGTCATGCGATCTACCACCACTGAATGCCTATGTGTTAGCCTACAGGTTCTTGTCGTGCCTGAACAGTGGTGCTATGCTCTTACATATTTCCGTGTTTTTGGTGTTATTTTCTGCTTGCTTAAGCCTGTGTTTGTCACCAATGCTTGGGGCAGTGTTAGAAAGTATTAGCCTGATGTGTCTGGAGGTGACTTATTTTTTGTCCAGCGAACTTATTGTCAAATTGTATTCTATTGCTGTATATGTGTAATTTATCCAATTCAGAACCCATTCCTTGTAAAAACTTTTAATTCACATCGCAAATCATCAAAGAAATGTTTGGGTAATTCACTTCTTCACTTACGAGGTCTGTTAGAAAAGTATCCGACATTTTGCTGGGGAGGGGGAACTGGCTTGTCTGGAGCATTGGACACCTAATAACCCTCAGATAATTCCTGTTGGAAGTGTGTCAAAAAAGCCTCTTTTGTAGTGGAGTTCAGCTTGGCTGTCATTACTGCCATAATGTCCTCTCTTGTCTGAAATCGCTTTCCTTTCAAGAGTGTCCCGAACATTGGGAACAGCATGAAGTTGCAAGGAGAGTAAGCATGAGAAGCACAGGAATCTGGTTTTTCACCAAAAAAGTCTGAATCAAATGTGAGGAATGTGCTGGAGCGTTGTCGTGATGGAGTACCAATTTCCTGTTGACCACAAGTCTGGTCCTTACACCGACGGAGCACATTCCTGTAGTACTCTTTAACGATTTTTTGATCCTATTGTGTGTGCTTATGGTATACAACACCAGAGGAGTCGAAAAAAGGGTAGTCATCACTTTTGACGTTGCTACATGCGTGGCGGGCTTCTCGGTCTGGGTGACAAGGAATGCTTCCTCTGTGACGACTGGGATTTGCTTTCCAGGTCGTACCCGTACGCTGAGGACTCTACATCAGTGATTATGGTGTTTGTGATGTCGGGTCACTGTTTGTGGAGTCCAGAATGTCCTATGAGACTTCAACACAAAATTGCTTTTGCTCCGCCACCAGCAGCTTCGGAACAGATTTCGTCAACACTCTCTTCGTGGACAAATCTTCAGCTGCAATGAATTGTGCCGAAAAAGTGGTGATGCGCACGTCTTCTGCACTTTCCTTGGTGGTCACACGATGGTGCCATGTCACTTCAGTGGTCACTTTGGGAATGATGTGGTTATTTTGGCACGTCGACAGCTGACCAGAGCATGGCTCACTCTCTACCGATGTGCAGCCTTTTGTGAACTGGTTGTAGCATTAGTTAATCTGTACGATGCCCATAGCATTGTCACTGAAAGGCGCCTGAATCTTCTGAATGTTTTCCACCTGACTGATACCCAGTTCCTGGCAAAATTTGATGCAACAGCACTTCTCCAGTCATTTCGTGATTTCCCTTGCAGTGAAAAATGGACATGAGCACTACGCACCACCTCACTCGACTGCTGCTTATTGGCAGCTTATGCTATCAACAGGGGGGGGGGGGGGGAATCACAGTTGTGCATGAAGGTTTGAGCTCAGTCCGGGCAAGCACTCCAAACTGAAATCCATTAAGTGTTCGTAAAAGAAAAAAGAAGGGGTGGATACTTTTCTAACAGACCTTGTATATGAATGTGTGGTAGCTGTTCTTTTGGAAATGTCTGAAAGAGCAGAAACCACGTATTCATATAACTCATTTGTCTCGATGGGCAACAAATCCACAACCTTCAGTGCAGATGCGTGACAACGTTCGACCTTTGGCAGGAACCTAAAAAATTAGCAAACGCAGAGGACACGGACGGGGAATGTGGATAGGTGGTGCTAGGTGGAAATGTGGGTCGACCGGGTGGTATGTCGAGATAGTTTGTGCCTTTGCGATAGCGAGAAACACAGTGTCTCAGTGGTACAGTGGTTAATGAATGTCTTGTAAACAAGAGATCCCAGTCCAGCACACATATTTGCTTTATCACCACCGATTCTGCACGAAGTCCCGATGCAGAAGAGACCATCAGTTCCTTTCCTTTCCTCCCCCTGCACCTTCAGTTTATTTTTCTCGTTTGGTTTTTATGATTCTGGCTTTTGTAATAACCATATTGAGAGTCTGTATTATTGCTATTTACTTAAATATTTGCATGAAGTTGGACTAAACATATATATTGTACAATTATTTGATGTTTCTGTGTAATGAGTATCTTGTATTAAGCCACTGTATCGGTCCCATCCAAAGTGGCAGAACTGTCGTATTTAGTTCTAAGGCAAGTAAAAGATTCATAATTCATATAGACCTAGTGGCTTAATTAGTCAGTCAGACATCAAGAGACTTCCATATTGCCCGAAGAATTCAAATAAAATTATTTTTTCTTTGTTGAAAATGTTTCACTGATGGTGTTGGTGCAACTATTTTCCAAAGCATTGTCATGATCCTTGTATTTTGTGACTGTAGTTCTATCTTTTATTGATACAACCACAAGTGATAGCATTGGACTATCTCTCTGCCAACTGATATTCAGCTGCAGTGAATACCACTAGCCATCAATGTATCTTTGAAGTATGGTCGTACGTATGCAGTTAGCACATGTGATGATGATTTTGTTTCTGTATCATTCGTATTGTTAGACAATACGTCATTTAGCTGTGTGGGCAGCAGCTCAGATAGTATTTTATACTAGACCTTTGTGTATAGGACTTCAAAGTACTGCCCCTTCTTGATGTAAGTTATGCTGACATACTGATCTGTAGTGTAGTGTGGGGTTTAGGTTATGTTGGAAGATGATAGTTTGGTTGTAAGTTGGTGAAGTTCGTGGTAATAACATGACAGTTTTCTTTTATTATTCCATAGTTACAGTTACATCTGCTGAAAACCTCTAGTTTTCAACTGTGGTCTGATATTTTCAAATTTTTAATATGTTTCAAGGCATTAGTTACAAGAACATTCCTGGGTCAAGAGGAATTTTCAGCACAAGTAGCCAGCTTTGGCCAGCGACATAACATTAATGGCGGCTCTCACATCATCTTGCTTATAGTCTTCTCGCACATTTCCTAAGTCGCCGGTCAATGCCGGTGACTCGTATTGAACATTCCTCTATATTTGCATTCCCCACAAAAAAACCGTATCCCTTTGGAGATCCGATTTTTTTCTTGGCCTTTTGTTGTGTTTATGTTTTCATATTGTTAGTGACATTATCTGTGTTTGTTTGTTGAGTGTTGTCTCTCTGCCATTTTTATGTTGTCATCAATCTGTGAACACAGTATTTGGTTTTCTAATCCTTTATATGGCAGTCTTTTAAACTTTGTCTCATCAAGTCATTGAGTAATAGTACTACTATTCTAGAAAATACTGTGTCAGTTAGTCTCATACAGGGCGATTCAAAGAGAGAGAACAGATTTCAATTGGTTTTTTACAGACAAACTATGAAAGATAGAAACACATTGTGCATGTCACTGGATAGAGGAAGGTTTTCACTCAATACAAAGTATAAGGACCATGCGTTGTGTGAGAAACATTGAACTGACAGTCGGTTTCATTCCACACGTGAATCAATATGTCTCTGTTTATTGAATTAACAGCTTCATCAATTAGATTTATCAGCTCTTGAAGAGTAGCTGCTGTACGGAGGAAAAACACTCTGTCTTGTGGGATGTGATCAAAAAGTACTGGAAATATTTGTTTTTCTTAAACATACTTTATTTATTCATCAGCATCAACTTTGTCCTCATCAGAGTCATCACCCTTAGCTACAATTTACTTGTGCCAGCACTTTTTCAGATCTTGAAAGCACTCCTGAAACTAACTTTTTGTTATGGTGTTAAGCTTCTTCAGTTTTTATATCATCAGTGATAGCAAAATGATAGCCTTTCATGCTGCCCTGTAGCTTGAGAGTTGAAAGAAGTTGCAGGTGGCCATGTCCAACAAATATGGTGTCCGAGGCAATATGGTGATTTTCTTTTTTGCCAAAAAATCATGAACAAGCATTGAGATGTCAGCAGGAGTGTTATTGTGATGCAGTTTTCACAAGTGATTCTGCCACAATTCTGGTAGTTTTCTTCGGATTGCTTAGTGCGAGTGGTGCATAACCTTCAGGCTGTATTCCTTATTGACCACATGACCGTGAGGCTGGAACTCTTGATGCTCTATCTCGTTGTAACTGAAGAAAACTGAGAAGAACCTTCACAGGTGATCGAATTTGTCAATTTTTTTTCTGGTCTTGGCTATTCAGGCAGTTTCCATTGGGATAACTGAGCCACAATTTCAATGTCGTACCTGTATACCCGTGTTTTGTCAGCCGTAAGAACCTTCTTTAGAAGTTCTGTATCATTATCGACTGCATTCAACGCTTTCACGACATCGTTTCAGATCAAAATTCAACAGTTTCATAATGAACTTTGCTGCTACATGTTTTATGCCCAAAACATCCAAAGAAATTGCTTGGAATGAGCCGGAGGATTTTGCTGACACCATCACCAGCCTCTCAGATGGTGATTCGGCGATTTGCCAGAAAAATTTTTTGTTTTGTTTTTCCACATTGTCGTCCAGTTAAAACCTGTGTCTGGGCATCCTGATTTAGATTTTCCACGATTTCCCTAAATTGCTTTAAGCAAATGCCAGCATGGTTCCTTTGAAAGGGCACGGCTGACTTCCATCCTTCCTATTTGATGGGACTGATGACCTTGCTGTTTGGTCCCTTTTCCCTAAATTGACCAACTAACCACATTGTCATCAGTAAATGATGTGCTAGGGCATCGAGAACAGTCTTCGTCTTTGGTGTTTCTCGATCCTTTTCGAAACGTTTATACCGCACATATCCTCTCGTCTTACACGTAGCAGATTTGCCAGAAGCCACAGTTAACATTTTCGAGCAAAATTCAGTGTAATTTGAGCCATCTTTTTCAAAAGTGAGAATTCACTGACGAATCAAAAACACACATAATGTTTTGGACTGTCAGGAATCAACAAAATATTCAAAACAGCTGAAAATGCAAAAATACCAGGAACATGAGTACCACAAGATAAAAAAAGGTGAAACTCAGATGTATGAAACCCTTGTAATTAAAAAAATTCCATTACCTTTTGATCACATCTCATATGTACCGACACAGTTGAAAATCACAAGGTATGAGGTTTGGTGGCCTGGGAGGCCGAAAGCAATGAACAAGATCTTGTTGTCCACCTCTTTCAATCCAACATTGTCGGATGGTGTTAAGATAATTCCGTGTCTCAAGGTGAAAGTGAGAGGGGGGTGCCATCATGCATAAAAATGAAATCATTGGAATCTGTGTGAAGTTAAGGAAACAACTAATTTTGCAGCACATCCAGGTACGACATTCCTGTCGCAGTTGCCTCTGCAAAAAAGAAAGGTGCTTAAACATAGTGAACAGAAGCAGCACAAAAAACACTCAGTTTCGGTGAACCACTTCAGTGTCTGACAACTACTCCAGAATTTGCTGACCCCAAAATTCTTAATTATGGTGGTTTGTTTTATCTGATAGATGAAATGTCGATTCATCCAGAAAGGTGACTCATTCGGAAAAAAGTTTCCTCTGCCGTATCCTGGAGAACTGAAGTACAAAATTCATACTTTTACTTATGGTCACTGGGAGGCAGTTCCTGCAGTAACTGCAACTGGTAAGGCTCCATATAGAGACATTATTTCAGAACACAACACTCCATTGTTTGAGGAAGTTGAAGTTCCTGGTCTCCCTGTCTTGTGTACTTTAGAGGACTCCGTGTGAGTGCATTTGGGATCCATTCGACATTTTCATTAGTCGTGTGTGGCCGACCAGTGCCCTTCCATTTGTATATGCAACTAACTTCCATGAATTTTTTATGCGTCGTAAATCTACTTGGCCAGAGGCAGCTTCTTCGTGAATTGCTTTAGCGTAAACTCCAGCAGACAAGCTGACTTCTCTTGTGGTGTAGTCACCGTGTTGCTATAAACTAACAGCGCAGCTGTGTGAAAGCTTTGAATCTTCTTCTATTCGGTGACAGATGCAATGTGTTTCTATCTTCTATAGTTTGTCTGCGATAGGCAATTGAAATCTGTTCTTTTGTTTTGAATCGCGTAGTATAACGGCAGTAGGTGCTGTCTTTCTTAAGCTGTGAAAGAATGGAAGTACATTCCTCTAGTTTTCAGCCTATATGATACAACAGCCAGCAAGGAGGATTGTGGTATCTTTCTTACAAAACTGTGTGGTTTCAGTTGCCTGAGACTGCAGTCGCGTGTGTGAGTTGCGTTTGCGTGTGTGCGTGCGTGTGTGTGTGTGTGTGTGTGTGTGTGTGTGTGTGTGTGTGTGTGTGGTTGTTGTTGTTGTTGACAAAGGCCATTGGCCGAAAGCTTTAAGTGTGAAAATCTTTTTGTTGTGCCTATCTGCGACTCAGTATCTCCGTATATGGTGAGTAGCAACTTTCCTTCTGATAATATTGTTACAAAACATTGTGTATTTTATGTGCAAGAAAGAACAAAACAATGGAACGTGTACCGCAGGGTTATGTAATAGTAACACTGCAGAATGTGACAGCACATTTCATATGAAGGAAGCCACAGCTGAACGAAATTTTCACTCTGCAACAGGGTGTGTGCTGATATGAGACTTCTTGGCAGATTAAAACTGTGTGCCAGACTGAGACTCGAACTCAGGACTTTTGGCTTTCGCGGGCAAATGCTCAGTTTTAATCTACCAGGAAGACTCACATCACGACACACTCTGCTGCAGAGTGAAAATATCGTTCTGGAAACATCCCCTCGGCTGTGGCTGAGCCATTTCTTCGCAATATCCTTTATTCCAGGAATGCTAGTTCTGTAGGGTTCACAAGAGAGCTTCTCTAAAGTTTGGAAGGTAGGAGACGAAGTAAAGCTGTGAGGTTGGAGTGTGAGTTGTGATTGGGTAGCTCAGATGGTAGAGCACTTGCCCGTGAAAGGCGAAGGTGCAGAGTTAGAGTCTCGGTCTGGCACACAGTTTTAATCTGCCAGGAAGCCACTGCTGTTTGGATTCGCATGCTTTGTGGTATCATTAGAGACCAGTTTAGCAACTACTGTATTGGCCTGAATATAATCCACTCTCAAATATACGCCACACCCCTAATTTTGTGGAGGAAAAAATGGGAAAGCTCTATTTGGGGGAAAAAAAAAAAAAAAAAAAGTGCCACATTACCCATTTGCAGACACTGTTCATAATATTGCCAGAGTTAATCATGTATTTTTAACATAGTAATGTAAATAAATTACTCATATAATAGAGGGAAACAATCCATGTGGGAAAAATATATCTAAAAACAAAGATGATGTGACTTACCAAAGAAAAGTGCTGGCAGGTCGGTAGACACACAAACAGACACACCAAATTCAAGCTTTCGCAACCAACGGTTGCTTCTTCAGGAAAGAGGGAAGGAGAGGGAAAGACGAAAGGATGTGGGTTTTAAGGGAGAGGGTAAGGAGTCATTCCAATCCCGGGAGTGGAAAGACTTACCTTAGGGGGAAAAAAGGACAGGTGTACACTCGCGCACACACACACACACACACACACACACACACACACACACACACACACATATCCATCCGCACATACACAGACACAAGCAGACATTTGTAAAGGCAAAGAGTTTGGGCAGAGATGTCTGTCGAGGCGGAAGTACAGAGGCAAAGATGTTGTTGAAAGACAGGTGAGGTATGAGCGGCGGCAACTTGAAATTAGTGGAGGTTGAGGCTTGGCGGATAACGAGAAGAGAGGATATACTGAAGGGCAAGTTCCCATCTCCGGAGTTCTGCTGACAGGTTGGTGTTAGTGGGAAGTATCCAGATAAACCGGACGGTGTAACACTGTGCCAATATGTGCTGGCCATGCACCAAGGCATGTTTAGCCACAGGGTGATCCTCATTACCAACAAACACTGTCTGCCTGTGTCCATTCATGTGAATGGACAGTTTGTTGCTGATCATTCACACATAGAAAGCTTCACAGTGTAGGCAGGTCAGCTGGTAAATCACGTGGGTGCTTTCACATGGGGCTCTGCCTTTGATCATGTACACCTTCCGGGTTACAGGACTGGAGTAGGTGGTGGTGGTGGTGGTGGTGGTGGTGGGAGGGTGCATGGGACAGGTTTTACACCGGGGGTGGTTACAAGGGTAGGAGCCACAGGGTAGGGAAGGTGGTTTGGGGATTTCATTGGGATGAACTAAGAGGTTACGAAGGTTAGGTAGACGGCTGAAAGACACTCTTGGTGGAGTGGGGAGGATTTCATGAAGGATGGATCTCATTTCAAGGCAGGATTTGAGGAAGTCGTATCCATGCTGGAGAGCCACATTCAGAGTCTGATCCAGTCCCAGAAAGTATCCTGTCACAAGTGGGGCATTTTTGGGGTTCTTCTGTGGGAGGTTCTGGGTTCGATGGGATGAGGAAGTGGCTCTGGTTATTTCCTTCTGTACCAGGTTGGGAGGGTAGTTGCGGGATGTGAAAGCTGTTTTCAGGTTGTTGGTGTAATGGTTCAGGGATTCCGGACTGGAGCAGATTCGTTTGCCACGAAGACCTAGGCTGTAGGGAAGGGACCATTTGATGTGGAATGGGTGGCAGCTGTCATAATGGAGGTACTGTTGCTTGTTGGTGGGTTTGATGTGGACGGACATATGAAGCTGGCCATTGGACAGATGGAGGTCAACGTCAAGGAAAGTGGCTTGGGATTTGGAGTAGGACCAGGTGAATCCGATGGAACCAAAGGAGTTGAGGTTGGAGAGGAAATTCTGGAGTTCTTCTTCACTGTGAGTCCAGATCATGAAGATGTCATCAATAAATCTGTACCAAACTTTGGGTTGGCAGGCCGGGGTAACCAAGAAGGCTTCCTCTAAGGAACCCATGAATAGGTTGGCGTGCGAGGGGGCCATCCTGATACCCATGGCTGTTCCCTTTAATTGTTGGTATGTCTGGCCTTCAAAAGTGAAGAAGTTGTGGCTAAGGTAATGAGGAAAGAGGTTTTAGGTAGGGTGGCAGATGATCGGCATGGAAGGAAGTGCTCCATCGCAACGAGGCCGTGGACGTGCGGAATATTTGTGTATAAGGAGGTGGCATCAATGGTTACAACGATGGTTTCCGGGGGTGACAGATTGGGTAAGGATTCCAGGCGTTCGAGAAAGTGGTTGGTGTCTTTGATGGAGGATGGGAGACTGCATGTAATGGGTTGAAGGTGTTGATTTACGTAATCAGAGATACGTTCTATGGGGGCTTGGTAACCAGCTACAATGGGGCGGCCGGGATGATTGGGTTTGTGAATTTTAGGAAGGAGGTAGGGGTGTAGGTGGGGTCAGGAGGTTGATGGAGTCAGGTGAAAGGTTTTGTAAGGGGCCTAAGGCTCTAAAGATTTCTTGAAGCTCCTCCTGGACATCAGGAATGGGATTACCTTGGTAAACTTTGTATGTGGTGTTGTCTGAAAGCTGACACAGTCCATCAGCCACATACTCCCGACGATCAAGTACCACGGTCGTGGAACCCTTGTCTGCCGGAAGAATGACAATGGATCGGTCAGCCTTCAGATCACGGATAGCTTGGGCTTCAGCAGTGGTCTACATCTACATCTACATCTACATCTACATCCATACTCCGCAGGCCACCTGACGGTGTGTGGCGGAGGGTACCCTGAGTACCTCTATCGGTTCTCCCTTCTATTCCAGTCTCGTATTGTACGTGGAAAGGATGATTGTCTGTATGCTTCTGTGTGGGCTCTAATCTCTCTGATTTTATCCTCAAGGTCTCTTCGCGAGATATACGTAGGAGGGAGCAATATACTGCTTGACTCTTCGGTGAAGGTATGTTCTCGAAACTTTAACAAAAGCCCGTACCGAGCTACTGAGCGTCTCTCCTGCAGAGTCTTCCACTGGAGTTTATCTATCATCTCCGTAACGCTTTCGCAATTACTAAATGATCCTGTAATGAAGCGCGCTGCTCTCCGTTGGATCTTCTCTATCTCTTCTATCAACCCTACCTGGTGCGGATCCCACACTGCTGAGCAGTATTCAAGCATTGGGCGAACAAGCGTACTGTAACCTACTTCCTTTGTTGTCGGATTGCATTTCCTTAGGATTCTTCCAATGAATCTCAGTCTGGCATCTGCTTTACCGACGATCAACTTTATATGATCATTCCATTTTAAATCACTCCTAATGAGTACTCCCAGATAATTTATGGAATTAACTGCTTCCAGTTGCTGACCTGCTATTTTGTAGCTAAATGATAAGGGACCAATCTTTCTATGTATTCGCATCACATTACACTTGTCTACATTGAGATTCAATTGCCATTCCGTGCACCATGCGTCAATTCGCTGCAGATCCTCCTGCATTTCAGTACAATTTTCCATTGTTGCAACCTCTCGATACACCACAGCATCATCTGCAAAAAGCCTCGGTGAACTTCCGATGTCATCCACCAGGTCATTTATGTATATTGTGAATAGCAACAGTCCTATGACACTCCCCTGCGGCACACCTGAAATCACTCTTACTTCGGAAGACTTCTCTCCATTGAGAATGACATGCTGCGTTCTGTTATCTAGGAACTCCTCAATCCAATCACACAATTGATCTGATAGTCCGTATGCTCTTACTTTGTTCATTAAACGACTGTGGGGAACTGTGTCAAACGCCTTGCGGAAGTCAAGAAACACGGCATCTACCTGTGAACCCATGTATAAGGCCCTCTGAGTCTCGTGGACGAATAGCGCGAGCTGGGTTTCACACGACCGTCTTTTTCGAAACCCATGCTGATTCCTACAGAGTAGATTTCTAGTCTCCAGAAAAGACATTATACTCGAACATAATACGTGTTCCAAAATTGTACAACTGATCGACGTTAGAGATATAGGTCTATAGTTCTGCACATCTGTTCGACGTCCCTTCTTGAAAACGGGGATGACCTGTGCCCTTTTCCAATCCTTTGGAACACTTCGCTCTTCTAGAGACCTACGGTACACCGCTGCAAGAAGGGGGGCAAGTTCCTTCGCGTACTCTGTGTAAAATCGAACTGGTATTCCATCAGGACCAGCGGCCTTTCCTCTTTTGAGCGATTTTAATTGTTTCTCTATCCCTCTGTCGTCTACTTCGATATCTACCATTTTGTCAACTGTGCGACAATCTAGAGAAGGAAGCACAGTGCAGTCTTCCTCTGTGAAACAGCTTTGGAAGAAGACATTTAGTAATTCGGCCTTTAGTCTGTCATCCTCTGTTTCAGTACCATTTTGGTCACAGAGTGTCTGGACATTTTGTTTTGATCCACCTACCGCTTTGACATAGGACCAAAATTTCTTAGGATTTTCTGCCAAGTCAGTACATAGAACTTTACTTTCGAATTCATTGAAAGCCTCTCGCATAGCCCTCCTCACACTGCATTTCGCTTCACGTAATTTTTGTTTGTCTGCAAGGCTTTGGCTAGGTTTATGTTTCCTTTGAAGTTCCCTTTGCTTCCGCAGCAGTTTTCTAACTTGGTTGTTGTACCACGGTGGCTCTTTCCCATCTCTTACGATCTTGCTTGGCACATACTCATCTAACGCATATTGTACCATGGTTTTGAACTTGGTCCACTGATCGTCAACACTGTCTGTACTTGAGACAAAACTTTTTTGGTGGTGTTGAGAGTAGAATTAAGGTTTCTTAAAAAGGATTGAGAGGCAAGGCTGGAAGTCAGAAATTCGTGGAAGGTTTGCAGAGGGTGATTTTGAGGAAGAGGACGTGGGTCCTGCTGTGACGGAGGACGGAACTGTTCCAGGCAGGGTTCAATGTGGATAGTGTCTTGGGGAGTTGGATCATTAGGAGCAGGTTTAGGATCATTTTTCTTCATGGCAGAGTGATATTTCCAGCAGAGAGTACGAGTGTAGGACAGTAAATCTTTGACGAGTGCTGTTTGGTTGAATCTGGGAATGGGGCTGAAGGTGAGGCCTTTGGATGGGACAGAGGTTTCGGATTGGGAGAGAGGTTTGGAGGAAAGGTTAACTACTGAATTAGAGTGTTGTGGTTCCAGATTGTGTTGATTGGAATTTTGAGGTTTTGGTGGGAGTGGAGATGGAAGTGGGAGATTGAGTAGATGGGAGAGACTGGGTTTGTGTGCAATGAGAGGAGGTTGAGGTTTGCTGGAAAGGTTGTGAAGAGTGAGTGAGTGAGTTGCCTTTCCGGAGGTGGGAAACTAAGAGATTTGAGGTGGAGGGTGGCATGCTGTTCCAATTTGCAGTTGGCCTGTAGGAGGATGCTCTGAACAGCTAGTGTGGATGTCGGAAAGGAAAGATTGAGGACTTTTATTAAGGATAGGAGTTGACAGGTGTGTTCATTGGCTGAGTTGATGTGTAGGTGAAGGATTAGGTGGGTGAGGGTAATGGATTGTTCAGTTTGGAAATGGTATAGGGACTGATGGAAAGAAGGGTTGCAGCCAGAGATGGGAACTTTAAGTGTGAGGCCTTTGGAGGGAATGCCAAATGTCAGACAAGCCTGAGAAAATAAAATATGGGAGCGTAATCTGGCTAGGGCGAAGGCATGTTTGCGGAGGGAATGTAAATAAAACTTAACCAACCCAAGTTGATCATCTGGAGTATGTGGCTGAGGGACTGTCAGCTTTCAGACAACACCACATACAAAGTTTGCCAAGGTAATCCCATTCCTGATGTCCAGGCGGAGCTTCAAGGAATTCTCAGAGCCTTAGGCCCCTTACAAAACCTTTCACCTGACTCCATCAACCTCCTGACCCCACCAACACCCCGCACCCCTACCTTCTTCCTAAAATTCACAAACCCAATCATCCCGGCCGCCCAATTGTAGCTGGTTACCAAGTCCCCACAGAACGTATCGCTGCCTACGTAGAACAACACCTTCAACCCATCACATGTAGTCTCTCATCCTTCATCAAAGAGACCAACCACTTTCTCGAACGCCTGGAATCCTTACCCTTTTCAAACCCAACCCCTTCCCCCTAGCTCTCCAGTTTCTTTCCCTTTACCTCTCTTCCTTTCCTTCAACTCTTCTGCCAGAAGAAGAAGCCACTGGCTCCAAAAGCTTACATAAGTAAAACTTTTTTTTTATGTATATGTTCTCCTGCCACCACTTGGTTAATAGGCTGTTTTATCTATCCAGTTACATTAGACCATTCATAATGATTGGTGTGTGATGATCGATGACCTAGCCCCGCATGTTGACTGAGCAACACGAAATTAACAGAATTGGTCTGTCTTCCCGACACCTCGTTTAGTACTCTGATGATGAAGAGGACCTTGTATCACAATTTTTTTTACAGAGGGCAATGATCATCCATGACGTGGAAACATTTCGCCTTCCCAATAACAGAGAAGTACAGGACTATTCTGTCAGCCTGTAAGGTTACACGTACTGTGTTTTACACTATGCAAGAGGTCATACTGATGAAATTTCAGCATCACAGTGGGACCTTGAACATTGCATCGTTCCCCCTCCCCTGAAAGGGTTCAAAATTGCTCTGAGCAATGGGACTTAACATCTGAGGTCATCAGTGCCCTTGAACTTAGAACTACTTAAATCTAACTAACCTAAGGACATCACACACATCCGTGCCCGAGACAGGATTTGAACGTGCGACTACAGCTGTCGCGCGGTTCCAGATTGAAGTGCCTAGAACCACTCGGCCACAGCAGCCGGCCCCCTGCCAGATGCCCCACAGCTCTTTTGTGGGTATGTGTGTGATGTGCACAGATCCCCGACCTAGTGCTGCATTTCTTCTCTCCCAGGCTGCTTTCCCTTCCCCATATCCACTCCTTCCCATTGTAGCTCTTCCCACATCTGCCCCTCCTCCTTCAATGTTTCCCTTTATGGCTACTTGGCTATTCTCTCAATTCTGCTATTTCTTTTTGGTCTAGTTTCTAGTGTTTCCACTCTTTCTCCCCTCCCCCCCCCCCCCCCCCCCCCCCCCATCCTGAGTCCTGAGTCCCTTCTGTTGCCCTCCTTTGGAGTTTGACCCCCCTTTCGAAATTCTGCTTCTGCAGTGTGAGCCATTTAAGGAGCAGCTCACTGCCTAGCACATCTGGTGTGGGTTCCTCTTCCTTCTCTGCTGTAGCCCCCTCTCCCCCCTGCTAGGTCACCAGCATGTGGTGCAGTTCTTATGGGCCCATATGGTTGACATCATAGGAATCACACTTCTGGTACCTGCGTTGTGATTGCCCCGTGTATGCCTAAGAGTGATTGCTCACCTTTTTGGGGCACTGAAATTCCTGGCGTTGACTGTCAAGCCGGGTGGTCCTCGATGTGGCTGTGCGGTACCCGCAGGATGGACCTGTGATCGGAGTGGGTGGTACGGGACTGGACACCCTACACAGAAAGCGTGCTGAGCTCTGTGCATGTGGCTGCTCTTCCACAGCTGTGTCTTCGTACAGAAACAGTTCTCTCTCTGCTCCTCCTTTTGTTTCCCCAGTCTTCCCTTCCTTAGCCATCCCTGGGAGAAGAGCCAGGCCCACTGGCTTGGGAAAAAACAACCCTGTCTCACTCCCTTCCCAACCAGTGCTTCCCTTTCATGTCCCTCGACTCTTATAACTGCCATCTGGTTTCTGTACAAATTGTAAATAGCCTTTCGCTCCCTGTATTTCACCTCTGACACCTTCAGAATTTGAAAGAGTATTCCAGTCAACATTGTCATAAGCTTCTTCTGAGTCTACAAATGCAGAAATGTAGGTTTGCCTTTCCTTATTCTATCTTCTAAGATAAGTTGTAGGGTCAGTATTGCCTCACGTATTCCAATATTTCTACGGAATCCAAACTGATCTTCTCTGAGGTCGGCTTCTACCAGTTTTTCTATTCGTCTGTAAAGAATTCGCGTTAGTATTTTGCAGCTGTGACTTATTAAACTGATAATTGTCACATCTGTCAACGCCTGCTTTCTTTGGGATTGGAATTATTATATTCTTCTTGAAGTCTGAGGGTATTTCGCCTGTCTCATACATTTTGCTCACCAGACGGTAGAGTTTTGTCAGGACTGGCTCTCCCAAGGCTTTCAATAGTTCTAATGGAATGTTGTCTACTCCCGGGGCCTTGTTTCGACTCAGGTCTTTTAGTGTTCTGTCAAACTCTTCACGCAGTATCGTATCTCCCATTTCATCTTCATCTACATCCTCTTCCATTTCCATAATATTGTCCTAAAGTACATCGCCCCATTTGAGCTCTTGATACTCATACAGGTGGTTCTCTTTTCTCCAAAGGCCTCCTTAATTTTCCTCTAGGCAGCATCTATCTTACCCCTAGTGATATATGCCTCTACATCTTTACATTTGTCCTCTAGCCATTTGTGCTCAGCCATTTTGAACTCCGTACGATCTCATTTTCGAGACATTTGTATTCCTTTTCACCTCCTTCATTTACTGCATTTTTATATTTTCTACTTTCATCCATTAAATTCAGTATTTCTTCTGTTACCCAAGAATTTCTACTAGCCCTCATCTTTTTACCTACTTGATCCTCTGCTGCCTTCACTATTTCATCCCTCAGAGCTACCCATTCTTCTTCTACTGTATTTCTTTCCCCCATTCCTGTCAATTGTTCACTTATGCTCTCCCTGAAACTCTGTACAACCTCTGGTTCTTTCAGTTTATCCAGGTCCCATCTCCTTAAATTCCCACCTTTTTGCAGTTTCTTCAGTTTTAATATACAGGTCATAACCAATAGATTGTGGTCAGTCCACATCTTCCCCTGGAAATGTTTACAATTTAAAACCTGGTTCCTAAATCTCTGTCTTACCATTATATAATCTCTTTCCAGTGTCTCCAGGCCTCTTGCACATATACAGCCCTCTTTCATGATTCTTAAACCAAGTGTTAACTATGATTAAGTTATGCTCTGTGCAAAATTCTACCAGGCGGCTTCTTCTTTCATGCCTTACCCCCCCAGTCTATATACACCTTCTGCTTTTCTTTCTCTTCCTTTCCCTACTTTCGAATTCCAGTCCCCCATGACTATTAAATTTTCATATCCCTTAACTAACTGAATAATTATTTTTACCAACCATCGGGGACATCAGTCCCCACTTCTAAGCTGGGGAAGCCTCAAACTTCCCCGGCTCGAATAGCACAGAAAGGCTCCCTTGGGTCCCTTCCTTCCCAGGTTTCTGCCTCTGGGAAGGGTGACGTCAGCCAATGGAAGAAAAGCAGACCAGCGGCTGGTCGCAGGGCTTCCCTCTCCTCCTCCGTCCCGGAGACTGACTCGCTGGAGCCCTCCCAGTCAATGAAACCCAAGGACCAGAGAGACAAGACGAAGAAGAAGACCTCTAAGGCCAAGGCACACGCGGTGGCATCCACCCCACTGCTCCCTACAGGCCCTGCGTCCAAGGATAAGGTGGAGATCCGGGCGTCTGCTGAGGGCCTGGATCTCGCCGGACCCTCAGACACCATGGAAGCAGATTGTACTGGTCCTCCATCGGTGGCAGCAGGTGACCCAGTGACGTGATCTGCCTCCTCGGCCCCTTCACGCCTTTTTCGGACATGGACAAAGCAATACTCCAGTGGAACTGCAGCGCTTTTTTCCACCACCTTGCTGAGCTTCGCCAACTCATCAGCAGTCACCCTTTCCTCTGCATTGCCCTACAGGAAACTTGGTTTCCGGCAATGCGGACCCCTGCCCTACGTGGGTATCGGGGTTATTACAAGAACCGGGCAGCTTATGAGAGGGTATCTGGTGGAGTCTGCGTCTACATCCTTAACTCTGTCTACAGCGAATGTGTACCTCTTCACACACCTTTAGAGGCTGTTGCTGTAAGGATGTGGACACCTCAGCCTATTACTGTCTGCAGTTTGTATCTTCCGCCAGATGGTGATGTCTCGCGTCATGTGTTGGCTGCATTGATAGCACAACTGCCTCCTCCTTTTGTGTTACTGGGCGACTTTAACGCCCATAACCCCCTGTGGGGTAGCGCCGCGATTACTGGCCGAGGTAGAGATGTCGAGACTCTTCTCTCGCAGCTTGACCTCTGCCTCTTAAACACGGGAGAGCCGACACATTTCAGCGTAGTCCATGGCACATTTTCGGCCATCGACCTTTCTATCTGCAGCCCCAGACTTTCACCATCCATCCACTGGAGTGTCCATGACTACTTATGTGGTAGTGACCATTTCCCCATCTTTCTGTCACTACCACAGCGTCACTCCTCTGAACGCCCCTCCAGATGGACTCTGAATAAGGCTGATTGGGGCTTGTTCTCCTCTCTCGCCACTATCGCACCTCCTTCCCCTAACACCATTGATGCGGTGGTTCAGTCGGTCACCACCGGCATCGTTTCTGCGGCGGCATCTGCGATTCCCTGTTCATCCGGGTCCCCTCGACGGAGGACTGTGCCTTGGTGGGCGCCCGAGATCGCAGAGGCGATTAGAGATCGCCGGCGGGCTCTTCAACGCCATAAGCGGCACCCGTCCTTCGAGAACCTCATCGTTTTTAAACAGCTCCGTGCCCGTCGCCTTATTCGCCAACGGAAGCAGGAGTGCTGGGAACGGTATGTTTCCACCATTGGCGTCCGTACCTCTGCATCGCAGGTTTGGGCTAAGATTAGGCGACTCCATGGCTATCGGCCACCTGTCTCTGTCCCTGGGCTTTCGCTGAATGGAGTGGTGTGTACTGACTCCGACACGATTGCGGACCGGTTAGCAGCGCATTTTGCTCAGTGTTCCGCATCTACGAATTACCCACTGGCCTTCCGCTCCCGGGAAGAGCAGTTGGAAAGTTGGAGGCTTTCCTTTCACACGCGCCACGCGGAGTCGTACAATGCTCCTTTCAGCGACTGGGAATTCCAGAGTGCACTATCTGCTTGCCCTGATACGGCTCCTGGGCCAGACCGCATCCACAGCCAGATGCTGAAACACCTCTCTGTGACTTGCCAGCGATGCCTCCTAGATGTTTTCAACCGCATCTGGGTTGAGGGTGTGTTCCCATCTCAATGGCGAGAAAGCATCGTCCTCCCCGTGTTGAAACCTGGCAAGAACCCGCTGGAGGTGGACAGCTACCGCCCATAAGCCTCACCAACGTTCTTTGCAAGTTGCTAGAACGTATGGTGAGCCGGAGGTTGAGTTGGCTCCTCGAGTCTCGAGGCCTTCTGGCTCCGTCTCAGGGTGGGTTCCGTAAAGGCCGCTCTGCCGTCGATAATCTGGTCTCCCTAGAGTCTGCCGTCCGTACAGCCTTTGCACGCCGCCAACATCTGGTTGCCGTCTTCTTCGACATGCGGAAGGCGTACGATACGACTTGGCGATATCACATCCTGGCTACACTTCATGGGTGGGGTCTTAGGGGCCCACTCCCGATTTTTATTCAGAATTTTCTGTCGTCTCGTTCCTTCCGCATGCAAGTTGCTGCGTCCCGTAGTTCCTCCCGGGTCCAGGAGAACGGGGTCCCACAGGGGTCTGTCCTCAGTGTCTCCCTGTTTTTAATTGCGATCAATGGGATCGCTGAGGCGGTGGGATCGTCCGTCGCAGCTTCGTTGTATGCAGACGACTTCTGCCTCTACTACAGCTCCGCTGGCATTGCAGTTGCTGAGCGCCAGCTGCAGGGCGCTATCCGCAAGGCGCAGTCGTGGGCTGTAGCGCACGGCTTCCAGTTTTCGGCCGCTAAGACCTGCGTTATGCATTTCTGCCGGCGTCGCATGGTTCACCCTGAGCCACGCCTTTACCTTGACGGTGAACCTCTTGCTGTGGTAGAGACGCATCGGTTCTTGGGACTGGTATTTGATGCCCGGTTGACTTGGCTGCCTCATATTAGGCAGCTTAAACAAACATGCTGGCGGCATTTAAACGCTCTCCGTTGCCTTAGCCACACCGGATGGGGTGCCGATCGGTCCACCCTTCTCCGGCTATATCAAGCGCTGATCCAGTCCCGCCTTAATTATGGGTGTGTGGCTTATGGTTCAGCATCGCCATCAGCATTGCAATTGCTGGATCCCATCCATCACTGTGGGATCCGACTCGCCACAGGAGCATTTCGGACAAGCCCTGTTGACAGCTTACTTGTGGAGGCTGGTGTTCCTCCATTGCGGATCCGGCGTGACCGACTTCTGGCCGCTTATGCTGCCCACGTTTGTAGCTTGCCAGGGCATCCCAACTACCGTCTCCTGTTCCCGCACTCGATCGTCCATCTTCCAGACAGGTGGCCCCGGTCAGGGTGTACGATCGCGGTTCGCATCCGGGCTCTACTGTGTGGGATTGAGTTTTTTCCTCTCCCGCCTGTTTTCCGGGCCAATCTCCGTCTGCCCCCTTGGTGTGTGTGCGCCGACCATGCATTCGGCTGGATTTGGCACAGGGTCCGAAAGACTCGGTCCCTCCTCCGGCCCTCCGCCGCCGCTTTGTTTCTCTCCTTGCCGAGTTTCCCGGATCTGCCGTGGCCTATACCGATGGTTCGATGGTCTCTGGTCGCACTGGTTACGCTCTTACTCTAGAGGATCATTGTGAGCAACGGTCACTGGCACCCGGGAACAGTGTATACACTGCCGAGTTGGTTGCCATCTATCGCGCCCTAGAGTATATCCGCTCCCGCTCAGGTGAGTCCTTTGTCATCTGTAGTGACTCCCTGAGTGGTTTACGAGCTCTTGACCAGTGCTTTCCTCGTTCCCGTCTGGTGATGGACATCCACGAGTCGCTCCATGCTCTTGCCCGTTGCGGCCGCTCCGTGGTCTTTGTTTGGACCCCAGGTCATGTCGGCATCCCGGGCAATGAGCGGGTTGACACGCTGGCTAAACAGGCAGTGAGTTCACCGGCTCTGGAACTCGGCCTTATGGAGTGTGATCTCCTGTCGCTTTTGCGCCGGAAAGTGCTTGGTGCCTGGGGTGACGAGTGGTGCACCCTGCCCACGCCCAACAAACTTCGGGCGGTGAAGGAGACGACCGGTGTGTGGCGCTCCTCCATGCAGGCCTCTCGGAAGGACTCTGTCGTCCTCTGCCGGCTGCGCGTTGGCCACACGTGGCTGATGCACGGCCATTTGTTGCGCCGGGAGGACCCACCGCTATGTCGCTGTGGGGCAGCTCTGACGGTGGTCCACATTTTGGTGGACTGCCCGCTTTTAACAGGACTCAGGCAGACGTTTGCGCTGCCTGATACCCTCCCTGCCCTTTTATGTGATGACGTTGCTATGGCAGACCTCGTGTTGAGTTTTATTCGGGCAGGGGGTTTTTATCGTATGATTTGAGTGTTTGTCCTTTTATTTCCTGTATTGACTTGGGCCTTTGGCCTGTGGTTTTAAACTGTGGGTTTTAATGTCATTTGGTGGTTGGCTTTTCCTTATTTTCATCGTCGGCCAACCACCTTCACACTCGGTGTGATTTTAGTTCCGTTTGTCTGGTCTTTGTCTGTCTTTCTTGTATTGTGTCGTCCCTTGTCTCAGTTCTCCGTTTTTAACGACTGACAGTTTTTTTTTTTTTTTCGTGTGATTTTATCGTGGAACAAGGGACCGATGACCTTAGCAGTCTGGTCCCTTCAATCCCACACCCAACCAACTAAATTGGTGATCCCTTGATCCCTCAGAACATGTCCTACCAACTGATCCCTTCTTCGAGTCAAGTTGTGCCACAACCTCCTCTTCTCCCCAATTCTATTCAATACCTCCTCATTAGTTATGTGACCTACCCATCTTATCTTCAGCATTCTTCTGTAGCACCACATTTATCGTCCATGTTTCACTTCCAGACATGGCTACACTCCATACAAATACTTTCAGAAACGACTTCCTGACGATGTGAAAATAATTTAAACAGAGACTCCGGATATGCACTCACCAATGCAGGGAAGGGCGCAGTTGATAAAGAAAGAGCGCAGACGGAGATTTCTTACATTCCTTGCAGTTCTCTGCCTGTTGCGATGGATGGGGCTGCAAGCAACCCGGGATAAAGCGTGCAAACAAAATCTCTGGACATAGAGGCCGTCACCTCTGTATGCGCCGTTTTCACCGTGACGTCATCCAGCCGATAAGAAGCCGTCCGCTGCTTATAAAAGCGGAAGCCTCACCGGCCCACGACAGTCAGTTTTACCCCTGACGAAGATGACGGAGGTAGTCATCGAAAGCTCATGATTTTATCCAAATTTGACGTGGCAAGTAAACCAAGAACTTTTTATGCAATTAGAAGCGGATTTCCAGAATTGATTTTAAAGTGTTTACATGACCAACCAAAAGCAGTATTGGGAAATTGGCTTATGAAATCCAGTTTCGGGAGCCCCATGTAAATGGGGTGTGTGATGCAGGGATTTTTGGGCTGCAGACATCATCCTGCAAACAAACAAAAAGTTAAGTATATATTTTTATTTTTTTGAGATGATAATCAAAAGTTGTGACTGCGAGGCGTGTTTTTTTAAGTAAATACCATTTTGCCACACTGTGGCCACAGCACTGCGGTCGGTGTTCTGTGCTTGCACGCTGGGTACGTACATCTGTCGTCTATGCACTGACGCCGTTACGATCTGATTCTTCCTTGTTTACGTTGTGTACTGAGTGTTTAAGATGCCTCCTACAATCGTGAGTCCTGCCGACTCTTAAGTAAGGGCTGTTATAAGATTTCTTAGTGCTAAAGGCCTAAAAGTGATCAATATTCATCGTGAGATCTGTGCAGTTTACGGAGGAAACATTATGAGTGATGGAATGGTAAGAAAGAGGGTGAGAGCATTTAAAGATGGCTGCACAAACGTGCATGATGAAGAACAGAGTGGGCATCCTTCGGTCATTAATGACAGCTTGGTGCAGGAAATGGACAATAAGGTGAGAGAAAACAGACGCTTTACGATTTCCTCCTTGCGGGATGACTTTTCTAATGTTACTCGTAGTGTTTTGTATGGCATTGTGACCAAGCACTTGAATTACTGAAAATTGTGCGCTTGTTGGGTACCAAAAATGTTGACAGGTGTGCACAAAACCAAACATTTAGACAGTGCATTGACTTTCCTTGAGCGGTGCCACGACGCCGGTGATGATTTCTTAAGCCAAATTGGTACAAGTGATGAAACACGGTTGGCCTACGTCACACCAGAATTGAAGCAACAGTCTGTGGAATGGCGGCATTCAGATTCATTCAGAAAAGTGAAGTTTAAGCAAACAATTTCTGCCTGGAAAATCATGTGCACAGTTGTTTGGGACAGAAAAGGAGTGTTGCTTGTGGAATTTCTGCCTCGTAATGAGACAATCAATGAAGCAGCTTACCGTAAGATATTGCACAATCTGCGCCGTTCAATTCAGAACAAGACGTGGCAAGTTGAGCAAGGGCATCATTTTGCTACAAGACAATGCCCGTCTGCATGTGGCAAATCAGACCAAAGATCTCATCACATCTTTTCGATGGGAAACTCCAGATCATCCTCTGTACAGCCCTGATCTTGTACCATCTGCTACTGCACTTGAAGAAACACCAGGGCAGTCAGCATCTTGAAGACGATGGCAAAGTCAAAACAGTGGTGATGCAGTGGTTAACAAGTCAGGCAACAGACTTCTGTGAGGAGGGTATTCAAAAACTGGTACGTTATGACAAGTGCCTCAATATTCACGGAAATTATGTAGAAAAGTAGATTAAGGTACAGGCTTTCGTGTAAAAATAAAATTATTGAGATATCTTAGAACATTTTTTTAAACTTCAAAATGGTACTTACTTAAAAAGCACTCCTCATATATATTGTACTTTGTTTAACTTACATTCTCAAATTTGCATGGCATATGCACAAATAACAATAAGCCTTATAGCATGGGGTGTATATACCCTAGGACAGCCAGGAAGTCTGTGAAAAACAGGAATTTTTTCATTCAGGGAAAAACCTAGGAATTTTTTAGAATTCTGAATTTTTTAAAATATAACTTGTAATTGATACTCTAACAAGGTATATCATTTCAGTCCACTACTGCATGATAATACTGCAGCAATAAAACATAAATGAAAGTATAACACCAAATAAAACTTTAGTTGGAAAGAAAATGTGCCATTTACAACAACAATGCTTGTGAGTAATATGAATCCTGCTGCATTTAAAGCTGTGCTCCTAGGATCTTGTCTAATGACACCCTCACAAAAAAAAGAAGGAAAAAAAAATAATTGATGACCAATATTATATGTGGAAGCTTAGCTTTTCTTGTAGCTGTACTGTACATAAACCAATTAAAACCATGAACTTTTCCTACTTGTGTGTTCTGGCTACTATTTAACAGTGATGTTGCTATTGGCTGACTACATCACATCCACTATGCTCTGAATATCTGCTGTCATTGGCTGGCAAGATCATGGGACTCGAGCTACGATTGGCTGACAAAAGCATATTGTCGTCATGATGTCAGTGCGTCAGAAGCTATTGTGCTGTATTTGGTGGAATTGGTGTTCATAGTTTCACGATATGAAAGTATGCATTGTACATATTGCTGTGTAACAGAGGTCTTGTTCTTTTTTGCTGGATTATTTCGTAAATTGCTGGGAAGTTCCATACCGGTGTATAAAACCTTTACACGGTGTAAGTAAGTTAAGAACGCTGTCGAATACCCAAAAGGAAGGGTATGCCACAATTTTATTATCTACAGGTGTCTTTCTTGTAAACTTTGGTCTGAGACTGGTTTGATGCAGCTCTTTACATTATTTTATCCTGTGGAATCCTCTCCATTGCTGTATAACTACTGCAACTGACATCCTTTTGAATCTGCTTGTTGTATTCATCTCTTGGTCCGACTCCGACTGCCGCCCCCCCCCCCCCCCCCCCAAACACACACACACACACACACACACACACTCCCTCTCTCCCTCTCTCCCCCTGTCCCCCCCCCCCCTCTCTCTCTCTCTCTCTCTCTCTCTCTCTCTCTCTCTCTCTCACTCCTCACACTCACACTCACTCTTTCCTCCAATACCAGACTGGTGATCCCTTCATGTCTCGGAATGTGTTGTAACAACCGATCCCTTCTTTAGTCAAGTTGTGCCACAAATTTATTTTCTCCCCAATTGTACTTGATACCTCCTCATTGGTTACGTGACCTACCCATCTAATCCTCAGAATTCTTCTGTAGAACCAAATTTGAAAAGCTTCTATTCTCTTTTTGTCTGATCTGTTTATCATCCAATTTTCACTTCCATACAAGGCTATACTCCAGAAAATTGAGTGTGTGTGTGTGTGTGTGTGTGTGTGTGTGTGTGTGTGTGTGTGTGTGTGCGCGTGCGCGTGCGCGTGCTCAGGCGCGCACACACACTCGCGCGTGTCTGTTCTGTCGGACATGTCCAACAGAATAGACACATACACTGTTGTTTAATACAGCAGCTGTAAATGTCAAATTTCGAAGGAGACGCCGACTCTAGCTGTGATCAAGCATCAAAATAATTTGATGGTGAAAGTTGAAAATTTGTGCCAGACAGAGGTTTGAACCCGAATCGTCCACTTAACGTGAGTGGTTGCCTTAACTGACTCAGCCGTACGGACACATTTTCTGTCGTAATCGAGTTCTGAGCTTGTCGCACACTAGTAGCGTCCACTGAGCATTCGCCAGCTTGCTTGCAGTGAGTCCTGTATTCTTGTGAGAGGCTCGAGCATCAGCACTGAAGTAATCGAGGCAGTCGTGCCTACAGATATACTGTATACATGTCCGACTAAATAGACAACACTCATATATGTGACGTCTGCAGGTATTTCGCTTGTCTGGCACACCTTGCACCCTAGGTGGAATGATTTTGTCGTGGCTGGTTCTCTCGAGGGTGTCAGCAATTCTGTGGGAATGTTTCCTACTCCGGGGCCTTGCTTTGCTTTAGATCTTTTGCTACTGTTAAATACTTCTCACAGTATAATGTGTCCCATCTCATCTCTGTCTTTGGCAGTTTCATTTTCTATAATACTGCCTTCTAGTTAGTTTCCCTATAGCCCATCTATATACTCTTTCCACATTCCAAATTTCCTTTCCTTGGTTAGAGTAGTTTTGTGTCTGAGCTCTTGATATTCATACAACTACTTTTCTTTTCTCTAAATGCCTCTGTAATTTCGCTATTAGTAGTATCTGTCTTTCCCCTAATTGTATTTGCTTCTATATCCATACATTCTCTTTTAGACTTTCCTGTTCAGCCATTTTGCACTTCCTGCCTATCTCATTTGTTAAATATTTGTAATACCTCTGGTCTGCTTCATTTTTATATTTTCTCGCTTCATCAGTAGAATTCAACTTCTGTGATATCCAAAGATTTTTACTGTGTCACTTCTTTTCACCTATGTGATCTTTTGTTGCGCTCACTATTTTGTCTTCAAAGCAATCAATTTGTCTCCCACTGTATTTCTTTCCCATATTTTTCAGTCAATCATTGCCTAATGCTACCTCTGAAACTCACAGCAGCATCTATTTTTACAATTTATCCAGCTCCCATCTTCTCAATTTCCTATCTTGTTGCAGTGCCTTCAGTAATCTACAGCTCATAGCCAATAAACTGTGATCAGTCCGTATCTGTCCCAGATTAAAATCCGGTTCCAAAATCTCTGTAGTATCATTATGTAATCATTCTGAAACCTTCCAGTGTCTCCAGGTGTCTTCCACATCTAAAAACTTCTTTAATGATTTGTAAACTCAGTCCACATTCACTTCCTATTTTTTCCTTTCCTTCCTCTTCCTGCTACTGAATTCCATCCCCTGCCACAGTTAAGTTTTCCTCTTCCTTCACTATCTGAATAATGTCTTTTGTTTCATCATGTTTTTTAATCTCACCATCATCTGTGTAGGTAATTGGCATATAAAGTTTCTCTTCTGTGGTAGTGTTGACTTAGTGTCTATCTGGACTGTGACAACGTATTGACTATGCTGCTCTTAGTAACTTATCTGCATTCCTATTTTCTTAGTCATCATTAGACCTACTTTTGCATTTTCTCTATTTGATTTTGTATTTATAAACCTGTACTCACCTGGCCAGAAGTACCGTTGCTAATTCTACCTAATTCCCACTATACCTAACTTCAATCTATCCAATGCTTGTTCTCACTGTATCCATTTCCCTTTTCAATTTTTTTTCACCTGCTTGCTCGAGTAAGGGAATTAACATTCCAAACCCTGACACGTAGGTTTCATGACGATGACATCTTCCTGAGTAGTCCCTGCCCAGAGATCCGAATAGATGACTATTTACCTCTGAAATATTTTACACAAATGGACATCATCATTGTTTAACCTTACAGTAAAGCTGCATGCTCTCAGTAAAAATAATGGCAGTAGCTTCTGCTTTAAGCTGTCCACAGTAAGTAAAAATAATGGCTGTAGTTTTCCCTAGCTTTCAGCCGTTCACAGTAACAACAGAGCAAGGCCATTTTGGTTTCTGTTAAAAGTCCATATCAATCACTCATCCAGACTGTTGCCCCATGCAACTGCTTCAGGAACCACACATTTGTCTGGCCTCTCAACAGATACCCCCCACTGTGGCTGCACATAAGGTGTAGCTATCTGTATCGTTGACGCAAACAAGCCGTTCCACCATGGTGTGGTCCATGATTCATGGGGGTGGGGGAAAGAACAATATAAAACAATGAAAAAGAGGTTGTAGATCTGAGAACAGCTTGTCATAGGTTAGTTTACTGACTGAAATCAAAACCACGGTCCGAAATATTTCGTGAACTACTTTCGAGGTGAGTCCTCCATCGTAGGACATGTTATTAATGTTGATATGACAAAATAGAGAAGCGAAATATGTTAATGAGAGAAGAAATCACAGTTGACGAGAGCTTAGGACTAACAGAGAGAGACCTGGTTATTTGAGTGGTTGTAGTTTAGGGCAGTAATATCAGCAGACATAATTAACAAAATTGTTACGGTAACCTCTGAAGCAGTTGTATCTGCCCTGCAAGGATATATTCAGTCATTTAACTTACATTTTTTTGTTTTTGTTTTGTGAGAATTTATTGACACTGACATGGATTTTGCAGACATCTTACTAGTCATTGCATTTACAGTGTGGTTAGAAACAGTCTGAAAAATTTGTAGCAGTGTTGTAGGGTGTGTTGTGCTGAGAAAAAATTGTTCAGAAAAAAGTTAGATACAGTGCACTGTTGCTTAATTAACTAGCATCGAAGTTAGCCAATCAGGTTGTCACGTGCACAAATTCAAGTGAGTAGCCAGATACGGTATCACCAAACATGTTCTTTGTTTGGTTTCCCGAGACCAAACAAGAGAGCGATACAAAAATTGGACATAGGATGGTACTAAGGATCAAACCCAAGCCAAAGATGGAGCAGTCTCGTGTGCTATCATCTATGCTATGAGAACAACAGACGCTCATTGTATCTGGAGGGCTGTATGAATTTGCGTGCACAACAGCCTGATTGGCTAACTTCAGTGGTAATAAACTCAGAAACGGCACAATGTATCATATTTCTTTCTTAATAGTTATTTCTCTGCGCCATGTGCCCTGAACACCCTGACAAGCTTGTCAGACTGTTTCTATCACCTTGTATGTGATGTAGTTCTCCAAGTAGAAGCATTTACCCATAGTGCTGTGTATTTGACAAGCAAATATTATGGTTTCAAATTAATAAAGAAGCAATACCATGGTGAATCCTCTGTAGAATGTCCTGAAGTGGCAAATTCAATGAGTACCCATGCAGTGGCCAATTAAAACTATTTTGTGTTCAAAGACTACTTTAAAAACTGAATCTGTAGTATGATATGTTCAAATATGAACTGGAAACATAAACAGTGTACACCAATGCTATGTGGTTGTTTCATGAAGCTCTGTCACTATCTGTATGGCGAATATTGTCAAAACATCAATACTTGACCTCACATGCCAATTACATATTGAAAATACTATGATTATTTATGGGGCCAACATATTGCTTGTCAATATGTCTGGTATTGACTGAACACAATGTGTCCCAGTTCCATTAGGACTGTGGCTTGAAAACTAAAAGCCACGGATTATGTCCACAAAATAACTTTGTTTATTCAAAATAATCTCCCCTGAATCAGCACACAGCTCTGAAATTGTTTTAAATGTTTTGAAATAGTCACTGTAGTCCTTGTTTGAAATTGCACATAGTACTGTGGTAAGGTGACCCTCAATGTCCTTAATTCTGTCCTAATTGTTTCCTTTTCATTGCCAACTTCAGATTTTAGAAACAAACAGAAGTCAGCTGGGGCCAAATCCAGTGGATACATTGAGAGATCCAGGACTGTGACCTGTTTGCTGGCCAAAAACTTACATACAGCCCCCGCTTCGTGGGATGGGTCATTGGTGTGGAGGAGAGAGCTTACAAAGTGTAAGAGGGTCGTATTGCACAAAATACATCGTCTCATCACCAGTTGCAATCTATTTCGTAAAATCTGTATCACTTTGGGGTGCCTGCAACAGATCTTTGCAGTGTCGGATTGTGTGCTACATTTTTCATCACCTGAAAGTGTGTGTGGCAGAGACTGTCCTCCTGCCAAATCCTTGGTCAAAATGGCACATGATAGTTATTGGTATTTCTGACAGTTCCTCTGTGAGTAGTGCAGAAAATATTATCAGATGCAGTAGTTTCAGCAATTTTTTGCACATTTTTGTCCACGACACTTTGATGCTCGTGGTGCAACTTTGTCATCCCTGTCGTTACAAAATTGAGTAAATCGCTGAAAAATGCTGGAATGATTTAAAAGATCACTACCGTACACACTTTTTGTTTCACTGGCTGGTGTGCCCAACTTGATGTTGCTTTGCTGCTCCAGCACCATTTTCCGACGAGTGTCACACGTGTACCGTTACATGCACAGCCAGGATGCGTGTTGCTCTGCTTTGACCTACAACACGGCTGCTGTCAAAACTTCGACGATTGTAATACCGCAACCTGACACAAAATAGCATTGCAGTTTGGAATTTCACACGAGCAGTCCCCAAAGAACTGGGACACACAGTATGCCAATGTATGTCCTCATATGGTCAAATATATTGATGATTTGACAATGTTATGGAATGTGTGAAGACCCTTTTAATATAGTGTACAGATTAAGTTTTTACAATTTAATGATGTAATGGGTGTTTCAAAATGAATATTATGGTTTTAAGGCTTTGCAGCATTTCTTACATTCAGTTTACAATTACCAGTAATACATCAAATGAAATGATTAATCAGACAGTTCTGTTTGCATCCTCGTGCACATGTGCTCCCACCGTTTTCTACGATTTTTTAGAAAGCACTAATAGCAAAGGGGATGATGAGCAAATGGAAAGCTTTTTATGTTTTACTTGTTTGCAAGCACCAAATCTGTTGTTACAATACAGTGTGCATTCTGTATTAAGTTCTATTGTAATCCTGTAAGTGACAGGTGATGTCATCAATTTGCAAATGGAGAGTACGGGATAATTTTGAGGGTCTTCCACATGTAGCCCGAGGAGATCACTTAGGAAGTTAATTATGGACAGGCAGTTCCAGTGACACCTGTGTTGAGAGTTTTAAGGAGACACTTAAAACTGTGTCCTTATCGTTTGCAGTTATAAGCTCTAAGGCTTACAGACTATGCTTTATGTGCCAACTTAGCAAAGAAAAAAAGAAAGAGGGAGGGGGGGGGGGGATGTCTGCACGGCACTGAAGATTTTCTGGATCATGAAATGTACAGTGACGAACTGACATCTCGTCTCAGTGTAAATGTGATCACACATAGTGTGAGCATCTGAGGCCAGCAAATCTCCCACAAGACGGTATAGCTGCAACGAGATTCTCCAAAACTGAAATTTTTTTTTTGTGCAGTATCCCAGCATGAAGTTTATGGGCCTTTCTTTGTCGATGAAGCAACTGGAACTGGAGTTTCTTACCTTTATGCTCTAGAACTGTTGCTCTCTTCTTAATTGGAAAAAGCTGAAGCACACCACTTCAGTTAGAAGCAAGGTGGTGTGCCGTCTCACTGGCACAACTCGGTATGCGATCGATTAAATGACATTGTACACCCCAGGATTTGCGGCAAGGGGCCGGATGACGGAGCTCATTTCCACGACCTCCCCATTCGCCCACGCTGACATTGTGTGATTTTTACCTTTGGGAGTTCACGGAGGATTGAGCGCGTGTGCCTCCGGTACCGTCCAGTTGACTTATCTAAAAAAATGCGATTAAAGCAGTTGTTGCGACGATTACTTCAGACACACCAATTGGGGTTTGGGAAGAGTTCGCATGTCGACTCTGTGTGCCGTGTAGTGCAGACATCAAACATGTGTAAGAAATATTGTTTGAGTAGCTCTTTCATTTGACATATTATTTACAATTGTAAACTGAATGCAATGAATGCTATAAAGCCTTAAGAACCCAATTTTAATTTTGCACATTCGGTATTTGTCGACTCGTTCCACATCCTCGAAGGTTCCCCCCCTCGGTGGGACCTACTGGAATGAATGGGGTGTGTGGGTGTGTGTGTGTGTGTGTGTGTGTGTGTGTGTGTGTGTGTGTGTGTGTGTGTGTGTGTGTGTGTGTGTGTGTGTGTGTGTGAATGAACATGCACTGAGACATAACTTACACCTGCCCTCAGACCGTGGAGGACTTCATCCTTCTGGTAGGGACGTTCGTCGCATTCGTGGCGTTCGTCCTGTGGTGCTGCTTCCCGGTGGTGCCGAAGGAGGGCAATGGAGGAGGGAGCTCCGGAGCGGACGGCGGCGGCAGCGAGCCGCCGCGGCAGTACGACCCGCGGGCGGGCATCCGTGTGCACGGTCACGGGCACGGCAGCTGGTGGGGTGGGCGGCGCGGGCGCAGTGCCGGCGGGCACGCGCTCTCCCCGGTGTTCCGGCGCTACGAGCCGCTGCCACTGTCGTAATGGGCACTCCCGCCCGACAGGACCTCGTGAGACGAGTGTTATATTACTTGCGACCGAGTTGTGACTAGGTCGAGCCGTTTGTAACTCGACACGAGTGAATTTTTTTTACAGTGTTTTCCTTTTTGCTATTGCAAAATCTTACACTGGAAGTGATGTCGAGTGTCTCGAAGCGGCTCAGTTTGCCGTGTCGGGTGCGATTTGGCACTGGACACCCGATGAAGTGACTTTCCCCCCATTACTGGCACCAGCGGTTTTTGTGAAGTGAGCACTAGTGCCACTGTTATTGGGGAGAACGAGTGAGTATTTATTGTCTGTATTATGCTGCATTTATTAATGTTTCCCGATTTCATAGTACTTGATGTTTTGTCCTCGGGCACGTGTTGCAAAAGTTGATATAGTATGCACTAGCAAAATATATTATTGTTTAATATTCGCTTGTTACAGTGTTCGCCTCCAAATTAACACCATCTTACGTGCATTTTCCGGAGATCCTTCTGTTTTGTACTGTACTTAAGGGGAATACTTTCGGTAGCACGGCTGGGACGACTGTTCCATTTTAACGTCCGGTAGCTGGAAGAATACCATATTTGCTTCTTCCGGGAGCTGCGGGCGACAGGTCAAAATGTGTCAGTGATGCAGACTAGGCAAACTTTTCTGCTTACCCAGACACTGGAAAGTATGCATTTTCTAAATATTATGTGGTTAACACCTTTGTCTAGTGCAATTTATGGCTGTAACTTACCAATTATGAATATTTTTGTTAGCAATACACCCTCTTAAGATGCAGTAATTTATTATTTATTTTTTTATTTTATTTTTTCTCATGTTTTAGAGATACAATTTTATTTTCTAGGATTACAGATAGATATTTTTTTAATGTTATAGCTGCTTATTGTACTTGCCAATATTATTGTAAAAATGTAAGAAATTGTAATCTGAAGCTTTTTATTGGTGTGTACCTTTTACAACTACTATTGGTTCCCGATAGTATTAAGATATAACTAGTCACGTGTGACCGTGGTCACTTACAGAAGACTTGCATCCTTTGTAGCAGACTGGAAGAAGAATTGTCAAAATATTTAGCACGCCTTCAGGGAGTGAAATTATACCCTCTTTCTGTGTGATATTCTTTCTTTTCTTGTATAAAAGTTTCTTCTGTGTAGTACTAAGCTATACATTGTCACCTGCAGGAGCAGGTTTTAGACTGAAGATTTTTTGTATGTGGTGCTCCGTGTCTGTGATATAATCCTTAGTATAAGATGACTCCCTCCTCCACCTTTCCTTATTTTAAGAGGTCCCTTGAAAAAAAATTTATTTTTAAGAAAATTCTGACTAATCAAAATTACATACAGTTTTATTGATATAAAGTATCTGCCTATAAAGTTAATATTACACCTATTTGAAACTTACGCTATATATTGTGTAGATTTTGATAATATAAGGAGAAATAAATTTAAAAAAAGAAATGGTTCATTTTTTAAATCTTACCACACATTTAGGTAGTAACCGAGAAAGGAAGTTAAGTAAACACCACTCGAGGATTGGGCCTGTTCAGACTGCTGCCTGCAAGGCAGTACAAGAAGCAACCTGTGGCTGTGGGACATACGGTCAGCACGTTGCCAATTCCTCCAGCTGTGGATGCATACGGATGGTGTTACTGATTATTTGAGCAACCCCTCATGTGGACCCCGTATCAGACCTTCCTAACTCAGAAAAAATGTAAAGATGTACTGGGAAGTGAAACTAGGTCCTCCCGCACCGAGGCAGTGGCAATAACCGTTCAGCTACGGAGGCTGTCATCTTCTGTAGTATCACTGGCATCTTTGTCATTTGTAAGCCATGTCATCATCCGAGCCATCCACACTATTGGCTTTTGAATCCTCTCATAATAGATTCACTTGAGACTTCCTTAGGCAGTAAGGGTATACTGACCCAGCATGCATGTTGAGGGTTTCCGTCCTGGAATGAGGTTACAGTCTCCTCAGATATGCCACTCACTGTAAAGCTGTCGCAGGTGAGCCTCGAAAGGTCAATTCACGATGACAGCCTGTAGGTGAAGTTGTGAGGCCATACAACCAGGAGTTATTACCAGGTCAGTGTTGTTCTTTATCAGATCTGCCATTTCCTAGGTGAGGTGCTCTACAGCACTATAGATTTTTCTCGTTTGTCTACAGTGTCAATCCAATGTGGTACCATTTCTGCCAATGCATCTGTCGGGGGAGGGGCGCGAAAGGACAATGTTTCGTCATTCGATTCGCTTATACTGTCAGTGCTGTAAGAACTGTAAACTGTAGCAATCAATAATAGGTGCAAATCACAGCCGCGCTTCTGTCGAGAAACAGATCTAAGAGCCGGCGCCTTCCCATGGGCGCGAGGAATGGTTGACACTGGTACCCTTGCCCCGTGGGGCAGCATTGGAGCAGCCTGCCCTGAAGGATATAATCCTAGGTTAAAGGTTTAATGTACCAAGTCAAGTATTACAGGTAGAACCTGTGTACGTGTGTCGAGACTAACTCGTGACGTTAAAATTACCTAGACTGTATTCATCTCGTACTAGAAAATGACAGCAATTAGCGACTACCGACAAACTTTGAAATTACGTGTAAACTTTTTCTCAGTGACACTCCTTTCAAAATAATGCAATGAAAAACGTGTGTGTGTGTTATTTACTTCATTTTTGCTCTTCTTGCAGTAAAACTTAAACGTGACGTGTGATGTTTTAATTTATTACTTCCTTACTGTTAACCCCATTCACAACACATGTGGCAGGCAGTATCCACATATTCCACTGCATATACCTGCAAAATTTTACCGTTGCACAACACAATTCAGGAGGTATGATGACGTAAAGATAGGTTCTAAAGAATCAGGTGGGGGCAGCTTACCTATATGAAGCTGATATGCAAGTTAATTTTTCTGGAACTGCTGCAGGAAGTCACTGATCCGTCACTGTTCCCCACTCTCTTTGTCACCCGTGTGCAATGGCCAGTATTAGTTTCCAATATCGCAATGGCTGGAGATTGAATATTCCTCTTTATCTCTAGTGTCTTCAATTGCATAATTTCTTGAGTAATTGGTATGCCTCCATTGCATTTCTCTAGGACTTAGTGAGCAATCTGCTGTTCCAATTCGTGAAACCTATCTCTGAAAGTTTAGTGTGTACAGCTCGTGTTTCTTTAATTTATTCTTATCAGGCACCACCTGCAAATATTCATGGTCTGCGACACCGTATTTTCTTCCTACAGCACGTTTGTGCTTCTGCCTCACTCGTCGTCATTATCTTAATACGAATGATGTTTGGTTTGCACAAACCAAATGTGAACCGCAGGCTCTTACACCCGTGTTTCTCGACAGAAGCGCGGCTGTGATTTGCACCTATTATAGATTGCTACAGTTTACAGTTCTTACAGCACTGACAGTATAAGCGAATCGAATGACAAAACATTGTCCTTTCGCGCCCCTCCCCCGACAGATGCATTGGCAGAAATGGTACCACATTGGATTGACACTGTAGACAAACGAGAAAAATCTATAGTGCTGTAGAGCAGTAGCAGCTTTAGTGCCATTGTTGAAACTCCTGTTTCATTTGGACGACGAAAGTGGCCTCCTGTTCACCACTCCGCTCCCCATTTTTCAGCCCAGTTGATGTAACAATACCAGTCAAGATAGATGTAATGGAAGTTGAACAGCGTGTTTGCCTCTATTGGTTACGGTAGAGAGATTGATCTTTCGGTCCTGTCTGTATATTTATATATAATATTGCCTGAATAAAGGCTGGGCAAGTGTAAAGCTATCGTTAAAAATGCACGCCACACGATTTGTTAAGATTTGGTTGGTCATAATAATATGCTTTTGAATACAATTAAAATATAACGGTGATACCTGTTTAGTGTTATTGGAAGTAATATGTAGTAAATTAATGAGTAAGGTAGCCTATCCTATAAGAAGAGGTAAAATTGGGTATATATTAAGGTGTTTTGCTTTATATCGACGAAGTTGATGATACGGCGTCATTTATTTATTTTTTTTTTCATTTACTCTTATGTAGTGAAAAAATATAGAGGGAGTTTTAAATAACTAAAGTATACAATCAGACTAACAAATGGACATTTAGTTACACGAAATCGCAGATAGCGAAGTGTGGTCATTAAATTGAGTACACCTACAGGGCGCTCAATTCCAGGATAAGTCTATACGCATCTCATGAGGGACGCGGTATTGAGACTTTTTTTTTTTTTTTTTTTTTTTTTTTAAATTATACTGCGGAGAGTGGGCTTCAATTTATGAAAAGGAGAAAAACTGTATCATTGACTATTGGTGAATAAGAAATAAAACGATGAACAAAGTTATGTTAAATAAAACAGAAGAAACAAGACAGTTTGGTCGTATCTGTTATTATTCCATAACTGTAACATTTCTTCTTGTACAAAGCCTTTATAGACTATCGTTATGATAATTTGCTTTGAAGGGATCTCATTAAGAGTTAAGTTTTGGGGACCTGGGCAAGAGGGGGTACTTCGTAGATCCTAACTGCTGCAGCTATTCTGGAATCCGGTGCTACCGTGACCGTTGTGTGTTGTCAATGGCTTAAGGTTATCATATCTCATGCTTTAAGATCGACGCATCTTTCCTCTCGGTATAACGATGCCTCACGGCAACAATGACAACGCTGACGACGAAGGAAGATAAGGTAGATTGATACTGTTGCCCCTCCAACCCTTACGAATCGTTCAGATTAAATCTGTGCATGACCTCAATTGCCAAAGTTCCAGATTAATGTAAGATGATCCCATCCTACGTTACTAAATCTCCAACCCAGTTCGTGGTGCACAGTCCCAGCTGCAGGTTACCTACCTAACAGTTTTCAGGGACAACAAACATTTGATTTTCAGTATTTCAAATAATTACTGATCAAATTTAAAACTACCATAATCTAATAAGAGGAATAATCTTAACTTAAAAGTTTAACACATTAAGAAAATTATTACATTTAGAAACTGTCTTGCGGCAGTATAATTTGTGGCATGCAAATTACCTTGACTACATTCATCCAGCATTTAAGAATGAGAGTACTTAGTGACTTCCAGCAAATATTGCACTTAATTTCAAGTCTTTTCAAAACTTTTTCTTGCTTTTCATAATAAAAACTGAAACTTCAAGGTAAATTCGGAAACTGTTCATTAGGTAATGGGCAGATAAAAAAATGTGGCTTCATTTCTCCAGAAATGCACTCTAGAGCATGTACAAATAAGCTGCTGAAATGTTCAAGTGTAAACTGTGTGCCAGTGTTGAGAAACACATTGACTAGAAACGAGAACAATCTTCACAAAGACCTAAAATCACTTACCTTGGTCCAAATATGGGTCCAATATTCAGGAACAAACATTTTCAATAAATTGCCAGGAACCATTAAAAACTTGGTTTCAGATAAAGCACAGTTTAAAAAGAGTTTGAAAGAAGACTTTTTGATAGATAACACCTTCTACTTTATAGATGAACATCTTAACAGCGACTGTATTATAATTCCGTTTTGACAGCACTTGGTCACAACAGTCAAGATTAGGTACTTTGTGTATGATAAATTTGTTAATAGTGCATAACAATGTTTCATTCTAACAGCGTATTAATTCTGTAAATATTAGCAGTTCCAGTTTACTATAAAGCATTCACTTATTTTGAGAATCTCCTGACAAATGAACAGGGTAGTAAGTATTATATTCAAATGTTTTATTTTTTATATTATACATTCTGACATGTTCCACACCTATGAAAATCATCTCATTTTTTGGGTCTGTGGAACTAATCTAATCTAATCCAACTTAATATGAGCCAGCAGTTTTTGGTAAACTGGCTTATTGAATACATCTGTGCGAGATTTTGTTGAGTACCTCCCCATTGCAGGAACTGATAATGTTTGTTATGAAGGCAACTGAAAATGTCTTTAAAGACCTGCAGAAGAGGTCTGTGTGTAGCAGTTGAGCGTGTGTCTTACTGCACACACGGCCCATATCCGGCACCTCCATCACCCGCAAAAGAGCATTTCGATAAGATGCTGACATCCTGTATTAATGCACTATATTTACAAAACTGACAATTTCGCATCATCTCCTAAACCTCTGGACTGATTTCAACTGAATTCGGTACACATACCACGCGTTCTCTGAAAAGCAGCACTGGACATGAACCACGTACCTCCTATAGGGATGGCACAGAAAATATGCTGACATAGAAGTATATTCAGGAATGTCTGCAGCAGTTTCAACCAAATTTGGTATTATATAATGCATTATTTGTATATATAAAAGTATTGTGGGAATAATGTACCCCTAGGGGTGGACAACATGTAAAAATGTTTGAATGCAACCTGTTTATCTTTCTTTCCTGTACTTAGTTGGATAGGAATACTTTAAAAGTGTGTAATGCAATCTTTCTCTTCGTTGTGTTCAGTGCATAGACCAGATAGGAGAAAGAGCACTGCAGCATGTCAGCACCTTTTAACATCATCCCACGCTGTTCCAGTATCTCACAACATGCATTTAATGTTTTTGATGGAGTCGTATAGTGTAAACCAGCGAACAATTGGACAGTTGCTGTTTACAATACTTTTTCTCAAAACGACAATCAAATGACACTATCAACTTCAGAACATACAGGAAAGTGTCACAACAATCTAGGACATGTAATCTCAAGATTAAAGTAAATGTCACTAGTAAGGAACAGCTGTTAAATGTACGTGACATATGTAGATGCAGCTCAAACTACAATCAAAATGCTAGTTTCCCTATAAAATCATATAATAACAGGTAATCTCATCACAATTGTGATAAATTAATAGGACTGTGCTGTAGTGAAAGACGGGTAATACACAGTATGTATAAGAACCAAGACAGAACAATAACAGTGCAAGACAAACATGCAATGTTACGCCCCTAATGGTCAGTCCACACAATGAAGAAGGTTCAGGTGTGGGATTTCAGTTCAGAGTGAAAGGATATTAATGATCAGAAATATTTATGGCACTGCTATCCCCAGTGAAAGTGGAGTTAACGTGACCTGCTGAGTGGAATGAACAGTCTACTAATTGGTTTGTTGCTTGGTTTAGTGGTTAAAGGGGTCAAACTATGAGGTCATCAGTCCCTCCTACCTGGAACAGCCAAGTCAATAGAACTACACACCGAAAAATGTCCTAGTGACCAAAACTCAAGGAACAAAGAACAAAAACCCCTAGGTCTATCAAAGATCAACTAAGCCTAGACAAAGAAAGAAGGGGAAAGGAAAAATTACAGGCTACATGCCCCAGCAGGAACCAGCTCGAGGCCATCGAACGCAGAAACTGCCGATCAGGAACATAACACCCCCCCTCCCCGGTCACTTACCAGAGGTGTACTACCTAAGAAGGGGGAAGAACAAAAGAAAGGGTTGGGCGAGGGCTGTGGCAGACCAGCAGTCCCAGACAGCCACTAGCCAGTCAGGTCAGAGGAGGAACAGGATGTCCTGCCAACCACTCAATGGGCCAACAAAGCTGCCCCATCACAAATAAACTATAAAAGCAGGTCAGCTGCAGAGGCATCGTCGGCTAACACCAGGGATACTGAGTCGGGAAGATTAAAAGAGTCTACCACAAGGTGGCTAGGTTACGACAATCCGGCAAAATGTAGACTACTGTCAAATGATCAGCACAATTACAGTGGGGTGGATCCTCACGACAGCGGAGACGAGCATTAGACTGCGAGGTGTGGAGGCAGCAAAGGATGACGGAGTCCTCGTGAGAGGCCCACAGAGAGGACCTCGACAAATTTGCAGTCTCCTTTATCACTCTTAGTTTGTTTGGCAAACTCAGAGTATGCCATTCCATATTCCAAATCCTTAGAACTTGATAGCATAATACTGACTGGAGGTCCAGTTCTGGAATACTGATCTCAAGGTGTGGCCTGTGGGTGTCCAATTTGGCCAGCCTGTCAGTTAAGTTCAATCCCTGGGATCCCGATGTGACTTGGGGTCCAGGCCAAGACCACGGCGAAAATGGAATCCTAAGTACATGGGAGCAACAGATGGCGAGGGTAGTACTGTTCGAGGGCTCATAAACTGCTCAAAGAGTTGCTACGGATGAGGAAGGACTCACCAGTGCTGGAACACGCATGCTCAAGAGCACAAGAGTTAACCACTAACTCCTCAGTGAAAACACTGCAGCCATCTGGCAAGAAGCAGAGTTCATTACATCCCACACGAATGTAAGCAAAGCCCAGTGTGAATGGCAACCAAATGTTTTTTATTCCAGTCTTTGGTCACAATATGAATTCTTTATACGATGACCAGTTTCAGCCATAATGACCATCCTCAGATCTTTTTTACACCATGTCCTAAAGTGATGAGGCCATAATGGCATCGTCAAAACATATAATCAGCATAGCCTCGTCATATAGATCTAAAATAAGGTGTAGAATAGGCCGCATCGTCCACACAGTCATTATTGCAACTGGCTAGTAGCCTGGGAAAGGTGGAGTTCTGAAAAAGGAGACCAGATGTGGATGGCGATTGTAACCCGAGACCTAGGCTGTTGTTGCAGGAGGTGGATCTCTGCATCTGGAAAGAAGAGACAGTTGTTTGGTGCTCCAGGGAGCAAGCAGATCCGTAACACAAAAGTGATCAACTATTGTTGTGCAGAACCCACAACGGTGAAACCCCTGCCTCCGCTAGGAGACTGATCATGGGGCTAGTCTGAAAAGTGCCAGTTACTAGTTGTACTCTACAGATGTTGTACCCATCACACCATTGCAATGTCCAAGGTGATAAAGTTTGAGCTGTATGAAAGACTTGTAATCTAGATAAGGGTGGACCAATGCTTTGTAGTGCCGTAGCAGAGCAGAGCAGTCCACGTCCCTTTTGGTATTGCTGAGGCATCAAAGAGCATTGAAGTGCGACCAACATGTCTGCTTTACTTGTTAAAGATGGGGAAACCATGTCAACCAGGAAACAAAGACCAGTCCCAACAAACAATGACAGCCTACAACATTGAGGGACTGGCCATTAAGGTACAGATCGGGATGGGGACGAGCTGTACAGTGACGACAGAAATGTGTAACGCAGATCTTGTCAGTCGAAAATTTTAAGCCACGAGTGAGAGCCCAAGATTGCACACAGTATATAGCTCCCAGCAGTCTGCAATGCCCACCACAAACAAACAAAAATTATTGCAAAAGTCATCAGCATACAAAGAGGGGGCCACTGTAGGTCCCACAGCTGCCACCAGACCACTGACGACCACTAAAGTGGAAGAGGAAGGATCACTTAAAATAAAACCCTGTAGAAACTTGTTCTCCTGCCGACGGGAGGTGCTAACGCGTACCTTAGAAGTACGACGTGAAAGTTCAGGATAAAAGTCGGCAGCAGGCGAGAGAGGCCTCACTCATTAAGGTGGCAAGGATTTAGTAGCACCAAAAATGTTGTTCAAATGGCTCTGAGCACTATGCGACTTAACTTCTGAGGTCATCAGTTGCCTAGAACTTAGAACTAATTAAACCTAACTAACCTAAGGACATCACACACATCCATGCCCGAGGCAGGATTCGAACCTGCGACCGTAGCAGTCGCTCGGTTCCAGACTGTAGCACCTAGAATCGCACAGCCACTCCGGCCGTGCCCAAAAATGTTGTATCCTACACTTTATGCAGATCAAAGAAGACTGCAACACAGTGTTGATGCAAGGGAAAAGACATTTGGATAGCAGACTCGAGGTGGGCTAAATTATCTGGTGGGAGTGGTCTCAGTAAAAATCAAACTGGGTTGATTGTCATGACATTCAAGAGTACAATACAACCTGTGACTTACCATACATTCAAGTAACTTGCTGATCGAATTACAGCTGTCCATCTGAAGATGTGGTTTAACAGATTTTAAAACTGAAATAATGACAATTTCTCATCACTGGGAAGGGAATTCCCCTTGCTCAAGAAACAGTTAAAAAGGGCAAGTATATGACACTGGCTAGCCACCAGTAAATGTTGAAGCATTTGGTTGCACAAACAGACCAGTCCAGGAGCAGAGTTGGAGCACAGAGAAAGGGTGCTGCTGAATTCATACACTCTAAATGGGGCATTATAAGCCTCCAGGTAATGGGAAATGAAAGATAAAGGGAGTCGTTCCGGATGGTGTTTGAGAAGATGGAAAACGGGCGGATACTTTGTCGCTGCTGAGGCTTGGGGAAATATCAAGCAAAATGCTCAGTGATAGAGTCTGGGTTGGTGAGGATAAAATCATTCAGGGAAATTCCCAGGACACCTGCAAGAGTACAGTGGCCAAAAATGTGCCTGATCTTTGCCTATGGCTCAACAAATCTGTTTCTGGTGTTTAAGAAGATAAAGGCCCGGGCACGAAGCCATTCAAAGGCCAGGATGCGGCTTAGAGATGGATACCATTTTTAATGTCGGAGGCCACAATGGCGGCCTTCAATAGCCACACCAAGTTCGAGGGTCCACCAATCGACAGTATTCCGTTGGGCAGAACCTGAGGAAGAGGGAATTGCTGAAGCAGCTGGCGAAAGGATCACATTGGTTAAACTCTGTGTGGCCTCATCAGCGCCATTAAAAGGGATCCCAACCTGGCAGGGCATCTAGGCAAGATGCTGTAGGAAAAAGAAGACGATCAGAAAATGATCGCTGTCTCACAAATCATCGTGAACTCCACACCGAATGGAGGAGAGTAACCCAGGGCTAGAAATGGAAAGCTTCATGGCCGAGAAAGTTCCATGTGCCACAGTAAAGTGTATGAGAGCTGCAGTGTTGAGGAGACAGAGATGAAGCCCTGCCAGCAGATCTTTAACAGTCCCGAGGAGAGCGCTATCGACGGAGGGCAACAGAGCAAGACGTGTAGGAGGTCGGTCTGGTGGAGAAAAAGATTACATATTATTACTGCAGAGTCTGAATAGATCAGCACGTTTTCCACTTCAAGTGCGATTTAAAGAGAAACCTGGTAACTAACATGTCCATGCAGACCAACATACAGACAGCCCTGGAGTGGAGGCTTCCAAAGGGTCGACCTGGTTCCATTGGAAGCTTAGGAAACCACAAAGAGTCGACAAATATATGTCCATGAAATGAGATTCCTACAACACAACACAGGCTACAGACCAGAGAGAAAGAAGGGCCTCCAGTACCAATAAGTGACAAAGTGATGATAGTAAACAATACAGTTCCATTGGAGGAGCATAGAACAAGAAGCCGGATTGACACTGAACGACCGTTGATCATTGTGCGGAGTCAGCTTCATCACTGGTGAGGACACAGTAATAAGCACGAATGTAAGATTGGATCCTGATAGAGAGGGGGAGGGGGGGGGGGGACATCCCCTGGGATGTCAGGAAACGGGAGGGAAGATCAGTGGCTCATAGCAAGACAAACACATTTTCTTCTTCTCCTTTGGAGGGCGAGAAGATGTGTGTTTGGGAAGAGAGCAAGTCACAGCAATACTGGGAACTGAAAAAGAACAAGTGGCCTTGAGGCCTAAAGAACACGGGTCCCTCGTCTAACTCGAAGTGACAGGCTTTATGTCCCGGAGACACTGGGAAGGGGTCTCCTATAGGGAGCCCCACCTCCAGAGGGTGCCAGAGGAGGTGGTTCCTTCCCTGGCAAAGCAGGAGGAGTGGTTCTGTGAGGATAGGGAACAAGACCCACCTGGGAGGAGGAAATGGAAGGGGAACAGGATGGAAGTGAGGAGGAGGAGGAGGAGGAGGAGGAGGAGGAGGAGGAAAGGACGCACCTGAAGCAAAAGTAAAAATTAGAGATACCTGGTGGAGATGGTCGAATTTCTTTAGCTCCTCAGAGTAGGACAGGCAGTCGACAGTTTTGAATTCCTGAATCTTTCTTTACATTTTACGGACTGGGCAATATCGTGAACGAGGAGAACGTGGCCTGGAACAGTTCATGTGCTCAGGTGGTCGGGTGCAAGGACTTCCCACAAGGAGAAGGCAACCACAGTCACCGCAAACAAGAGCCGCTTCACATGTGACCAAAACGGAAACACCAGAAACCGTGCACGGTAGGTGGGATATAGGGCTTCGTGTCACAGCAATACACTACAAGTGATTTTTTGCAGAAGTCAGGGTGAAAGTATCGGTCTCGACGCAATTGTCCTCGGGACCTCTCTGGAACCCCCAGACGAAACGAATGCCGCACCGTGCCAGATTAGTCCAGAGTTGCCCACCAGACTGAAGGAGGGCCTTGTGGAAAATAAAGCCACAAGTCATATTTAAGGGCTGGCGAAGAGTAGTGCTTACTGGGAGTCTCCTCAGCACTCACGAAGGCAAAAGGAAGCTGACTGACTGGCAGAAGGTTTTATCAGTAGGGAACCAGATCAGATCTTATTAACGGAGTGTACTTCAAACTTATCTTCAATTGTGTTCTACAGAAAAAGAGCAGTTTGGCAGTGGTGAAAGTCTCCTTGTCTGTCCTGGAACAAGCCACCTAATGGGGAACGGGTGGGCCAGACTACTCCTAGCGGTGGGTCAAGGAGGGAAAGACCAGGGAAGCAAAGTAGGAGCAGAGAGAGAACGATGCCTGTCTGAAGAGACGACTGCAAACAGCAGCCAGAAGTACAGAGCTTAGTACACTTCATGTGCAGAGTGTCAGCCCAGGTACCACCTACTCCAATCGGGCTCACCCTGTGGGGGCCACCCAGTCGCAGCAAGGGCAGCCTCGCACGACCGTCGTTGCTGGGAGTTCTGTTGCCACAAAAAAATGAGCAACCAATCCTAGGCGTACCCAATGTGGTGATAGCTCAGGTACCAGAAGTGTGATCCCTGCGTTGTCAGGGGGTACAGCCACACAGGCTGGCTACTGTGCTGGTGACCTAGAGTGGGGGGTTATGGTGGGGAAGGAAAGAGGTAGAGGAATCCACACACGAGATTTTAGGGAGGGGGGGAGTTCTTCCCCAAATGGCTCACACTACAGCAACAATTTAGTAAGGGAAGTCTGACTCCAAACAGGGCCAGAAAAAGCCGAAAAATAAGGGAGTGTGGAAACATGAGACAAAACTGTAGATGAATAGTGGTATGTAGGGAATAAAAGAAGAGATTTCTAAGGATGTACTTTTGGAGCATGGCAATGTATGGAAACAAATCATGAATGGGAAAACCGGAATGGAAGAGAATCAAAGGGTTTGAGATGTGGTGTTGCAGAAGAATGTGAATGTGAAAAAACAGGTGGATAAATAAGGTAACTAAGCAACTAATTAAACATCAAAGTGAAAATGAATTTTCACTGTACACTTTTATTTGTAAAATGAAAGATGATTGATATTTAGGTTTGGTGGACATTTTACTAAGCCCTCGACTAATAGGTCAACTGTTACTGCTTAAGCCTAACAATCTTTTTTATATTGGATTTTCCACTGTTTGATTTTTATATTTGAGTAGTTCTTAGTCAGTACAGATTATAAATCATTCTCCAGATCCATTCAGGGTTTTATTTTCATTACTATTGAAGTCAAAAATCTACTCTCAGATCTATAAATATTGAATGCCCATTTCTTTTCCACATTTTCAGGTAGTGTGACTGTGTGTGATTTTTTTTTTTTTTTTTTTCAAATCACTTGTCTACGGAGCCCCTTACTTCTGAACTGACAAAGAGATTGGAAGACTGTGGGCTGCCATTGCTCTTTCTATGACCACTGCCAACAACAACAACAACAACAACAATACTATAGTAGCCCTTACATAGTTACTGTTTCATTAGTAATAATATTGCAGATCGCCCCCACGCCGATGATATCAGAAGTGTATGTGTTACTGTTGTGTCACACTGTTCATTTATCTGTTTCGAAGAGAGTAAAAAAACAAATTTCCAGTATACAGCAGGAGCTACACTGTGAGACCAGAAGTATTTGGACATTCCCCAAAACATCATCTTTCATATTAGGTGCATTGTGTTGCCATCTACTGCCAGGTACTCCATATCAGCAATCTCAGTAGTCATAAGACATCGTGAGAGAGCAGAATACGGCGCTCTGCGGAACTCGTGGACTTCAAACGTGGTCAGGTGATTGGGTGTCACTTGTGTCATATGTCTGTACGCGAGATTTACACACTGCTAAACATCCCTAGGCCCACTGTTTCCGATGTTGTAGCGAAGTGGAAACGTGAAGGGACACGTGCAGCACAAAAGCATACAGGCTGACCTCATCTGTTGAGTGACAGAGACTGCCGACAGTTAGGCGGGATGTGAGAAAACTTTGATTTCATGGTTGAGTGGCTGCTCATAAGCCACACATCACACCGGTAAATGCCAAACGATGCCTCGCTTGGTGTGAGGAGCCTAAACATTGGACGATTGAACAATGGAAAAACATCGTGTTGAGTGACAAATCACGGTACACAATATGGTGATCTGATGGCAGGGTGTGGGTATGGCGAATGCCCAGTGAACGTCATCTCCCAGCGTGTGTAGCGCTAAGAGTAAAATCCGGAGGCGGAGGTGTTATGGTGTGGGGGCTATGGAGGGGGCTTGCACCCCTTGACATCAATTTGTTGTAGAATCTTAGAACATGTTCTGAGCTCAGACATAATGAGGTATCCTCCATGCCAACCAGCATGGATTCTGAAAACATCAATCATGTGAAATACTATTTGCACTTTTCCCACATGACATAGTTTGGATCAAGGCAGCCAGGTAGATGACATATGCTTTGATTTCTGAAAAGCATTTGACTCAGTACCATACCTATGCTTATCGTAAAAAGTACAGTCATATGGCGTATTGAGTGAAATTTGTTACTAAATTGACGACTTTTGGCAGGGGGGATGCGATGCAGCATGTTATCTTGGATAGAGAGTCATTGTCTGATGTAGAAGTAACTTCAGGTGTGCACCAGGGAAGTGTGTTGGGACCCTTGCTGTTCATGTTGTATATAAATGACCTTGCAGACAATGTTAGTAAAATCATACTTTTTGCAGATGATGCAGTTATCTGTAAAGAAGTACAGTCTGAAAGAAGCTGCACAGATATTGTCACATCTGGATAAGATTTCAAAATGGTGCAGAGATTGGCAACTTGCTGTAAATGTTAAAAATGTAGAATTGTGCACGTCGACAATATCAATGAGTCACTGTTAGAATTGCCCAACTTGTCCAACTACTTGGGTGTAACAGTTTGCAGAGAGATGAAATGGAATAATCACATAGGTTTGGATGTGGGTAAAGGAGGTGGTAGACTTTGGTTTGTTGGTAGAACACTGGAGAAGTGCAATCAGTCTACAAAGCAAACTTCTCACAAATCACTCTTGCAACCATTTCTAGAATATTGCTCAAATATGCAGGAGCTATACCAAATGGGGCACAAAGAGAAGGTCAGCAAGAATGGTCACAGGTTTGTCTTATCCGTGGGTTAGTGTCACACAGATACTGAAGGAACTGTACAAGACGACTCTCGAACACAGGTGTAAACTATCCTGGCAAAGTCTATTAATGAAATTTCAAGAACGGGCTTTAAACGACAACTCTAGGAATATATTATAATTCCCTACATATCGCTCACATAGGTATCGTGAGTATAAGATTAGAATAATTACTACATGCACAGCGGCATTCACATCATCATTCTTCCTACAGTACACGCGTGAATGGAACAGGAAAAAAGTCTAGTAACTGGTACAATGGGACGTACACTCTGCCACACAGCCATCGGTGGTTTCAAGGGTGTAGATGTAGACGTAGCATTTGCATAATACCAAAAATCTCAAATATTAACTCAGTACTTAGCCAATTTAACTTTATTATCCAGGACATTCATTTACTTAATTAGACTCTGTTGGTGTAATTAATTTGCCTAAAACTGTACTAATTGCACATACCAGTAATATAAAACCTTTTTTGATTGTTCCTGTGTAAACACGCACTCCATAATAACTTTCAGATACAGTAAATCAAAAATATGTATTAATAAGTGAAGTACACCAACAGGTAATGGAAACTGTTAGTAACTTTTGCCCTCATTTAGTTTCAGAGAATTAGCATATTTATGTAAAAAATTGTTACTGAAGTAGAATTCCAAAGTTTGGCAATTTAGACAGCACAATTCAATGACAATTATTGTTTTATCTAAAAGTTCTCAGTCAAACAAATCTTATTCCACTGTTCAGTTATTCAGAAATAAACTTCTTTAATTGTAATTTGTAAAATGACAGCAAACAACAATAGCAGAAATGTACTGCCAATTATTGCAATTTTATAAAAGAAAGACCACGGGAAGCCTTTTAGCCAGTCCGCAGAAGTTTATGATATGAGCCGGATCTATGCCCAAAATTACTGGACAATGTACCGCAGACAATTCAGTTCAGAATAAAATTTGAAAATGTATTGCGAGCCAAATTTTGTGTCCGAGAGTTTATTCAGAGACTGTTTTTAATGATTGACTGAACCTGTAATTAACTTCATGTAATGTGTTAAATCTTCTAATAATGCCTTCTGCTAACTGTTATACCGTCACGTCATCGTGTTGTATTGTAAGGCGCCACATATACCGTTTGTATATGTATACGTGCATGCCGTCATCGTCGTCATCTCTTCTTTCCTTCGTCGATATCAGAGCGTGAGAAATGTTTGTGTTGTTGACAACACACTACACGACTACGGTACCACCCGATTCCAGCATAGCTAGCTTAATATAGTATAAAGATAGTGGATTTTGATGCAGCGTTATTTCAGTGTGATTTTATTCTTTACTTAATCTTTGACACTCTAAGAATCAGCTACTTTTAATCAGGCCCAAAACTCGACTTTTAACAAGAGCAATTATGATCAATCTGTTGAATTATCTATAATACATAAGGCTCTACCCCACTATAAGAAAATATCACTGTCCATAAAATAACAAAATATACGAAAAAAACTTCTATATATCTTTCCTTTTATTCAATCAACTGCTTTCAAATGTTTATTTCGCACCCACAAATCATTCACACTTCGATGTAGAGAGTAAACGTGTGCATGAAAAATAGTACACTGTTTCTGCTGATAACCATGTATGAGCTTTTGGGTTGCTAGGCTATTTGGATCAACAGGATTTGTATTGGATTTTGAAATTGATCTTTCTATTCACACTTAAGTCCTCCACAATGGCCCATCAACAGTGGGACATCCATCAAATATTCTACCCTTTCGTGATAATTTAAGAATTCGCGTAAATTGTATTTTCGCGAGTTTAAAGCAAACGTCAGCGGCGTGAAAGTGGTCTTGATACCATGACACACTCGCGACAAGTACTAGCCTGTCACGAAATTGACCTGCATATGTCTACAATCAATTCAAAGGTCATAATTCGCCCCACGTGATTGTGTGCAATTGAACTTCATCAAATCAATTATTTCTCGAATCGTAATCACTGATCCCGACACTGACTGTTCATAAACGCAGAATTAACACACTTTTTTTTTCTCTAATAGTAAAAGAATGACATCGTGTCATCTACATAGTTATTTAAATATTGTTCCAAATGAGAAACATTTATAGTTGTTATTTTTTTTTGATTACTGTTAAAATATGTTTTTTTATCAGAAAATAAAACATAATAGATCGCAAATTGCAACTGAATGACAGCTTTGCATAGCGTCAGGACTTAATCACGCAAAACCATACAAAGAAATGCCCGAAATCTCAACTTCTCCCTACCAACTAACAGATACAAATAAGATATTCAAGGCTTCATAGATCAATCCCACCTGTAAAATGTTATACTGTGACAATAGGAATGGACTGTGAACTGTGTTATTTCCAAATTATATTTACTGTGCACATCATTTTTGGATTGGATTGGTTTGGCTGTCATATTTCAAGAACAGTGATTTAAGAACATGAATAAGTGACTTTGTTAATGAAATGTCTGTCACAAATGAACTTAGATCACTTCTAGGTTAGGTTACTCTACTCGAATAACGACGTTGCACGATATCAAATGAGTGTAACGTGGGGCTAGCTGTTTATCTGTCTATAAATTATAATAAATGAGTCCCGATATGGCCGTAAACTGTAGGTTGTGCAGTGAAAGTGTTCGAACTGCAAACCTGGCGTGGACCTCATTTAAAATAGCCTAATTTAGACAACCAGTTTTCAGCCACATTCAATGGAGGTGCAGCTACTGGAAGCATATCAGGACAGGTAAATATGGCTACACTTCAAGCGCAAGAGGAAGTGATTGAACAGCGTGCAATTTGTTGCAGTAGGTAGTAGGGAAGGAGTAGAAGAAAAGTTTATGGGAGAATAGTAGGAATGAGATAAGAAAGGCTAATTTAGTTCTGTACGGAGGTACATTTGGAACCGACTGGGGAATGGGGGAAGGTTCTATCTGGACAATTTAATGAGAGTTGTGCAGAAGACTCAATACAGAAAGAAGTGGAGACTGAAATACTAAGGAAGGATCAGACGAGTTTGATGTTTTCTGAGCTTGTAGCTAACGTGATAGAGAACACCACGGTAGGCACTTCAGCTGAAGAAGACTGGCCATCACTAAAATAGGCAATCACAGAAGTTGGATGGACAAAAATTGGCACAAGGAAGGTAATAGTGAATTATTGAGTAACAGAGGAAATACTTTCATTAATGTGAAACATGCAACACTGAAGACAGAAAGGTAGATAAGGACAAGAACTATTGCAAAATCAATTTATCTGGTCACAGATCCAAGCGTTGACAAGAATAATATACCACACAGAAGAATAGAAAAGAAAATTGAAGATCTGTTAGACGACTATAAGTTCAGCAACTGGATAGGAAAAATCAACAGGGAAGCAGTTCTGATGTGATTGATAATGGAAGCATGACTTAAGAAAAATCAAGACACGGTCATAGGATCTGTTGATCTGAAAAAAGCATTTGCCAGTGTAAAACGTTGCAAAAGGTTTGAAATTCTGACAAATATAGGAGTGAGGTATAGGGAAATATGGATAACGTACAGTATCTACACGAACCAAGAGTGAACAATAAGAATTGAAACAAAACACGAATTGCTCAGGTTAAAAAGTGAATAAGACAGCGACGCAGTCTTTTGTGCCTATTGTTCAAACTATGCTTCAAAGAAGCAATGACTGAAATAAAAGAAAAGTGAAAGAGTGGGACTAAAATACAGGGTGGAAGAATACCAGTCATAATCTTTGCTGAGGACCCTGGGAAGTAAAGAATTATTACAGGATGTGGTGACTGTAATGAACAGTCTAATGAGTACACAGTGTGGATTGGGGGTAAACCGTCAAAAAATGATGTAATGTGGAGTAGCAGCAGTGAAGATTAATGATAAACATCAAAACTGGTAACCATGAAGTAGATGAAATTAATGAATTCTTCTACCTTGTAAGAATAGTAACACAGCAGATGAAGCAAGGACATTAAAAGCAGACTGGCATGGGAGAAAGAGGGCATTCCCTGCCTTAATCTAAGGAAGAAATTTCTGAGAATGTATGTTTGGAGTGCAGCATTGTATGCTAGTGAAACACTGTTGTTGTTGTTGTTGTTGTTGTTGTTGTGGTCTTCAGTCCTGAGACTGGTTTGATGTAACTCTCCATGCTACTCTATCCTGTGCAAGCTTCTTCATCTCCCAGTACCTACTGCAACCTACATTCTTCTGAATCTGCTTAGTGTATTCATCTCTCGGTCTCCCTCTACGATTTTTATCCTCCATGCTCCCCTCCAGTACTAAATTGGTGATCCCTTGATGCCTCAGAACATATCCTACCATCCAATCCCTCCTTCTAGTCAAGTTGTGCCACAAGCTCCTCTTCTCCCCAATCCTATTCAAGACACGGTCATAGGATCTATTGATTTGAAAAAAGCATTTGACAGTGTAAAATGTTGCAAGAGGTTTGAAATTCCTACAAATATAGGAGTGAGGTATACGGAAAGATGGATAACGTACAATATCTACACGAACCAAGAGTAACCAATGAGAATGGAAACAAAACTCTAATTGCTCAGATTAAAAAAGGAATAAGAGAGGAATGCAGTTTTTTGTGCCTATTGTTCAAACTATGCATCAAAGAAGCAGTGACTGACATAAAAGAAAAGTGAAAGAGTGGGATTAAAATTCAGGGTGGAAGAATACCAGTCATAATCTTTGCTGATGACCCTGCTGTCTTGATTGGAAGTAAAGAATAGTTACGGGATGTGATAACTGGAATGAATAATCTAATGAGTACAGAGTGTGGATTGGGTGTAAGCCAATGAAAGATGACGTAATGAGGAGTAGCAGTAGTGAAGATTAATTATATACATAAAAAATGGTTAGCATGAAGTAGATTAAACTACGTAATTCTGCTACCTTGTAAGAAAAGTAACACGGCAGCTGAAGCAAGGAGCACATAAAAAGCAGAGTGGCATGGGAGAGAGAGATGCCATTCCCTGCCAAAAGAAGTCTTACATGTATCAGACATTGGCCTTAATCTGAGGAAGAAATTTCTGAGAATGTATGTTAGGAGCATAGCATTGTATGTTAGTGAAACAATGACTGTGGGAAAACTGCAATGGAAGAGGATAGAAGTGTTGGAGATGCAGGGTTCTATAGAACAGTGCTGATAATTAGGTGGACTGATAAGACAATCGACAAAGAAAGAAAGGTTTGGAAATAGTGATAAGAAGGGACAGGATTATAGGTTGAGGTTGTGTTGAGGAAGACAGAGACTGGAATATGTCTCACAAATAATTGAGGAAATGCGGTGAAAATGCTACTCTGAGACGAAGAGACTGGATATGTGATGGCTGTCTGCAAACCAGTTAGAAGACTGGAGACTAAAAAAAAAATCCACAGAAGTCAACAATATTGATGGGAGTAGTTTCTGCATTTCACAACAGGCTGGGGTAAATTCAGCAGTGTGCTAACAGATACACCCACACGGTCAAAAGAAAAATTGACAATGCACGAAGGAAGCAGCCACCGGCCCGAGCTCATCGAGTTGACTACAAGCAATGACACAGTGTCATTGGCAGAAAATTGGAGGTCGGCCTTCAATTTGATGAAGAGCCGAGCACTCGTGGCGAGATACCCAGTCACGAGGCAGGTAAGAAATCCCAGTCGGGCTGTTCAGTGGAAAAATGCACCCGAGTACCTAGGAGTCATTACTGACAGGTATCGTATTTGACAGCGACATGTCAAAGAACTGAGGGAACGAACTGTGGGGGCTAGGGAGAGGGCAGTGGGGAGGGGCGGTACTGGATCCACCCACAGCTGAAACCGACTCCACACTCCGACAAGATCTCGAGGTCAATCGATACGAGCACCCGATTTTGGAGTACGCAGCTGTCATCTCGGGAAATGCAGATGATACTCGTATGAAACACCTACAGAGGGTGCAAAATCAAGCTCTCAAACTCGTTTTGCAGCTATTTCAGGGTTTCTCGATTGCGGAACTCCACAAGGCTGCCAGAATACCTCTCCTCTGCAAGAGATTTAAGCTATCGCCAGTGATTTCTATGATAAATGGAGGATGTCACAGAACTGACACGACCAAAACCTATGCACCAGGGTGCACAGGCACAATTCCACCTGGTTGCCACACCTGCTGGCCAAATAACTCTATAAGGTCATTTCTTTCATGGGTTTCAAGTTAACACCAAAAGATGATGAGAAATAAGAAAACCAAAAATCAGGAAAAGAGGAAGGCCTCTCAAGTGGATGGAGGCGAGACAGTGAGTTCACAACCCTCTGCAAGTCGGCAACGCTCTCTGCGGAGATATACTGACCAGCCAGGTTACTGCGGGGTCTGCACTCGCTGCCCCGAGTAATCGACCTGAGCCACTGACACAGCACAGAGCTCAGACCGACTCTCCTAGGCCGATACGCTCTGCACTCTGCCAGCTATGTCGCTGACGCCTGTCTCTGTCCCGACCCCACTCACCGGACATTCTCTATGTTCCAGATGATGTCCTAAAAGATTACTACATACCTGCTCACAGAGCTCCAGTAAAGATACTAAATCAATTTCAGTTATGATGTGAAGTATCCCCTCCCATTTTGTTTTTAAAAAAGCAATTTTTTTGTAAATAAAACTGATTTAATTTTTAGTGTATTTCACTTATTGCTGAAGGTAGCGAAACATTATTCACAGTTTCTACAGAAAGCAGACTGGAGTTGTAGAAAGTCAAAGGACTTGAAGGGAAAGCCACAGATGAGAGGGGAGTGAGACAGGGTTGCAGCATATAAGCAAGTATTATTCAGTCTGTAAAGAGAGTAGGCTGTGCACGAAAGTAAGGAGAAATTTGGGACAGGAATGAATGTTCATGAAGAAAATATGTAAAAAAAATTAAGGTTTGCCGACATCATTGTAATTACGTCAGACCCTGATAAAAAGATATAGAAGGGCAGTTGGACAGGTCATCTTTTGAAAACATGGTACAAGACGAGAATTGTCAAAAGTAAAACACGGCTAATGGAATGTAGTCTAATTAATCAGGGGACGCTGAGGGATTTAGATTAGGAACTTCAAAAGTAGTAGATGGGTTTTGCTATTTGGTTAGTAGAATAACTGACAATGGCTGAAGTACAGAGATATAAGATGCAGACTGGCAACAGCAAGAAGTACTTTCTGAAGAGGAGAAATTTGTTAATACTGAATACAAATTTGTGTGTTACAAAGTGTTTTTGCAAAGTATTCCTGTGGAGTGTAGCCTCGCACAGAAGTGAAACAGGAACAATACACAGTTCCGACAAGAATAGAACACAAACTTATGAAATCTGGTGACAGACAGGAACAGTGCTGGATAGACTGAACAAGCAATGAGGAGGTGGTCTGTTTCTTCAAAGGAGATAAGGATGCCCACATTATCCAGTTACCCGATATACCAGTTCATCTCTTTAGAGAACCAAGATTTTTTATGGCAGTGTCCTCGAGTTAACAGATTTTCCATACTATCATCACCAGCCTACCACCGCTCCCGTTGCAACCGCTTACCCCATATTCACCGAGTGCCTCCAGTAATGAGCTAGAGTGAGCAGACCGTGTAGGAGACACTGAGAATTTATTTACTGCAGTCAAATATTACGTCTACACTCAGTCACAGCCAATCAGTTGAACTGAAACTTTCTTATCAAAATATTAACAATTTGTCTTACCAGTGCCACGATCTGCCGTCTATATGTAACACTTTCTGATGAGCTCTCTTTCCCACAAAGGCAAATGTAAGGTACTATAGGAAAATAAATAAATGAAGGGGTCACTGCGTCACAGAAAATAAACATTCACTTTTTATTTATTTCGTAACCGCTATCAGAACGACAGTGCGGGAGAGGTTCCCTTATTTACAATGAGCTCGAGACGAGCTGCAGCAGACTACGCAATATGAGAGGTCTGCAAAGTTGGCGCGGAGGCAGGCGGCCGCCAGGCGGAGAGCGGCACCCCAAGCACGGTCGGCACCCGCAGCCGCACTCCCGCGGGCCGGGCCGCCAAGCTGCCGGCGCGCCGCACTACGGGCACTACGGCGGGGACCGCCGTCAGGTGGTCGGGTTGAGCCGGTGGGCTGCAACGAGAGAGGAGCTGCGTCACACACTCCCACTGTACACTGGCAAACTGAGAACACGACTACAGTACGGAGTCTGTTTCCTTTCGCAGTTGCCGTGAATCCCGTAACATACAAACGACAGTATTGCCATTTGTTAGGGATACTCGAAGTCTCAATTAATACTTGAAAAAAGTTACATAATTAGTTTTTCACTATCAAAATTGATTTGGTGACTGTAAATTCAATGTGAGCTTTATTAAGTATAAATCTACTACCCCTTTAGTGATATCCGAAAATTTGTGCCGGAACTCAAACCGGATTTCTCACATTCTGCGAGTGGTCACCTTAACCATTTCACCCACCCGTGCACACTCCCTGAACCGAACTAAACTTCCACACGTTACACTGTCTATATCCTTATTTCGTAGTCCGCTAAATTCCTCACCCAATGACTGCAACTTTTGAGATGCAGAATAGTAATGAATACAAATTAGAAAATTTTATTAAAACTCATTCACACTGCCACAAGCATGTTGTGCCAGAGACGGAGGTGGAAGCAGGAAGCGAGACGGTGAAATATGCTCACTATTTTTATTAACTTGAATTTTGCATATTTCATAACAGTACCTTTTCCATGAAATGTTTGTAAGATGATAGTTGACTTTTTGTGTTGCCTTCAGTCTAGTGAAAGTATGATTACACAATGCTGTTTTGTCGGCTGCAGAAATGACCCGGTTCAATGCATTTGCCTCATTTTTGGTGCTTCACATACCATTTCATCAAATGTGGTTCCTTCTTGATGTTTTTATAAAAAGTAGTAACATAATTCATTTTTCCTGTTCACTAGCAAATTATTATAACGGCGACCTGCACATTGTTCCACCGTCACACAGAGTGTTCACTGCCGACTGACTATGGTCAAAGACGACTCCAGCGTCAAAGACATTTCACACAACACACGAGCTTTCCACTTGTAACCAATCTCTTCAATATTCTTCGTCACATATACTAATATTAATCAATATGCTGTCACTCTCAAACATATAAGCAAATTAGCATAAAATAAGGCAAATTACAATTCACAAAAAAATATTCTGACAAAAGTATAAGAAAACATTTACAACTTCCCTCACTGGATTTGGTATCGACAAATAACACATCTCCCAGATCCATTACAACAGTACGTCAAAAGTGTGTCAGGTCATCGACACATTACGATATTTGTACTTTCGACATTCCAGCCCAGTCAGCAATCTAATATATAAGAAATCGAGGCCGACAGTTTCTTATATATTACATTACGATGTGTTCGGCACAAAGTAGACTGTAACAGAAAACCAAAGTAAGTGAGACGAGCATATTCCTCAGCTCGGAAGATGTGTCACATCGAACTGTATCTCTGTAACACTGAACTGTATCTCTTTCACGAGGACACACAGTGAGAAACTGACGCGGCAGGTAACGGGCCATTACGTGACTGTAGCAGAATAAAGACGACATGTGTGGTCGTTACAAACTGAGCCTCTTGCTATCTCCCTTTAAATAACCCAGTTCTCATCATGTGCTTATCACTGGGGTCAATAGCATTCACACTACTAACACTGGAGTCCAAGATTATAATACTGTAGCGAATCTACGTTCTAGAAGCTCTGGCACAGTCTACGAATGAGCCGAAGGCGCACTGGAGATGACGACCTCGAAATTGACAAACTTAATGCTGCTCGCCACCAACTGTCTACTGGTGGAGAAACTGGCAGTCTTCTGACAAAAAATCAGATCACAGACTGCTGCCGGCACTGTACTTCAATATGGAAGGTGGCAACAGGGCCTCTCTGTGTCCACATTCCCATTCGGCACTCGGGTGCCTGCGGATGCTGACACCTATCGGGGGTAGGCAGGAGATCGACCGACTCCGAGACTACCGATACCGGGTACACCACAGACGACTCATCGAGGATTGTCGTACATTTCAGAGTGGGATTAAAGCCAATCCAGTAAGCCCAAAATGAACTACATGCAGGTTAACGGATATGCCTCATTGTTGAAAATTTGCTGCAGCACTACGGTCGCTGGCATCATCTCCTGGGGATAGAACCACTGAGCTGATTCGACAGTAACTCCTGAGCAGACAGGAACACCAGCAGCTCTCCCCCCCCCCCCCCCCCCCCATGCAAATAAGATGCCTGTCATCTCGACTGCTAGTGATACGAGGCCGTCAGGATCCAGCACGGCGTTCCGTATTACCCTCCTGAACCCACAGATTCCATACTCTGCCAACAGTCATTGGATCTCGACCAACGCGAGCAGCAATGTCGTGATACGATAAACCGCAATCGCGATAGGGTACAATCCGACCTTTATCCAAGTCTGAATGTCATGATACGCATTTCTCCTCCTCACACGAGGCATCACAACAACGTTTCACCAGACAATGCCGGTCAACTGCTGTTTGTGTATGAGAAATCGGTTGGAAACTTTCCTCATGTCAGCACGTTGAAGGTGTCGCCACCGGCGCCAACCTTGTGTGAATGCTCTGAAAAGTTATCATTTGCTTATCACAGCATCTTCTTCCTGTTGGTTTAATTTCGCGTCTGTAGCACCTCATCTTCGTGGTGTAGCCATTTTAATGGCCAGTAGTGTATTTTGCTCCTTTTGCTCTCGGGAACCATTTCATGCAATTTATCTGCACTCAACAAAATCATCCTCTACAGTAAAAGTGAGGAGGCAGCAGCTTTCTTAGTGGTTTACTAAAATTTAGATGCCACAAGTGTGAGCACCATTAAGCAATTGGGCCTCGGCACCCTAAGACTGTGGCCATGTGCGAGCAAGTCAGATCCCTTTTAACTTGTCTGCGGTTTCTACCTTGAAAGAATACTTTGACTGAAATAGCAATATTTTAGCAGTCTTTTCCACCGGTCCCGTCTGCAACTCAATGCCCACACCGTGTATGGAGTATCCGTTTGTCCCTTCCGTATTCACAGAGTATACGCCCGGGGGAAATCTGGGGAATTTATCGATTCGGGAAAAATCTGAGAATTTTTTAGAAGTCCGGATATTTTTCAGTTGTCAAGTTTTCAGTTAAATTTTTGCAATTCTGACTGGTAAGAACCGATATTCTAACAATAAAGGAAAAGTTTCCTTTAGTCTGCTACTGCAGAATAATACTACTGCAATAAAACACAGTGCACATACAAGCACCTGCAGACAGCAGGACGTCAAAAGCCTCAGGATGAAGACTGCACAATACTTCGCAACAATGAACTGCTTTCGATAAGTGTGATGTCATGACTGTTTACATTTCTAATAGACCACAGGAAAATATTGTGAATGGTGGTTTGAGATGCATTACTTTCAAAGTAAATTTCCTTTTACACAAGAAAAATTATGTCGTGTGTGACAATTTCATAAATTACAGAACATTTGACTCTCATTTTAAACAAAACTTAACATTCTGTGGACCAGGCACTTGCAAAAAATATCAGGTTCAGAAGACCAGCCATTTATATCTGTATTTAATATTTTACTGGCATATTTGTGTTTCATTTCTTAATGGGTAACACATGCTAAAGAAGACAAAGTGCCGAGGTCAGTTTTTCATACTTATCTTAATTTCTTTCCTAGATTACGAGCTATGCAATAACGATAGCCAAAAGTGTTAAGGTCGATGCGCTCGATAGAACCTGTATTCAGCCAGGTAACCCACGAAATGTTCGGTGCCAGCAGTGAAATTTATAATTGTGCTTGTCAGAAATATGCAGCTGTTGCCATTTAAGCTGTTCGCTTAGGATTCTGCCTAACCACGCCCTTCAAAAAAGAACAGCACAAATGTTTTGACAACTAATGTCATTTGTGAAAGATTAGTTTTTCTTGTAGCTATACCGTATGTATATTAATTTAAACCATTAATTTTTCGTATTTGTGCTTCTTAGCGGTGATGTTGCTATTGGCTGACTACATCAAATCTCCTACACTATGAACATCTGCTGTTACTGGCTCTCGAGATAACGTGACGTGAGCTATGATTAGCTGACAAAAGCAAATCTCAATCTAAGCTTCAGTGCTTCGGTAGCTACCATGCTGTTTTTGATGAAATTGGTATTTATACTTCCATTACTTCCATAATACAAAAAACAAGCAGTGTACATGTTGCCTCATATCAAAGATCTTTACAAACTGGGCTGGGTTTCATTTCATTAAGTGCCACGAAATTTTACAGCATTGTATAAAACTTTTAACACTCAATGGACTGATAAGAATGGACTAGTAAATTTTACAGCTCCAAGGGAAAGTACATTGTCACTTAACACAGAAAAAAAAAAATGTACTTTCACCCAAGGTATAGTGCATTTTCATCCTCGAAAAAATGTGTTTTACCTGGGAAAAAGTGTATTTTTAACCAGGAATTATGGTTTTTTCTTTTTCTTTTCCTGATATTGTTGTCAGTCCATTCTGGACTTTCCACTTTTTGACGAAGCAGCAAAGTAAAAGTTCTCTGCCAATAAGGTATACATATTAAGCTCCTGTGATATCTTTGTCTCATGTTGGTGCATACCTTGACTTGTTCCACGTCTGAGGGTTCTCCTCTTTGATGACAGCTATGAAACACAATGCACGAAAGAATAACCTGCACCTACCTTGCTTGGGCAGGCGGACAGACTCAGTATCCCCGACAGTGACCTCGTGCAGCAGCCCGTGGTACGTGTACTGCACACGCAGGGCCTTCTCCTCCCCCAGGCACGGATCGTAGAATCCGGGCAGCTGACTCTGCAAGATACCGCATAAACCTGTCAGCCCACACCTTTCCCATTTGCTCCACATATTACACACTGTGTATGATCAGTGCATAAACCTTTCAGGAAAGTATCATACACACGGTCGCAAACACAGATTTAGTGTAACATAGGTTATTCCACTGAGAACACTCGTGCTGGCAGAAGGTGGTCGTGTCTTTTCTAAACATTGCATTGTGGTCTGTACAGATAGGGGATATGCAGTGACATAATGTAGTAGGGGCAAGGCATGGCACAGTGAGCACATTAGTACTTTATGTCTCCGTCATGCTCTTGAAGGTGTCATGAACACCTCAGAGAGGACGGACATATTTCAATGTAAACGCTCACGACAAGGAAAGGTTGTAAATCTCAGATCTTCAGTTGAATTACGTGTAGTCAGATTCGAAGATATGAGTTATTGATAACTTGACCTGTCGTCAAAATTAATGTAAATAGTTGAAACGATACAGCAAATTATTGTCAAAGACATATTTTTTATTCAGTAGCTGGAACTAGTGAGAAACTTTCTTACAGCATGATCCTGCCTGTAGACAAAGTTGATAAGCTCCCAAACAAAAAAGGCAACTGTGTTTGAAGAAGACCAGTGAAAGGTACTTTAGACCACATCAAACTGACAGATCTATGCACTGTTCCCTACTTGTGGTGTTAGAATGAAGTCCAACATTCAACATTTTAAAAAGTTTTGTTACATTTTATTCCATTTTTGTAGCAAAATTTAATCAAAATTCTCTGATCCATTTTTAAAATAAATCAATAATTGCCATTTGTAACCTTCTTGAGAAATAAGACAGACTAGACATCCAATATGGCTATCAGGGTACAGATACATTTGAGACACATTCATTAACATAATGCACAAATCGGGCTAGTACAGCCCGCAAAAGTACGAATTCGCAATATTTTTTTGAACGCACTTGTTCCTTTCCATCTGTGGCGGTGAATTCACCTGTCCACAGACCTGCCTCTTTCCCACTAACCCATCCTTGTGTCCCTCCCTACCAACTTCCTCCTCTATGAACTTGGGCAACCAGTTTTGATAATCAAGTATTCACAATTAGTTTTTCTGTGGCCATGGGAGGGGGGGGGGGGGGGGGGGGGGGGAGAGAGAGAGAGAGAGAGAGAGAGAGAGAGAGAGAGAGAGAGAGAGAGAGAGAGCGAGAGAGAGAGAGCGAGAATGTGTGAGGGCGGCATGCTACTGCTAGAAAAATTAGTAGTGCTTGAAAACTAGTGTTAATGCCATTTTCTGTTAAGCCTGTCTCACACGGAATAAGGTTTTTTGTAAGTTTGCCAGATGGCATGGCTACACTTGCCGGCTAGCAGGCGGGGGCGATGGCTACCTCGCGTGCTGAACCTCTCGCAAGGTGTATGATTCAGCTCCGAAGCTAGCTAGCTGGCTGACTGGCTCGTCTCTCTCAATGGCAGGATGCACAAGCTGGGCAAACTGCACTTTTTCTGAAACAACAGTAACGAAACTATTCAGTAAAAAAATGTGATTCTCACACATCTTATAGCTTCATTCATAAGCTTTATGATGAACTGCCTTTCATTTCTTTAACAATCATATTTATTGCAATATTTTGGGATTAAGTAAACAACTGCAAGAATTTCGGAACACAGGACACTACGAATTTGTGTTTGGTGCTTGTTAGGTCAGATGTTGCTGTATATCAAATGTAATTAACTTATTGAATTTTTCTTAAACTCTAAAGGATATTGCTATCTATCACCAATATCGAGAAAATGGATTGTATACGAAATGCTTCGTCCTGAACTCACACCAGTGCAAAAAACGTAATGAATTATTCAAAAAATTCATGGTAATCCTAAATCGTTTCAGATACTGAAACAAGATTTTGGAAAATGCTAGTACGCAAAGAGGAGGTTATTGCACTACGTAATTAATATGCCAAACTTCCATACCTACTGTGATATTCGAGCAACTACAGTTGTTTTCAATGAAATGATGAAATATTTAAGGGGAATCGATAGCTGGTGAAACAACAATTACTGTGGGCTTGGAATCACACATGAGGAAATTTCACTTTATTTTTATACCGAGAATGAGCATTTTCATAAACTATTGATTCGTCTTTCCATTAGTGGCTGTTTTACGATTATGTCACAATTTCAACTGCATTATAATTTTAGTGACACAAATTTACAAACTCTCTTGTGTTTTGGCGAGAGAACCAGATTTGAACATTGCAACAAGGGAACTTAACATATTACTCAAAACTTGCCACTGATTACATCTATCTGAAGAAAATTAAAGGAAATAAGAAGCCTGGTGAAAATAAGTCTATACTTCTGTTGAAATTTAATGTAACCCCATAGGCCAGTGTGTTTTTAATAATGAATGATATGGATTGACACTGGCAAAAGATTTTCATTTCTGTAACTGAATGATCTGAGAAATACGAAAATATTTAAATTTGCAAAATCCAACCAACTACCTATCAAGTTGTAAACAGATTGCCAATATCGTTGACAAACTAAAAGGTGTTTGTGGTGAGAAAGCACAACCCCTCATTCTGTACAGGGATAGAAAAGAAAAGATGGAATGTTATGTGCTGTTAAACTGTTTTCATATTTCTTAGATTACTTAGATGTTGTTGTTGTGGTCTTCAGTCTGAGACTGGTTTGATGCAGCTCTCCTTGCTACTCTATCCTGTGCAAGCTTCTTCATCTGCCATTACCTACTGCAGCCTACATCCTTCTGAATCTGCTTAGTGTATTCATCTCTTGGTCTCCCTCTGCGATTTTTACCCTCCACTGCCCTCCAATACTAAATTGGTGATCCCTTGCTGCCTCAGAACATGTACCAACCAATCCCTTCTTCTAGTCAAGTTGTGCCACAAATTCTCTTCTCCCCAATCCTATTCAATTCTCTTCATTAATTATGTAATCTACCCATCTAATCTTCAGCATTCTTCTGTAGCACCACATTTCGAAAGCTTCTATTCTCTTCTTGTCCAATCTATTTATCGTCCACGTTTCACTTACATTCATGGCTACACTCCATACAAAAACTTTCAGAAAAGACTTCCTGACACTTAAATCTATACTCGATATTAACAAATTTCTCTTTTTCAGTAATGCTTTCTTTCCCATTGCCAGTCTACATTTCATATCCTCTCTACTTCGACCATCATCAGTTATTTTGCTCCCCAAATAGCAAAACTCCTTTACTACTTTAAGTGTCTCATTTCCTAATCTAATTCCCTCAGCATCAACCGACTTAATTCGACTACATTCCATTATCCTCATTTTGTTTTTGTTGATGTTCATCTTATATCCTTCTTTCGAGACACTGTCCATTCCGTTCAACTGCTCTTCCAAGTCCTTTGCTGTCTCTGACAGAATTACAATGTCATCGGCGAACCTCAAAGTTTTTATTTCTTCTCCACGGACTTTAATTCCTACTCCAAATTTTTCTTTTCTTTCCTTTACTGCTTGCTCAATATACAGATTGAATAACATCGGGGAGAGGCTGCAACCCTGTCTCACTCCCTTCCCAACCACTGCTTCCCTTTCGTGTCCCTCGACTCTTGTAACTGCCATCTGGTTTCTGTAAAAATTGTAAATAGCCTTGCGCTCCCAGCATTTTACTCCTGCCACTTTCAGAATTTGAAAGAGAGTATTCCAGTCAACATTGTCAAAAGCTTTCTCTAAGTCTACAAATGCTACAAACGTAGGTTTGCCTTTTCTTAATCTCGCTTCTAAAATAAGTCGTAGGGTCAGTATTGCTTCGCATGTTCCCATATTTCTACAGAATCCAAACTGATCTTATCCAAGGTCGGCTTCTACCAGTTTTTCCATTCGTTTGCAAAGTATTCGGGTTAGAATTTTAAAGCTGTGATTTATTAATCTGGTAGTTAGGTAATTTTCACATCTTTAAATGCCTGCTTTTTTTGGAATTGGAATTATTATATTCTTCTTGAAGTCTGAGGGTATTTCGCCTATCTCATACATTTTGCTCACCAGATGGTAGAGTTTTTTCAGGACTGGCTCTCCCAAGGCTATCAGTAGTTCTAACGGAATGCTGTCTACTCCATTGTTTTGATTCAGGTCTCCTAGTGCTCTGTCAAACTCTTCACGCAGTATCGCCTCTCCCATTTCATCTTCATCGACATCCTCTTCCATTTCCATAATATTGTCCTCAAGTACATCGCCCTTGTATAGACCCTCTATATACTCCTTCCACCTTCCTGCTTTCCGTTCTTTGCTTAGAACTGGGTTGCCATCTGAGCTCTTGGTATTCATACAGGTGGTTCTCTTTTATCCAAAGGTCTTTTTAATTTTCCTGTAGGCAGTATCTATCTTACCTCTAGTGAGATAAGCCTCTATATCCTTACATTTGTCTAATTTTCTCCTTTCGGCAATTAAATTCAATATTTCTTCTGTCCCATCTCCTTAAATTCCCACATTTTTGCAGTTTCTTCAGTTTTAATATACTGTTCATAACCAAGACATTGCGGTCAGAGTCCACATTTGCCTAAATCTCTGTCTTACCATTATATAATGTACCTGAAACCAGTCAGTATCTCCAGGCTTCTTCCTTGTATACAACCTTCTTTTATGATTCTTTAACCAAGTGTTAGCTATGATTAAGTTGTGCTATGTGCAAAATTCCACCAGACGGCTTCCTCTTTCATTTCTTACCCCCAATCCATATTCACCTACTACGTTTCCTTCTCTCCCTTCTCCTACTACCGAATTTCAGTCACCCATGACTATTAAATTTTCGTCTCCCTTCACTATCTGAATAATTTCTTTTATTTCATCATACATTTCTTCAATTTCTTCGACATCTGCAGAGCTAGTTGGCATATAGACTTTTACTACTGTTGTAGGCGTGGGGTTCGTGTCTACCTTGGCCACAACAATGTGTTCGCTGCGCTGTTTGTAGTAGCTTACCCGCATTACTATTGTTTTATGCATTATTAAACCTACTCCTGCATTACCCCTATTTGATTTTTTATTTATAACCCTGTATCCACCTGACCAAAAGTCAGGTTCCTCCTGCCAGCGAACTTCACTAATTCCCACTATATCCAACTTTAACCTATCCATTTCCCTTTTTTAATTTTCTAACCTACTTGCCTGATTAAGGGATCTGACATTCCACGCTCCGATATGTGGAACGCCAGTTTTCTTTCTCCTGATAACGACGTCGTCCTGAGTAGTCCCCACCCAGAGATCTGAATGGGGGACTATTTTACCTCCGGAATATTTTATCCAAGAGGACGCCATCATCATTTATCCATACAGTAAAGCTGCACGCCGTCGGGAAAAATTACGGCCGTAGTTTCCCCTTGCTTTCAACCGTTCGCAGTACCAGCACAGCAAGGCCGTTTCGGTTAGTGTTACAGGGCCAGATCAGTCAATCATCCAGACTGTTGCCCCTGCAACTACTGAAAAGGCTGCTGCCCCTCTTCAGGAACCATACGTTTGGCTTCTCAACAGATACCCCTCCATTGTGGTTGCACCTACGGTACGGCTATCTGTATCGCTGAGGCACGCAAGGTCTATGGTTCATGGGTGGATTAGTTAGATATGGAAATAAAATCCGTTGCCTACATTCAGTCTACATAATTCATTATTAAAAAGATACTGGGGTACAGGATTCCATTAAAATTTCAAGATAAGCAGCGATTTACTTTCCCTAGAATTATTACCACCTTTATTTTCTTATGAGAAATGTTATTAGTGATGACCTTTGACTAATACGTTAGACTCGTTGTCGCCACATTAATCGGTTTCTATTGCCAAAATGACCTAAGATACACCGAACACAAATTCATAGCGAGCCCAATTTTTTCTGCAAACTTTCCAAAATTCTTGCAGTAGTTTATTTAATCATAAAATATCATAATAAATACGACCATTAATGAACAATTAACATTCTAATGCAGTAAAAATTGCAACAGAATCAAGAAACAGCAACTAATGGAAAGACTAGGCAATACTTTATGAAAATGCCAATTCTTGGCACTAAAGTAAAGTGAAATTTCCTCAAGTATATTGTTCCAAACCCACATTAATTCTCATTTAACTTACTATTTATGGCCCTAAAATATTACATCATTTCAATGCAAAAAATCTGTAGTCACCTGACCATCGTGGTAGATATGGAAGTTGGGCACATTAATCGTTTGGCGAAATACTGTCCTCTTTCCGTACTTTCGTTTGCCAAAAATATTGTTTCGATATCTGAAACAGTTTAAGAAATACGAGGAATTTTGTGAATATTTCATTCCAGCTTTTTCAATGGCATGCAAGCTTGGGACGAAGCACTTTACATAACATCCATTTTCTCAATACTGGTGTTGGATAGTTTATAGAAAAATTCAATATGTTAACTACATTTCATACACAGCAAAACATGACGTAACGTGCACCACATGCAAATTCATAGCGATTTCTATTTTTCCACTGCAAACTTTCCAAAATTCTTGCAGTAGTTCACTTAATCCTACAATATCACAGCAAATATCACCGTTAACAAAATGATAGGCAGTTCACCGTGAAGCTGGTGAACAAAGGTATAAGATGTGAAAGAATCAAAAGTTTTTCACCAAATAGTTTCCCTACAACCTTTTGAGAAAGCTCGCAGTTCACTTAGCAGGTGTGTAACACACTGTTTGGTCTCGAGGGTTAACTCGTGTTGTCTCAGAGTTCCCACACTGTAGGTTGCAAAGTCAGTCGCCAAACAGGACTCTCGATCAGTCAGCGGAGGTAGCTTTCAGGGATCCCTCCTAGATCTCACAAGAAAAACAGCACCGGACCTATCACGGTAAACACGAGTAGCTCCCTGTAGGGCAGCCAGCTAGCAGACGACAGAGCCGTCAGAGGAGCTGTCGAACGAGCTGGCAAGTGAGACTGCGGCACTGTACGAGACAGGATTTGTATGTTTCCGCGCTATAAGTGAGTGGCTGCCCTTCCTTTATTTTATGCATTACTCCATCTACGAATTTCCATTATTATTACACAAATACAGTATAGCTGCACATACAGTGATATGGTGGAGAGCGACTAACCTTGGAGGACTCGTGCAACACGAGTTGCGAGTCACGGACAAGACACTGCAGAGGCACCGTCACGTCAATCACCTCGTCCGGGGATCCCACTTCATCTTCGATGTCGGACATCGCTGCGCCGCCCCCTGAGGTCGAAGCACCAGTGGTGGTGGGCATCAGGCGGCCGTACAGGGCACGTACCACCACCAGCCCCCGGCGGGCTTCCTCGTCCGCGCGGACACGTGCGAACGTGGCCCTCATCAGCTCGACGGCAGCCTGTGCCTCTCGTCTCGTTTCTGCCATTCTGGAACATTTCGAAACCAGTTAATTTTATGTTTGTTTGTTTTGTTTTAGTGCACAAAAATAACTAGGATCATATGTACCTATGTTAAAACTGTACACCATCGAGACAGTGAGGACTTAAAAAGGACTAGCCATCAATCCCAATTGACAAAAGAGAAAACAGCTAAAAGCAATGGCGTAGAAGAAGGTCTGCAAAATACACCATAGAGAAACAGAGGCTCAGAACTAAAAATCAAATGGCCTCGCCGTATTGCTACGACAGATAAAAACTAAAACGAGGTCGGCAGCACGCACGTCGTTTGCTAAAATGACCGATAACTCGGACGGCAAATACAAACGAGAACGTAAGAGGTTAAGAAAAGGGCAGTCTGTCAGGAAATGCCTGACTGTCAAAAAGTTGTGTGCAATTTCCACAAGGTGGTGGTGGAGCACCACTTAACAAACGGCGACGGCTAAAAAGACAGTGCCCAGTATGCAACCTAGTTAAAACGATCTCGTGGTGAGAGAGCCGAGAGGAGGTCGTCCGAGCCGCTGGGAGAGGCTTGTTCCCATTAAAGGAGGACCAGTGATGGTGTCAAAGTGACACCACCTGCCGACAGACGGCAACACAGTGATTGTCGGAGGGAATGTAAGAACTGGCGGGCTGAGGTACGAGGACTGTAGCCTCGGCAGCAGCAGCCTCGTTTCCTGCCAGACTGACATGGCCAGGAACCCACTTGAACATCATAGTGACTATCAAGAGTGAGCAAGTGACCATCTTTCCTGGACCCATTGTACTAAGGGATGGACGGTGTACATGCACACAGAGGCTTTGTAGGGCACTGATGGAGTCTGAGCATGACACAACTCAAAAAGCCCGTGTTGCCGGACGTACTGCGTGGTCTAATACGGGGCGAAGAACTCTGCAGTGTTCCGGAAGTTGATACTGAAAAATGTCTGCGCAAATGACAAAAGCACGTTTGACACCACAGTCACTCTGAGAGCCATCAGTATATACAAAGGTACCGTGCGAAGTCCTGTGCAAATACCGTGAAACTGAAGGTGATGCTAGAGTACTGTCCTTACAAAGCAAATGAAGGCCAAGGTAAGCAGGGACCGCCACGCGAAGTCGAGGTGATGGCGTGTTTACACGCACCGGGAAAGTTGCAGGTAGCGTGAAGTTAAGCTGCCGGAGAAAGAGAAAAAAGCGAACTCCAGGAGGTAACAGAACAGGGATACAGTCCCTACTGGTGATAAAAGGAGTCATAGGAGAGGTGGCCACGCAGGTTAACAGCACACATGTCTGCACAGGAGAAAGTTACGGCAGTAGGACAGTGGTAGTTCGGCAGCTTCCGCATACAGACACTCAACTGGGCTAGTGTAATGGGCCCAAGTGGCGAAACGGATGTCATGACGGTGGACAGCATCGAGATGCCATACGATGGACAGACGTGCAAATGCATAAATGAAACACCTGTAGTCTTGTTTTGGATGGGCAAGGGACCAGCACAAATGGAGGGGTATCGTTTGATGTGCTCCCCAGGAAGTACCACTGAGCACATGTAGGAAACTGAAGGAGTGCTTACAGTGAGGTAAGACGCATGGGAGGACCAAAAAAGTTTCCAATTGATCAAGAGCCCCAGGAATTTCATAGTTTCAAAGAACGGAAGAGCGACAGGCCTAAGATGTAACGATGGTGAAAGAAAGAATTGCGCCGCCAGAAATTCATACGAACGGTTTTGTTAGTCTGTTGACGCTCCACGAGTAAAGACGAACGAGACACCACTGGAGACGCCGCTCGTCGACACAGGTCCGTCGAGAACTGCAATAGGTGGCAAAATTGTCAATGAAAATGGAGCCGAAGATGCCCGGCACAAGACAGGCCATTACAGGATTAACGGCAATAGCAAAGAGGACAACACTCGGGATGAAACCCTGAGACACATCATTTTCCCAGATAAAAATGTCTGACAGGGCAGAACCTATACACACCTTGAAAACTCAGTCTTCCAACAATTCCTGAAGGAAATGGGGCAGGCAGTCACAGAAGCCCCGCATGTAGAGAGTACGGAGGATACCGGTCCTCCAGCAGGTGTAGTAGGATTTCTCCAAATTGAAAAACACAACCACAGTCCGGGATTTCTGCAGAAAACCATTCGTGACATGGGTGGAGAAAGTGATGAGATGGTCAACTGCAGAATGGCATGCTCCAAATTGACACTGTGCATTCGTAAGTAAAGTGCGGTATTCGAGCCACCGTACCAGCCGGGCATGATTCGAACATTCCTTTACCTCGCAAACACTGCTGGTGAGAGAAATGCGGCAGTAGCTAGAGGGAAGGTGTTTGTCCTTACAAGACTTAGGTACGGGTACAAGAGTGAAGTCATGCCGGTGTCTGGGAAACGTGCCGTCTGCCCACATGCGGTTGTATGTACGAAGCAGAAAGTGCTTAACTGAAACAGTGCTGAAACATCTGAATGTGAATTTTTGTCTGGGGTGGGGGATTGGGATGAACTTAGAACACGATCTAGCTCCCTCACAGTAAAGGTGGCATTGTAGCACCCACGATTCTAAGAGCCTGCTCCGCTCGTTTCCGATGGAGGAAGGTAGGGTGATAGTGGAAGGAGCTCAAATCGCAGCAAAATGGCAGCCCAGAGAGTCGGAGATAGCAATAGGGTCTACAATGGCATCGCCTGCTACTGTCAGGTCAAAAATGGGGGATTCGATGTCGGTCCCAGAGAGCCGTCAGAGGTTGGCCCACACAACAGAAGAGGAAGTGGGACTGTTATAAGAGTTAGTGAAAGAAATCCAGCTAAATCTTTTGCTACCCCGAAGAAAGTGACAACGCTGTACGGCATCTGTTTATAATGAATTCTGTCGTAGGATGACACTAAAAACTGTGCAGAACACATCTCCGTGGGAGAACTGCATCGCGGCTCAGTCCACCACGTGGCAGCTCAGTAAAGCGGAAGTGTGAGAGATTGAACATTCCGTGGTGGTAAGGGGAACGTTTGTAAGATACTCTACCCGGTCATCACAACTCGGGAAATGTCGTCCGTCGAAGGTCGGCATGGAGGAGTTGCGCTTACAGTCGTGGGAGTCGGCAAACAGGCAGCACAGGGGAAACGGTCACTTGAGTACATGTCAGACAGAACGGACCACTCGAGACGACAGGCAAGCTGTGCAGTGCAGAAGAATAGGTCCAAATGGAAGTAGGTATGTGTCGAGTCTGAAAGGAACACGGGTGCTCCTGCATGAAGGCAGAAGACATTAAGTTCTTTAAGAAAGTCAGCCACAAGGGCACCTCTCTGACAAGTTCTGGGAGAACGCCAAACAGGATAGTGCACATTAAACCCACTGACCAGCACAAACGGGTGAGGTAGCTGCCCAATGAGCTGGAGAGAGTCTGCCCCGGTGACATCGTATGGTGGAGGGAAAAGGCTAAGCGAGGAAGGAAAAGGCAAACTGCAACAACTGGAAGACTGGTAGTCAGGGCCATCCTCGGGCAGGGGGAGGGGGGAAGAAACGCACAAGCTTAAAGCGGTCGTGAGACTGCAATTTTGTTTTCTTAAGGCCGAGAACAAGTAGACGCTGCAATTCTAAGAGCAGCTGTAACTGCTCTTTATTGGATCGAAGACCGTGAACGTACCATTGGACGAGAGTCGTGACAAAAAAATGAAGGGGTGTCATCTTGGCGGCTTCAGAGACTCACTGCTACAGAGCACAGAGACAGGAGGATCCTACTCCGCGAGGTCCACAGGAGCGTCGGCATTCTCCTTCTGTAGGCCTGTCGAGTACAGGGCAAAGAAACGGTTGGAGGTGCGCACTGCTGACATGGACTCCTTCCAACTGGGTGTCCCCTTCAGAGACGGGTGCACCCACCTTAGGAGATTGTTCACACCTCCTGAACACTTGACAGAAGGACCAATCGGCAATTTGGGAAGGTAGCAGCTGAGGGAATCACTCCTCCCTGGGCCTGGCCTGTACCAGGGAGTACGAGCGAACCTACCTGTCGACCCAGGGCTGGGAATTACGCACGGGCCGGCCCTTCAGGAGCGCACGAGGAGGAGGAGGAGGAGGAGGAGGAGGAGGAGGAGGAAGAAGAAGAAGAAGAACCTCAAACGCCAAAGTGGAGGAAGGATAGGAGAAGGTGAACGTAGAAAGAAAAAGGGAATGAAAAACAGCATAGAGTATACTAATATTGACTACCAAAAATGCAGAATACATATCCAAAAACAGTCCAGACATGTTCCCCAGGGGCAGGGAAATAGATAGCAACAGGACAGACATGCAGCATGGAAGGGAAACTGTGCTGCAAAGGCTGGGGACCCGTGGCAACTACGACGAACACACCGAAGAGTGGCAAGCCCTCTGCCAAGAGTTAATTTTAAGTTTTCTTATGGTAAGAAAGTTTTGTAAAATAATATTAGGTCGATACATAAGTTCGTAGCATTTTTCCATGTTTTTAATAAAGAAAGAGATATATGTAAACGAGACTTTAGTCATGAATAAAATATTATCCTTCACTGTTTACAACACTCAGCCAATGCTGGGCTAACTTTTCTATTCTGTAACTTTAGAAATCGTGTGGTTTTGAGGCAAAGAACTCATCGAGCCACGTTCGGAGCACATTTTCGTCCAGAAAGGAAGTTCCTTGACGGTTGTTCAGTTGAGAACAGAAGAGGTGAAAATCTCTGGGCGTGGGATCAGGTGAACAAGGTGAGTGCAGAATGACTTCCGAACCCAAATGCCATATAGTGCTTTCTGTCAGAATGGGGGCAGGTGTTATCACAGAGTAACGTCACTTCACGCAGTCTTCCCAGTCATTGTCCTCCGACTGCGTCTGCGAGACGTCTCAGTTGTTGACAATAAACATTGGCATTTATGATTACACCTCTGGGAAACAATTTGTAGGAAACCAAACCGTTGCTTTTCCACCAGATGCATAAAATTTTGTTTTGTGGATGCGGGAAAATCCCTGTACGGGAGTTGCTGCTTTGCTTGGTCTCTACCTTTAATTTCATTTCCTTCCATTATCATAAAGAGACCACTTATCATCACCACTGATGGCACAGGATAGGAATGGTTAGTGCTGTTCACGAGCGAACTAATGACGACTGAGCACAGATGCACATAAGGCGACCCACTGATTTATGTGGTTTTGGATTAGAGCATGTGATACCCGTAGCAAATTTTGAACTTCCCCAGTACGTGCAAATGTCACACAATGGTGCAATGACCACAGTTCATTACATTTGCCAGTTCTCTAATTCACTGACATGGAGAATTGTGCATTAATGAGTTCACACAATCTTCTTCAAACACTGGCAGTGTACCTAAATGTGGAGAGTCAGTAATGTCCAAATGATCCTCCTCAAAACGAATAAAACATTATGCTCTCCATTGACATTATCCCCATACACAGTGCAAATGTTTCTGGCTGGCTCCACTGTTGTCACCCCTCTATTGATCTTTAACAGGAGAACATGTCACAAATTTTCTAATTCCTCCACTTGGCACTCTATTTTCTAGTGTCCACATTTCCACTATCTCTAAATGACCAAATAGCAGCACGTAAACTGAAACCGCAAAAGTTAACGACAAATAAAAAATGAAAATCAATAAATAAACCCACATCACCTAGAATACCACTGTGCAGAACAAAAATACAAACTTATGCACCAACGTAATATTAGAGAGGGAGAGATGTACATTCAGTTTAGGGTTTTGACGTGTGGGTTGGGCAGATACAGAATTTGGCTAAATTAAATCCAGAAATTTTCTCATAAATATTAGAGGTGCAAACCTTCTTGTACTGTCATCATCTATAAATGAGCAAGCGTACGATTAATTTCTTTTTAATCCTAATAATTAAATGGAACTAAAACAGTCTTGAAATCTGTTATTTATAAACTGTGTAAAAAACAGTATGCCCAAAGAAAATATGTCATACCGATATGGGTAATGCTGTTTCCATGTTGGGGCTCATTTCATATTTCTCTTCATATTCACACGAATCCAGGCTCAATGGAGAAACTTACTGTCTTCTCTCAGAAAATCCCCCATGTTTCTGTTAGAATGTGTGCCTTTACAATTTCGACAAAACATTTATTTTGTGCATGATAGACTTCTGTTTCTACGTCAACATTCGTAGGCTTCTAAATAACATATTCTATGACAGACGGATAGGTAAAGGGGGACTTAACCCTCGGCCGATACTCTCTCCAGATCTAAACCCACACAGTGCATCAGAGACTTGATACAATGGTGAGTTGACACGTATCCTCGGTAACATTTTCAACATTTCATTTACGGAAGTGTTTCACACTGTGCTGAAACTTTCTTTTCCTGCGAGTTTCCCATGACTTTCTGGACCCATGACCATATAATGTATTGTTTTCCTCTATGTGTAAGGAGTGTTTCCTGAAAGTCCGGCCATACATTCCTTACACACTATATGTAGGTGATATCCTACACACAAGGTGGGTGGGAAATAAATATGTATTGAAATTGACATACCTTTTATCTTTGCAGACTTGTTTATTTGAAAATACTACAGTACACTGTTATATGGGAATATGATTGCATGTGTTGACAGTCTGTAGCGGTTCACCTAATTTCTTTCTTCGTCTGTTGTCCTCAGTGTCAACATACTGCGTTGCTAGACTGGCTAAAAAATGCGGTTTGTGATTTGGACACTGACTACTGTAAATAATGTAGCCAACAGAGGCACAGTTGCGTTTCACGGCAGTTTACTTTCACTTTTCACAACCCCCCCCTCCCCCCCCCCCCCCCCATGAACACATTTAGTATGGCCAGTGCACTATCATTCTAACTTCGCATAAGCCTCATTAATAGTTAGCAGGTAAACATCCACATATTGCTACAATAGTTTACTGCTGAACATCTAAAAGCAGTAATAGCCTAACCACACAGTTCACAGTTTTTTCAGAATGATCAGGTACGTACGGAACAGACACTATCATTGCTTTAACACACAGCCCATTGGTGCAACACTTATTCCACTATTAAGTCGATGCACTGTTGTCGTTCTAATCATGACAGGTTCCTCATCCGAAACTTTGCTGTGGACTGACTGTCCTGTGACCAAAAATTGGGCCCTTATATATCATCACAATAATAGGTCCTAAAACATTTGTTCTTTTTAACAGTTTTACTGCAACAGTTAGGCCGAATTATTTGATTAAAACATGAAATTGACAAATATAAGTGCGCAGACAATACTTTGGACGAAACTGTGAATTAATTTGGAATTAATTAAGGGCTGGCTCTGCTAACATGTTTTCTAATAGAGCCAAATAGATACTTTAAGGTTACTAGCATTTCATCTTCCAAATGTTTACAATTATGACAGGATTTATATTTGTTTATCAGTCAATTTAAGTTACGAAACAGTAACTGATTTCACGCTATAACAAAAGATACAAACTAGGAATAGTCAAAATAAATTAGAAAATCAATTACATACCTAAAACTAAGTACAAAATTAGACCTGGTGTAAAAGTCTTTAAAACTGCGGGCAAACTTTTCTCTTTTATGGAAATGCAGATTATATTCATGAATGTTAATGGTAATTAGTTAAAACTAAAAAATGAATTTTAAGGAGGCAGATGGCAAAAAGAGAGGCTGTAAAAAAAAATCCCAGCTCACTTAGTCACAAGTCCATTAAATCTCAATGTAGGCACGTGTGACGTCGACCAACCTCCTCGAATGAACTGGAACAGAAGCCACAGCTTTTTGGAGGAAGTTGTGGGGGATGTTGGTAAAAAGAAGGTTATAAGGACAACACAAACATCCAGTCCCCAGGCACAGAAAATCCCCAACCCAGCCGAAACCCTGTAATTCAGAAGGTGCAACGTTAGCCACTAGACCATGAGCTATGGACATCATTAACTGATGTAAGGTACAATGATAGAGAGAGCATTGAAAGCTATCACAGTGAAACTGTGAAAAACTGAACACTTCCAGTTTATATCATCCTTTTACTGGTGTCATATAAAATGTGAGTACAGTGTGCGGTGTGACTGCGTTGAGCAGCACTGCAAAATGCACTTCAGCTTGTAACCCAGCAAGGTGGATACCTCCCCTCGCTCTGATACTGCTTGCAAAGTAAATAATATTTTTTCCCTTTTCTTCTTTTTGTAAATACTAATTACGTAAACCATGTGCATATGCAATATCCAAACCCCATTATTACCCAGGATATAATTTACATGTAACGGATAATAACTGTAAAAATATTTAATGTAGAAACACTAACACACTGATCGATACTCCACAAGAGCTGGTTAGCTCACCTCGCTGAAGCTATAGCTCATGGAACACCTGGTTGCTCAGAAGATACATATGTCAGTTAAGCATTAATGTAAATGGATGACATTTTCAGCAACATCTCTACAATCACATTCATCAAACAGCAGTCTGAATACTGTCCCTGAACATCACTAGCATGAAAATATTCATGGACCTTTACTGGCGAGATGGTGCACCTGTGATATTTTTTTTTACATACACAAAAAAAAAAAAAAAAAAAAAAAAAAAAAAAAAAAAAAAAAATTTCTTTTTATCTCTTCTTAAAAAAACCTTTTTTGTGGCCTATATGTAACATATTTTAATGTGCTGGCAGGTCGATAGACACACAAACAAACACACAAAATTCAAGCTTTCGCAACCGACGGGAAGGAGAGGGAAAGACGAAAGGATGTGGGTTTTAAGGGAGAGGGTAAGGAGTCATTCTAATCCCAGGAGCGGAAAGACTTACCTTAGGGGGAAAGAAGGACAGGTATACACTCGCGCACACACACACACATCCATCCGCACAGACTGTCTGCTTGTGTCTGTGTATGTGTGGATGGATATGTGCATGTGTGCGAGTGTATACCTGTCCTTTTTCCCCCTAAGGTAGGTCTTTCCGCTCCCGGGATTGGAATGACTCCTTACCCTCTCCCTTAAAACCCACATCCTTTCGTCTTTCCCTCTCCTTCCCGGCAGTTGCGAAAGCTTGAATTTTGTGTGTATGTTTGTGTGTGTATCGACCTACCAGCACTTTTGTTTGATAAGTCACATCATCTTTGTTTTTAGATTTATTTTTCCCACATGGAATGTTTCCCTCCATTACATTCATATTTTAATGTGCGCCGCCCCAATAAATTACTAATTTTGGTCAGTGAGCTACATATATTAATTAACAGTGTTACTATTTCATTTTGGCCACAGCCTTCAGAAATTTCAATGTGTGACTACATTACTTTTATGTGTTCCTATCAGCATTACTACAAACCTTGATTCCAATGTAAGTACTGGCCAAAATTCTGTCTGTCGATCGATATGAAATCCCACCTCGGTAGCTGAGGTGTGGTGTCATGAACTCTGGTGAGCTGGTTCGAATTCCAGTTGTGGAAAATGGGCGAAGATCACCAGCCTTTGCATCAGTATCCCAGATTACATTCCAAACCTCTGCTCAGTCTCCGAAGTGACGTCACACGACAATGCCGACGGTGAACTGTCTGTCGGACAGGGACGTTAAGCCCGGTGGCCCCACTAGTGCTATTTGAGAGGAGGACGTGTGCCGCCCTTCCCTTCATTCGTAACATCACAAACCCGGCAGCACACTGTACAAAGAGTCACCGTAGTCACCCACAGAACACAGATACCCAATTTACCCGAGTATAAGATGCCCCTGAATATAAGACGAAACTGAATATTAGATGATCCTTTTTTTAAGAGACTCCTTGAGAAAACATATTTATTTATAACATATTCTGAGAAATCAAATTTGCAACCTATTTTATTGACATGAAGTATCTGCCGAAACATTAAAATTACGACTATTCTAGACTTACGGCATTTATTGATTGCCTACTATTTGATAATACTGGGAGAAACAAAATAAACAAAAAGAAATGGCTTACATTAATTTTCCGACTGTTTTCTTTTCTATCTTTTTTTTCTTGCTAACCCTGCAATCTGTTGTAACCACCACCATCACGCCCTAACAGCACAGCTGTGAAATTTGTGTGTTTGTTGTCACCAATATTTGGCTGTTTCTTCAGAATGTGTTACCATATCTTAGGTTGTCGTTACAGTGGGACCTGAGAAGATATCTCCTTTTTTCCCAAATACACATCAGATTATGCTTCTACACTGATGTGATAATTTTACAATGTCTCTTGCTTTCAAACATATCACCTGCCTGCCACTCTCTCACTGGCTGCAAAGAACCAGCAGCTGACACACGCCCTCTTTTGTTCCCGTCATACGACACAGCGAGTTCTGACAATATTGCAGTGAGAAACACATAAGTATTCAACTGGCCCGTATCTAAACTTTTACAATCTCCTGCAGAAATGAATACTACTGTTGAGTATTTCTCCAGTTGTAAAGTCACTTCAATTCTGCCTACAAATGACAAACTACAAAAGCAGTCTGAAATTTAAATGTGGCGGATCGTCATAATAAGCCAAAACACGAGGTATAGGCTACCACAGTTGGCAGCACGACGGATTTGCTGGCCGCTCTCTGCTCCCCTCCCTACTCTCCTCTAGGTCTCAGCTGACCTGACACCGCTGTTAGCCTGCCGACCCTTCTGTATGATGATGATGATGATGATTGGTTTGTGGGGTGTGTAACTGTGCAGTTATCAGCACCTGTACAAATTCCCAAACTTTGCTCAGTCCAATTACGCCACTTTCCTGAATGATGACGAAATGATGAGAACAGCACAAACACCCCGTTATCTCGAGGCAGGTGAAAATCCCTGATCCCACTTGGAATCGAATCCGGGACCCCGTGCTCGGGAAGCGAGAATGCGACCACGAGCTGTGGGTCTGACCCTTCTGTAGTGCTGAGCTCGAGAAACTGTGAATAGCAGACTGCAGTATCTTCTAACGTGGAGCTCATATCTAAAAACTAACACAAAAATAAAAGCCAACAATTACAATTCACTCCATTCTCAAACTTTCACTTGTCCTGTGATCTTGTGACACCTGTCGGTACTATCCCGACAGTGGCTCTTGCCACTGTGATTTATTCTCACTATAACAATTATAATCGGTTTAATATGATATTTCCTTTGTTAGACATTTCATTCTGGATTAATTTTCCTTCTCATTTCAAATGAACATCACTGTTATGTTCTAAAGCTGATTAATAGCAGGTAATGTTTTTACCTGGTATTCTAATACGTGAACAGCGACCAAATTTCTCATTTTCAATTCACTTAGTAAATCCTTACAGTCTCTCATAACCAAATAAAATATTAGTCTGGATCCTGAATTAACTGACATTTTTGGAAGAACAACCTTCACTTAAAAAGCGGCACCATTAATATCTGTATAGGGTATCTGTACATGTTTATTGCAAATCTTTCCAAACACAACAGAAGTTTGCAAGAAGATAGAATTTAATGCTATTTCCTCCTGTGTTTCACAAAATTCTCAAATTTTAATCACAGCAGTTGACTCGTGTAGTGGTTTCTGACAGCTTTTCGCTTATCTCTCACAATAGTGCTGTGTGAGCCAACGTCACGTGTTTGTTTGAGCGAAGTCAATGTTGCATATAGGGAAATCTTGAGCCTGTTGGAACACGAGTACCATTTCCCAATCCCTGCCCTTCCGAATTCCTCAAAATAAATTGGCACGTGGCCTCAATAGTGAAGCTTTGTCTCGAGTAAGACCACCCCTACAAATGTAAAACTACCCTTACACACTTGACAAAACTACGTAAAAATGTTGACATTTGCAAAAATAGTTTAATCTGTGAATATAAGGCAACCCTGTATCTTTTGAATGACAAATTTGGGGGAAAAAAACTTGTCTTGCACTGAAGCACCAAAGAAACTGGTGTAGGCACTAGTATTCGATTGCAGAGATATGTAAACAGGCAGAATATGGTGCTTCAGTCAACAATGTCTACATAAGACACCAAGTGTCTCGCGCAGTTGGTGGATCGGTTACTGCCGCTACAATGGCAGGTTATCAAGGTTTAAGTGAGTCTGAATGTGGCGTTACAAATGGCACACAAGCGACAGGACACAGCATCTCCGAGGTGGCAATGAAATGGGGATTTACCCGTAAGATCATTTCACGAGTGTACCGTATATATCAGGAATCTGGTAAAACGTCAAATCTCCGACATCACTGCGACTGGAAAAATATCCTGGAAGAACAGGATAGACGATGACTGATGATAATCCTTCAACATGACAGAAGTGCAACCCTTCCGCAAATTGCAGCAGATTTCAATGCTGGGCCATTAACAAGTGTCAGTGTGCAAACCATTCAACGAAACATCATCCGTATGGGTTTTTGGAGTCTAAGGCCCACTCGTGCACCCTTGCTGACTGCAAGACACAAAGCTTTACACCTCGCCTGGGCCCTTCATCACTGACACTGAACTGTTGATGACTGGAAACATGTCGCCAGTTGGACGACCATGCATGTCAGCGAGCTGGTGGAGGCTCTGTAATGGTGTGGGGCGTGTGCAGTTGGAGTGGTATGGGAGCCCTGATATGTCTAGATATGACTGACAGGCGAGATCTATCTAGGCATCCTGTCTGATTACCTGCATCTATTCACATGCATTCCAATGGACTTGGCCAGTTCCAGCATGACAATGTGACACCCCACATGTCCAGAACTGCTAGAGTGTGGCTAAAGGAACACTCTTCTCAGTTTAAACACTTCCGATGGCCACCAAACGCCCCAAACATCAAGATTATTGAACATATAAAGGATGCCTCGCAACGTGCTGTTCACAAGATATCTCCACCCCCTCGTATTCTTACGGATTAGTGGACAGCCGTGCAGGATTCACGGTGTCAATACCTCCGGCACTACTTCAGACATTAGTCGAGTCTGTACCACATCATACTGTGGCACTTCTGTGTGTTCGTGGGTGCCCTACACGATATTAAGTAGGTGTACCAGTTTCTTTGGCTCTTCAGTGTGTAACTGGGTAAATAGGGTACACACACTAGACACTTCACAACAGGTCGATGGGAGGCTATGGCAGACCACCTCCAGTACAACCTCACAATGAGCGGTGGTGCTAAATTATAACGTTTTGTGTCCCTACATCCATTTCCTAAGTACGGGAATTCTATAACATGATCTGAATTAGTTTAATGCCACCGCCCTCCGATCTCCTGTGAGATTCCTCGCAACTTCCATCTGCTTGCACAGACTCACCTGGCCTTGTTCGCCTCCCGTTGGCGCTCCTTCTCGCGCTGGGCGGCACCGCGCGCGATCGGGTCGACGACTAACTTCTTGACGACTGCCCAGATGACGATCGGTGTGACGGTGGCATAGAAGACGGGTGCCGGCAGCACCTCCTCGCACAGGTGTATCGGCATGACGTACGTCTGCGAACCGCGGCCCAGCCTGGGGAGAATTTGCAGTCACAGATGTGTAGAGCTATTGGTACAAATGATATCTAACTTTTTTTAAGAGAAAAATCTGTTCTTGACGCTGCATAAGGTGGCTCAGGAATACAAAGTGTATGTTTCCTAGATTTCCAGAAGATGTTTGGACACATTGCCCAACTGCAAATTAATAATAAAGGTCTAAATATGTGCCGTAAGTTCTCAGATATGTGATTGGCTTAAAGACTTCTTAAGTAATAGAACTTGGTACACTGTCCTGGGTGGTGACTGTTCATTGAATACAAGTGCGTAAGAGAGGTCTGGTAAGAAACGCAACAAAAATATTTGTTTTGTAAACAACACACCTTACTTCTTTATAGAGTGTCCTCTGAGCGATATACATTGCCCAGCAATCCTCCAACTTTTTTGTCCCATCAGAAAAATAGGTTCTGTCAAAATCTGCAAAATAGTCTTTGGCTGCAACTGTCACATACTCATTAGATGAAAATATTTTGCCAACAAGCCAAAGTTTCACATTAGGGAACAGAACAAGAAGAAATCACTAAGGGCCAAGTCTGGCGAATAGGGCGGACGAGGAGCCAATTCTAATCCAAATTCGTGCACTTTTGCCACTGTTATCGCTGATGTATGGGATGGTGCATTATCCTGGTGAAATAGCACTTTTTAACATGCCAACCTTGATCATGTATCAGCCAACGTAAGTTTCAAATGATCCCACACTGAATCACACTACGATCCAGTTAAGGTTCTGTCTATTTTTCAAGAAATCTGTGAGTGTTACTCCTTGCAACTCCCAAATGACAGTGGCCATCACCTTAACATCTCACAAAGCGGTCTTTGGCTCCTTCGGTTCATTTCCACCTGCCTTTGTCCATTGTTTTGACTGCCGCGTTGATTATGGGGTGTAATGATGGATTTCTTCATAGCCAATTCTCTGTGCACGATACTATGCGCTCGCTCAGTTGAAATGTGAATAATCTCGTCAATCTCACGAATTTTTATATAGCAGTCTTGCATTACCGTATCACAGGTTTTGCCAATAGTTTCCTTTGTGGTGACTTCAACTGCACACCACAGGAAGTAGGGGCGCCAGTATTGAGGCAGACAAGATTGAGCTGGTTGAACAGGTCTAACAGGGAGTCCCTTGGACAGGACGCTGGAGAGCCCCAAAGAGGATGGTGGGCATTGAAGTCTCCAGTTAACAAAAATGGTGCAGGGAGCTGAGCAATAATTTGCATCATGTCTGCCCTGGTAACGGCAGACGACGATGGAGTGTAAACGGTACAAATGGAAAATGTAAAAGTAGGGAGAGTAATGCGGACGGCAACTGCCTGCAATGTGATGAGATCATAGTAGATATCATCCCGGACCAGCAACATAATAACCCCTCCATGAGCCGGAATACCTGCCACAGGGGGTAGGTCAAAACGCACAGAGGTGTAGTGTGCCAAGGCAATGTGATCGCATGGGCGTAGCTTCGTTTCCTGGAGGGCTACGACGAGCGGACGGTGCAAGCGGAGCAGCAATTTCAAGTCCTCTCAGTTGGAGTAAATGCTGCGAATATTCCAGTGAATAAGTGCCATCGTGAAAAGAAGAAGATGCAAGAAGGAGTCATCTCGAAGGCCGCTGAGGGCCCGGCTTCGAGCGAGCACTGCCGCCTCTAGCAGTAGGCGGACAGTCATCGTCCATTTGTTCTATAGGTTCATCGGCCATCTTGTCAAGATGGCTGGGAGGGGGAGCTTCCTCCGCTGGTCAACGGCCAGATGTTCGGCTACCAGCGGTGCGGCCAGGCAAAACGGATGACGGCCTGGAGCGGCAGCGGCTGGGGGACGCAGGAGAAGAAATGCGCCGTGGCAGGGAAGGAGAACCGTGCTTCCTATGAGCCTTCTTGGAAGGTCGTTTTGTGGAAGTATTGGTCGATGGCTGAGAGTTCGAGGTACGTAGGAGGTCTGCATGAGACGGTTCCTTCTTGAAGGCCCGTGCATCTGACTTCTGTGTCTTCACCTTGGAAGAAGCTGATAAAGGTGCTTGTGTCTGAGGGCTGACAGGAGGAAGAGGAGACGTCGACCGGGCGATCTTAGCACTAGCCGAACGGATGACTGTAGTGCTGAAGGTCAGATCGCATGTCTGCGTCGCCACCTCCCTGGTAGTCCGAGGAGAGGCGAGGACAGTACTGTATTTCCCCGCTGGGAGCAGCGTGGGCTTCCTACTAGCAAATAGCTTGCGAGTAGCCGAGGTGGACACTTTCTCTTTGACCCAAATTTCTTCCTTGTAGATGGGACAGTCGCGGGAGGACGCTGCATGGTCACCGTGACAGTTCACACAACGAGGAGACGGAGGTGGACAGTCACCCTCATCGGAATCCCTACCACAAGTGACACATTTAGCCGCATTGAAACAAGTCTGGCGAGTGTGATTAAAACGCTGACACTGGTAGCAGCGCATAGGTGTCGGGACATAGGGGCGAACAGAAATAACCTCGTAGCCCGCTTTGATGCACGACGGCAGCTGAACACTACCAAAGGTCAAGAAAAGTGTCCGGGTTGGTACAAGGTCATTTTTGACCTTTTTCATGACCCTAAGGACAGCCGTCACGCTCTGCTCAACGAGGAAAGACTGAATCTCCTCGTCAGTCAATCCGTCGAGTGATCTAGTAATACCACACCACGGGACGAATTCAAAGTGCGGTGAGCCTCCACCCGGACAGGGAATGTGTACAGGAGTGTGGCCCGAAGCAGTTTTTGTGCCTGAAAGGCGCTCTAAGTTTCTAGTAACAAGGTACTGTTACGCAACCTGGTACAAGACTTGACCGATCCGGCTATGGCATCTACGCCCTTCTGGATAACGAAAGGATTGACAGAGGAAAAATCCTTTCCGTCCTCAGATCGAGAAACTACGAGTAACTGTGGGGCAGGCGGTAGTACTTTTGTCACTGGTGGCTGATCAAGTTTCTGTTTGTAGGCATAACTCGAGAGAGAAGAAGAAAAATCCATTGCGGAGGAATCCTCCATGACTGCCAGCGTCTCCGATGGCGCCTCCTTCCTTGTGGGGACACACTCAGATGGCATTCCCGCCTTAGGTGATTGTTCACACCTCAGGTCACACCTCCTGAGAAACGGACGGAGGGACAAATCGGCAGGGTCGGAAGGTGTCAGCTCAGGCAATCACCCCTCCCTGGGCCTGGCCTTTACCAGGGGGTATGTGCGTGGCTTACTTGTCTACCCAGGGTGGGCCCGTCACCAGCTACGAGTGCGAACGCGTGGGTCAGCCTTCAGGAACGCACAGGGAGGAAGGAAGAAGAGGAAAGAGAAAGGAGAGAGGGAAAGAAAGGACAGACTGTCTCAAACGCCGAGGCGGAGACCAGAGAAGGCAAGGAGAAGAAGGCAAGGGGAAGAGTAAGTAAGACAGTGAGATGGAGAAGAACAAAGAAATGAACCAACCAAAGGAAGGAAGAAACCAGAAGAAATGAAAAACCAAAATGACTGCAAATATAAGTCGTGGAACCGTCCGTCTCCGGACACAGGCGCTAACTACCCCCTTGAGGGGGAGGGACTCCTTTTAGTCGCCTCTTACGACAGCAGGAATACCTCGGGCCTATTCTAACTCCCGGACCCGCAGGGGGAACAACCATCTCTGAATGGTGCCTAACCTACAATTTCAGCAGCAACAATACTAAGATTATGTACTCAGTCAGAAGCAGCATATTGATGTTTGCTTGTAACTTTCAAGTTGTTCATTTCCGGACCAGGGTCCCTTCCCTCAAATTGATAGCATTTACCCTTCTCCACCATCTCAGAAAATATACACCATCACGGAATCACCCCGTATACACACACATTCACGTGTGCCAGTGCCTTTAACTTCAATGCCCTGTAGCACCATCGGATGACACTTCCGGACACACTTTCTTATTCTCATTTTGTTCCTCGAGACACCTTCTGCATCCCCTCGAAGGTTGTCAGTGTAATTTTGATACACACTTTATGTTACAGAGATGTATAGTGTATTTCAATAACTCTCATGTGTATGTTACAACATAACATCAAATGTATTCTTAATAAAGGTCTTTTTATTTCCATTTCGGGCCGAGCACACGAGTGATTAAACATTCCGACGGATAGTGGCTGCAGCAGCAATACACACTGAGGTGGCCACCGCCACAGTTGGCATTCACAACAAGAACACGTTGTTCGGGGATGCAGACATCCGAGTTCATCGTGTTAGTTAAAATTCAACTGCAAAATTTAAAACAGCTAAGTGACTAAATTGTATCGTGTAGTATGTCATATCAAAATCGTTTACTAACCTGTCAGTTTCACTGGAGAACAGACAAACTGATTTGTTATGTGTGAAATACCTCACTGTGTGATAATGTTGCACTGACAATGTGTACCTGAGGAAGATATTGCAGTCACTGAAAAGTTTTAAATTAAAGTGATATTGAGGCCATTCAGTTCTTAGGTCTTAGAGAAGCTTAAGGATAAGCAACGGTTACTGAAGTACAAAGTGCGCCAAATTTATATGTCCGGCAAACTAAATCGAGAGAGGAAAAAGTGTTGTATCTCGTTATGGAAACTGAAATATGTCGCTCTGGAGAGAAGGATGTAAAAGAATTGTGATTCGAGCTGAAAAGAGTAGTTGACCGTGCACTGGATAGATAAGTGTTTCGTGCAGCAGTTCACGGTGGGAGGGACCCTCTACGGTATACAGTGTCTTTAAGGGAACTTCTGAAGAAACGTAATAAAATAAGTGAAAACTGATCTCGGAAGGAAAAACTTAAGTGTTCCCTTCTCCCAGGCACAGTTCAAGTGTGGCATGGTCGAGGAATAGTCAAAGTGGTCCTACGAATGTGAAACTCCCTGGCAGATTAAAACTGTGTACCAGACTGGGACCTGAAACTTTTCCTTTTCACAGGCGAGTGCTCCACCAACTTCTGTGAAGTCTGGAAGGTAGGAGACAGGTCGAGAGTTGTGCTCGGGCAGCAGTACCGGCATAGGGCGACGGACCCGTGTCCGACACAGATCTCACCTGCTGGGAAGTTTCCTATCGGTGCGAGCTCCACTGCAGAGTATATATTTCATTCTGGAAACTCTATACGCGAAATGCAGAGTAGTCGCTCAGATCCAGAGGGAATAGATACGCAATACTCACTTGAGCTTGAGAGAGACGCCAACGGGCAACCCGACGGTGACGGCAGCCGACACGCTGCTGTGCTCCGACACCTTCTTCTCGCAGCCGACCTCCACCAGAGCCCCGAATGTGCCAGCCCTGGAACCAAGTGACGCTACAGTACAGATTTTGGGCTCATATCGATTTGGGGGAGGAGACGAAACAGTAAGGTTATTCGTGAAATATCTAACAAAAGTCACACAGGACACTCACCGTATTTTAATTTTGTTTAAAATATATGGTAATTCTCATTTGACATAAAAAATTCTCTCTCTTCCTTACTGCAGCATCACAAACTCTTTCTCACTACAGAAAACTCACGGTATCCAAGCTCTCTGTTTCCCCGAGCCATTGGAATGTTTCCGTGGTGGGCTCTGCACGAGATGGTCCTGCATCATTTTCTGAACCTACAGTTTCTTTTGTTTCACTTTCTTGCAGTTCCTGTTGTTTGTTTGCTGCGCGTGGTGTGGGCAGTTGTGTCCGTGCTATGAGTCAGTGTACGCACAGACTAGACATTTTCAGAGATATTTGCACACGGTCGATAATCCAGATAATAGCAAATACGTATGACTGAGGTCCAGATAATTGAGTCTCCACTGAATTCATAAATAATTAGTTGTTTCACATTTAAATATGTTCATATTATATACACTTAGATTAACACTGAAGCATTTTATTTAAGTATCTGTAATTTCATTTTTATTAATAGTTTTAAACAAATACCAGCAATTACTATCAACAATGGTGTAAACTCATTGGTTTTATACACTACTGGCCATTAAAATTGCTACACCAAGAAGAAATGCAGATGATAAACAGGTATTCATTGGACAAATATATTATACTAGAACTGACATGTGATTATATTTTCAAGCAATTTGGGTGCATAGATCCTGAGAAATCAGTACCAAGAAAAACCACCTCTGGCCGTAATAACGGCTATGATATGCCTGGGCGTTGAGTCAAACAGAGCTCGGATGGCGTGTACAGGTGCAGCTGCCCATTCAGCTCCAACACGGTACCACAGTTCATCGAGAGTATCGACTGGCGTATTGTGACGAGTCAGTTGCTTGGCCGCCATTGACCAGACGTTTTCAATTGGTGAGAGATCTAGAGAATGTGCTGGCCAGGGCAGCAGACCAACGTTTTCTATATCCAGAAAGCCCTGTACTGGACTTGCAACAAGCGGTCGTGTATTATCCTGCTGAAGTGTAGGGTTTCGCAGGGATCGAATGAAGGGTAGAGCCACTGGTCGCAACACATCTGAAATGTAACGACCACTGTTCAAAGTCCCGTCAATGTGAACAAGAGGTGACAGACGTGTAATCAATGGCACCCTATACCATCACGCCGAGTGACACACCAGTATGGTGATGACGAATACACACTTCCAATGTGCATTCACCGCGATGTCGCCAAACACGGATGCAACCATCCTGATGCTGTAAACAGAACCTGGATTCATCCAAAAAAATGACGTTTTGCCATTCATGCACCCAGGTTCGTCGTCGAGTACACCATCGCTGGTGGTCCTGCCTGTGATGCAGCATCAAGGGTAACCGCAGCCACAGTCTCCGAGCTGATAGTCCGTGCTGCTGCAAATGTCATGGAACTGTTTGTGCAGATGGTTGTCGTCTTGCAAACATCCCCATCTGTCGACTCGGGGATCGAGACGTGGCTGCACGATCCGTTACAGCCGTGCGGATAAGATTCATGTTATCTCGACTGCTAGTGATACGATACCGTTGCGATACAGCACTGCATTCCGTATTACCCTCCTGAACCCACCGATTCCATATTCTGCTAACAGTCATTGGATCTTGACCAAAGCGAGCAGCAACGTCGCGATATGATAAACCACAATCGCGATGGGCTACAATCTGACCTTTATGAAAGTCGGAAACGTGATGGTACGCATTTCTCCTCCTGACATAAGGCATCACAACAACGCTTTACCGCGCAACGCCGGTCAACTGCTGTGTGTGTACGAGAAATCGGTTCGAAACTTTCCTCATGTCAGCACGTTGTAGGTGCTGCCACCGGCGCCAACCTTGTGTGAATGCTCTGAACAGCTAATCATTTGCATATCACAGCATCTTCTTGCTGTTGGTTAAATTTCATGTCTGTAGAACGTCATCTTCGCGGTGTAGCAATTTTAATGGCCAGTAGTGTATCATATCTCTGTTCTTCTTCATTGTGAACAGAGTTGGCACGAGCGTAATTGTAAATTGACTGTCTGGATGGAAACGTGATGTCAAATGGGCACTCTAGTTGGAAGAGCTACTGTAAATGGAGCTACCATGTTTTAGTATTACTGCTGAAGGCAGAGGTATCTTTTGCTAATCATTCAATCTGTGAAAGTATTAGTGAATATAGTTGTTTCAATGTTACGAAACTTGATTCCATTGAAGAACCACTGGCAGCAGACAGCAATACCACCAACAAGATAACAAGCACTATTTTATAAGTCTAGATAAGGGTGAGGGATTTGATGCAACATCCTTTAAATAATGATCATCATCTTGTTGGAAAATTAAGCACTGAAAATTAAGCACTGAAGTCCCACTACAACATTAAGATATAAGTTAGTTAAGATATAGTTCAGAAACTATGTCTACTAGATTTTTTTTCTTTTTCTTTTTTCTGTAAGAAAAGTGTATCCTGACAATAATTCAGGTTATTGTTGATACACATGTTGACCATTTTTCCAAATAATGAATATCCTGTTCAACACATGTGATGAGCCTCGGCACAAGCTTCTTTATATATGCCTCGAAGAACTTTTCCGTCACCTCCTTACCCCAATTCAGAACCCCTTCTGCACCTGTCTGTTGACAGTTTAATTCCATTCACATGTGCATTCAGAGAGGTGAAAGGATGATAATCTGGAGATGCCAAGTCACGGATATATGGAGGAGGGAAGAGGGGTGTGCAAAACATCCCAGCCAAATGGGTCCAACGGTGCTTCGGTGGCTAAGGCTGTGTGAGGACGGGAATTATTGTGCAACAAGCACAATCCTCTTGTCAGCATTCCCCTCCTTTGGTTTTGAATGCTCCTTTTGAGATTTTTAGGGTCTCACAATATCATTGAGCACTGATGGCCTCCCTCTGCAGAAATTCAACCAAGATAATTCCTTTTCAGTCCTAAAACACTGAGACCATTTTTTTTTCTTGCCCGAAATTGTGGCTTTAAATTTTTTGACAGAAGGGTAATTGGTGGAATGCTATTGATGAATGTTTTTTCCTCTAGGGTGTGTAATGAGCCACCCAAGTTTCATCTCCAGTCACAATACAGCTCAGGAAACCCTCACCTTGCAATTCGAGTCACTCGAGAAACTAGTGGGTGATACTGATATGATTTTTCTCGTGGTGTTCTGTCAGTTTTTATGTTGCCCATCTTGCGCACAGTCTCCTATATGCCAACTTGAGTGTCTCATACGAGAGTTCTGGAAACATCTCAGAAATGTTATGTACTGTCAATCGGCAGTCATCACAAACACTTTCCTCGATTTTTTGCATCTACTCGTCACTCAAAATGGAAGACCTTCCACTCCTCTGTTCATCACAAACATTTGTTCTGTCTCTACTAAACTCCCTGCACCACTTAAACACACACTTTTTTCGTAGCACATTCGGCAAAAATCAGTTTGATCTGTGGAAATATTTTGGGAGATCTTGCTACAAACGCGAGTAGGATGTGGATTACACTTGGTGGGATTTCTTTCATACACCTTTCACGCAACTGGATATTACACAGTGAGCTTACATATTATTGGGTCCCTTCGCTGCTCGCCCTGGACAGGGAGCCACCCCAAACCCTCATTGTCACCAACCCTTAAAAAAAAAACCTGCTATGGTTATAGTACATTTACTTTCCGAATATGCCTCATATTTTGAAGATTTTGGAAGGGTTCGAGAGTGAACACTGACACCCAACTTGGCTGAGAAATAGCACAAACGAGCAACTAGAATGAGTATGATACAACTGGCATTTGACCAAAATTAGTCAGGTTTTGTGATATTGCCAGCATGGGAATGAACACTACATATCTTAACCTTTTATGAATCTACCACATTTAAATAACGGTTTGCCTAGATCCATTTGCAGCCACAATTGAATTGATGTTAAAATTGGACAATTACTCAACAATAGTTTACATTTCTCCAGGAGCAGGTAAAATTCCAGATGTATTTTGTGTAGCAATGTTGTCAACACTCACCACAGATACGACGGGAATGACAGGGAGTGTGAGAGTTCCTGGTTCTACGCAGCCAATGAGAGAGCAGTGGGCAGACAACATGATTTGAAGCACGAGAAAGGAATATTGCCACATTCTCATGTCGATATCAATGCATAATCTGCTATGTATTCAGGGGGGGGGGGGGGGGGGGGGGGCACACAACTACGTTCAGTCCCGCTGTGACCACAACATCGGAAATCACAACTTATTTAGAAGAAACAGCCAAATATTTGTGATGACACTGATTGTAAATTTTATTGATTTTGGTATACATAAATAATGGTCTATTTTCTTACCTCTTACATGTTAGGTGAAATTGTCATTCCAGATAATGATTTAAATGATTATCGAAAATAGTGATACCGCACATCACTGGCTTAAATAGCATGCAAGAAAGGAAGTGAAGATAAAAATTAATGTAAACCACTTCTTGTTGTTTACTCTATTTCTCCTTATTTTACCAAATATGGACAATCAAGCAATTGTGTAAGCTTTTCTAGGCAGGTATTTTATATCAATAAAACAGTTCAAGGAATCCTATGGATCAGTTGGTAAGAGGTCACTGTTTGAAATAGTCAATGAACTACACTTAAATAGTAAAACCACAGGTCTGATGAAGCAAACATGAACAAACATTAATTGTAAAGCAAAATTCAGATGTGAAGTTTGTAAGAGTTTTGAGATCAAAGCTGGAATGAGGCAGGGAGCTGATCATTCCACACAGCACTTTAACTGTGTTGTAGGAAACGTCATGAGGAAATGGAGATTGTTATTAGGAGAAAGGCAAATGAGTGAGAGAGTCCGATTAGATTACGAAAGGGGCAACCTACAAATAGACTGCTTAGCATTTGCTGATGACCTAACAATTAATGAAAACTCAACATTCAAATATTGAGAAAACTAACAAGTTCTAGTATCTAGGAGAAATAACTAAACAAGACATTTTACAGAAAGAAGACATTGAAGCAAGAGTTAATAAGTTGAAAATAACATACTCTCTCACTACGGACATAGGTACACTGTCCAGTCACTTAATGTGACCACCTGTCAATAACTCGAATGACAGCCTTCAGCAGTGTGTACCGATGTGAGACATGTAGGAAGAGTGTCAATGATATTCTAGAAGATGCCGAGAGGAGTGTGAAACCGTGCAGTTTCCAGTGCTTTGCTGGGCTGTGCTACGTTTCTCAGTGTGTGTAAGGCCCGATCGAGGTGGTCCGACACACTTCAGAGTGGGTTTAAATCCGGGGAGTTTGCTGACCAGGGAAGTACAGTTAATACATCACGGTGCTCTTGAAAGCTGTGCATCACACAGAACTGTCCTTCCAGTAGATGCCACTGTGCCGGGGAAAAGAAACTGCTCGTAGGAGTCGATATAGCCTCCGAGAATAGATACGTAATTGCGTCGAGCCATCCAGAATTAGGAGGTTACCCGAGGAATGCCACGAAAACATCCTCCATACCATAATGTTCCTTCCTACGGCCTGGATCCTTTTGACAACTGTTGCGAGGTCTTTGCTTTCAGACATTTCGTACTGCACACGCCAGTGGTCATGTGTCCGATGCAGCACAAAATGGGACTGATCTGAAAAGGCTACCAGTCAGTGGACTTCCAAAAGTAATACGAGGTGCATTCAAGTTCTAAGGCCTCCGATTTTTTTTTTTCTAATTAACTGCTCACCCAAAATCGATGAAACTGGCGTTACTTCTCGGCGTAATCGCCCTGCAGACGTACACATTTTTCACAATGCTGATGCCACGATTCCGTGGCAGCGGCGAAGGCTTCTTCAGGAGTCTGTTTTGACCACTGGAAAATCGCTGAGGCAATAGCAGCACAGCTGGTGAATGTGCGGCCACAGAGAGTCTCTCTCATTGTTGGAAAAAGCCAAAAGTCACTAGGAGTCAGGTCAGGTGAGTAGGGAGTACGAGGAATCACTTCAAAGTTGTTATCACGAAGAAACTGTCAAGTAACGTTAGCTCGATGTGCGGGTGCGTTGTCTCGGTGAAACAGCACATGCGCAGCCCTTCCCGGACGTATTTGTTGCAGTGCAGGAAAGAATTTGTTCTTCAAAACAATTTCGTAGGATACACCTGTTACCGTAGTGCCCTTTGGAACGCAATGGGTAAGGATTACGCCCTCGCTGTCCCAGATCGTGGACACCATCATTTTTTCAGCACTGGCGGTTATCCGAAATATATTTGGTGGCGGTGAATCTGTGTGCTTCCATTGAGGTGACTGGCGCTTTGTTTCTGGATTGAAAAATGGCATCCACGTCTCATCCATTGTCACAACCGACGATAAGAAAGTCCCATTCGTGCTGTTGTTACGCGTCAACATTGCTTGGCAACGTGCCACACGGGCAGCCGTGTGGTGGTCCGTCAGCATTCGTGGCACCCACCTGGATGACACTTTTCGCATTTTCAGGTCGTCGTGCAGGATTGTGTGCACAGAACCCACAGAAATGCCAACTCTGGAGGCAATCTGTTCGACAGTCATTCGGCGATCCCCCAAAACAATTCTCTCCACTTTCTCGATCGTGTCGTCAGACCGGCTTGTGCGAGCCCGAGGTTGTTTCGGTTTGATGTCACACGATGTTCTGCCTTCATTAAACTGTCAAACCCACGAACGCACTTTCGACACATCCATAACTCCGTCACCACTTGTTTCCTTCAACTGTCGATGAATTTCAATGGGTTTCACACCACGCAAATTCAGAAAACGAATGATTGCATGATGTTCAAGTAAGGAAAAGGTCGCCATTGTAAGTATTTAAAACAGTTCTCATTCTCGCCGCTGGCGGTAAAATTCCATCTGCCGTACGGTGCTGCCATCTCTGGGACGTATTGACAATGAACGCGGCCTCATTTTAAAACAATGCGCAAGTTTCTATCTCTTTCCAGTCAGGAGAAAAAAAAAATCTGAGGCCTTAGAACTTGAATGCACCTTGTATTGGCAAGCAAACTCCAGCCTTTGTTGCTGAGGAACAGCAGTCAGCACTGGTCCAGAAACCAGGCAACTACTGTTGAGACCCATATGCAGCAACGTTCGCTGAAAGGTCATTGAGGAGAAACCGTTTGTAGCCCCTTGCTTAATCTGGGCAGCTGAGGGGGGGAGAGGGGAGAAGAAAATAAATTGCAATTTTGATTAGTCATAATATCTTACAAATAAAATTTTCTCACGGTGCCTGGGAACAGGGGGAGAGGGGGACAAAATGAGAGCGAGAGCGCGAGAGAGAGAGAGAGAGAGAGAGAGAGAGAGAGAAAATTGTCTTATATTCAGGGTCATATTATACTCCAGTAAATACAGTATCTCTGTAGCCAAACACGCAGTAAACTACGTGTGAATCCGACACCTGTTGCACACTAATTTTACGATGACAGAATTATAACGGCCAGCAGTACCCTTAAGCTAACACGGTACGCCTTCGGAGGAACTAGACACATTTTTACGTGGCAGTGAGCTGCAGCGGACGCACCTGGCAGCGGCCCTCAGCTTCATATCGCGCTCCTCCATCTTGCGGCTGTAGCTGGCGCCCAGGTACGAGTGCGGAACACCGAACTGCAGCGTGCACGAGGCGTGCGACTCGGGCGTGTCGCGCACCACCGTCGTAGACATGGCCGACTGCGGGCCCACCCGCCACGTCAGGTAGCCCACGGTGTGTCGGTCCAGCTGCGTCGCGAGAGCTGCGGTCGCACGGGACGTAAAGTAAGTGCGTCATGATTTTGTACTCGGGGGTGGCTCGTAACAGAGTGAAAACTGTTCACTGCACAGTAGCTCACAATAAGGACCAGCCAGAACATTACAACACCGACCTACTATCGATATAAACCCGTCAGGGCGATAGGAGCGTCACCTGGCGAGGAACGACTGCTAGCCAGACGCGTGCACGGTGCGTGTAGTATCGGCAAACATCGTCAATGTGTAGAATGGGCAAGGGGCGCAATCCGAATTTGACCGACGGCATACTCTGTTGGCCCAGAGGCTCGGCATGGGCGTTTCGGAAACTGTGCCACTCGTCAAGCGTCCGAGGAGTGCTACGACGAGTGCCTTCGACACGTGGTGAAACCGGGTGAAATTACGTCCAGAAGTTGTGGGGTCAGGCGTCACCCCTAAACACAGATGTCACACATAGTAGGCTGGGCAGATTGGTAAGACGAGACAAACTGTGCTGGAAATAACATCGGGTTTCGATGCTGGGCAGAGTACAAGTGTGTGTGAGCACACAGTACACCGAAAATGACTAACGACGGGCCTCCGCAGCTGACAACATGTGCGTGTGCCGACGGTAACAGTACGACACGGGCAACTAGGAAACGGGCACGTGACCGTCGGCAACGGACACTGGCAGTGTGTCGCACCGTCTGAGGAACCCCGATACCTTCCCCATCATGCCAATGTGAGGGCACACATTCGTCATCTTCGAGGGGAAGAACTCCGACACCTGTACCGTGGGACACAGACAAACTGGTGGCAGCCCCACTATGCTACGGAGAACATTCACATCTGAGGTTCTAGTGGAGCTCACGCGAGGCGCCTCGACCACCGAGGAGTATCGTGCACCGGTTGCAGACAATGTACACGCTTTCCTGGCAATTACGTTTCCCGACGGTAGTAGCATTTTTCAACAAGATAATGTGCCACGTCACACGACCGAAAGTGTGACGGAGTGGTTCAATGGACAAAGCGGTGACTTTCATGTGATGTGCTGGCCTCCCAACTCACCAGATATGAACACGATTGAACATATCTGGGACGCAGCTGAATGAGACGTCAGAGCTCATCGTTGCCCATCCCATGAATGTATGGGAATTATGTGGAGTGAGAGAGAGAAAGAGAGAGAGAGAGAGAGAGAGAGAGAGAGAGAGAGAGAGAGAGAGAGAGAGAGAGGGGGGGGGGGGGGAGAGAGGGAGTGTGTGTGTGTGTGTGTGTGTGTGTGTGTGTGTGGGGGGGGGGGGCGTCAATTCCCTCCGGCAACCTACTTAAGCCTCACTGCTTCCACGTCGTGATGTGTCGCCGCTGTTATCCGTGCCAAAGGTGGGCATACTGGTTACTAGGTAGGTGGTCATAATGTTCTGGCTGATCAGTGTACAAGCTATGCGAAAATGAAAAGGAGACCTTTGCTATAGAGGTGTCTTATCTCTGACCTCAGTGAGTGAATGTGTTTACCAAGATGGTGTGATGGCATTCCTAATTGTAGAAGTGGAGTTCATGGGTTCACAGCAAATTTCCTCATTTCTGGAGAGATGTTATTGTAGTTAGTTGCTCATGAATTCCTCCAGATCAGTACAAACAGTTGTTATTCAACTTCTTTACATGAAGGGGGAGCATGATACACAAATTTATCACAAAATGAAAGAGATGTATAGCCAGCAGTGCATAACATGATGCACATTATTCTGGTGGTGTCAGTGCCCAAGACAGTTTTCCAGTCTGCCATCCAATCCACATTTACAAAGAACACAGTATGTGATGAAACAGTTTTTGCTTAACAATTTATGATCAGATGCTAATGCATATGTTATGTACATGGTGTAATATAACTGGTTAGTTTACCAACCAGCCAGGTAAAAGTAAATAGCTGGAATCTGTAATTACCAGTAATGCATTATTTTGAAATCAGCATTTTGGTAATCGTTATGGAAAAAATAATTATGTATCTTAAAAACAATAAGTGAATATGTCATGTTAATGTTAGCATTAAATTCCAGCTTCTAATAGGAAGTTAACCACTAAAATTAAATTAATTCATGTAAAGCCAATTAACAATTCATGTTTCACAACACCAAATACAATTAAGCTCACAGACTCTTAGGGAATCATGTTATTAGAGACGCCAGACTCAGAATGCCTGTAATTAATTTCTTAATTACACCTAGAAATTTCTGATATAAACAAATCACCTTTTTGAGATTCTGCCAAAACAAAGTTTCTGTATAAAATGTGAACCTTGTAATCTTATTTTGCAGTCTGTAAGGTTCTCCAACTTATGTTAGGACAAAAAGTTATTCATAATTAGTAAGAAATTTGTAATTTCATGTCAAATATTAACTGCATTTTGCTGCTTCATTTTCATCTCAAAACCTAAAAACCAACACTTGAAACAATATTCGTAACAAATGAACATTTGGCAGAATGTTTTGTAATGCAATTTTCTAACTGTAGCTCGATAAATATGCTTTGTAAACAATGGAGACCAACAGAGTATGTATTATCAAGAAAGTAAATAAGCAGTGCTGCAGTTTAAACAAAGAGAAGCTCAGGTTTTGTTGTTATGCAAGGGAAGGTTTGTGTGACTAAGCTGTTTGAGAAAATATACAACTATCAAACTGAAGATTTTCTGGAGGTGACTTATTTAAAACACCTGATCATCACATGTCGAGTTCTAAGGACTATCTGAAACTGATTTAAGCATCCCAGTTTCTGCAATGTGATGACGATTTCTGTTATAAAAGCTACGGAGTCAGCCTTCTAAAGTTTACTTAAATTGCCAGCAACTTGTTATTAAGTTAGTCAGTTTCTTTAAGTGTTGCGAAATCAATAAATTGATCGGAAGGTGACTACATTAGATGTGTTATAAAGCAGGATTAAGTGAAACAAAGAGGAGGTGGTGCAGGAGCAGTTGGACTGGTGGCAACAAACAGTACAAGGATATGAAACAAAATTTCACATAAGCAAGTGTGAAATTGTGAAATGAGGAGGGCAACCAGGAAGAAGGGGAGCGTTATAACCAGAATGACAACTGACGGGGAACGACCGACTGTGCCCACTATTCTGGTGATGTCAGCGTGATAAGGCAATACGTGTGGTCAAGAACATACCCTAGCTTCGTCAAACATTTTAATGGGACGTCTTTAACACCCGCCTTACAGCCTCGATATCTACTCGACGTGACTCGTGTATCTCTGACCCCTTAAAACGATATCTGAAACGTCAGAGATTATCTTGTAACAAGGAAATGCAGGGCACTGTCAGCAACCCAGAAGTTTCTACAATGATCCCTTCCTTCGCATTAGACTCAATGTGTCAATGTCGACAGCAATTATGTAATGTTGTAAATAAGGTTTCTTTACACATAACTGTAATCTCCTCCTCATTTGGGCACACCTTACAGAACCTTTTGTAGACAGACTTTAAGCAGTTGGGCATACTGATCTAACATTTTCTCCCTCTAACAACAGCCTCCTCCTCCTCCTGGGTAGTATGGGGTCTAGTTTTCCAAGATTTGGCAAATTAATTTTATTATTTTAACTCTGTGGCCGCAGGCCCTCCCTGATACCACAATCATTAAGGTAACGCAAAGTAGGGAAGTCCTGCCTAAAAACCTCAGACAGAGTGGCCAGTGAACCAACCCACGGTCGTCCATACGCCACACAGTTTCAATCCAAGTCTAGCTGACTACCTCACCGTCTCTTAAGGTAGTGCGCTGCACAATACACTGTATGAGTGAGTCTTTGTTTGAAAACAACTGTAACATTTGTAAATATAGTACTACACAGAGAAATGATTTACACTATACATAACTCAGCCTAAGTGTGGAATAGAAAGAAGTGAAATATCTAGACACATTATAAGTTGAAGTACCCTTCAGTGTGTTTGATTTTGCATATGAAGTGTAATCTCAGGAACTACTGTAGAGATTTTGATATGTTTTTGACTAACAAAACGGTTCAAATGGCTCTGAGCACTATGGGACTTAACTACTGTGGTCAGCAGTCCCCTAGAACTTAGACTACTTAAACCTAACTAACCTAAGGACACCACACACATCCATGCCCGAGGCAGAATTCGAACCTGCGTCCGTAGCGGTCACACAGTTCCAAACTGTAGCGCCTAGAACAGCACGGCCACTCCGGCCGGCTTTTCAGTAACAAATATACTGATTAATGAGAAAGGTTTGTGTGTACGACTTATTACCACTATAGCAGACAAATTGATAATTAGTTCTACCTGTGCACAACCAGGGTGGGTTGCTAGTTAGTTCCGCCAAAAATCTTTGACGACCTACCCAGTGAAAAAAAAAAAAAAAAAAAAAAAAAAAAAAAAAAAAAAAAAAAAAAAAAAATTGCAGGTAATAAAACTGTTGTCAAACACAAAAATGAAATCATAGCTGCTCCACAAATGCCTTTTTCTAATGTGCAATAGTGTGTGTGTGTGTGTGTGTGTGTGTGTGTGTGTGTTCTTTATTTGACAAAGGCCCAGTTGGCCGAAAGCTTATCTGTGTGTCTTTTTGCTGCGCCTATCTGAGACTCAGCATCTCCGCTATCTAGTGAGTAGCAACTTTCCTTTACGTATTATTGTTACATTTCATCATGGATTTTCCATTGATTGAATAACTGTGAGATTGCCAATATTTTTCACTGAGAAAATGAACTATAACTGTTAAATTGACTGATTCCACATGACAGCAAGAGGCAGCAATTATTATCCGTATGAGAGATACCAAGAAACAAAAATGTACAAGGCTAATTCAGAAAGTTTTACTAAGGCTGTTGCAGTTGTGTAGAGATAGGAAATGTTCATGTCAAGTGGCTAGAAACTCCTAGAGGAATTCAGCAAATGCTTTCTGCCACAGTCATTGATAATGCTAGAAAAGAAATGAATGAAGACAATAATAAGGACGTCAGTGCATTGGAATTTGCAGATGATGTAGTAATGCAGAGTTACACAGGAAAGAAGTCCAGGAGAGGCTGGCCACCTGGAATGAGCATCTCAACGCACAAGGATTAACAACAAATAAAAAGAGTTGCAATATCAATTGACAGTCACAACCAGAAAGGAAACACTCAAATCAGTTCAGTTGTACCATCAGGTTCAGGAAGTAGTCTGGAATGAACAAGCCCCCTTATATCAAAAGTGACTCTCCTCCAGTTGTACTTTATCCTCATTTAATGTACAGCCTCGAAAACCTACACGGCAATCAAACTGGTCGACAACAAACTGTGAGCTGCAGAAGCCGAACTACGGTCCAGCAAACAAGCGAAGATACGGTAAGAAATGAAAAAAATAAGAGAAGCAGCAAGAGCGTAGATACCCTCGAAATAAAAAGCGACGAGGACCTATTTGGAATGGTTTGGCCTCATCAACTGAATGGATGACGGAAGGATAGGAAAACAATAGCTATCAACAGGTGTTGGTAGGAAGACCAAGGAAGAGAGGGCTACACCAAGTCACGGAGAAACGGGAGCAACAGGAATCAGCTGAGATACAGCCCTGAGAGAAGAACAGTACACAGGCAGATACACGTAGTGTGTGTTTGTAAACTACAACCTGGCAACTGGAGGGGAAAACTAGTGATGATGAAATGCACAATTAATTAAATACTTTTGTTTACATGCAGGTCCACAGCCTTCACAAATTTCATACAACGAAATACTGTCCGTCATGGCTGCATCTTCATATCTTACACGTTGCGCGATTGACCAATTTCGACTACACTATTATCGAGTACATACACACTGACGGTATAGAGCAGAGTAGGGGTGAGGGACAGTAAAGTGCTGCTTGTGGGAGTGTACAGGGATAAGGTGGGTAGAGAGTAGAGCAGCTAGGTGCAGTCGGGAGGTTAGACAGAGGACTGGGAGGGCAGCAGAAAACGAGAGGAGCACAAAGACTGCGGGTGTGTAGGTAGAATAGAAGGCCATGTAGTGCCGGAGTGGGAACACGGAAAGAGATATGTGCGTGAAGGACAACGACTAACGAATGTCGAGGCCAGGAGGGTTACGGGAACGTAGAATATACTGCAGGAAGATTTCCCACCTGCACTCTTCAGAAAGGCTACAGTCAGTAGGAAGGATCCATACGACACAGGCTGTGAAGCAGAAAATGAAATGAAGAACACCGTGTCGATCTTTGTAGTCGGCAACTGGGTGGTGCGGCTGTTTGTCGGCCGCAGTTTGACGACGGCCGTTCGTGTGGACAGACAGCTTGTCAGTTGTTGTGAACGGGTAGAATGAAGTGTAGTGGTTGCAGCTCAGCTTGTAGATTACACAACTTGTTTCACAGGTAGCCCTGCCAGCTTGTGAACTGGCTGGTGTAGGCGGTGGTGGTGGGAGGCTGTACGGGACAGATCTTGCATCTGGGTCTATTACAGGGATACGAGCCACGAGGCGAGGGATTGGGAGCAGCGGTCGTGAAGGTACGGACGAGGATATTGTGTAGGTTCGACGGGCAGCAGAATACCACTGTGGGAGACGTGGGAAGGATCGTGGGTAGGACACACCCGCCCCTACCCCTTTTCTTTACCCCCACCACCTAGGCTGCTTCTCTCACGACGTGCTGTAGCTCGCAGTCTGTCCCCGTCAGCCAGAGACGGTGGTTACGTGTTTGAGAGTTGTGTTTGTGTATCTTGTCTAATGTAGAAGGCCTTCTGGCAGTCTTTTCATTGTGCCTATCTGAGACTCGACATCTCCGCTCTATGGCGAGTGGCACTCTATCCTTTTCATATTATTGTCATTATTCCATCCCGCATTTTACACGGTTTAAAAATTTAGTATGGCAGTTGAAATCACGTCCTGCGAGTGCCTAGTGTAGTGACGGCTGGTAAGGGTGGAGTATATTGAAATATGCTCACTATTTTTATGTATTCGAATTTAGAATATTTCGTGACAGTACTCACTTTTCTGTGAAATGTTTACAAGATGATATTTGTCTATTTATTTGGCTTTAGTCGTAAAGTGAAAGTATGATTTCACAATGCTGTTTCATCGGCTGCAGAAATTACCCGGTTTGCTGTGTTTGCCTCATTTTTGGTGCTTCAAATACCACTTCTTTGAATGTGGTCCCTTCTTGATGTTTATATAAAAAAGTAGTAACATAATTCATTTTTCCTGTTCACACGCAAATTATTATAACGGCGACCTGCACATTGTTCCACCGTCACACACACCGAGAATTCACTGCCGACTGACTACGGTCAAAGACGACTCCGGCGTCAAAGGCATTTTACAAAACATACGAGCTTCCACTTGTAACCAGTCTCTTCGATATTTTTCGTCACATCTACTAATATTAATCAATATGCTGTCACTCTCAAACATATAAGCAAATTAGCATAAAATAAGGCAAATTAAATTCACAAAAAAATATTCTGACAAAAATATAAGAAAAAATTTACAACCTCCCTCATTAGATTTTGTATCAACAAAATTGGTAGAAAATAATACATCTCCCAGATCCATTAGAATATGTTTGTGCAAGATGAGAATGACACTCATCTGGTTGATCCCACACTCTCAGCAATACGTCTCTTGCCACCGTGAGGACTGATAAGTGTCACAGCCAGAACAGCTTCTTTGTGTGCTCTGCCAGTTGCGATGTTCATACTAGTCCTGCATTTGATCCAGAGCGTGCCTGTACCTGTCTACCATTTTGAAATTCACCACATAAAAGTAACATTTCTAACTTCTCCTAAATGGTGCACATCCCTGAATGCAAGGAATGTTGAAGAAGAAATGACCAGCCCTAAGAAGACACATTTCCAGCTAGTCGTGCAGTGCAGTAAATGGCCTAAATGCTCGATGCAACAAAGTAGCCTGCATTTACAATACAACAGCCGAATCTGGCCGACTTCCCTTTCAATTTTAGAATATTTTATGCATTCTTTTATGAAGAGTTTAAATCTCAAAATTAATGAGCTTTATATCACAGTACTCATCTTTTCAAGTGCTTTTGGATGCCATTAAAAAAAGTATTTCATTCTTCCAGGGACCACGGGTGCAGTGCTGGATGCAATCGCCAAAGTTTCACAATATTTCAGTGAACGATAGTTCCGCCATCGTCAGGTGGTACTGACGGAAAGAGTGATCTGTGACGCACTCCCTATATATATACCTGCGAGTCCAGAGTTCTGACCTCGCAAGCTCTGCACCGAGCTCAGTCGTGTGGGGACATGTTGCGGTAGTGATCGGAAGAGACCCAGTTGTCTGCCGGCCACTGGTCGCATCTCGTCTCGCCTTTGGATGTTACGATTTTGTATGATTGAGCTAAGTATTGGTTCCAATGCCTTACTTAGTTGGAAATCTGTGTCCTTGTCTACTAAATTATTTGTCACATGTATTGCAATAGCTTCTTTAAAAATGGAATCCCAAAATTTGATGATAATTCATCGAATATCCGTTCTCGATGCAATGTTCTGCTATTGCCGACTTGCTGGGCTGCATTAAGTGGGTGTGACGCTCGTGTTCTTTGCAGCCATCTTCGATAGTGCAGATTGTGTGACCGGTATAGGTTTTCCCTACATTAACACAAGACTTGGTACACCTCCACTTTTTTGAAATGTAATTGTCTTTGAAGGACTCTAAAGGGCTAGTAGTTAAGCTGGAGAGTGGAACCCTTGCATTATTTTGTATTTTCGCAATAGTCTCCCAATTTTGGAGACTGTTCTCATAATGTCTCATTTTCTTCTACTTTCGGGATTTTATCATTCGTGGCATTCTTGGAAGTCTCGTGTTGTAGGGCCATCCAAATCTATCATCTGGTGTATCCATTTTCATGGAAGACAGACCGCTTGGTGTTTCAGCTCTGTCTTCAGTCTCTGTTCATCTGAAATGTCGGATGCCCTGTGTTTGAGGGTGTTCGGCAGACTATTTTTTTTGCGAGTGTACGGTGGCGGCTAGAGGCGTGTAGTTACATATCTGTACATGTCGGCTTCCGATAAACACTGGGCAAGCGAACCGTCAGGTCTACACTAAACTAGAGCATTGAGGAACAGAACTTTGACATCTTGTTCTTTCTCCGTGGTAAATTCGATTTTTCACAGTTGCAGTTAAGATGTGAGAACTACCAGACTTTTTGGGTCCATGTGGCCAAATGAAAACATATAGTCAACATAACAGAGGATTTTTAGTTCCGCAGTTTCCACTGCTAAAGGTCTCCATAAACATATTTGCTACGACCGGTGAGAGATGGCTGCCCCTGCTTATACTACTGTCCGCTGAAAACAAAGTACGCAACTGTTAGGACACGTCTGAAAAGCCATGTGAGCTCCGAGCTGAGCACCTTGCTGATTAATTTTCTGGGGAACTCAAATGAAAAGTGAGCCAACACCAAAACTCACCACGATGTCAGAGTCCTGCAACCTCAGCTCCTTCAGCTGACCGCGTTCTGTAGGTGGTGTGTACACTTTCCGACGGAAGGCTCAGTATACCAGCCAGGTGCTTTGCAACAGGGTATGTCGGTGTCTCGATATTGCTCAGTATTGGACGCACGCTTTCCTCGTGTGTTTTGGACCCACCATACAGTCGGAGTGACACAGGAGTACACCGGTGACACGATTTTGCGATGTCATCCTCGGGCACCTTGTTTTCTAACAGAACAGAGATACTTTGCTGTGCCTTCTTTCTTGGAACTGCTGCTATTTTCCGGTATGCTGGATCATCCAGGTGTTCAAGCATTTTCCACTCTTAGTCTCTGCACTGGAGAACCACGGCTTTGCCCTTATCAACTGAAAGAACAACAATTTTTTTGTCTACTCTGAGGATAAGATGTGCTTTCTATTCTGCTCTTGAAATGTCACTCTTCTGAGATATACACAGTGTGTTACTGGCGTACTCTGCTGAACAAGGGACCACAGTGAAGGCTGCAGCCTACATTAAAACTTCAGTTCAGTTGCGTTGAGCCCTCTGTGACGAACTCCACAACATTAATGCCGATGGTGTCAAACTTCTTCTCGACACTGCTCGACCCCGTGTTGCTGCTCCCGTTAGTGACAAAGTGGTGAAACGTGGGTGGGAGGTCTTCCAGAACCCACCGTACAGCCCAGATCCTGCACCGTCGGACTCTCGCCTGTTCGGTCCTGCGGAAAAATTCCTGTCCGGCCGACACTTTGCAACAGACGCGGAAGTGAAATCGGCAGTCTGCAAACGGCCATGTTTCGACCAAATGGACTTCTACAAACTGTAACTGGTACCACGATAGAAGAAATGTGATGAGAACATTGGAGACTATGTACAAAAGAAGGTAAAAGGTAATTTGTGATATTTTTTTTTGTTTTGTTACCTCCTAAAATTTACAGAAATAAAATTATTGGGCGTCATTTCCGGCCTTCCCTCGTACAGCCTTCTGTGTAGCTAGTAGCCTACACACCACTCTTCACCAACTTCCAGAGTTCAAAGTTACATTCATTCAGTGAGAAAAATGATATGCATCGAGGAAATCACAGGGTCCCTCGGACTCGGTGTGCCAGCAGCGTCCGTGCCGGAGTTTGCCGCCACTCGGCTGCGTCTACTTACTCAAGACCAAGCCCGGCCTCAGGCCGTGCGGTGTAGACTGAAAGGTCATGCTGGCATTCGCGAATGTCCGTTTGCTCAGCGTCCGGAACGTCCGCAGCGACAGCATCGGTCCTCCCCCAATGCCGATCTCCGTCTCCACCCAGCCCCTGCAACAGTCACCCGACAGGTCAGCTCCTCCCACTAACACTGGAGAGTACTGTAGGCAAGGAGTGAGGTGTGGAGTGGTGAAACAGTCCTTCCCTCACTCTGTTATGTCCCACACCTGCCCACAGACGGTGGTATCAGATGTTTGAAAAAGATTCCTCTATTAGTAGACTTACTGAGGAACAATGCCAAAGGAAGTGGAAGTACGAGTTGGGGTACAACGAGGTGATGCACTGCCGTTCTTTTTTGATCTTGTCACGGAAAAAGTTGTATACGAGATAAAAGATTAGGAAAGGGCACATGGCCCACTCAGCGAACACCAAAAAAGTTTGAAAAAGGGGGAAAAATTCAAGTAATCACAAAATTTTGGTACAGCAGTAGGAGAAAGTACCACAAACAACATAATAAAAATCCTGACCAATGGGATGTGAGTAAGGGTAGGGAATTTACGATCACTTTGTTACGTTTATTTTTGGCTACTTGAAAACTGTGGCTTCTAGTGAAAATGTTTCCAAAAATACCAAAATTAAACTAAATGAAATTTCCTGCAAAAAAATCCTATTCTTTTTCTCCCTAGGACTTGCAGTTTCCTTAGTGCTGTGAATGGAAAAATTGTGGATTATTAGAATAGTGTTTTAACAGTACAAAATTTGTTTATTTTTAAATGAAGTGTGTTAAGAACATATATTAAATGTGTGTACCACATCTAAATGAAGTGGAACCGTATAAAGGGATAAAACGTATTCTGGGATGTAACAGAGTGGAGGGGAAAGTTGGAGTATAGATGCATGAAGGAAGGCAGATTGCCAGATTGTGTGTGGCTGTTGCGGGTAACATATCATTTTGGGGAAAGTGCTCTGTTATTCCCTCTGTCTCTCTAACTGACGAAAGATAGTTGTGACCTCGAACAAGCATGTTTGTTATTTTATTAAGTGTTTGTTTTAGACTGCACGTCACAAGAGTGGAATTGGACGCGGATTACCTGCAAGGCAGGGGTGACAGGCACCTGAACTCCTGTGCGTGGAGACACCCCGCTGTGGGCCACAGAACGGCAGTGTGTGAGACAATTGTCACAATGTCACTTGTCAAGGGAGACTCATAGAAGACAGACAGAGTTAAATGACAAAGGCATTTGTGTTTTGTAAGCTTTGTTTAAGCTAATGGAGGTAAAATAATGCGTGATAAAGATGCAGCATAAATTTATTTTGTATGTAGTCATCACAGTATCTAATGGCAACGACAAAAACTTGTAGCCTATGTTGTGCACCTTTATATAATGCCTGAACAATGGTACAGACGTTACACCCCATTGTGCATGTCCCTTCCTTCACAGGTCTGCAAACTGAACAGCAATAGGTGTTTCCCTGTTCTTTCTACACCACTACATCACAAGAGGCCGTTCCAGGGTGTTTCAGAAAGTTATACTGACCCTTTCACAGGGCGACTTATGAATCACTGGCAATGTAACGTGCAGAGATGCCTGGCAGTTGTGAAACTTCCTGGCAGATTAAAACTGTGTGCCGGACCGAGACTCGAACTCGAGACCTTCGCCTTTCGCGGGCAAGTGGTCTACCGACTGAGCTACCCGAGCAAGACTCGCGCCCCGTCCTCGAAGCTTCACTTCTGCCAGTACCTCGTCTCCTACCTCCCAAGCTTTACAGAAGCTCTCCTTTTGCAGGAGAGCACTTGCACGCGAAAGGCGAAGGTCCCGAGTTTGAGTCTCAGTCCAGCACACAGTTTTAATCTGCCACAAAGTTTCATATCAGCACACACTCTGCTGCAGAGTGAAAATCACATTCTGGATGCCTGCTGGATGTTTATTTTCCACAAGATAGGTTAACACTAAATGGAATAAGATATGAGTTACTAATAAAACTAATGCAAGAAACACAATGTACATAAATCTCTGCACTGCTAGAGGGCAGGCAGCTGTAGCATTCTTCTGGGAAATGTGACTTCTCCCACCCTGAGTGCTACTCATTTTTAAGTTCCTATCCAATTATATTGGTTTATGTGTGAAATGAGGTGTAAATGAAAGTTTTTCAGTCTATAATGATTTCTGTGTCAATTGGCACTCGGTGTACGGAGCTGTACACAAATTATATTTTTAAAATGGGTGACAAAAGTCACAAGACAGTGATATGTACATACACCGATTGCAATAGTATTGCGTACACTGTTTTTGACGTGAATATGGTCACACGACAGAAATTAACAGGCTTTGAAAGCAAAATGGTAGTCTGAGGTAGACGCACGCGATGTTCCATTTGGAAAATCGTTACGGAATTGAACAGTCCGAGATCCACTGTGTTGAGAGTGTGGTGCGCACACCAAATTTCAGGCATTATATCTCAACAGGACAACACACTGGCTGACGACCTTCACTTAACGACAGAGAGCAGTGGTGTTTGCGTAGAGTTGTCAGCGTTAACAGGCAAGCAATAATGCTTGAAACAACTGTGACAAATATGTCCATTAAAACAGCATGGCGGAATTTGGTGTTAATGGACTATGGCAGCAGATAACTGCCTGGAGTGCCTTTACTAACAGCACAGCATCACCTGTAACACCTCTTCTGGGCTTGTGACCAAATGACTGGCAAACAGCAGCCGAGTTACATGAGCAGATTTCAATTGATAAGAACTGATGGTAGGGTTTGAGTGTGGCACAGACCCTGTGAAGCCATGGACCCAGGCTGTGGACAAGGCACCGAGCAAGCTGGTGATTGCTCTATAATGGTGTGGACTGTCTCTGCATGGAATGGACTCCTCTGGTCCAACTGACTGGAAATGTACACAGATTGAGACCACTTGTGGCCATTCAAGGACTTCACATTCCCAAACACAATGGAATTTTTATTGATGAAAATGCACCATGTCACTGACCTCTATTCATTGTGAATGGTTTGAAAAACATTCTGGACAATGTGAGTGAACGAATCGGTCACCTAGATCGTCTGACACAAATCCTGTCGAACATTTACGCGATATAATCGACAGGTCAGTTCGTGCACAATATTCTGCACTGGTATCACTTCTACTTCTACACTCTGTGAACAACCACGAAGTGCATGGCAGAGGGTATGTTCTAGTATTAGGGTTTTTTTCCTTTCCAGTCATGTACAGAGTGTGGAAAGATGACTGTTGAATGCCTCTGTGTGTGCTATAATTATTCTAATCTTGTCCTCCCAATCCCTATGTAAACTACAGTTATTATTTAAAGCCTATTCTTGAAACTTTGTTAGTAGACCTCCCCATTACGGATGTCTATTGAGGCAGCGTAGCTAAATATGTCTGCAGAGGACTTCTAACATCTTGTTGAGTCCGTGCCATGTCAAGCTGCTCCACTGTGCCGGACAAAGGAGGTCTGACACGATGTTAGGCAGTATCCCACGACTTGTCACACGCATGTATTATATAAACTGGAGTCACTACTGTTACGCACACGTTTCAGAGTTCGACTGTGACGGACACTGTATCGTCTTTATCGATAACAAATGTGGGAAAAGTTACATTTGTTAAAAAATGGCTGTGAGCTCTATGGAAAAGAAACAAAAACTTTGAGGTTCGCTGATGACATAGTTATTATGTCAGAGACAGCAAAGGACTTGGAAGAACAGTTGAACGGAATGGACAGTGTCTTGAAAGGAGGATATAAAATGAACATCAACAAAAGCAAAACGAGGATAATGGATGTAGTCGAATTAAATTGGGTGATGCTAAGGGATTTAGATTAGGAAATGAGACACTTCAAGTAGTAAAGGAGTTTTGCTATTTGGGGAGCAAAATAAATGATGATGGTCGAAATAGAGATGATATAAAATGTAGACTGGCAATGGCAAGGAAAGCGTTTCTGAAGAAGAGAAATTTGTTAACACTGAGTATAGATTTAAGCGTCAGGAAGTTGTTTCTGAAAGTATTTGTATGGAGTGCAGCCGTGTACGGAAGTGAAACGTGGACAATAAATAGTTTGGACACGAAGAGAATAGAAGCTTTCGAAATGTGGTGCTACAGAAGAATGCTGAAGATTAGATGGGTAGATCACATAACTACTGAGGAGGTGTTGAATAGGATTGGGGGGGAAGAGAAATTTGTGGCACAACTTGACTAGAAGAAGGGATCGGTTGGTAGGACATGTTCTGCGGCATCAAGGGATCACAAATTTGGTACTGGAGGGCAGCGTGAGGGGTAAAAATCGTAGAGGGAGACCAAGAGATGAATACAGTAAGCAGATTCAAAAGGATGTAGGCTGCAGTAGGTACTGGGAGATGAAGGAGCTTGCACAGGATAGAGTAGCATGGAGAGCTGCATCAAACCAGTCTCAGGACTGAAGACCACAACAACAACACGAGCACTATGGGACTTACCGTATTTACTCGAATCTAAGCCGCACTTTTTTTTCTGTTTTTGTAATCGAAAAAACTGCCTGTGGCTTAGATTCGAGTACAAAGTAAGCGGAAGTTCTGAAAAATGTTGGTAGGTGTCGCCACAACTAACTCCTGCCATGAAATACATGTAGCACAACACAGGTATGCTTTCCAGGCACAAAGATAAATACTGGTGCCAAAACCTCTAGATCAGTATATAAATTAAAAGAACAGGTAGAAGAATGTAAACATTATGGTATGTATTCTTTCGTGTTTGCTGCTATCTCATTTAAATCCTGTCTGTCTAATAAATTACGAAACTAGAGAGAGAGAACAGCAAACAAGGAAAAATATACATATCATGTCATGTTTATATTCGTATTATGCTGATTAGTGATACAGTCAGAAATGAATCACAGCAATTGATTAGATTTTAAAATCTAAGACGGCTCTAATATCTGTGCAGAATGTAATGACACATAGCAATGGCTACTTGATAATACTTAACTGTTACGCTTACGACACGAACCAAACTACTGTAGCTGTATCTTCATCCATTCGACCTCAATTGTGATTCACGTTACAATGGACCTAATTTGTTTCGATTTGAGGAGGTGGTCTAAAACTTTTCTCTCACCTCGAATTTCGAGTCTCAAATTTCAGGAGTGGCTTAGACCTGGGAAAATTTTTTTCCCTTGATTTCGAGTCTCATGTTTCAGGTGCGGCTTAGATTCGAGTAAATACGGTAACATCTGAGGTCATCGGTCCCCTAGAATTAGAACTACGTAAACCTAACTAACCTAATGATATCACATACATCCTTGCCCGAAGCAGGATTCGAACCTGCGACCGTAGTAGCAGTGCGTTTCCGGACTGAAGCACCTAGAACCGCTCGGACACAGTGGCTGGCTCACATTTGTTAAAAGTTGCCCGGTGTACATTAATGGAATATTTCCCATAATACCCGTTCTTCAGCTATTTGAAGATATTTCTCCTATGAGACTGAGTGCAGAATAAGTTCTCCAAAGTAGACAACTAGACAAACACAGACACGGAGGTGGGAATACATTCCTTTGGAAGTGTAAGATACACTAGATAATCACGGACACGGGCACCGAGACAGACCTGTCGGACAGCAGGTGTCGGCACGTCGCGCCCACCGTGCCCTGCCCTGTGCCGTTGTGCATCGCCAGCTGCCCCGACAGCGTCACCGTGTCCCGCAGCGTGATCGGCGCCTCCGTCGACTGCGAGAAGCTCATCCCCGACACCTCCACCAGGGGGAACCATCCCGGCTCTCTGTAACAGACGGGTAACATTTCTGGCAGTGTACAAAATAAATTCTGCATCGTACTTAATGTACTGAGATGATATCTAAATATAAAACAGGCTGGTGTGAATCGGATTGTGTTACATATCAGCTATTATGATTGTTGGGTATGATAGTCCTTTAAAAACACCCCCCCCCCTCCCCCACACGCACGCGCACACGCACCATCGTCAGCATCGTCTCAGACCATCTGACCGCCGTGTCATTCTCAGTTGTGGATGCGAACAGGAGGGGCGTGTGGTCAGCACACCGCTCTCCCGGTCGTTACGATGGTTTTCTTTGACCAGAGCCGCTACTATTCTGTTGAGTAGCTCCTCAATTGGCATCACGAGGCCGAATGCACCCTGAAAAATGGCAACAGCTCACGGCGACCTGGATTTTCACCCGTCCAAGTGCCGGCCACGGCCGACAGCGCTTAACTTCGGTGATTTCACAGCAACCGGTGTATCCACTGCAGCAAGGCAGTTGCCTGTGGTCCTCAAAACAGTCTTCTAAATGTACAGCAACATCACACTCTTTACGATGCTATGCACTTTCACTTCTTTCTCCTCTAAAATTACAAACAACACACTTTTCTGTGCCTTTTTATTCTGTGTTGGGGGTATGTGCATTGTGAATTGAACCCATGTTTTTGCCTTAAGTCTGACAGGGATGGTACTCACTGATGGTTACCCACAAACACAGTACCCAGGTAACTGTGCACACTCTTATCAGTTGCTGTGCAGCATTTGGCCTGAAGTCAGTGTTACAAGTCTTTTTTTTCCTCTTTCTATTGATCTCGTGACCACAATGCAATAGTTGAAAATGCATACACCACAAAGATTAAAAATCAATCTATATTTCTATACTTTTGCACTGGTGCCATCGCTATAAGTAACACAAAATATGCCTTATCTCGTCTGCTCTAGCTCAAATCACGTATCACGATCTTTTAGTTCTTTTTTTCTTTATTACTCAATTGTTTTCTCACATACACATTTGTCTCATTGCATAGTCTAAACAGTGGGTCCGTGTATTCTTAGTTCAGATGGTACCCCTGATTTATATTTGTTCAACAAATTTTCACAAGTCGCCCTGTAAAGAATGGAGGAAAGGATAACACTATTATTATCAAGATTTTACTGTCTTGTTCACTTAGCTGTCTATTTTGTACTACAAACACATTTCAAATGGGCCAGTGCACAATCATCATTTTTAGGGCTCAGATATTTTTCTTTCCTGCAAACACAAATTTGAAACATTTATTTCCACAATTACATAAATTTCTGTTCTTCAGAATGTCACTGTTAGGATATTAAAACAGTAGACTGCATGATTACCTACTGAAGCAATGCAAGTTTGACAGTGTTTTACTGTTAATAAACAAATGCTACATCATTTGTTATGGACAACATGAGGATGAATCTCACTATGTATTGTAATTCTTTAGCAATCAGTGACACATAGGATAAATTGCATTTGAGTACTACATATTACTTATATTCACATAAATAAACTGAATTATAAATAAATATTTTTATTACATACTCCAAGTATTTTTAAAACATAAAAAATAAATAATTTCCCGATTTTTAAGTACTAAATATCTAAGTCCCACTCCTCATTATTGTCACCTTTGCCACTACTTTCAGAACTAGTTTCACTTTGGACGACTGCTTGTGGTTTTTCAGAATGTGAATATCCAAAAGATAAATCACTTACTTCATTATCACTATGGGAAACACAATCAAAAATCCCTGTAAGCATAGTTTTGTACGGTGAATGTATAAATACAAATTCCACCAAATACAGCAGTGTAGCTTCCGAAGCACTGCAATCTAGATTGTGAGGTGCTTTTGCCTGTAAATCATAGCTCATGTCATGTGATTTCACCAGCTGATGATAGCAGATAGTCAGGGCATAGGATGTGATGTAGTCGGCCAAGTAGTGCCAAAAAAGTTAATGGTTTAAATTCATATAGGATCAATCCATATGAAGTGGCCAAGTGATGGTTGCTTGACCATTTTTAAATATTTTAATTTTTTGTGTGTGATTGCCCTATATTTGAGAAATTCAAAACAGTTTTTAAAATAATTTATCTTGCAGCTTTACTGGATGACAGCCATGTTTATTTGTACACACGTGACGACTCTTCAGTCTGGAGACATTAGTGAAAATTTGAATATCTCTGCACAGGGTGAAGTTACAACATTACAATTGACATCATTGTTCTTCAGAAAAGAGTCTTCTAAAATATTGTCTATTACACAACATACCCTAAATTCAAAAATAACCAGTCAAAATGACCTCCAAAGTTTGGTATCCAAATTTTCAAAAATCAATTTTTTAGGCCCGAAAATAACAAACAAGGAGTGATGTATGAGAATCTATTTTTCCTGTAGTTAGGTACCATACACTACTAGCCTCATATAGAGCAAGAACACTCACAAATGTTTCCTTAATCTTTTATACATTTTTGACCTTCAAAAATTTTAATTTTTTGTAAAGTTTGAAGTTAGTTATCTCAGGTGGGACAGAATATAAAAAACATGATTTTTGAACAGTTTGTACACCTATATGATAGCAATGTACTGTAAAAATTGCAACATTGATATCTGACTGAACAAATATAAGAACTTTTGAAAATGAAGAAATAATTCATATCACTCTACAACTGATCTTATGGCTGTTGCCTATTTAAATGGTTTATTGTTTCATTGTAATAAAATTTAATTGTGACATATTTAGTTAACACTATTACCCAATATTCATTTAGTTTAGTCTGTGTTTTGCGACCACACCACAAAATCGTGCAATTAGTAGATGAAAGGACGTGCCGCTCCAATGGGAAACGAAAACATTTGATTGCAAGGTCATAGGTCAACCGATTCCTCCACATGGAAAACACGTCTGATATATTCTATACAACACTGGTGATGGCATGTGCGTCACATGACAGGAATATGTTATCGACCCACCTAACTTGTACACTTTGCGAATGGGTAAAAAGATTCTTCTACCTTGCCCGATTAAGGTTTTCTTGTTGATGTGATAATCACTCCCAAAAAAGTGATGAAACATAAACTGCAACAAATGAATGCAACAGTTTCACAGTCGCACAGACACTGAACTTATTACAGTGAACAAACGGACAGATCACAACTTTGCGAAAAATAAAGAAAGTAAACTTTTCACTTGAGGGAAGACTTTAACCAAGGAACTTGCGTTCCGCATCTGCTCACACTAACCACGGGACCATGGCGCTTCTGAGCTCACAGTATTCTTGATGTTGCCTATCTTGCACATGGACTACTCAGTTTGTATATTTTGTTTATTTTTTTCATAGTTCCACACAACTTCTTCCTGTTTTCTCGAATGATCTGTGTTCAGTTTTTCAAGGCCTATCCACTGTGCCAACTTATAACTAAATCTGAGGGGGCTGCGATGGGGAGGTTCCCTTGTAAGTGACTACTTGGATCACAACACTTTGGCTGTACATGTGTTACAAAAGTATGTAATAAATTACATAAAAGAAATTTTCCCAAGGTTAAGAAGCTGATATACTTTTCAGATGGAAGTGGTAGTCAGTATAAGAGCAAAAAGAATTTTTCAAATCTGTACAACAACAAAGTAGACTTTGGGTTGGGGGCTGAATGGCACTTTTTTGCATCTTGCCATGCTAAAAATGCATGTGATGGAGTAGGAGGTACAACAAACGTGAAGTAAGTAAAACCAGCCTACAAAACCAACCAAAGACCAAATCGTCACAGTACAGGACATGTATGTCTTTTGTAAGGATAATATTAAAGGCATTACCTATTTTCTGATCAAGAAAGAAGTGGTTCTGCCTATGAAAACAATACTTCAAAGCAGATTTGAAAGCTGGGTAGCAATAAAAGGAACAAGACATTTCCACAAATTCCTTGGATTTGCAGAAATCTTAGTTTGATGCTATTTAACATCAGAAACAGAAATTTATGAGGATCACTGTGTCAGTAAAATTACATCTCTGTTTTTAACATTGAATGACATAGTGGCACGTGTGATGGACAGTGGTGGCTTGCAGATGCTGAAAAAATAAGTTTGGAAAACAACGATGTTTTTGTGCATTTTTACCACTCTGTTGGCCCAAGAACATCATTCAAGAAATCTACTAGTGACAAAATTTGGATACCAATGAAAAATGTTTTAGGGAAACTTTCAGTGCTTGAACTTACCACTGCAACTGGTAGGTCTTATTCTATATCACAGAAGCTTTTTGAAGAAATAAGTGTTCTTAACATTCACCACCGGGTTTACGAACAGTCCCATCTTGAATGATTGTAATTGAAAATATTTATTTTAAGTATGTCAAAATGATATAAATGTTAATTTCAGTGACGTTCCACTTTTTTTTATATAATTCAGTACCTTACTTCAATAATAATTTATTACATCCTGCCAATATCACATGTGAATATGCAACAGCCATAAGATCAGTTGTAGAGTAATGTGGATTATATCCACATTTTCAAAAATTCACATCTTTGTTCACAGTCAGATATCAATGTTGAAAAATTTACAGTACGTTGCTATCATATAGGTGTAGAAACTACGCAAAAATCATTTTTATATTCAGTCCCACCTGAGACAACTAACCCCAAAATTTCCATAAAATGAAAATTTTCAAATTTCAAAAATTCAGAAAAAATTTAGGAAACGTTTGTAATAGTTCTTGCTCTACATGAGGCTAGTATTGTATGATATCTAACTACAGGAAAAAATAGACTCATAAATCACTCTTTGTTTCTAATTTTTCAGCATGGAAAGTGGATTTTTGTAAATTTGGATACCAAACTTCGGAGGTCATTTTGACTGGTTATTTTGGAATTTAGGGTATTTTGTGAAATAGACAACATTGTAGAGGATACTTTTCTAAAAACAATCACGTCAATTGCAATGTTGTAACTTAACCCAGTACAAAAATATTAAAATTTTCGCTAATGTCTCTAGACTGAAAAACCATTGCGGGCTTACAAATGAAAATGGCCACCATTCACTAAAGGTGAAAGGTAAAATTTTTTAAAAAACTGTTTTGAACTTCTCAATTATAGGGTAATCACATATAAAAAAAATAAAAATATTTGAAAGTGGTCAAGCAACCAACTTAACTGGACCAATTCATTTGGATTGACCCTATACTTACATTACAGCTGCAACAAAGGGTAAGCTTTCCCATAAATAATACTGGTCGTCACACATTTTTGCTACTTTTTTCCAAGTGTGTGGTTAGGTAGGATCCCGAGAGCAGAGCTTAAATTGCAGCAACTGAATATTTCTGACAAGTAAAATTATAAATTTCACTGCTGTGCACCGAACACTTAATGGATTAGCTGGCTGAATACATGTTACATCAAACACCTCAACTTTCGATAGAAAAGTGAATTATGTGTGTATAATAAAAAGCAAAATTGTTTGTTGGAATATCAATGCCAAAATTGTAAAAATTTAACTGGTAACTGAAACAATGGAAAATTCCCCGAATTCTAATACATTCCCAGATTCCCCAGTTGTCCTGAGGTGTATACTCCCTGACTTATCATCTATTAGCTACAAATTTATCTCCACACATTCATGTACTTGAGCACGCATTCCCGATCTGAGCTTGTCGTATGATATAAATGGCAACTTCATGTGGCTGCAGCTCATCATTTGATGCAACTGGCTTAAGTAGCCCAAATATGGTGAACATTCTTGTGTGGCACTACTGACGTTCTCCATCGACTGTTCAATAAAAATGTATAATAATATCTTGCAGTACCTAGTATGGTTCGTCTGGTCCAAAAGCTGTGTTTAAAGAATATCTTTTCCTGGAGTCGCAGAGTGGTGCTGTGTGTATTTAGTGAACAACATCTCACAAAAATAGTTCTTAATTTCTCGCCAACCTTTCTTCTTATTTTGAACTCATTTTAGCAGATAAAAACACAACAGAAAAAACAAAATTAAGCCCGCAGATGTGAACGAATGGCAACGATATTGCCAATACTACTTGCAAACAGTACCACATATTTCAAACATTTTGGATCTGCTCAATACTAGTGCACATTGTCTCAACCTAATTAGCACACGTCCATTATTATTGTACATCCAGAACTATTGTTTTGGCATGTTTACATTCTTATTGTTCCCTTTTGGTTCTTGTAAATATCATATACAGTATAACCTTTATAACATGACTCTGAAGCTACCATAAATCAAGAGTTCATGTTAAGTGAAAAACATGGATTTTAATTTGTATACATGTACAGTAGTACAGTAATGCATAATACACTACAGCAGAGCCGGCCAAACGCTGCACAGTGTGCAGACATGCGGAAGTGGTGCGCATGTGTGCGACAGCGACATCTGTTATTAGACATGTGTCCTAAATGAACGGCGGCGGCTTCACTTCCCTATGGTACAAGCAAGAGCGCAACATATCCAGTCTCGTTTACCCCTGGTGACCGTAACCTTAACAGAGAAGTACTGAGAAATGGCAAGTACTGTGAAAAACCAAAGGACGGGAGATCTATGTTATCAGTCATTTAAAAATGACTGGGAACTGCAATTCTTTTTTGTTGTTGTTGGGATGTTTAAGGGGGACTAAACAGCTAAGGTCATCAGTCCCCCATTCCAAAAAACCGGCGAAACAAAATTTACGGAACAGGTAAAACCCCAAGGGGGGAGGAGACGCCCCTCCCCCCAGTCACTGAAAGAACACCAATGTGTCAGCGAACACTAGAGACAAGAAGAGTACAGACGAACACTGGACAGAAAGAAACGGAAGAAAATAAGAGGGTCGGAGACTGGTTGACTGACCATGGGTACAAAAATTGGGAAAGAGTCAACCATCCGAATACACACATTAAAATCTGCAACCAATGAAACACTCGAGGACAAGATACACAGAAAGGGAAAGGGACAGGTCCCCCCTAAATGGAACCATAAAAAGGACTACCACGGATAAAATTTAAAACGTCGTCAGCCATGGAGGCATCGTCGCATAAAACCAAAGGCAACGTGCCCGGGAGATTAAAAGTCTGCCGGAGGATGCGCAGGTGGGGACACTCCAACAAAATGTGGGCGACCGTCAACCGAGACCCACACTGACACAGGGGGGGATCCTCCTGACGCAAAAAGATGTCCGTGCGTCAGGTAGGTATGGCCGATGCGGAGCTGACACAGGACAGAGTCCCTGCGAGAAGCCCGCAGGGAGGACTGCCACACATCGGTCGTCTCCTTGACAGCCCGCAGTTTATTCGGAGAAGTCAGACTACGTCACTCGTCACGCCACATCTGAAGCACCTTACGGCGCAACGCCAGCTGCAAATCATGAGCCGGGAGGCCGATCGCCAAAGTGGGGGCGTCGACCGCCCCTTTGGCCAGCCTGTCGACACGTTCATTCCCCGGGATGCCAACGTGACCTGGCGTCCAAACAAAGACCACCGAACGACCAGAGCGGGTAATGGCAAAAACAGACTCCTGAATAAAGGATACCAGAGGAGAAGAGGTATAGCAGCGGTCGATAGCCTGGAGGCTGCTCAGGGAGTCACTGCAGATGACGATGGACGTACCTGAGCAGGAACGCATATGCTCAAGAGCGCGCAATATGGCCACCAGCTCTGCAGTAAAAATACTGCAGCCAGCCGGCAAGGAGCGCTGTTCAACATGGGCAGCGTGAGCAAAAGCGTAGGCAGGACGACCATCCACCAGGGAACCATCAGTGTAGACAGGCTCACAGCCTGAAAATGAGGCGACGAGTGCAAGAAAACGGTGACGGAGGGCCACATGCGGAACCGAGTCCTTGGGTTCCCGTGCCAAGTCCAGGCGGACGGACGGACGGGTCATACACCAGGGAGGCGTGGGTGCACAGGCCCGGAAGGGCGGCAGAAGAGGGAACGACCCCAGTTCCGACAGCAGGGACTGGACGCGGACAGCAATGGAAAGCCCAGACCTAGGTCGCCGGTCGGGCAGAGGGAGGACCCTGGCAGGGAAAAGCAGGCGATGATTGGGATGGCCCGGTGAGCAATGCACGTGGACAGCATAGTCGGCGAGCAGTCGGTGGCGGCGAATCTGCAGCGGGGGAACCCCGGCCTCCACCAGCAGACTATCCACGGGGCTCGTACGGAAAGCGCCAGTTGCAAGCCGAACCCCACAGTGGTGTATGGGGTCCAACAACGTCAACACTGAGGGCGATGCAGACCCATAGGCCAGGCTCCCATAATCAAGCCTGGACTGCACAAGGGCTCTGTACAATCGCAACAGCGTGCTGCGATCTGCACCCCAAGACGCATGGCTCAGGCAGCGGAGGGCGTTGAGGTGCTGCCAGCACTTTTGCTTCAGCTGAGTAATATGAGGAACCCATGTGAGCCGGGCATCAAAGACGAGTCCTAAGAAGCGGCTAGTGTCCACCACTTCAAGTAGGTGACCGTCGATGTAAAGTTCCGGATGAGGGTGGACCGTCCGACGCCTGCAGAAGTGCATAACTCGAGTCTTGGCCGCAGAGAACTGAAATCCATGAGTCAGAGCCCATGATGCCACCTTGCGAACGGCTGCTTGCAGCCTGCGTTCGGCGACTCCCGTAGTCGTTGAGCTAAATGAGATGCAGAAGTCGTCGGCATACAAAGTAGGAGACACCGACGACCCAACAGCTGCAGCCAGACCATTAATGGCCACTAGAAATAAAGAAACGCTCAATACCGAGCCCTGCGGGACCCCATTTTCCTGTATATAAGATGAACTAGAGGCGGCACCGACTTGCACCCGGAAAGAGCGGCGCAATAAAAAGTTTTGAAGAAAAGCTGGAAGCTGACCACGAAGACCCCACTCGCGCAACGTAGCAAGGATGTGATGCCTCCATGTTGTGTCATATGCCTTCCGCAGATCAAAAAATACAGCAACGAGATGCTGACGGCGGGAAAAGGCCGTACGGATAGCAGATTCCAGCCGCACCAAATTGTCCGCAGCAGACCGGCCCTGACGGAAGCCACCCTGGGATGGAGCGAGGAGACCGCGCGACTCAAGGACCCAACACAAACACCGCCCCACCATACGTTCGAGCAATTTGCACAAAACGTTGGTTAGTGTTATGGGACGATAGCCGTCCACCGCCAGAGGGTCCGCACCGGGCTTCAAGATGGGAACGATAACACCCTCTCGCCATTGCGACGAGAACACGCCCTCGCTCCAAATGCGGTTAAAGATGGTGAGGATGTGTCTCTGGCAGTCCCTGGAGAGATGCTTCAGCATCTGCGCGTGGATGCAGTCCGGTCCTGGCACTGTATCAGGGCAATTGGCGAGGGCAGCGAGGAATTCCCTCTCGCTGAAAGGAGCATTGTATTTTTCAGAACGACGTGTGTGGAACGATAACGGCGTCCGCTCGGCGCGCTCCTTTAGAGAGCAAAAGGCAGGAGGGTAAGTTGCAGTCGCAGAGCTCGTAGCAAAGTGCGTGGCAAGGTGGTCAGCAATGGTGGCGGCGTCCGTGCAGACAGCGCCGTCCAGGGAGATTCCAGGGACACCCATAGGGGTCTGGTATCCATAAATCCGCCGGATGCGGGACCACACGAGCGACGGGGAGACACGGGAGCCCAAGGTTGAAATGTACGTCTCCCAGCATTCCTGCTTACGCCGTGCAATAAGACGACGGGCCAAGGCACGGAGCTTCTTAAAGGCGATGAGGGTCTCCAGAGACGGGTGCCGCTTATGACGCTGGAGAGCCCGCCTACGGTCGCGAATAGCCTCAGCAATCTCCGGCGACCACCAGGGGACAGACTTCCTCCGAGGGAGTCCAGAAGAGCGAGGGATGGCAGTCTCGGCCGCAGAAATAATTGACGAGGTCAAGACACGGACCACCTCGTCAATGTCACCCTGTGGGAGAGAAGCAATGGTGGCAGCGGAAGTAAAAGCCGGCCAGTCAGCCCTGTGGAGAGCCCAGCGGGGCAGGCGCCCAGAAGAATGACACTGGGGCAGTGACAAATAGATGGGAAAATGGTCACTACCACACAGATCAGGATGAACTCTCCAGTGAAGGGATGGGACAAGTCCGGGGCTGCAAAGAGAGAGATCGATGGCCGAGAACGAGCCATGGGCCACACTGAAACGCATGGGAGGCTAAGGTCGAGCTGAGCCAACACCTGCTCCACAGCGCGACCACGGTCATCGGAAACAGTCCCACCCCATAGAGGGTTGTGGGCATTGAAATCGCCCAGAAGCAGCAATGGCGGCGGGAGTTGAGCCAGCAGCGCAGCCAAGACATGTCGGGGGAGTTGTCCATACGGAGGAACGTAAACAGAGCAAACAGTAATAGCCGGCGAGAGCTCAATCCTGACAGCGACTGCCTCTAAAGGCGTCAGAAGGGGTACTGGTGAGCTACAGACAGAGTGGTGAACAAAGAGGCAAACTCCACCTGAAGCTCGTTGACAGTCAGTGCGGTTCTTATAGTATCCCCGGGGTCCGCATTGCTGGAAACCAAGTTTCCTGAAGAGCAATGCACAGAACAGGGGAAACACTCAAAAGCATCCGGAGCTCAGGCAGGTGGCGGAAATAACCGCCGCAATTCCACTGGAGAATGGAAGCAGGAAGGGACTGGGAGGGCGTTAAGTCCACTAAGAGGCAGACGGCGCCGCAGAGTCAACGGCCGCCACCGAGCGAGAGTCAGCTGTGTCCATAGGAGAGGTCCCCGAGGGTTCCGTGAGGGCGAGATCCGCGGCAGAGGCGAGGATCTCCACCGCATCCCCAGAGCCAGAGCTATTGACAGCAGGCGGTACTGAAACTGCTGGAGCGTCCTTCTTCTTGGACACGTTCCGGTCCTTCTTCTCGCGTCTGTCCTTTGGCTTAGAGGGCTGGGAGAGTTTCTCTGAAGGAGCGTCGGAGGCTGACGACGACGCAGAAGCCCTACGACCAGCAGGTGGATGAACCTTCAGCCACTGGCTGACATCCGGCGGGGTAGCAGAAGAAACGGAAGAAGGGAGGGCCCCGAGGGACCCCTTCCGCGAGAGAGGAGCCGGCAGAGACGACGCCGGCAGAGAAGGGGGAGGGGGAGGGATCGAGCCCCCTGGTTTTGGAGCAGATGTCACTCCTGAAGCATGTGCGGGGGGAGTGACAGAAGGGGGTTTGCCCCCAACTGCTAAGGGGGCAACAGTGGAAGGCTTGCCCCCAGACACAAGGGGGGCAACTGAAGGCGGCACAGAGGAGGCGACAACTGCCGCCCGCGAGGGCGACGATAACGTAGCTGCAGCATAAGAAGTTTGAAGAGGGACAGGATGCAACCTTTCAAATTTCAGTTTTGCCTCGCGATAAGTAAGCCGGTCCAGGGTCTTAAATTCCATAATCTTCCTCTCCTTATGAAGAACGGGGCAGTCCGGCGAGCATGGAGAGTGGTGTTCCCCACAGTTGACACAGACAGGCGGAGGCGCACATGGAGAATCGGGATGAGAGGGGCGTCCGCAATCTCGACATGTGGCACTGGATGGGCAACGGGAGGACATATGCCCAAACTTCCAGCACTGGAAGCACCGCATCGGGGGAGGGACGTATGGCTTGACGTCACAACGGTAAACCATTACCTTGACCTTCTCAGGCAATACAGCACCCTCGAAGGCCAAGATAAAGGCACCGGTGGCCACCCTGTTGGTCTTGGGTCCTCTGTGCACATGACGGACAAAATGCACACCACGTCGTTCCAAGTCAGCTCTCAGCTCGTCATCGGACTGTAACAAGAGGTCGCGATGGTAAATAATCCCCTGGACCATATTTAAGCTACTGTGGGGAGTGACGGTAACAGGGACGTCTCCCAGCTTATCACACAAGAGCAACGCCCGTGACTGGGCTGGGGAGGCCGTCTTGAGGAGGATGGACCCATTCCTCATTTTAGACAAACCCGCCACTTCCCCAAACTTAACCTCCAGGTGTTCCACAAAAAACATAGGCTTTGTCGAAAGAAAGGAGTCACCATCAGTCCTGCTGCAGACAAGGTATTGTGGTACATAAGGCTCCTGCTTGGCACTAGATCTGCGTCCCTCCCATGGCGCAGCCAACGAGGGGAACGACTGAGGATCATATTGTGCAGCATCGAATTCAATTTTGCCTCGCTTAGAGACGCTGGTGGCAGTGCGACCACCAGCTTGGTGAGATTTATTGCGCTTCATTGCGCCACATCCGCCCAGATGCCACCTACTCCGAACGAGGGCTCTCCCCAAGGGCGCCACCCAGCCAAAGCAACGGGTACCTGGCCAATATCCCATTGCCCGGAGTCCCCGTGCCCCAGACAAGATGGGCACATACTCCTTGGCATGCATGGGGAGGAAACAGCTCTGGCATCTGTAGTGCGATCCCTGCGTGGTCAGGGGGCTACCACCAAGAGGGTACATGACGACCCCACCACAACGGACTGGCTACCGTGCTGGATTTTAGGTGTTGAAAGGGTCCACAGTTGCCGTGGGCGCTAAGAAGGGGATTGCGCACAAGACGAGGAGGCAACCCAGAAGACATGGGGTGTAAATCCCTCCACACGACAATAGATAGCATGCAATATGGAGGTGCACGATGGACCAATAGAAAAACACCACGTAAGGCGTCCTTCCCCAAATGGCACGCACTAACAATGGAAATTTTGAAAATGGCAGGTCAAACCCCGAGTGGGGACCATCACATAAGGCCGAAACTTTGAAGACTCCTTTTAGTCGCCTCTTACGACAGGCAGGAATACCGCGGGCCTATTCGTACCCCCGAACCCGCAGGGGGGATTCTTTTTTGTAGTCGTTGGTGAAAACTCACAGTGTTTGCTGTGCCGCCGAATAATAGGCGTCCAGTGTAAGTTTTCAATTGAAAGACATTACAATACATATCACAAAGAAGAGTGTAGTGTACTCAACAGTGAAGAACAGCAAGCAAAATTAAATGTCCTTCAGAAAATGGATGAGACACATCAACTCGATTTTACTGTACGTCAAAGTAACTGATACTTTTTGAACGCTTAGTTTCTTGTGTTACATTTACGTCTGTTTTACTGTACACTGTACTGTTTTCAATTTTCGAGAATGACAAAAACACTAAATCTTCACTGCGAGCAAGTTTTAAAATCGCATTAAGAATTGCACAATCTGGGAAATGTCTGATTGATGCTGCAGAACTTGCGTGTCCCACGAACGTTAGCAGGTTTCAAGAAATCAGTCTATCCAAACAAACAGTGGCAAGATGTATCAGTGCTATGGCCGGCGATCTGCACAGGCAGCTAATAAATAAGGCTAAATACTTTGTTGCTTTCTCTGTTCCGCTCGATGAAGCAACAGATCTTACAGTTACAGCCCAGGTTGTGATATACAAACGAAGTGTCGACAACGCACTTTGTGTAACAGAGGAGCGACATCTGTGCGTAGAAACATGCACTACATGAACGCTGACGGCTGCGGCGTGCACGTTGTGACCCGGAAGTTGCGCGTGTGCAAGAGCACCGCACGCATGCAGAATTTCTGGCCGGCCCTGCACTACAATATAAATTACTTTATATTAGAGTCAAGCTCCTTGTACAAGCATATTGGTAATTAGCTCAATCGAGATGTTAGGTTGTAAAACAGGAAGTACTCACAAATAACACTATTTGCTTGGAAAAAATTTAAGCATGGTTCGTTGACATTTGCAGGAACAAAAATATCTTGCAATTTCACAACCACTTGTAACTATAGCAACTGTAAACCCAACAGTGATGTCATATGTTGAAGCAAATCATTCTAAACAGTCCAAGGTTGAAAATATCTCCTGAAGGGTAGATGGGATGGTATCTGTGTTCTTCTCCTCACTTTCTTCCCATGATCCTTCTTGCATCTCATTTACACCTTTTGGCACACAAGATTGCACAGAAACACATAGGGCGACGCCGTCATGTGCAATAGGGCCGGACGGCTAAACTTCGATTTTCCGATATCAGTGACTTCCGTGAACGCTACTTTTTTGGTAATTGCAATTTGTCACAGTTAAAAACTGCAGTTAACGATTTCACAACTTGTATCCCTCCGCACTCCACTAATGCTTTTCTGCAATTTGTGCAAATTCTGTGACTTCTGCGATTTCTGTCATTTATCACTGGTAGATATTTCACTATCATAAGTTGCAAGTAAGAAGTGAACCATGTAAATACATTCAAGAAATACGTTCTTGCGTGTATAGGTGATTACTTTTCAGCACCTAAGGTTAACATTTCAATAACCCAACTGATAAAAAGTTACATGAAATGTATTAATATTTCCAACGATTTTTCCTCAGCTGTTAGGACACTTGCCCACAGACAGAATTTCATATCGACAAACAGTCAGTAACATCTACATTTTACTTATGTTCTTCCTTTGGCTCTAATTCTGAATTAACGGAACAGGTGTGAAAATATTGATAGTGTGATGTTGAGAATCATACCACTAATTACCACATAGGACCATAACAATTTTGTTTAGAATACAGATTGTAATCACATTACGTTCACAGGTATCTGAACTGCATTTCCAGTCACTCGATATAGTGGTAATTCAAAATATTGACAGAACTGGAAGAGATGCCACAGCATCTTTACACCGTTTTTGTCAGAAGTAAGGTTAATTTCTAAGTTTGTGAATGAACGTAATGACATTGTTTATGCAATGTGTGAAACCTCCTCCCCTCACTCCACTGCTTAAATTACCAGAAATATTAGCAGTTGTATAAAGTGAATTATATTGCTAGTAATTAGTAGCAGTATAAAAGTTTAATAATTCTTGTGATTTCCCAACAAGTTCCCATTTCGATTACTGGCTTCTCCGCGTAGCCCTCCACATCCAGAAGACATAACTGTGAAGATTCAAGATGACTCTTTAAGAACTTGCCGCTCAAAAGAGGCATATTTCGTAACACAAGTGTGCAAAATGTGTCATTGATGATAAATAAATGTGAACTACACTGTGAGTGCACAATGAAAATTCCATTCTCACCTTGTTTAAGCCATTCTATACCCCAAAGTTTTCTACTGTGTATTTAGTGACAAAGACTGCTGGAGTGTGATATTAATCTGTCAATTCCTCCTGACTTGAAATATTGGTTGTAATGACAGACTGACCTGTAGCACAGCCCAAGATCTAGGTTAGGTTGGAATGTTTCATGTTTTAAAATTAATAATGTGCTGGAAAAAACATTGGAAAGTACTGATCTTACATTTGAAAGTCAACATTGGGAAGAGTATTTAAAACAACCCTGCTTTTTTTTTAAGGCTTCTTGAGAAAAATTTATTTGTAACATATTCTGACTAATCAAAATTAGAATCTGTTTTACTGACAAAGTATCTGCCTACAAAGTTAACATTATACCTATTCTAAATCTATGCCACTGATTGGCTGTCTTCATTTAGATAAAACAGGAAAAAGAAAATAAAGAAAAAGAAATGTTTTACATTAATTTTCGACAGTCTTCTTATTTACCTTTTTTGCTTACAAATCCTATTGTCCTATGGTGTCACTATTTTTAATCACGATCACCACCACCACCACCACCACCACCACCACCACCACCACCACCAATATCTGGCTGTTTCTTAAAATATGTTGCGATTTCCAAGGTTGTGATTACTGTGGGACCTGAGAACACAGCTGTTTCTATTCAAATACATGTTGGATTTCACTTCCATACTGCTGCAATGCTATTGCAATGCCACTTGATTCCAGACACACACTGTTTGCCCACTGCTCTCTAATTGGATGTGTAGAATTAGCAGCTGACGCACCCCGGTTCGTTCCCTTCATACCTCACAGTCAGTGTCGACAACACTGTAGCACAAAAAGTGTAAGTAAGCCACTGACCTCTAGCTATACTCATACTGTCTCCTGCAGGAATGAATACTATACAAATTTAAAGTCACTTCGATTTCGAACACACTGCAGTTTAAACATGGTGCGTGATCACAGAAGGCCAAAGTACACTGTTTGTTTCCCACAGCTGGCAACAAGATGTAATTTGCTGTCTACTCACCACTTCCCTCCCTACACCCCACTAGCTCTCAGCCACTCTGGTGTCACTGTTCTCCCTCCAACTGTTCTGTAGTGCTGTGCTCGAGAAACTGCGGTATACAGATTGCAATAATTTCTACGGTGTGAGTAATATGTAGCAACAGCGACTAAGGCATTAATGAAATATCTCAAACACGATTCAGTCCAATTCTTGAACTTTCACTCGTCCCTCGAGAGACTGCATCTGTCGGTACTACGCTCTCCATAATGGGTCTTGCCACTGTAACCTATTCTGACAACAACAATTACAGTCAGTTTAATATAAATGATTTCATCTGTTAGGTATTTCATTCTAGGTTAATTTTCATTCTCTTTTCATGTGAATATCACCGTCATGTTCTAAAGGTGATTAAAAGCTGGTAATCTCTTTTACCTGGTGTTCTAATATATGAACAGCAAGTGAATGTCTCATTTACATCCCACTTAGAAAATCTTTATAGTCTCTCATAATCAAATACAATACTAATCTGTGTTTAGAATCAAGTAATGATTTTTGAAGATCACTTCTCCTTCTGAATGTTACCTTTAATTAAAAAGTAACATTAATGTTTGTACACGATACGCATACATGCATGAGAACTTTTATTGCAAACTTGTTTGAATAAAACAAAAGTTTGTACAATGATAGAATCTGGTGCTATTTCCTAGAGTACTCCGCAAAATTGTCAAATTTTAAGCAGATCAATAGATGGTTGTAGCGGCTAGTCCACCGTTTCTCACGTATCCACTGCACTAGCACCACGGGAGTTGAACGTCACACGACTGTTCGAGCAATCTCGATGCTGTACCGAGTGCTTCGGCACACTGGGAAATCTCGTTTGCACGGCCCTGCCTTTCAGAATTCTGCAAAATAAATCTGCATGTAACCTCAATGGCCAAAGCTTCATCTGTAAATGTAAGACAACCCCCATACACTCTATTAAACTACATCAAATCATTAACCTCAACAATAGTGTAATCGGTGACTATGAGACGACTCAGTACTTTCCGAATGCCAAATTTGGGGAAAAACCTCATCTTATAATAGAACAATGAAAAACAAACAATTTTTGACAAAATAATTTAATTGGATAGATAAAAAATTTATTCACCATGTGGCACCAGAAAACACAAGTAAAAGAAGGTTGAAAAAGGGCCATTTTTTTCCAACCTCCGATTGCTTAGTATAGAGTGGCAGAAAGTGCACACGCACTGTAGGCTACAGCGCAACTCTCTCACTACACAACTGCCGACCTCAGGGCATCAGTCTGCATTGCAATACAGCCACGTAAAAACGGCTGCTGTCATTGTTGCTCTTGCCAAGTGTGAATTACAAAGTGCAATTCAGTTTCTGCAAGCAGAAGGGAATAGTGCAGCAGAAATTCATCGGAGAATGAGCCGAGTGTACGGTAATAACTTGACGACCGACAGTGTTGTGGGCGAATGGTGCTGAAAGTTTATGGATGACATGCACGATGAAGGGGCCGCAGGACGCACGTCTGTCATTACAGCCAACTTTGTCGAACGAGTTCAGAGAATGGTTAGAGAAAATCGTAAGTTCACCATAGCTGCTTTGTCTATGGGAATTCTCGAAGTTTCAAGCTCTGTCATACACTTTTTTGTTACTGAACATGTAGGCTACAAAAAACTTTGTGCTCGTCAGGTCCCAAACATATTGACGGATGCCAACAAAAGTCACCGAGTTGCGTCAGCTTTGAATTTCCTCGACCATTATCACAATGAAGGAGAGAACTTTACGAAATCAACTGTTACTGCAGATAAACTTGGATCCAATAGAACAAACTGGAACCAAAATGACAATCACAACAACAGGTGCATCCAAATTCACCAAACAAACGAACAAAACTCAAAACCACAACAGAAAGGTTATGGCCACCATGTTTTGGGACCGAAAATGTGTGTTGCTTGTAGAGTTTATGTAGCGCAGAATCACAATCAATGCAGAGTGGGAGATGGTAGAAGGGGGGGGCGAGCGGGAAAGGGGGGGGGGGCGGGAGCGGCAGAAAGGGGGGGGGAGGCGGGAGCGGCAGAAAGGGGGGGAGGCGGGAGCGGCAGAAAGGGGGGGGAGGCGGGAGCGGCAGAAAGGGGGGGGAGGCGGGAGCGGCAGAAAGGGGGGGGGGAGGCGGGAGCTGCAGAAAGGGGGGGGGAGGCGGGAGCGGCAGAAAGGGGGGGGAGGCGGGAGCGGCAGAAAGGGGGGGGAGGCGGGAGCGGCAGAAAGGGGGGGGAGGCGGGAGCGGCAGAAAGGGGGGGAGGCGGGAGCGGCAGAAAGGGGGGGAGGCGGGAGCGGCAGAAAGGGGGGGGAGGCGGGAGCGGCAGAAAGGGGGGGGAGGCGGGAGCGGCAGAAAGGGGGGGGGAGGCGGGAGCGGCAGAAAGGGGGGGGGGAGGCGGGAGCGGCAGAAAGGGGGGGGGAGGCGGGAGCGGCAGAAAGGGGGGGGGGAGGCGGGAGCGGCAGAAAGGGGGGAGCGTCAGAAACGGGGGGGGAGCGGCAGAAACGGGGGGGGAGCGGCAGAAACGGGGGGGGGGGAGCGGCAGAAACGGGGGGGGGGGAGCGGCAGAAACGGGGGGGGGGGGAGCGGCAGAAACGGGGGGGGGGGAGCGGCAGAAACGGGGGGGGGCGGAAGAAACGGGGGGGGAGCGGCAGAAACGGGGGGGGGAGCGGCAGAAACGGGGGGGGGGAGCGGCAGAAACGGGGGGGGGGAGCGGCAGAAACGGGGGGGGGGAGCGGCAGAAACGGGGGGGGGGAGCGGCAGAAACGGGGGGGGGGGAGCGGCAGAAACGGGGGGGGGGAGCGGCAGAAACGGGGGGGGGGGAGCGGCAGAAACGGGGGGGGGGGAGCGGCAGAAACGGGGGGGGGGGAGCGGCAGAAACGGGGGGGGGAGCGGCAGAAACGGGGGGGGGAGCGGCAGAAACGGGGGGGGAGCGGCAGAAACGGGGGGGGGAGCGGCAGAAACGGGGGGGGGGAGCGGCAGAAACGGGGGGGGAGCGGCAGAAACGGGGGGGGAGCGGCAGAAACGGGGGGGGAGCGGCAGAAACGGGGGGGGAGCGGCAGAAAGGGGGGGGAGCGGCAGAAAGGGGGGGGAGCGGCAGAAAGGGGGGGGAGCGGCAGAAAGGGGGGGGAGCGGCAGAAAGGGGGGGGAGCGGCAGAAAGGGGGGGGAGCGGCAGAAAGGGGGGGGAGCGGCAGAAAGGGGGGGGAGCGGCAGAAAGGGGGGGGAGCGGCAGAAAGGGGGGGGAGCGGCAGAAAGGGGGGGGAGCGGCAGAAAGGGGGGGGAGCGGCAGAAAGGGGGGGGAGCGGCAGAAAGGGGGGGGAGCGGCAGAAAGGGGGGGGAGCGGCAGAAAGGGGGGGAGCGGCAGAAAGGGGGGGGAGCGGCAGAAAGGGGGGGGAGCGGCAGAAAGGGGGGGGAGCGGCAGAAAGGGGGGGGAGCGGCAGAAAGGGGGGGGAGCGGCAGAAAGGGGGGGAGCGGCAGAAAGGGGGGGGAGCGGCAGAAAGGGGGGGGGAGCGGCAGAAAGGGGGGGAGCGGCAGAAGGGGGGGGAGCAGCAGAAGGGGGGGGAGCAGCAGAAGGGGGGGGAGCAGCAGAAGGGGGAGGGGGAGAGAGAGACCGTCCTCGTAATTAGGTAAGCTTTCGGAGCCAGTGGCTCTTTCTTCAGGCAGAAGGGTTGAAGGCAAAGGAAGAAGGGGTGAAGGAAAAGGACTGGAGAAATTTCCTGGCAGAATAAAACGGTATGCCCGACCAAGACTCGGACCTTTGCCTTTCGCAGACAAGTGCTCTACCATCTGAGCCACCGAAGGAAAGGTGCCGAGATCGAGTCTCGGTCGGGTACACAGTTTTAATCTGCTAGGACGTTTCATATCAGCGCACACTCCGCTGCAGAGTGAAAATCTTATTCAGGACTGGAGAAGTCTAGGAAAAGTGGTAGATGTCAGGAAAGTCACCAAGAACGGAGGGTCAGGGGGACTTACCACATGGGATGAGAAGGAAATAGGGAATCTTATAATACAGTTAATACAGTATCCCTGTGCTATGTATGTGGTGCCTTTTCTTTCGGACATGCCTGAAAGAACAGACACATTTTTGATCCTGCAGCCACTATGGATCAAGGCACAAAGGAATTAAGAGACATCAGCTGCCAGTGTTTTTGATTTAAGTCACTGGAGAAAGTTGAGAATTTGTGCCGGACCAAGATTCAACAGCCAATGATTTCTTCAGTGCAGATGCACACCAAGCTCGAATTCTTATGGGAGTCTGTGAGATGCCACATATAATGAGGCTAATGAGCAGGGGTACTACATCAGTAGTGTGTGATTTAAGTTGAGAATTTGAGTCTGATGAGAGACTGCAGTTGTGGTGACCACTGTGTCCAGATGACGTAGAGATCAATGTATCTGCCTAGTAAGCGAGAGACCTGGGTTCGAATCCTGGTCCACCAAAAATTTTCAACCTGCCCCACTGACATAAATTGATGCCCACTGGCAGCTAATGTGGTTAATTCCTTTGTGTCTTTATCCCTTAACAGTTCACAGAATTTACTATCTGCCTTACTCCCTATTCATGACGAATCTTACTCCCATTTCCACCATTTTCTGCTGTTGTTGATATCACCTTATTCTCAACTGCCCAGAAATTCTTATCTTCTTTCTATTTCATTTCAATGGCCACTGTGGTGTCTAGACTGAGCCTCTGCATTTCCCTTTACACATTTTCTATTTTTCCTACCATATTCAGACTTCTGACATTCCATGCTCTGTCTCACAAAACATTAATGTTTCATTGGTTATTCAATCTTGTTCTCATGGTCACCTCCGACTTAGCATTTCTCTCCTGCAGATCCAAATATGGGATTAATTCTGAATCTTGCCAATGAAGAGGTCATCATGATTTTTTTTAAAATTACAATTCATATGACCTGAGGATATGTATCATGTGGTTTTCATTGCCTTCTGCATCCTCATACTTTTGATTGTAGCTGAAACTTCCACATTATAGGGGAAAAACCTTTGTCTGCTCTTTCACCCACTTTGACGACGGCATTGGGAGAACAAAGGTGACTCTTTGTGCATAAAGTATTTAGCTATCATTGCTGATAATTTCTAATCAAAATTTAAGTAGTTTCAGAACATTGTGATTAATAGTCAAAGACACCTCCTCAAGCACCTAATTCGTATCCGACAGGCACTGAAGTATGAAGACTATGTCAAACGTGCGTATTATGCTACGAAAATGCTGGAAACCACGGATGGAAAAACATTTGTTGCACACCTCACTTTTTACGAGACAACCTTCCACATTAAGTGACAAGGTTAAGTGGCACAAAATTCAAATATGGGGTACAGAAAAGCCCTCGTGTGTAATGGAACAGCAGCACAACTCACCGATAGTTAATACATTCTGTGTGATGAGAGCATAAAAGTTGTGTGGGCCGCTTTTCTTCACTGAAATGTGTTTAAACATTCACCTGGACCTGCTCGAGCACTGGCTGATGGCACAGTTCGATACAGATGCCACGGATAACTCTTATCAAGATGGGGAATAGATGGTGGCACATTTTTAAATTGTCATCTTCCATACTGTCGTATCGGTCGTAATGGACAGGACGACACTGTGTCCTGATCTCCACACACTTGTAAATTCCTTTTTAGGAACGCGGCAGACCTTGCTTATGTGGCTCCTTAGCCGAAAGCAATTCCAGAACTGGAAATGCACATTTCTAATGCGCTCACACTGGCAGCTCTACATATGTCGTAGATTGTACGGTATCCAAGAAATGATTGCTTAAAAGTTGTCTGTGTAATCGAGGACAGTCATATAAAACACCTATAAAGTACAAAGAAAAAGTTTTTTTTTTTTAAAACTGTCTTTACATTCTCTTTAAATCTTATCAATGTGTGACTGTGTGTAAAATAGCTACAGCTGCCGACAACTGCTATACGCATTTTTAATTGCCCTGTGTTATCCAGCAAAATGGTGTCATCTACCTGTCAGGTCACACTGCCCGACAAGGCGCCATTCAGTGATACGCTCGCTACTCACATATTCTCATACTCCAGATCGTCCTCGTATCTGCTGAAGAGGTCAGTTGCGTTGATGTGGACCGTGACATTGCCTTTAGGGTTGGTGCGCTGTTGCAGCCGACGTTCCTCGCGCTCCCTGGAAAGACAGAAGCAGTCCACTAATATCACAGCCCGGAAATCACAAAAACGACACTGCACAGTTTTATCAATTATTTCATTTTAAGTTTTTACTGTTCACTAAAATTTAAAAAAAGAAGTTATTTTGGAATATTGTTCAGATAAGAAAGATTGGCTCAGGCACCTACAATGAAAAGACTTGTTGTCAACAACCAGTTGTGTTTTATTTAAATTTATCTGCAGTGTACCGGATTTGTTAGGCACCAGTGACCGTAGCAGTCTGGTCCCTTTAATCCTACAAACCAACCAACCGGATTTGTTAATGTCATCAACTGTGTTACAAATTTATGAAATAATTTTACTGCTTAAGTCACTTTGTATTAATATTTATGAACACAATGTGTTTTGGCAGCACACAACAAGGACAATGACCATCTATTCCAGGACATCACAAATGATCATCATATCTCTGTATACAAAATACAATGTCCTTGCTGACCGACTCATCACACACACACACACACACACACACACACACACACACACACACACACACACACACACACAAACTTAGCCTACATGTGTAAACTTTCCAAACGATGAAGATAAACTATGATATTAAATGGAAAAAAATATTATTCCGTCCTGCTTTAGAGAAATTAGCTCCTGTATTGTAAATTGGCACTTTGTAGTGTACGAACAACACAGATACAGTATTCAAGAGAAAATAACTATTCTGAACTCTGGTCATCACCCCCATCTCCGTCCTTCAGCATCACTGTGTTGTTGGAACACATCAGTAATAATCTCCTCATACTGCAGAACGGCACACACGACGAGATCGCCGTCATAACGTACAAAACTGACGAAATCTGCACCCTCCAGTACAACCAGCTCATTACGAGACACGACTTCACCATAACAACCGTCATCGTCACCAGTGGCAGTCTCTTCCAGGAACGTAGCGACTTTACGGAAACAGTTGATACCATCTTCCAGGCAGCTGAAATAAAGTCCGAAGCTTGTAGTAAGGTAATCCAGATAGTTTCACTTCCTGCGTCAGGCAATACTATCAAACATTGAACCATTTTTTTCCCCTCTGAAATTTGCAGTAATGTCCAAATAAAGTGACTGTCGAACACTGGTGTAGTTTGCAGAGAGAACTTTCACTCAAACTATTTGGGGAGATGTGCTGCTTATCAATCCATAAGAAGAACTATCATCTTTTTTATCCTGATGTCTCGTTCTTTTAATAATTTTTCCATTAAAATCTAGCCATCCAAGAATTTTTATTGGGCTTGTATTCCATAGATTTTGTCTTTACACCTTTGCTGTACCTTTGGTCCTTGGATTTTCTTATCACAAGTGGGTAAACTTGTCAGATCCATCTGCATTTATGGCGAGACAGAACTGTCGTGTGAATTTTACTTTTCTTCCCTCCATTGTGTGAGTCACTGTTCTCAGCTAATGTTTTATTAGGAAGTACACTGTAGAATAGACTGCCCTTATCACTGCTGTAGATGTTTTGAGGTTGGTAATCTCTTAAGATACCCAACAGAAACTTCTGAATCCAGTGTTGCACCGTGACATTTCTGACAGCTTTTCATTCAATGGAAATTGTTCCCTGCAATTCCACGACAATCCTGGTCATGTCCAAGTCCTTGTAAGCATCCTGATGAAGCCTTAAAATCAGCAATCATGTTCAGATGTCTAGATTAGATTAGATTAGATTAATACTTGTTACATAGATCATGAATACGACACTTCGTAATGATGTGGAACGTGTCAGGTTAATAAAAGATGTCTGTACAAGAAATTACATTACACAAAATATTGCATGACACTAATGATTAAGTTGTTTTTTTTTTTTTTTTTTTTTTTTTTTCCTTTACTTAGTTTATATCTAAAAATTCAGCCAATGAGTAGAAGGATAGAAGGAGTTGTCATCTAGAAATTCTTTTAACAACAAAGATTCCAAGACTTACCAAGCGGGAAAGCGCCGGCAGACAGGCACATTAACAAAACACACAAACACACACACAGAATTACTAGCTTTCGCAACCGATGGTTGCTTCTTCAGGAAGGAGAGGGAAAGACGAAAGGATGTGGGAAGAAGCAACCATCGGTTGCGAAAGCTAGTAATTCTGTGTGTGTGTTTGTGTGTTTTGTTAATGTGCCTGTCTGCCGGCGCTTTCCCGCTTGGTAAGTCTTGGAATCTTTGTTTTTAATATATTTTTCCCATGTGGAAGTTTCTTTCTATTTTATTTACATCATCAGAAATTCTTTTAATTTATTTTTAAATGTTGGTTGGCTATGTCAGGCTTCTGATGCTGTTTGGTAGGTGCCCAAAGACTTTTGTGGCAGCATAATTTACCCCTTTCTGTGCCAAAGTCAGATTTAACCCTGCATAGTGAAGATCATCCTTTCTCCTGGTGTTATAGGTATGCACACTGCTATTACTTTTGAATTGGGTTGGATTATTATCAACAAATTTCATAAGGGAATATATATACTGTGAGGTTACTGTGAGGATCCCTAGATCCTTAAATAGATGTCTGCAGGATGACAGTGGGTGGGCTCCAGCAATTATTCTGATTACACGTTTTTGTGCAATGAACACTTTTCTACTCAACGATGAATTACCCCAGAATATGATGCCATACGAAAGCAGTGAATGAAAGTAGGCATAGTAAGCTAATTTACTGAGATTCTTATCACCAAAATTTGCAATAACCCTAATAGCATACGTAGCTGAACTCAGACGTTTCAGCAGACCATCAATGTGTTGCTTCCAGTTTAACCTCTCATCAATGGACACACCTAAAAATTTTGAAAATTCTACCTTAGCTACAGACTTCTGTTCAAATTCTATATTTATTACTGGAGTTTTGCCATTTACTGTACGGAACTGTATATACTGTGTTTTATCAAAATTTAAAGGGAGTCCGTTTGCTGAGAACCACTTAATAATTTTGTGAAAAACATCATTTACAATTAATCACTTAGTTCTTGGTTTTTGGATGTTATTACTATACTTGTATTATCAGCAAAAAGAACTAACTTTGCATCTTCGTCAATGTGGAATGGTAAGTCATTAATGTATATCAAGAACAGTAAAGGACCTAAGACCGAACCCTGTGGGACTCCGTACTTGATAGCCCCCCAGTTTGAGGAATCAGCTGTTGTTTTAACATTACACGAACCACTTATTTCAACTTTCTGCATTCTTCCAGTTAAGTATGAATTAAACCATTTGTGCACTGCCCCACTCAAACCATAATGATTTAGCTTATCTAAAAGAATTCCATGATTTACACAATCAAAGGCCTTTGAGAGATCACAAAAAATACCAATGGGTGATGTCCGGTTATTCAGAGCATTTAATATTTGATCAGTGAAAGCATATATAGCATTTTCTGTTGAAAAGCCTTTCTGAAAACCAAACTGACATTTTGTTAGTACTTTATTTTTACAAATATGGGAGGCTACTCTTGAATACATTACTTTCTCAAAAATTTTTGATAGAGCTGTCAGAAGAGAGATTGGGCGGTAGTTGTTGACATCCGACGTATCCCCCTTTTTATGCAATGGTTTTACAATGGCATATTTCAGTCTATCAGGGAAAACACCATGCTCCAAAGAGCTATTACATACGTGGCTGAGAATCCTACTTATCTGTGGGGAACAAGCTTTAAGTACTTTGCTCGAAATGCCATCAATTCCGTAAGAGCTTTTACTTTTCAGTGAGTTTATTATTTTACTGATTTCAGAGGGAGAGGTTGGTGGAATTACAGTTGTTTCAAACTGCGCAGGTATGGCCTCTTCTATTAATAGCCTTGCCTCTTCTAGTGAAGATCTAGATCCTATTTTCTCCACAACATTTAAAAAATGATTATTCAAAATATTTTCAATTTCTGATTGTTTGTTAGTGCACTTGTCATTCAGTTTTATTGCACTAAAGTCTTCCTGTGCTCTTGGTTGCCCTGTTTCCCTTTCAATAATATTCCAAATTGCTTTAATTTTATTATCAGAGTTACTGATCTCAGACATGATACACATGCTTCTGGACTTTTTAATAACTTTTCTTAGTACCGCACAATAGTTTTTATAATATTGAACAATTTCGGGGTCAGTACTCCCTCTTGCTGTTAGATACAGTTCTCTTTTACAGTTGCAAGATATTCTTATTCCTTTAGTTAGCCAAGGTTTTTTATATGTTTTCTTGGAATTATGTTTAACTATTTTCTTGGGAAAACAATTTTCAAATACCCTTAAAAATGTATTGTGAAATAAGTTATATTTCAAGTTTGCATCGGGTTCCTTATACACTTCATCCCAGTCTAGCTGCTGTAGGCTTTCCCTAAAGTTTGCAATATTTATATTGTTAATTGAACGCACTGCTTTGAAAGTCTGATTTATTATACTGCATGGAGCTATGTCATGTACTGTAACAAGCTGTGCACTATGATCTGAAAGACCATTCTCAACAGGATAAGCATTTATGTCCTTAAACTTATCTTGGTCTACAAAAAAGTTATCTATCAATGTACTGCTGTTCTTTGTTATCCGAGTAGGAAAATCAATGACGGAGCTCAAATTGAAAGAACTGAGTAATACTAAAAGGTCATTCTTCCTATTACACTCTTTCAGGGAATCAACATTGAAATCCCCACAAATGATAATTTGCTTCCCCCTGTCTGACAGATAGCACAACAAAGCATCCAAGTTTTCTAGAAATAGCTGGAAATTCCCTGAGGGGGACCTATACACTGTTACAATTATGAAAGTGCCATCATTTAGTTTAAGTTCAGTGGCACATGCTTCCATATTTTTTAGTTTCTATTTTTTAGTTTCTAAATTTTTTGCACTGTGGAAGCTTTTGACATATATGGCAACTCCTCCTCTCATCATATTATCTCTACTTACATGTGCAGCTAATTTGTACCCATTGATGCTAACCTTTTGCATATCAGTGACAATGTGATGCTCAGACAGGCATAGTATATCTATTACATTCTCGGTTTCTATATCTTCTAAACAAAGCAGAAGCTCATCAATTTTATTCTTCAATCCCCCAATATTTTGATGAAATATACTAACAGTATTTTTCACTTTACTTTTGTGAGTATCTTGAACTTTTTTAACATCTTTAGTACTTGCCTGGCTGACTTTCCCACTGGACACTGATCTTACACTAAAAAAGAGTTTCCACCATGAGATGTAGTTCCTCCTCCCTTTAAATTTCCTGCTATCAGCCCAGCCAGTTTACCCTTCCCTTTCCTGTTGAGGTGTAGGCCATGTCTAGTATAGTCCCACCTACAGAGTGAATCAACAGGAACCACACCAATGTGAGACCCTGCACCAGATCCAAGTAGCCGTTCCAACTCCAAATTAACTCTCCTGACAGAAGAGGTCAAATGAGGTCGGTCGTGGCACTCCAGAACCGACACAAACCCAACACTGGTATGATTCGATGCCGATGCAATCTTTGCCAGGTCACACTTTATGCTGTACCCCGGATCTCTGTCGATACTGTTGCCCGGCCCACCCACAATAACCACGGTGTCTTCCTTAGTAAAACCTTTACATAGTGAACCTAAATCCTCTGTAACCTGCCCAAGTTCAGCACTAGGTTTGAAAAAACTTGTGACCTGGTAATCCAACCCTAATTCATCCTGCAGAAGTTGGCCCACACCCCTAGCATGCGAACTACCTAGCAACAAGACTTTCTTTCTCTTTGCAGACTTCCCTACATTCTTAATCAATTTGCTGGTGAAAGCTTGTTGAGCCCTGTCTACATCTACTTCTGTGAGAGGCTCATCAGTTTCTGACTGAGGCAACAGGTCAAACCTATTTTGTACATTAATAACAAAGCTGTCAGAAGAATTTCTTGGCCTGTTCCTCATGCCTGTTGCCACTTCCCACCCCTGTTTACCCTTCTCCCCCCTTAACCTGCCCAGTTCTCGCCTAGCCTCATCTAACTCAGCCTGAAGGGCAGCAATTTTCCCCTCCTGTTCCACAATCTTCCTATCTCTACTGCATAGCCTACAGAACCACTGATGAGTCTCGCTCATTTTCCCAATTCCCACGCCACTACAGTCGCCCCAATGAAAGAAGTTACTACATCCATCACACCAGACCCCGGAGCTAACGATCCTACGGCACGTCAGGCACTTTACACTCATGGTACAAATTGATTTTAGTGACAGAAAGACAATTAAGTTACCAGAAAACAATGAAAATACGTGTACGAAAAATTAGGCCTACTCGCGACTATGTAAACAGTGGTTCAGAAGTTTTTTTACTGGAAATTACTTAAGAGATGACGATACTCCACAGATATAAAGGGGCAGCAAACGTATTTAGCACACTAAACTATCAGTAAATGCACTTAAGATTGCGGTATGAAGTTTAATCTGAAAACTCAAAAGTTCGGCCTGGCCGCGATATGTAAACAAAACGAACTTTACGTGATTACTGTGAAAATACGCGAGTAAGACAAAAACCTTTAATGGTACGCTTACAGAGCACTATAATTAACGTAATAAATTAGTTTAAAGTGTTAAAAACAGTTTATTACTACTTAAATTACTTATCTTGTACAAGAGCTGTGACTCAGACGTCCGTGTAGCAGGCGCAGGGCTACCAACTAGATAAATCTATCACCTTTGCTTTCAGCACGTCACTATTAATGGGTGGAGCTGCAGCCCACTTTTGTCAGACACACTTAAAAAGTGCTTTTCCAAATCTATGTACCTCCTTCTTGCTGAGAGCTGCATTTAGTCAATTTGCACAATTTTTAAAATGTGTTCAAAACACTGTTTTTTGCTAATGACTGTACATAGTGTGGCAAAGACAATTCCAAAGTCTGAAGCAGTTTCAGATTTTGTTTTATGTGGATTATCATCCCACCTTTCATATGAATGTAACTTCCTGACCTACTGTGTAACTTTTCCCTTTTCTGTTCTCCACAGCTGATTGAAAGCAAATGAATTATAGACCCACAGATCAACAATAAATGTCACCAGACAGCTTAACTTCTCAATTGTTACCGAGGAAGAGCTTCTTGTATTGCAAACAACAGAGCCAACAGTCAGGAGGGTCTGTTTCAATGCCAGCGTATCTGGTTAAGAGTGTCTCTGCTTCTTGTCTCCGTGGCATCGCCACTACATCAGCAAATGCAAGAAAAATATCACAGGGCTTCTTTTCAAATAGTAATTCTCATTAAAGGTTCGCAATATTCAATTTAATTCACCAGTATTTGTTATATAGCAGTATATTACATGAAAATGCTGTAAGTATATTAAGTTTAACTAAACAAAGAAAATTTGAGGATGGAATAATGATAATATTATAAAAAGCTCATATAGCAGACATGTTGACTTGCAGACAGGCACTACAAAAAGACTACTAAAGATGTAAGCTTTCAGCCAGAAGACCTTCGTCTGAAATAGATAACATTCACGCACACATTTTAACACAAACCCGGTTGATGTGCATGTGACCACTCTCTCTGGCTGCTGAGGCCAGACTGTGACTGTGCATGATGGGAGAAGCAATCTGGGTGGTGGGGGGAGAAACAGTAGAGAACGGGTGGGGGACAATAAAGTGCTGTTCGCGCCCATACATGTATGAGGTTCACTTCATACGGCCCTCCTCAACCCGACAAGATACCTTCCTCGATATTGATCTCAACCTCAAACGTGGCCACATCAGTACCTCTGTCCGTATCAAACCTATCGACCACCAGTAATACCTCCCATTTGAAAGCTACCACCAATTCCATACTAAGAGGTCCATTCTGTACAGTCTATCCACCTGTGGCCATTGCATCTGCAGTGACGAGCAGACCCTCTCGAAATATACCGAAGGTCCCATCGAGGCCTTCACAGATGGTAATTATCCCACTAACCTCGCTCAGAAACAGATATCCCACAGCTATTCTCACCAACCACCCACAACCTCCCAAAATCCCACCATCTGGCCACAGAGAAGCATTCTCCCGTGACTCGGTACAACCCGTGACTGGAGCAGCTGAATCACATTCTTGCCAGACTTTTGACTACCTCTCGTGGTGCCCTGAAATGAGGAATGTTCTACCCATTACCCTTCACTCTCTCCCACAGCAGTAATTCGTGTCTCACTGAACCTACATAATATCCTCATCCATCCCTACACAATTCCTGCTCCCGATCCCTTGCTTCGCTTCACGGCTCATATCTCTGCAACAGACCTATATGCAAGACTTTTCCCACACACACTTCCACCACCACAGACTCCAGTCCAGTAGCAAGCATCATTAATTCCATAAAAATCAGAGCTACATGTGAAACGAGCCACATGATCTACAAGCTATGCTGCAACCACTGTGCTGCATCCTAAGTGGACACAATAAATGACATGCTGTCTGTCCATACAAATGGCCACCTCATCCCAGTATGCTCCCACAAACAGTATTTTACTGTCCCCCCCCCCCCCCTAACTGCCCCCACCACCACCACTCCTATCACACACAACTGCTTGCAGGCTGGCCCTGGCAGTCAGAGACAGTGGTTGTGTGTTTTTTCTTGTCTATTCATTTGAACTGGAGCATTCACACTGGGACGTTACGCTGCCTCACTGTGCCACTGTGATGCAGCAGTGACTCACCCTCGCCACATGTGACAGACAATAGTGCTTCTCCGAGACAGTGATTATTATTGCACAATTCATATCACAATTACAATGCCAGGTGAACAATGAGGCCTGACCACATAAACATTTCTAGCAATTAGATTTTTCACAGCTACCAGGGCACTTCGCCTTCAGGGCTAATGAAGTAGTTTGCAAAGTCATCCCTGATACTGTTCTCAACATTTCCTCCACAGACAAAGCAAGGTGACATGTCCTGGAATCCCTGAATAGTTAATGTATCCACAAATGTATCCTCAAACGCCATTCCATTGTGACCATGCACAAAGTTATGGAGGAGGCAACATGTCTTTACAATAGACTTCAGCCAATCATGCAGCAGTGGATGTATGTGTAATGAACGTTTTGTCCTCCTCCTCAGAAGTTCTAAGAAAAGTTCTCCTCACTCAAGTCCATTTCAATAACTAATCAACTGACAATACCTGCAGTGTCTGACACTGATGATCCAGGAGTGTTCACCAGAATTACCGGCGACCGTCACTGGTGACTCTCACCAGTGCCCCGGTGTGAAACGAGATTTAGTCTTTCGTTGTGCCTGTCAGCAACTCAACATCTCCACTATACGCTGAGTAGCAATCTTTCATTTTCATAATGTTGTCAGGATTGGTATTTGGTTTCTCAGACAGGAATAAATAAATGTGTGTTTCAGAATTGAACTCTTAATTGGTGTGAAAGTTTTGTTCTTAAAACATATCATCATTATTAAACTACTGAAGCACTTGTAAAGCTACATATATGAAAACTGGTATCCGACTTCTCGGATAGAAATAAAAGATACAGGTTCACTAATTTTGGAAAATTCAACAACTAAGGGGATGAAACGGGGTGAAAGTTTTCTTGCAAATATTTCATTATGAAAGTGCCTTTGAAGCTACATCTAAGAAAATGTGTGTTTGGATTCACAGTTATGAATAAAAAAAAGTACATCTTTCAGTGTTATTGGAAATTCTACACCTATGGGTGTGATTCACTGACTCATCATAGCATACTACGAACCTCTAACTACAGAAGCTTGAAATTTGGAGAGGGTGTTAATCTTATACAACAGGCATTGTTTTCATAAGGGATTGTTCGAAATTCCACCCCTAAAAGGGGGGTTGTGAAGCAGGGATTTAAGATGTTTTGAAAATATATCATCACTAAAGCATTAATAACGCATTTTTAAAGCTACATCTATGAAAAGTGATATTTTACTTTTTGGTTAGAAATAAAGGATACGTCTTTTAGTGTTTTTGGAAATTCGACCACTAAGGGAATGAAATAGGGGACAAAAATTTTTATGTAAATATTTCATTATGAAAGCATTTTTAAAGCTAAATTTGTATCTGGCCTCTCCTTTATAATAATAATAATAATAATAATAATAATAGCTAAGGAAACAAAACTTCTGGAAACCAATTGAACTAGGAAGAGGTAAGGGAAAATTGAACATCCCATATTTAGCGTTTGCAGATGATCTAGCAATTATAACTGACAGCGAAGAAACTGCAATAAAACAAATTGAGATCCTTAAAGAATGTGCAGAGAAGGTTGGCCTGCAAATCTCCTTTGTGAAGACTGAGTTTATGTGCTCCAAAATAGATATTCCGAAACTGGAAACAAATTTTGGTGAAATCAACAGAGTCAAACACTAAGTATCTCGGCGAAGTTATTGAACCAACAGGACTCGAGAAAATAGCACAAAACAACAGAGTACAGAAATTCAAGAAGGCATTCGGACTTGTTCAAAGCATATATAACAAAAAATGCCTGTCAAAAGGAACTAAAATCAGACACTACAACACAGTTATCAAACCTACAGTCACATATGCAAGTGAAACGCTCTCACTGAATAGAAAACTAGATTTACAAGATATTAAGAAAATAGAGAGAAAAATTATTAGGAAAATTCTGGGACCACGATACACACAAGATGGATACAGACTGCAGACCATCGAAACAACTGAAAAACTATCAAATATCGAAAGTGACATCAGAAAGAGACGAATGAAATTTTATGGACACCTACACAGATTACCTGTAAACGTCTATTGGACTATGTGACATCACTTAAAGCAACAATACCCTGGGTAACTGAAGTTAAGAAGGATTTGACAAAAGCAAAAATTGACATAACAGACGCATCAGACAGGGATACATTCAGAAGAAAAATTGACAAGTGGAAGTTTACTTCAGAGACGGCACCAAAACCATACCGACCAAAGTGGACTGAAGAAAGAAAGAAGGCCTTTGGGGAGAAAATGAAGAAATATTGGCAAAACAAGAAGAACCTAAAGAAATATTGATAAATCACCTGCTTATCGTTCTCCTATGGGGACATTCGCTAATAATAATAATAATAATAGCTAATACAGAATACCCCAAAAGACATGAAAATGGAGCAAAAGTAATAAATCAACAGCTTGCCTTACAACATAAATTTATAAAACTACACGTTCCCACATACAAGTATGCACCACAAAGTGTACTGGAAAATGATGAATACAAATTATACTGGAACAGAACCATTATAACAGATAAAACAACACCACATAACAGGCCTGACATCATACTCACCAATAAAAAGAAGAAATTAACACAACTAATCGAAATATCCATACCCAGTACAACAAATATACAAAAGAAAACAGGAGAAAAAAATTGAAAAATACATCCAACTGGCTGAGGAAGTCAAGGATATGTGGCATCAGGATAAAGTTGACATTATACCAATTATACTATCAACTACAGGAGTCATACCACACAATATCCACCAGTACATCAATGCAATACAGCTACATCCAAACTTATATATACAACTACAAAAATCCATAATTATTGATACATGTTCAATTACCCGAATATTCCTAAATGCAATATAACATATACCGTACAGTTAAAAGGAAGTCACGCTTGATCAAGGTCCGCGTCACTTTCTACTTTTGACCAGACATAACGTCTGAGATAAGAAAGAAATAATAATAATAATAATAATAATAATAATAATAATACATTCTCTTTGGAAATTCACCACTGGGGTTTAAAATTTTTATGAAAGTTTCTACAGAAATGTTATGACATAAACTCAAAAGACAGGATCAACAAAGACCTCTGATCCTAGTTACTGGAATCGCTTTCTGGTAAGAAGCACATTTGAAAAAGACCATTCTTCTATGGCCTTAATTAGAATGGAAAGTTTAGATGGTGTTGCAATTTGTGAGCAACATAAAAATTTAATTACAAAAATCTGTGTGAATCATATAATATATGCAAGCGAAGCAGCAGGCGCTAAGTTAGTATTACATAAACTGCACGAAGGACAATAAATGGCATTGTATGAAGGAATAGAAATTTTCATTTATGGCAGAGTACATGATAACTGGTTGCTAAATGATAAGCTAAAAGGTAACAACGTATTTTTTTCAAAAATGTCTCCAATGCTGAAGGATTCTTTGTCAAACAAAAGCCAGATCACTGGCAGATTTCTGAGATGACAGACTGTACACATGTTGCTATTTCACCATGCTTTAAGAGTGGAAAATAATTTATGATGCAGTTTATCTCATATCACAAGTTCCCACAATTGTGAAAAATAAGGACAAAGAAATATCTGGACAAGAATAAAAGATCACCCACCATTAAAAAAATGGTAGAGGTGTTACGACTATCACCTCACTCAATGCTTCTTTACTGTTTCACACATTACCATAATAATGTCAATGCAAGACACACATTTTTTAAATCTTCAAAATCTTCTCTGGTTCCAAGGGATCTCCAACTTTTAGGTAGTCTTTGAACAATTGGAATTTTCTCATAACTGCATGTGTGGTTTTTTTTCCAATATGAAGGCAAAGTAATTCTAAAAAGTTATTAAAATTTGACTGTCCATTCAGAGAAAGTTGATGTAATCATAAAGTTCTGCGAGTAACACTTTCTGTAGCAGATTTTCATGGGAGACATCTACTGCCGTGGGCTCTTCTGTATGCAGTATGGCAAAGAGCTTAGCATCACTGGCTCACACGCTGTGAGCTCCCAATTCTACCTCCGACCACCAGCAATTATTTGTTATTACATACTTATTATTCCTGGAAGGTTCTTGATATATCTTATGTTTGTTAACATTTGTAGATTCTAAGTCTTTATAAACAAGCAGTTCTAAGTTTTTTTACTTCAATATTGGACGTGCCTTTGGAACTGGACCCAACGATGGTTTTGACATGCCATTCTTTGCATCAGCATTTTTTTTTTGCTTTCTCTACATTGCTAAAACTAGAATAAGAAATGCTTTGCACTGGTAACAATACAGACTTGCACGAAACTGCTTAACAACATGGTAACTATTCATTCTTTTTCTACACAATGTGAGAGCTGCTTTAAAAGTGAGCTTAGTTTTGAAAAAAATTGGTTTTTACGTTACCACACTTGTTTGTCAAACCAACGCAAAGGAAATAAAGACTCTGACAAAGTAGTCCGAGTGTTTAAGGGGATTTAAAATCACTAGTAGTAAATGGCCGAGTAATGTAGAGGCAGAAAATCTGCATACTATGAATAAATTAGAATGATCAATTCACTACTTGCACATTATGACTCTAGGCAGGCATCACTCAATTCACTTCTAGTGAACCCTTACCTCCATCAGTATTCACATAATTTTTTTAATAGATTTCACTTTGAGATGGATGTAACTCAATTTTTATTGTGAATACTTTTAGTCTTGTGTTTGTGATTCCAGCCTTACTAACTTCATAAACAATTGTTTAGCGACTTGTAACCTTCACTTGTGACAAACAGAATGCAGATACAAACCCTGTCCAGAAAGTAATATTCTGTAATGCACGCCTTAGGAGATATTTAATGACATACGATTGACAGAACTGCCTTGTGGATTGTCTCCTTTGTGCCCACATGTTTTTGGAGTGTGATGCCTCATTTATTTTTCATGATATTGTTACCTGAGTGCAAGATTTAAGTGTTAGTGGCAATTTTTGAAATGTGAAATTTTCTGGAGCAAAGCTGCAACATAAAATTTTGCACGAAACTGGGGAAACTTTTACAGACATGTTTCTGCTATTGAAATGAGCTTATGGAGATGATGTTCTGGGTCATATGCAATGTTACAAATTGCTTTCACAATTTAAACACGGTCATCAGGCAATTTAAGATGATCCTCGAGCATGAAGGCCTTCCACTTCAACTGATGAAATGTGTAAATTGCTGACTGCATGTCAAAGAATTTGAACAAGCAATTAACAGTTTGTCCCTGTGGCACAAATTCATGATGAAAGTAATCCTTCCAAACCAAAGAAAACTATCACCACAGCTTTGACATTTGACCTAACCTGATAGCTTTTTCTAGTCGTGGAGAACCTTTACTGACCCATTGTGAAACCAACTCTCAGTCTTAACATCATAACTGTACATCCACGTCTCATCAAGAGTTATCTTCCTCTTTAAGAACACCTCATTCTCATTCGTGCGATCCAAAAACTCTTCACAGACTGCGAGCCGAAGGTCTTTCTGAACTCTAAGTCATAGGATGAACTTGTTGGCAACACAATGCATCCACAATGCTGTGTCAGGATTTTGTGACACGATACAAATGAAAAGATACATTATTCTGCAATCTCTCCGATAAGCAGTCTTCGATCGGCACATACAACTTTCTCGACCTTCCTGACACGAGCGGCGTCGGTAGATGTGGAAGGGTGTCCTGAATGAGGGTAATCTTCAATTTCCATCCGCCATTTTTAAGCTGAGTGGACCATTCGTAAACCGAGTATGGCTCAAGCACTCATCACCACAGGCTTCCTGCATCATTTGTTGTGTGTCTGCAAAGGTTTTCTCAAGTATCGTGCAAAATTAAACGTAGAGGCACTGTTCCTCTAACTCTGTCATCTCAAAATTTGTGAACTGTGCGACACAATGTTCTACCGAATACGACACCGAACAATAATACAATGACGAAACTTCTGGCAGTTACACATTAAACACAGGCATGTGCACAGATGCCAACTGCGTTTCACTCCAACAAACTATTAGTGCAAAATTATAAATAATTCAGAATTTTTTGTACAGACCTCTTATATCTACACAAACTTCACCGAAGAGGGACCAGGTCGGATCCGACCCGACTGTGCCGTCTATTTTGTCCCCTACCACCACTAGGGCTAACATCCCCCAATGGGTGTCCAGGTATTTTTTAGCACATAGTGTAATATTCTCCAATTCTGCTAAACTAGGAGTATATAACCACTGCACAATAGTCATATCTGACTTACTAATCCAGTGTGGTCTTTACTCGAAATAGTCAACCAAACCCCCATATTTACGATGACAGCATATCATACCGATAGAGATCTAAAATTTTTACAATTACTACCACAAACTGCAGTGGTGTGCAAAACTAACAATGAAAGTAGCTTTCGTACTGTGTATTGCTGCCAAGTAACATATCTCCTTGACACTTTGACCATACTGCTACAGTACGAGAGGCAAATGAAAGAGCTACACACTGAGATGGACAGAAATGATACTTTTGTTAACAGTTGATAATTAAACTTAAGTCACTGCTATTTATGACGGACCTCTGGACATTACAAAATGTGGGACGTGGGTCTTAATATGGTGTGTTATTACTGTGGACAGCAATGCACACTCTGCAGTGTGCCCCATGCTGGCCGGGAGCCCAGTAAGGAGTACTTGTCATAAGGCATTCCATTACTCCGCCAACATGATTGACTACTACTGAGTCGTCACTGGTCCCCGTGGATGTGCTGCAATAACCATCCATCCACCCCCCCCTCCTCCCGCCTTGTTCCTCCCAAAACTCCTTATGAACATTAGAGTTAGCATGGGAGTGCACTGCACCCAAGACATTGCCGTTTGTGGTGATCACACTCCGTATTAAGAACCACATCCCAAATTCTGTAATGTCCGGAGGACCATCAAATAGCAGCAACTTTAGTTTAATTATCGTTTTTGAATAAAAGTATCATTTCTGTTCACGTCATTGCACATTTCTATCAGTTATCTTCTGTACTATACTGTAACAGTTCTTTGAACAATGGTCCACATTTCATCAACTTACATTATTTGTCAAAGACACATGATGCAATATTTAGTTCTCGACACCAGTGTAATTGTACACCTGTATCTGTATCTATATTCTGCAAAGCACAGTGAAGAGTATGGCAGAGGGTATATTCCATTGGACCAGTTATTAGGGCTTCTTCCCATTCTATTCACAACTGGAGTGTGGAATGAGCGAGTGAATGCTTCCATGCATGCTCTAATTATTCTTATCTTATCCTCACGATCCCCGTGTGAGCGATACACTAGGAGGTTGTAGTGTGTTGCTGTAGTCGTCACTTAAAGCTGGTTCTTTAAACAGTTAGCAGACTTTCTCAGGATAGTTTACGTCTATCTTCAATAGTCTGCCAGTTCAGTTTATTCAGTGTATCTGTGACACTTTGCCACAGATCAAACAAACCTGTGACCATTTGTGCTGTCCTCCTTTGTACAAATTCAATATCACATGTTAGCCATATTTAGTACGGGTCCCACACACTTGAGCAATATTCTAGAGCTGGTCGTACAAGTAATTTTTAAGCAATGTCGTTTGTAGTCCGATTGCAAATGTTCAAATGTGTGTGAAATCTTATGGGACCTAACTGCTAAGGTCATCAGTCCCTGTCTGGCCCCGGTAGCTGAGTGGTCAGCGTGACGGAATGTCAATCCTAAGGTCCCGGGTTCGATTCCTGGCTGGGTCAGAGATTTTCTCCGCTCAGGGACTGGGTGTTGTGTTGTCCTACTCATCATCTTTTCATCCCCATCAACACGCAGGTCGCCGAAGTGGCGTCAAATCGAAATACCTGCACCAGGCGAACAGTCTACCCGACGGGAGGCCTTAGCCACACGACATTTCATTTCGTTTCATCAGTCCCTAAGCTTACACACTACAAAGACACACACCCGTGCCAGAGGGAGGATTCGAACCTCCGCCGGGACCAGCCGCACAGACCACGACTGCAGTGCCTTAGACGGCTTGGCTAATACCGCTCGGCAGTCTGATTGCACTTCCCCAGTATTCTACCAATACATCAAAGTCTATCACCTGCTTTAACCACAACTGAACCTATGCAATCATTCCATTTCGTACGCCTGAAAAGTGTTACATCCAAAAAGTGTTGTATCCAGTATTCATACCAGATGTCCAATTCCAACTGTGACTCGCTGATATTGCAGTCATAAGATACTAGGTTTTTTTGCTCTGTGAAGTGAACAACTTTACATTTCTGAACATTTAAAGGAAGTTGCCAATCTTTGCACCATTTCGAAATTTTATCAAGACTTGACTGAGTATTTATGCAGCTTCTTTCGGACAGTACTTCATTACAGATAACTGATTCATCTGCAAAAAATCTGAGGTTATTATCAATATTACCTGCAAGGTTATTAATATAAGATGAACAGCAAAGGTCTCAACACACTTCCCTGGGGCACACCTGAGGTTACTTCTACATCTCACTTTACATCCAAGATAGTGTGTGCATCCTTCCCAACAAAGTCCTCAATCCAGTCACAAATTTCACTCGATACCTCACACGATCATACTTTTGACGATAAGTGTAGGTGTGGTACTGAGTCAAATACTTTTTGGCAATCAAGAAATACTACAGTTACCTGACTGCTGGGTTTGAAAAGTACCCATACTAATTTCAATTGGGAATCGCGAAGAACTCCACTTCGACAGCCTTTACCCATCTTCTCCCTCCTACTCCACCTTCCTGCCCTGTATGCCACCTCCTTACCTCCTGCCGCACTGTTCCATTCGGTGGCGAGATGCGGGTGCACCGAGGAATGTAGCTCACCTGGCAAGCCTCTCGTACTCCTCCCGGATCTCCTGTGGCGTCTTGGTCCTTTGCACGATCTCCCAGCCATCAGCCTTCAGCCCCCGAGTGCCCAGCGTGTCGTAGATAGCCCGCTGGTGAGGGTCGCTCAGGACTGCAACACAATTTGTTCGATTGTCGAGCACTGACCCTGTACGCGATAGCAATTTTGATAAGTGCAACTAAGCAATGTACAACAACACAATTTTACATTAAAAATTAGAAGCAACATTTAGTATATCACACTATTGTCGCGGTCTTCAGCCTGACGACTGCTTTGTTTCAACTGTTCATGCAACTGTCTTAATCTGTGCGTAACTACTGCAACCTACCACCATTTGCCCCACTTATTGTGTTTGTTGCCAAGTCTCCCTCTACAATTTTTATCACTGAAAATGCCTGCCATTTCCAAACTGATACCATCTTGATGCATCCCAGGGCGTATACACAGACCAGAAAAAAATCCTGAATGTCCCAGTTAAAAATGCACTTTTCCCCCCAGGTGAAAGTACATCTTACCCTCACTAAATGACAATATACTTTCCCTCGGAGCTCTAACAACTTTTCAATCCTGCGAAAGGTGAAAGGTTTATACACTGTCATAAGCCTGACACTTCATAATACAAAACCCAGTGCAAAAAAACAAATTTTGGAAACCTTTTTGATATGTGGCAACATCTACACGGCATATTTTCGTGCATATAAGCATATAAGCACAAATTCCAACCAAATACAGCAAGATAGTTTCCAAAGCGTTGAAATCAACATTGCAACGAGCATTTTTCAGCCAATCGTAGCTCACATCACGTGATCTCACCAGCTGATGACAGCAAATATTCAGAGCATAAGGCACATGACGTAGTCAGCCAATAGCAACATCATTTTTAAGTAGCACGAACACACAATTAGGAAAACTTGATGGTTCAAATTAAAACACACAGAATTGCACAATAAGAAAAGCTAAGCTTTCACATATAATATTGATCGTCAAAAATTTTTTGCTTTATTTCCCGAGGCTATTGTAGGCAGGATCCTAAGGCCACAACTTAAATTGCAGCAGCTGAAAATTACTGACAAATTTCACTGCCGTGACCAAACATTTTGTGGATTACCTGGTCAAATACATTATATGTCATGCACTTTGCCTTCTTTTAAGATATTATTATTGCATAATTTGTAATCGAGGAAAAAGCTAAAATAAATATGAAAAACTAAACTTTAAGCTTGGCCATTTATAACAAGTGTTATCCTTTGTAAGATACATTAAACACAAAAATTTTAAATAATGGCATAAATGGCTGGTCTTCTTGGGCTGAAATTTTTCGAAATGGCTGGTCCTCAGTGTTTCAAGTTTTGATTGAGACTAACACATTCATCACACATTCTCACATGTACCAATTAATCTTGCGTAAAAGGAAACTGAAAATAATGCTTCTCAAACCACCACCCACAATATTTTCTCGTAGCCCACCATCCACAGTATTTTCCCACAACCTGTAATGCTATGTTCACCAAAATGAAGCCTACTAAAACATGCATCAAATGCATGTTTGTTATTATGAAGTATTGCATTGTCTTTGACACATTCTGCTGTTTGCAGATGCTTGTGTGTACACTGTTTTGTCAAAGTAAACGACACATTTTCTTTGCAATTAAAGTTTTATTTTAACGTTATTCTCTTGTTTATGTTTTAATGCTGCAGTGTTATTCTGTAGTAGTGGGCTAAAGCAAAATTCTTTGCTAGAATATCAATTCTTACCAGTCAAATGTACAAAAATTAACTGAAAAATAAAACAATGTAAAATTCCGAAGTTTTTCCCAATTTCCCAAGGAATATACACCCTGATCCCAATTTGTCCTACCAACCATTATCTCCTTTAAGTCCAGTTGAGCAGTAAGTTATTTTCTCCCCATTTATAATCAGTACCTCCTCATTAGTTACTCAAGCTGCCCATCTAACCTTTAGCGTTCTCCTGCAGCACACGATTCCAAAAGCATGTGTTCTCTTCTTCCTTGTTTATCTTCCTATTTACCATCTCGTTTCACTTCTGTACCGGACTACACTCCAGAAGAATACTGAGGGGTTATAATTAAAGTGCTGCTATTCACAGAGGTACAGAGTGGGCTGTAATTATCATAAGGCATCAAAACTCTGTAGATATTCTTGTCTGTCAATGCAGAATCGATTTACACTGGATAAATTTTGGTCACCAGATTCAAATCTGGTGCTGTTGGTTGGTTGGTTTAAAAGAGGGGGAAAGGGACTAAACTATGAGGTCACTGGTCTCTTGTTCTTAATAAAATGCTGCCACAAATGTGAGAATAAAACAAGACGGGACATATAACACAAAATGGAAAGAAAGGAAAGACCACAAGAACGAAGGAGAGGCAACGAACTAAAGGGGACAAAAGAGGACAAGAAAACAACATGATGCTAGAAACAGTTAGAAGAGAGTAAAACAAGGAAGCAGATTACAGTGGCTGGCCAACCACGAAAATAAAAAGGAAAAGCCAGCCAGCCTGGAACACATTAAAACATCCACCCCAAAAGCACTAGGCTGGAGGACACAGAGGGACCAAGGACAGGCACCAAATCGAATGATAAAACCCACCTTCACGAATGAAACATAAAACTAAATCAGCTGACGAGGCGTTGTCTGACGAAATCAATGATAACGAGTCCGGTAACCGAAGATGAAGTCACAGGGCAGCCAAAGGAGGAGAGAGCAGAAGAATACGGGCAACGGTCGACCGGGCACCGCACCGACACTAATGTGGGTCTTCACGGCGCAGGAGATAGCCGTGGGTCGCCCAGGCAAGGCCAATGCGGAGCCGGCAGCGAACCACGGAGTCACTGCGAGACACCCTCATCGAGGACTTCCACACATTCGTGGTCCCCTTAATGGCTCACAGTTAGCTGTGCATACTGAGATTTTGCCATTCCGTCTCCCAACGCAGAAAAACCTTGCGGCATAATAACGAATGCAGGTCAGTTCCGGTGATGCCCATCTCCAGAAGTGGTTCCCGTATACCCCGTTTGGCCATTCAGTCAGCAAGTTCATTTCCTGGTATTCCGACACGACCAGGGGCCAGACGAACACCATCAAACGATTGGAGTGTTCCAGGGCACAGATAGACTCCCGGGTGGGCGCTACCAGAGGATGACGAGGGTAGCACTCGTCTACAGTTTTCAGGCTGCTCAAGGAGACAGTAGTAAAAGAAAAGACTCCCCAGGGCACGATCGGAGATACTGAAGTGCACGAGAAATGGCTACCAGCTCTGCAGTGAATACACTGCAACCATCGGGTAAGGACTGCAGTTCAATATGGCCACCATGAATGTAGGCAAAGCCGACACGATCGTCATCCATCGAGCCATCGGAGTAAACCACTTCAGAGACCCGGAACACTCAAGAATCGAGAGGAAGTGACAGTGGACAGCCACAGAGTTAACCGAGTCCTTAGGGCCACGTGAAAGGTCCAGACGAAGCTGCGGCTGAGGTGTACACCGCAGAGGCGTTTGCAAACGGACCGCAAGTAGAAGTGGTAAAGGGAAGGACTCCAGTTCGGAGAGAAGGGACCGCACACGAACTACAATCGTTAGCCCCGACCTGGGCTGCCGATGCGGGAGACGGACTGCCGCGGGCGTCAAAAGGAGACGGTAATTCGGATGCTCAGGAGAGCTGTGAATGTGTGCTGTGTAACTGGCGAGCAGTTGGGCACGTCTGATCTGCAATGGAGGGATCCCAGCCTCCACCAGTACGCCAGTTACCGGACTCGCCCTGAAAGCTCCTGATGCTAACCGAACCCTGCAGTGGTGCACAGGGTTGAGTAAATGCAACGCTGAGGGCGCCGTCTAACCATAAACCACACTCCCATTCGGGATTGGTCAAGGGATCTGTAGAGCTGCAGCAGCGCAGAGTGATCTGCAGCCCAATTGTTGTTGCTCAGGGAACGGAGGGCATTGAGGTGCCGCCAGCACTTCTGCTTAAGCTGACGAAGGTGAGGAAGCCTAGACAATCGAGCCTCTAAAAGCAGCCCTAAGAATTAATATGTCTCCTCTACAACGAGTGGACTGTCGTGAAGGTAAAGTTCTGGGTCCGGACAAACGCCGACAGAAGTGTACGACAAAGAACATTGCGGCTGAAAACTGGAAGCCGTGGGCTAGAGCACACGACTGCGCCTCGTGGATGGCTTCCTGTAGGCGACACTCGGCAACACCAGTACTGGAGCAGCAGTACGAAATGCTAAAGTTGCCTGCATACAGAGAAGGGGAAACAGAGGGCCCGACAGCTGCATCTAGATCGTTATTGGCCACTGCAGGACTCCATTCTCCTGGATATGGATGGAACTCAGAGGCTCCAACGTGGACACGGAAAGTACGGAGCGACAGGAAATTTTGGATAAAATTCAGGAGCGGGCCCCGGTGACCCCACTCCTACAATGTGGCAACGATATAATCTGGTGCTGTGATTACAAGAAAGATGTATAGAAATGTTTCCAGATGTAACAGATTAGTGATAAGACAGGAGCAGAAAATCCCAAACAAGTGAGAAAGGCATAATGTCAATTTCATTATTTAGTGTCACTTACACAATTTGCTCAGTATGAGCACTGGAGACGTCAAAGAGATGTTGGACAGTGCCAGATTTGCACCTGGTGGCCAAAATTGGAACTACTATTTTTTCCGGCGTTAATCGATTCCACATTAAAGCATTAACGTATGTAAAAAGTTTCACTGTCATATGACAATTACAGCCCTCATTGGACCATGGGTAGCTGCACCTTTAATTACAGCCATCTGGTAACTTTGAAAATATTCCCTGGCACTTAAATTTCTATTACATGTTAACAAATACCTCTTTTATAGAAATGCTTTTCTTCCTTTTGGCAGCCTGCATTTTACATTTAGCCATCATCAGTTAAGTAACTGATGATGGCTGAATATAACAGCAAAACACGAGTAAAACTTTTAGAGTCCCCATTTTGTAATCTGATTCCCTCAGCATCGCCTGATTTCATTCAACAACATTCCATTACCCCGATTTTACTTTTCATGAAATTCATCTTATAAGCTCTTTTCAAAACACTGTCAATTCTGTTCAAATGCTCTTCTAAGTCCTTTGCCTACTGACCGAAATCCATTGTCAACAGTAAACCTCAAAGTTTTTCTCTCTTCTCGCATGCTATTGTAGAATTCTTTGTCCTCACTAATAAGTTCCATAGATACCTCTCAAAGTAATTGTATAGTCAGTCACCTCTGTCAAGAGGTAGTTTATTATACAGGGTGAGTCAGTAACTACTGCCATCGAGAGTCACTCCAAAAGTACGATAGGAGCTGAAAAGTTTGTGGAAAAAAAGTTGCACGGGACAACGGGGCCATAATATGACATTGTTTTTTTTGTGACTTCTGAAATTTTCCCGGCGCACGTGCGCGAGAATCGGCATAAATACCGCGACTGCACCTGGGCTCTTCAGTAGTTGTGTACTCACCTGATGATGGCCGGACGTCTCTGGGCCAAAATATCGTGGCAGAATGTCGACGGGATCCGGCTGCATACCCGGAAATTATTAGAAGATTGTTTTTTTTGTTGCTACGTCGGGTCACTTCAGGGACGTGTAAGTCAACTTTGTTTTTTTAAATGGGATGCTATAGTTTGGCCAGCTTGTTCGCCAGACTTGATGACTCAGGACGATATGCGAGAGGGAACTGTCAGAGCACACGCTTCAATAAGTGGGTAAGTGATAAGGAATACCACTCAATCCGTGATAAGATGTATACAGCACTGCACTGATACCAACGGTTATCACTTCGAACACCTTCTGTAAATGGACGTTTGTACCACCTTCGTGACCTCTGTTGACCTTCAAAGACCTTATTGTTACACATAATTGGAATTGTCTCAATAGCCGTTATTAGAAAATAAATACCAAACTATAGCATCCTAGTTAAAAAACCATATTTGACATTCATATCTCTGACGTGACCCCACCTAGCAACAAAAAACCAACATCATAATACAGCCCACGTTGTCCCGTGTAACATTTATCCCGCACACTGTCAGCTACTATTATACTTTCAGAGTTATTCTAGGTGGCAATAGTTAGTGACTCACCCTGTATAGCTTTACCGATATACATTTAAAACCAACAAAATGTTGTTGTGCTTTGATCCGGGTGTCAGAGAGAATTTCAAAGCAGGCACCCAGATGTAAGCCCAAGAAGTTTTGTCAGCAGTATGCACCGAGATGACTCGGGTCACGGGATACCTCCCAATGTCACACTGGACCTCTTTTTGCCCAGTGTAGTGCAGCAACTGACGTGCCACGCATTCGATAAATTGTTGGAAGTATTTTGTAGATATATTCGGCCCTACTGCCTCTGTGGCAATTCACGATTACGAAGGTTCACCGGTGCAGGATTTTGCGCATGAACTGGCGTCTCAATTAAATAAAAATTTGACGGGACCGACAACGGGAGATTTCGATGGCCAAATCTTTCGCTCACACTGTCGAGAATGTTCTTCGAACCGATCGTGAACAATTGTGGCCCGGTGACGCGGTGCCTCGTCGTCCACAAAAATTCCACTGTTTTGTGGCAACGTGATGTCCACAAATGGCTGCAAATGGTCTTCAGGTAGCTGAATGTAATCGTATCCAGTTACTGATTGGTTCAGTCGGACCAGAGGACCCAGCCCATTTCATGTAAAAACAGCGCACAAGCCCACACAATATGGAGCCACCACTAGCTCGCACGGTGCCTCATTAATAACTCGGGTCCACGGCTTTGTGCGGTCTACGATACACTACCCTACCCTCAGCTCTTACCAACTGACATCAACACTCAGCCGAGCAGGCCACCATCTTTCAGTCGTCTCCCGACCGATACAGCCATGAGCCCAGGACAGGTACTGCAGCCGATGTCGTGCATTTAGCAAAGGCACTCACCTCAGTTGTCTGCTACTGTAGCCTACTAATGCCAAGTTTTGTCACACTGTCCTAAAGGATGCGTACATTGTACGTTCCACATTGATTTCTGAAGTCGTGTCGTGCAGTGTTGCTTATCTGTTGCCACTGACAACTCTAGATAAATTCGACTGCTCTCTGTTGTTAACCCTTTAACTGCTCCGAGTGTATTAACTCACACGCCTCTGTACCTGTCGCCGTGTGCTCTGAACCGCCTAGGTCGTAGACACATTCAGAGCACCAGGAAGAAGGACTGAGGGTGCACGGGACAGGTACAAAGGTGCGCGCGTTAACACGTCCGGAGCAGTTAAAGGGTTAAGTGAGGGCCATTGGCCACTGCATGTCTACGGTAAGAGGTAATGCCTAAAATTTGATATTCTCAGCCCACTCTGGACAGTGTGATTCTCAGAATACTGAATTTCTAAATGGAATGCCCCACATGTCTAGCTCCAGCGACTATTATGCATTTGAAGTCTGTTAATTCCTGTCATGTGGCCATAATCGGGTCAGAAACCTTTTCACACCCATCACCTGAGTACAAATGACAGCTCTACTGATGCACTGCCGTTTTACACCTTTGGTATGCGATACTACCACCATCTCTATCCCACGACTTTTGTCACCTCGCTGTATGCTGGGAAGGTCTACATTAACATGTATGTAGAGTTACTTGGCACTTAGCTTAATGTATTTTATATCTATGTTATTCCCTTTCCTTGTTTTGTAACTGTGGATAGCACAGTTGCTAGTTTCAAGTCTGACTGCTTTTTTTACTAGAAGACGAGGCAGTAAAAGTTTACCGACTGGTCAAAAACAGACAGAGGAGCTGGGGCTGGGGCTCGGGTACAGTCTAGATCGGACAGAGCAATCACTCTGGGTAAGGTGGCCACGGAATTCCAGGCGGAGATGTCCATTATCAGAGTGAGCGTGGAGGACAAGCTGTGAAAATGCTAAGAGGTTCACGATGTCTACACTTATTCGGACAGTCGAGCAACTCTGAAATCTCAATCGGGCCCTGCAACACGATCACAGACTGTTGCAGAATGCCGGGAAGCCTTTGTGAGGTTAGGGGAAAGCGCCAGGGTAAACCTCCTGTGGGTCCGTAGTCATGCAGGAATTAATAGCAATGAACAAGCCGATAGACTGCCCAGGGGAGGCACGAAAACTCCATCTGTCGGACGAGAACCCGATCCGACAGTGACCGAGGCAATGGTGAGATGAAAACTCTGTAGCTGCAATAGAAATAGCACACACAATATTGGATTATGAAAAAATGTAGCAAGGTAATGGTGCCGAAGCCATGTTTTGAAAAAGTTCTGTAACCTGGGGGCTGAAAAGAAGACAAATTAAACACACGGCTGGTCTTACGATTGACCACAGGAGCTTAACCCTCAAACTGTGGGCAATTTTCCAATTTTTTTCATACTAAATTGAGGGGTATTTTTATTCCTGAAGTAGTATAGTTTTAAGGACAGAATTATAGGAATTCAACAAGAAAATAAAAATCTTACTTTAAAGTTGCTTTTTAATTGACATTTGACATAAATATAAACCAGGCCAGCCAAGGACTGTGTTATTAATACTATTAACGTATGAAAATGATTAAGAGATATACTAGAGACTGTATATGACATTTTTTATGACTGTCGCTGTAGTTTATGGCCTTTGCTATTCGTTTTAACAATAGGTACTACTCATACACCAAAACCACAATCTTGCAAAACGGTGCCGACGACCACACTTTTAGCGCCAAACGACTTTGAACCCATACATCCATTGACGATGATTCTCCAGCCTGATGTGAGTAGCCGGTCACGTTACTCATTTGTAATTTCCTATGCTTCGCAGATGAAGTTAGCGGCTATTTTGTTTTACTCGTAGCAATTCAAGCTGTGCTCTCAGGTCCCACCGTAATCCCTAATTTCCTCCTTGGAAATACCCTGGAAAAAACAATGCGACATTTGTGACGACCAAAATTATCAATTTCATTCCCGATAATTACATTCCCAGCAATTTAAGCCGTGCTATTATGTGCCAACATAACCAGAAACCTGAAAATAGCAACATATTTGGAGAAAAAACCAGCCAAATTCTGTGAGGAAAAAGTTTATAAGATTGAACGTTTCTAATTGACAACGACCAAGGAAAAAGTACTGCAAACTACTGCATACAATGAAAGATCCGGGTACACCATAAGTGCACTTCATCCGAGACAGGCTTTAATAGATAGAAAGTGTGCTCTTAGTATTTTTAGTTCTTCGAAGTATGGTCAGCAGGAATTCTGTTTATAATGCCTGCGATTGTTCTCACTGCTTGTTTTGCCACACAAACACTGTTTTTGTATCAGAAGAGTTGCATCATAGGATATTTTCAGGTAGCATCCAGAGGTGGAAGAAAACATAGTTAATCATAACTGTGAACATTGAGACAACAGTGTTGAGTCATGTACATTGTTACTGAAATGGTCAGCTATTAGGCAAGTGCCACACTGAAGACAGTAGAGACATCAAGGAGGAGTAAAAATGCATTACACTGTGAGTTGATGGTGGCAAACACAAAGTGAGGGCACAAACATGTACCTCCATTTTGTGAGCCCTCAGAAATACAAACGTGGTGTAAATCCAACAGGAAAAGTAGGCTTACATGGCAGAGTGGAGTATAAGAATAGCAGAAGAGTGTATAAAATGGTGTAAAGTATGAATGAATACCCTATTTACTGTTTCCATTTACTGATTTCTCAATTCTGAGTTTGTTTACTTTTGTACAAAATGCACACAATTCTAACCAAAGACAAATTTGGATAAAAAAGTACTCAGTGTATTGAAAACTGACATACACAGATCTGTATCTCAATTGATATAACTTTTACTATCCAACTCAGAAGAGAGCTTTGCTGAACACCCTAATACACAGAGCCTGGACTATTTTGTACAAGATGAGTGCAGGTGCAAGATTAATCATGTAGTAACAGTGCTCAGACAGAACAGGCATTCAGTGCATTATATGAGGTCAATGCTATCAAGGAAGCACAGACGTGATGCTGCTTAACAAAGTGAGGAAGGTCAACACACAATACACCTCCCATTTTGTGGTGCAACAACTACTAAAATAGGTAGAGTCCTAAAACGGCAAGCAAGCAGACCAGCCTTTCACCCATCCAGTAGCATTAAGGAATGTTAGGAATTGACCAAGATAATCTCAGTCTGAGAGCACCAGGGATGAGTAACATTCCTTGGTGGTGTGGTAGTTGTTATGTGGGACAGTCTATATGGACTATTGTCAATTGCTGTAATGAATGTCAGTGTCACTAAAGTGCAAGAACTTTGAAAACTCAGCAGAGGCTGAGCACAGCCTGTAAATGAGTGTAAGATTATGTTTGAAACAACAGCTAGGAGAATTTCCCTCCTATCAGTGGCTTACAAAATTCTTTGAAAAGCATTACAAGAAGGCTGAAAAGCCAACTGGAGGAACAATTAGGAAAGCACCATATAGGGTTTAGAAAAGGATGTTCTGTGTGGTATGAAAATCTGAAATTCATAATCTGATATACAGAAAAGAGCCAAAAGAATTTATTCAAAGAAATTATTCAACACAAATCAGTTGTAAACATAAAATACACACTAACAAATACAAAACTGAATATTTAGATGATAGCTCCAAATACTTTGGGACCAGAACTGATGTAAGACAAGAAGATGGATTGCTCCACTATATAAATAAATAAATAAAAATTAGGGGATGTAGGAAAAAGACCAGAAGAATATGGATTAAAACATTATTGGAAGAAAATGAGATAACTGAGTGGCTTTTACAGAAAATGCAACAGTGCAGATAAAGCTTCAATATATGTACAGGGTGTTACAAAATATCGACAGACTTTGAGGGGATGTAGAGGGTGTCAGGAACAAATTGAGAACAGGAACCTATGTTGGGAAACGTCATCATTTTACAATACCCTGTATGTTTCCAATGAAAGAAGTACATGACAAACATGAAGGGAGAAATGAAATACATAGAAACTGATGATGGGGAAAAAAGAAGAGTAACAGCATTTAAATGTCTAGATGAAATAATAAAACTGAATGCTT